>NC_091148.1:29325863-29962014 GCF_041381155.1 Argopecten irradians
ATCATATATCTAACACTGCTTTGTCATGCTTGGTTGATGAGAATACCCCAGGCTTGTTTGTGGATATGTATACAAATATCATAATATGGTTATTTATAAGATTATTTTATTCTATGAAAACTGGATGGTGTATGTACACATATATACATTTATATTTGTGTTTTACATTTCATATAAAAATGATTTTTGCCAATACCTAGAGGTCATCAAAATGGGATGTAATAGCAAATCATTATAATAAGTGTCTATTCATAAACAATTCTTCATCTTACCAGTTACTGCTTACTTCGTCTGTCTTTCATTTCTGCATTTTGTCGCTCTCTGAGAAAGATAATAGATAACCTAAACCGGAGTGATGTTCAAGTGGTTAGAACGTGATCAACATTTGAAATATTAAATCTCAATGACTTGAACTCAGCCATTCAAATGAATATTTTGTAGGATTGGTAATCTAAGCCAGTCTTTGTTTAGAGAAGATATTGATCTATCTGACGTGGGGTTAACCCTGCCCCGTTATTGTACGTGTGACGGACAAGTCTTCTCTAACAATGTCACATGCCGGGCTACCTTGGAAACCAATCCATGCGTTACACAATCTACTGATGGGTTTTTTAAGACCTGTGACGACTCCACCCGTAAAAAGAGATCAGCACCTAACATCCTTCAACGGTATAGGAGGGAGGTTCCTGAGACTGATGTTATTCCTAAATTTCCAATTGTTTTTGGTGACGATATTGACGAAGAGCCTCAGGTAATTGGAGTGCATGGTTTGTTTCAAATATTTAAAATTTCTGGAATTACGTGTTATATTTTTTGTTAAATCATAATCACCAAAAGATATTAAATGACACGTAGCTGTTTTGCCATGTCGGTATTCTGCAATCTCCTGGCCGATATAAAGTATCTGAGCAAAATGTAGTCCCCAACACTGTAACGATACAATAATACATTCGTTTTGATATTTGTATCTATTTTTTCAACCTCTGAAATTTAGCTGTTTTCATTGAATACTTTTTCCAGTTGGAAATCAATGTTGTTGACAAGCGGTTATTTTAATTATTGGCAAATGATTGCTTCTATGCAGACTGGAGGTGTAATCATCTTATGTGTATAAAACAGTTGTCAGAAAGAGAGAACAAGAGACGGGAAATAGAAGAAAGCTCCTTTCAATTGACGAAGACAGAGTGTTAAGATCCGTCTGATATTTCTCGTTTGTTGTTTAACTACGTATATTGATAAACGTAAAGTAACATTGTTAACATTTGATGTATGCCAATTGTAACACAACTGTAGGTCATTCAGATTTGTGCAAAAGTCATGCATTCAAATGCAATTTTGTTTTACAGGCTTTATCATGGAGAAATGGATGGGACGAAGCGAAAGCATCACTAGCGTGCATAGCTTTTTTAACTGCAAAAACATTTTTACAAAAATGTATGGAGGTGTTGCCTGTGACAGTTGCCGATGTTGATGAAGGAGTAGCATCATGTGTAGAGGATATTCGAGTATGTATGTCACCAGGTGTATCATGTAGATAGAATATGTAAGTCTATATGTCACCCATAGGTATATCTGTAGTAGATAGTAAGTCTGTATGTCACCACTGTAGATAGAATATGTAAGTCTATATGTCACCAGGTATATCATGTAGATAGAATATTTAAGTCTGTATGCCACCAGGTATATCATGTAGATAGAATATTTAAGTCTGTATGCCACCAGGTATATCATGTAGATAGAATATTTAGGGTTGTATGCCACCAGGTGTATCATGTAGATAGAATATTTAGGGTTGTATGCCACCAGGTATATCATGTAGATAGAATATTTAAGTCTGTATGTCACCAGGTATATCATGTAGATAGAATATTTAAGTCTGTATGTCACCAGGTATATCATGTAGAGAGAATATTTAGGGTTGTATGCCACCAGGTGTATCATGTAGATAGAATATTTAGGGTTGTATGTCACCAGGTGTATCATGTAGATAGAATATTTAAGTCTGTATGTCACCAGGTATATCATGTAGATAGAATATTTAAGTCTGTATGTCACCAGGTGTATCATGTAGATAGAATATTTAGGGTTGTATGTCACCAGGTGTATCATGTAGATAGAATATTTAGGGTTGTATGTCACCAGGTGTATCATGTAGATAGAATATTTAGGTCTGTATGTCACCAGGTGTATCATGTAGATAGAATATTTAGGTCTGTATGTCACCAGGTGTATCATATAGATAGAATATTTAGGTCTGTATGTCACCAGGTGTATCATATAGATAGAATATTTAGGTCTGTATGTCACCAGGTGTATCATATAGATAGAATATTTAGGGTGTATGCAACCAAGTGTATGATGTAGATATAATATTTAGGTCTGTATGTCACCAGGTATATCATGTAGATAGAATATTTAGGGTTGTATGCCACCAGGTGTATCATGTAGATAGAATATTTAGGGTTGTATGCCACCAGGTGTATCATGTAGATAGAATATTTAAGTCTGTATGTCACCAGGTATATCATGTAGATAGAATAGTTAAGTATGTATGTCACCAGGTGTATCATATAGATAGAATATTTAGGTCTGTATGTCACCAGGTGTATCATTTAAATAGAATATTTAGGTGTATGCAACCAAGTGTATGATGTAGATATAATATTTAGGTCTGTATGTCACCAGGTATATCATGTAGAGAGAATATTTAGGGTTGTATGCCACCAGGTGTATCATGTAGATAGAATATTTAAGGTTGTATGTCACCAGGTGTATCATGTAGATAGAATATTTAGGGTTGTATGTCACCAGGTGTATCATGTAGATAGAATATTAAGGTCTGTATGTCACCAGGTGTATCATGTAGATAGAATATTTAGGTCTGTATGTCACCAGGTATATCATGTAGATAGAATATTTAGGTCTGTATGTCACCAGGTGTATCATGTAGATAGAATATTTAAGTCTGTATGTCACCAGGTGTATCATGTAGATAGAATATTTAAGTCTGTATGTCACCAGGTATATCATGTAGATAGAATATTTAGGTCTGTATGCCACCAGGTGTATCATGTAGATAGAATATTTAGGGTTGTATGCCACCAGGTGTATCATGTAGATAGAATATTTAGGGTTGTATGCCACCAGGTATATCATGTAGATAGAATTGTATGCCACCAGGTGTATTATGTAGTTAGAATATTAAGGTCTGTATGTCACCAGGTGTATCATGTAGATAGAATATTAAGGTCTGTATGTCACCAGGTGTATGATGTAGATAGAATAGTTAGGTCTGTATGTCACCAGGTGTATCATATAGATAGAATAGTTAGGTCTGTATGTCACCAGATATACGACATACGTATACGTGTGTGACATTCGGATATGTATGTTACCAGGTGTACAATATTCAGGCACGTATGTCACTATGCGTAGATCGTAAATTGGCGAAACATACAGAAACAAATGTATTTTAGAAATAAGTCATGAACTATGCTAGTATGTTTGTATTTAGCAGGAACATTACGTGTTTGGATGAGCTGATTTGACATTAACATGCAAATGGCAGCTCAAAATAATATCACGCAAATACGGGAATGTCGGCACGTTCCGGTAGATACTAACGTACATATTCAATTTATATAATTATAAGTATATCAAGAAGACAGAACGAACAAGTATTTTTCACAAATGTGTATGTCTGTCCCGAACAATAACATTGCCGCATATTTTGTCTCGGCATAATTTAGCAACACTAATTAGCTACATACCAATTATCTAGCCATGGATATCGTACGAAAACATCAAAAAACTTAAATGGAGGATGACCAACATTATTTGTAAGATTATGGACCAGTACTAATTTGTTTTAGCTTATCGGGGACACTAGATATATGGAAACCACAGCAGCTACACTAGCGACAAGTTGTCGCCTGATAGCAGTGAAACTGGAAAATCTGACAAAGACTGAATCAACAGACGGAAGTCCTGGCAAGACGATCCTTGATGAAATGTTAGAGCTGGATTGTCCTAACAACTGCACAGGACATGGAGATTGTATCAATGGTATAAATCTACAATCTTACACTCAGATATTACCGGGACATCATACTTCATTTATTCAATGTTTGTTTATCGTTCTAACGGAATAATTAATAAAGACAAAATACAGCCTTTAGCAGGCTTGAACTGCAAAATTCCTATGAAGTAAATATAGTGGGGGGTGGGGGAGAATGAAATATATTTTTAAAAATGTCTCCCCTTACTATGCCTTGGGCGTTTGAACTGACAGAGTGTGTCTACACGTCTCTTTTATTTGATTTCTGCGCCTGTTTTTCAGGATCCTGTGTTTGCACCGAGGGATATGAAGGTGTCGAATGTGACATACAAAGAGCGATGCCTCCATTGATACATCCAGAAACAAATCCAGGTCTGTGTGCCACCGACCGCTATCCTTGTAACACGTTCTATATTTCTGGGGATAACTTCGCGTCTGAAGATATCACATGTAGAGCTGTCCACTTCTCGGTAAGTCTAATAAGTGCGCGACAATTTTATTCGTTTCCTTTCTGTATACATTTGTTCTTAATGGACAGAAAAAAAACGTTGAGTTTTATTGAATGAATAACTTGAATATATTCTTAAGAGACCCTATGCGTTTTTAACTCGAGTATATTTTAATGTCACTGACAAGCTGTAAGCGGTCGGTAATAAAAGTTGAGTTTTATTGAATGAATAACTTGAAAATATTCTGAAGAGACCCTATGCGTTTTTAACTCGAGTATATTTTAATGTCACTGACAAGCTCTAAGCGGTCGGTAATAAAAAATACAGTTCCATTACAAAAAACAATACAAATATAGTCCAATTTATCCTTATAATTCAGTCTAAACTTGTGTAATTTAAGATATCTTACAGACTATTTTCCCCGCTGCAATCAGTTGTTTCAGAGACAAATGGTGACGTCATTATAATATATCTATTATGAGATGATAATATGAAGTCAATAAAATGATGGTTACAAGTAAGATTGAATGATTAGGTAATATTTGTTAATTGTTTTATTTGTTTTTACAATGCATTATGGGTGTAATGATGATGTTAATATCAATTTTAAGATAACATCAGGTGCTGGATATACTTTGGATACTAAGAATGAGACCTTTCCTGGTAATGCTTTAGCTGGTGGGATCGGGTGTTCATGCACTGTGCCACAGTCCTTAAGAAGGAGACGATCAGTGGACACTGTCATGGCTGACGGCTTCTTTCTCAGTGTCTCTAACGACGGCATTACATTTAGTGATGACATTGTGATCATTAAGTACGACTCCTCGTGCATCACGTGTAACGAGTCAGACATCACGTGTACACAACTGGTATGTAGTGTTGTTTTGATTTCGTGCTATAACAAGAAACTCACAAGCCATCAAGGTTACCTGCCAACCATAGTTGAACATGATTTGAATTTAGCTGATTAAGATATTTGCTTTCATTTGGATGTTTTTGGCAGTCCTCTTGACATTTTGTTTGTGTCTAAAATAACCACAATCCCTGATCTGCCCGTGCTTTAACTTCATACATATCAACAGCACCAGTAATCGTAGAACATTTGCATGATTTTTTTTATTCTAATCGCCTTTTGTCCGTCGTCGTGCGTCGTCCGTCGTATGTCCATAAACAATTTACATTTTCGACTTCCTCTCCAAAACTACTGAAGCAATTTCAATGAAATTTTGCACAAACCTTCTAAGGCATAAGGCCAATAATAATTGTGAATTATATGGTCCCCACACACCCAGGGAGCTATGGGAGGGGCCAAAAGGGGTAAAATTGACTAAAATTTCAAAAATCTTCTTCTCCACTCCCAGATGTGATGGAATTAAATACTCTTCATAGATAGAAAGGTCCTAAGGTCCTTTTCAAAAAAATGTGAATTATATGACCCTGGGGTCTCAGGTTTCCCCCTGGGGAGGAGGTTAAGTTTACTATAGTTTATATATGGAAAGCACATTTTTGAGTATTATTTGATCATTTGTAATAGGAAATGAGTCAAATATTGTCAGAATTATCAGTATGAGATGGCCATTGAATCCTATTAACCAATTTTCCATGACTGACCCCCAGGGGCATTAGGGGCGGGGCCAAAACGGGTCAAATAGGCTAAAACTTCAAAAATCTTCTTCTGAAATTCTGGAAATGGTAGAATCAAATACTCTGCATAGATGGAAAGGTCTTAAAGTCCTTTACAAAAATTGTGAATAATTTGACCCTGGGGTCTCATGTTTCCCCTTGGGGAAGGGGTCAAGTTTACTATAGTTTATATAGGGAAAACACATTTATGAGCATTATTTGCTCAATTTTCATAGGAAATGAGTCAAACTTGTTTAGAATTATTAGCCTGAGATAAGATTTTAATATCATATCTATATTGGTCCTGGTCAACCCCCTCGGGGCAGAGCCAAAAGGGGCAAATAGGCTAAAACTTTAAAAATCTTCTTCTTAAATACTGGAAATGGTAGAATCAAATACTCTTCATAGATCAACAGGTCTTAAGGTGTTTTATGAAAATTGTGCATTATATGACCCTTGGGTCTCCCGTTTCCCCCCTAGGGAGAGGGTCAAGTTTACTATAGTTTATATAGGGATTGCACATTTATGAGCATTTTTTGCTCAATTTTCATACTAAATAAGTCAAACTTGTTTAGAATTATTAGCCTGAGATAAAATTTTAATATTACATCTATATTGGTCCTGGTCAACCCCCTCGGGGCAGATGGGCGGGGCCAAAATGGGCAAATAGGCTAAAACTTTAAAAATATCCTTCTTAAATTCTGGAAATGGTAGAATCAAATACTCGTATCATAGATGGACAGGTCTTAAGGTGTTTTATGAAAATTGTGAATTATATGACCCTTGGGTCTCAGGTTTCCCCCTGGGGAGGGGGTTAAGTTTACTGTAGTTTATATAGGGAAAACACATTATTGAGTATTATTTAGTCATTATATATGGTAAAGGAGGGGATTAGTCAATTGTAGTCAGAAATTATCCCTATGTAGATGGCCATTGAATCTTATATTACCAAATTTCCCATGTGATGAGTACAAATCCCCATGGTGATCCAGGGGCCTTAGGGGCGGGGCCAAAAACGGGTCGTAATAGGCTAAAACTTCTTTTGAAATTCTGGAACTTGTTAGAATCAAATACTCTGCATAGATGGAGAGGTCTTAAAGTCCTTTACAATAAATTGTGAATAATATGACCCTGGGGTAAATTAATGTTTCCCTCTGGGGAGTGGGTCAAGTTTACAAAAGGGGTCAATATGGTAATTTCAAAAATCTTCTTTTTGAATTCACAGATTTGATGGAACCAGATACTCTTGATAGATTGGAAGGTCTAAGGACTCTTTACAAAAAATTGTGAATTTCATGGCCATGGGACCTCAGATTTTCCTTGGGGAGGGGGTCAAATTTATTATAGTTTATATAGGAAAAAACACATTTAGGAACATTATTTGCTTATTTTTCATAGAAATTAGTCAATCTAGATTAAAAAGTCAAATTTATAAAATCACTGACTGACTTAAAGGGCCTGATTGGCAAATATATAGTGTTTATATGCATGTCTTTGTTTCTTTCTGTATCTGAACTCAGGTGACCGTTAAGGCCCATGGGCCTCTTGTTTTAAATGAAGGTCATATTTATTTTTGGATCGACCTTGTAAAATAATATGGCCATTCAATGATGATTCCACTCAGACTTCAGCTTAATGACATTGGTAGAACTTGAACAGAATATTTTATAAAAACATAAACGGCAAACCACGACGGACGATGGTTATAGGTCAACCTGACCTCTACGGTAGGAAGACATAAGAAGTATATGATCTTTTTTTTGTTTGATAAAAATTGAGTCTAATAATAGAAAATCAAAGCAAAACGCATTTTGACTTTAATCGAGGTGTGATGTTATAAGTTCGAGCAGTATTTTTCGACGATTTTATTGGCATTAGGATACATGTTTTTGTAAATTGTTGTATTCTGTTGTAGATAATTCGTGTCAGGACAAACAACTGGTACCAAAACTCCTCAAACTGTGCACATATAACATCGACAAACAATCACCACTATCTACTACATACCAGTCCAACTACAACACGGTATAACTAACAACTACATAACTACCACACAAACAACTACAACACTACTTATCAACTACACCAACTTCAAGTAAACTACAACTACCACACCACTACAACAACTACCACTACCACACCAACTAACACGCCAAACCACACACACAACTACAACTACCACAACACCAACTACACACTACCAACACAACCACACTACAACTACACACAACCAACTACAACTACTATACACTAACTACAACTACAACACAACTACCACACCAACTACAACTACACACAACTACAACTACCACACTAACTACAACTACCACACCAACTACAACTGCTACACCAACAACTACCAACTAACACCACCCAACTACAACTACCCACACTACAACTACATACAACTACAACCACACCAACTACAACTACAACACCAACCACAACTACAACACAACTACAACTACCACACCAACTACAACTACAAACGTCACCACTACCTACTACTACATCACACTACACAACTACCACAGCAACCACAACCACAACACATCCTTCATCTACCCACACCAACATACCACACCACTGACAAACTACACTACACACAACTAAACTACAAAATTCCATCCACATCATACAACGTACTGCACCAACATAAAACTTACACCAACTACTGACTCACCAACTAAAACATTCACTCCAACTACAACTACACAACACTAACATACCAATACAAAACACCAACTACAATCTACAACACCAAACAAGTACCTACCAACACAACAACAACTACATACTACCCCACACCAACTACAACTACCACCCAACTACAACACAACACCAACTATATACAACTACCACACACAACTACAACACCACTCTAACTACCCAGCTACAACTACCACACCAACTAAGAACATACACACCAACTACAGTCTACTACCACCAACTACAACTACAACTACGCCAACACACCACAACTACTAACTTTCCAACTACAACTACCACTCACTCGACTACAACTACAAAACCCATACCAAACTACAGACTACCACCAACTACACACTACCAAACCAACTACAACCGCCAAAACTACTTCACAAACTACAACCACCAGCACCAACTTCAGTCAAAAGTACCACCATCAACACAAACTACAACTATTAAACCGACTACAACTACCACACCAACAACCACAACATCAACTACAACCACAACATCCACACCTACAACAGCAACATCTGCTACAACTACCACATCGATATTTCAACACACTACATGAAAAGTACCACGACAACTACAGCTACCACGTCGCAGTACATCTCAATAAACAGGTGAATGCTTAAGTACAAACAGAGCACCAAGAGGTCTGTGGTGCTCAATCTCGTTCCCCCACTAAATTAATCAATTATATATCTCCAACAACAACAAATTAAGGGGAAGGTACTAACTGATTCAGGACCTTGGAATGCAATATAAATAATTATATCATATTTATGCTTTTTCTTCACATATCGGGAAAAGAATATATCCACATTTTTGGAAGTATATTTTCCATTAGGATCGCAACAGAAATGAACGAAAGTTATGTGCATCATCTATATCTGGAAAGAAATATCCTTTAAACTTATTTACAATGAACAGTGGAAGCTGTTTCCTTCCTATCCCCATGTGTATATGAATAGTTGGAGCTATTTCCTTCTCGTTCCCTCATCTGTATATGATAGGTGGAGGCTCTTTCCTTACTAGTCCATCCATCTGTATATGAATAGTTGTCAGTCTTTACCTTCCCGTCCCCATGTGTATTAATGATAGTGTCGATCTGATTCCTTCCTATGCGGATGTTGTATTATGAATAGTGGAACTCTTTCCCTTGGTCCCCTTTTGTATATGTTAGTGGAGATAGATACGCTTCCCTTCCCCTTGTGTACAAGATTATTGTGGTAGATCTTCCTCAACTTCCCGTACTTGTGTGAATATTGTTTGTGGAACTCTTTATCCTTTCTATCAACCCTTTGTATTTGTGATCGTGTCGCTTTTCCCTTCCCTTCACCAAGTGTATATGAATAGTGGGGCTCTTTCTTTCCCTGTCACAATGTTCCCCATGATAGTGTCGATCTTTCCTTCCCGTCCCGTGTGATATGGACAGTGAAATTCTTCTTCCTTCCTGTACCAACGTGTGTTTGATAGTGTGGGCTCTATCCTTCCATATCCTCATGTGTATATGATAGTGTCGCTCTTTTACTTACCAGTAACCATGTGTAATATGATAGTGTTGTTCCAGGGCTCTTCCTTACCGATCGCCCATGTGTATCTGATTGTGAAATCTTTCCTTCCCGTTCCGTTGTGTATATTGATATGCCGTCCATTGTTTAATGTCGTCCGTAGAATGACAAGTGGGGAGCTCTTATCCTTTCCTCGATCCCCATGTGTATATGATAGTGGAGCTCTTTTCCTTTTTCACCATGGTGTTTATCATTGTGGGGATCTTTCCTTACGTCCCCATATGTATATGATAGTGTCGCTCTTTCCTTCCGTCCCCATCGTTGTATACGATAGTGGAAAAACTCTTTCCTTCACCGCGTCCACCATGTGTATATGATAGTTGGTCGCTCTTTCCTTCCTATCCCCATGTGTATATGATAGTGGGCCTACTATCCTTCACGTCCCCATGTTTATATGAATAGTGTCGCTCTCTTTACTGTCCCGTACCCCTTGTATATGGATAGTGGAGGGCTCTTTCTTCCTAATTCCCTTGGAAGGCCCGTCCCTTCCTTAGTATACATGTGCGATCTGTACCCCCTATCCCCATGTGTATATGAGAGTGGATTCCGCTCTTTCCTTCCCTATCCCCCATGTGTATATGATAGTGGAGCTCTTTCCTTCCCGTCCCCATGTGTATATGATAGTGTCGCTCTAAATGTGTATTGTGTTATGATAGTGGATAGATCCTTTCCTTCCCGTCCCCCATGTGTATATGATAGTGGAGCTCTCTTTCCTTCACGTCCTATCCATGTAGTATATGTATAGTATAGTCGGAGCTCTTTCCTTCCCGTCCCCATGTGTATATGATAGTGGAGCTCTTTCCTTCCCGTCCCCATGTGTATATGATAGTGTCGCTCTTTCCTTCCCGTCCCCATGTGTATATGATAGTGTCGCTCTTTCCTTCCCGTCCCCATGTGTATATGATAGTGGGGCTCTTTCCTTCCCTTCCCTCCCCATGTGTATATGATAGTGGAACTCTTTCCTTACCGTCCCCATGTGTATATGATAGTGGAGATCTCTCTTTCCCGTTTTATAATGCTATTTGTGGACACAGAAACGTTATGACACCGGATAACGCCTAATGAAATAATTCCGTCTTTGCAAATTACAGAGTCAGCTCACCTGCAGGTAAGTACTCATTGTGACGTCATTATATAGTGAGCGTAATTCACATCGTTTAATCTGAAAATGATTACGATACGCTCGCAAACAAATTACCCATGACGTCACGATCAATACCCGCAAGTGCAGATAAGTCTGTAATAAACAAATATAAAATACACCAATAGGTTTTATATCGAATACATTTGTTTCTATAGTCCAATGGACCAAGCTTACGACAGCAGCTGTAGCAGGGATTGGAGGGCTGGCCTTTATACTCATCCTGATGCTTGGTGTTATAATCTGGAAGCTGTGGACTAAAAGGTTTCTATATGTCTTATATTTTATCTCTTTATCGTTCACATTAAGTAAATGTTCTATAATGGTCGTATTATTGAATACCATTGCCTCACCGTTAAAACAAAGACGGGCGACTTGATATCGATTTTAAATAAACCTGTAGTACTAAGACAGCTATATGCTTTGGAATCTATTATTCCAAAGATAAATAGCATTCCTTCGAGCCACCATAAAACATCTTTATCCATATCCCATTGTATCATGGAATAAAACGTTGGAATTTGTAATCATCTGTATCTAATAGAAGTAACAAAACGGAAAGGACTTTACAGATGTGTTGAACTTGATTGTTTAAAACAATTTTATAACATCCCCTGATACAATTCTTTCACACGAATGTTTCTTTAATTACCCAGGGATAGCGATACAGAGTTCAATGACAAGCCGACAAACAACGCCCGAAACAATCGTCCTGGCTACTCCTTCAGTCACCAAACTCCTTTCTATCACGCATCACAAGGGACCAACATTGCAGGTGGCGGTAATCAAATGTCACAGACAAGTCCTTTCCATGGATACGGAAAACAGTACGACGGATTTCAGCCTGGAGAATTAAGTCGGGTATATCCTAGTCTCAACACATCAGGGGTATATTCCGAGCCGTCTGCACCGCCGCGGAAGGATATGCATGTACGATACCACTAAACATTGACATGCACGTATGGACAGGATCTCACGAATCATTCCACAAATAGTCGTGAGTCTCGTGCGAATGTCAACAAAAACTTACGATACTGCGAATATGAATTATTATCTTTGAATGAGATACACATGCAATGCCATCAAATCGTTCGGTTAATTCTATTTTAAAAATAAGACATATGTTTGTGACATATCCATTCGGAAGCTTTCCCATAAAACATGGAGTGGCAATATGTTTCGGTTTCTCGCGTTGCCTTCGTAACATCCACAGGAGATGTCTTCTTCAATTTGATATCCTTCTGCAAAGGACATCCTGACTAGAACAATTGTCATAGTACATCACTATTTACGCTATACTACTGGTATATCCCGAATTGTCTTATGCTGAAATTTGATTTTATTAAATTTTATTAAGAACATTTTTCTTACTGACAGGAAAGTGTGTTATCAAATTGATCTACCCTTTGAACGTCATGCAATCATTTCAAGCCATTAGTTTGAGTCAATCAATTGCCGAGCTCAATAATCCTCTTGTGCACACGTTGAGCTGTATGACTGTAATTTTGTTTAAAAGATTTGGAAACCATATAAAAACCATAAAGAATGTAGTGATGTTATAAAAATATGTGATGTGAAAGCGAGATATGTAATTAAAGTTGACATATAACGTATTTTTATAAAACGTAACATGATTCCGAGGTGTTCAGTTTAAAAAAATATAACCTATTCAAGATTCCAGGTCAAAGTTGACGTCGAGACAACTTATCTTGTATTTGTGAATTAATCAAACGTCTCGCTCTATACCACAGTGAACGCATTATTCCACCAACAATGAAATTAAAACAACATGTATTTACCACAATTACATATCAACATTAGCAATATTGTTACACAATTTTATATAAGCCATAAACAAAATTGTTTATACAATTACACATTAACATCAACAAAGGACTATGTATGGTTTGAGCCCTTTTTGGCCCCCAAGTCTATGAACTTTTCAAAACTTATTTATTGATTAATTTGTTGTAAATTTATTTTATTTTAGTACATCTCTAATTCAATTGTATGCCATGGTAACCATCCAAAATCCGCATAACTTATGAAAATGTGGATTTGGACAATTGTGGTCATTTTTTCTAGTTTTTTTTTCTAATGTTATATGTATGAACTTCCAATAAATCTGCATGATAAATATAAAGTTTGTTCAAAGAGTACTTCGACAAAACCCAAGCAAAAATGTAATATATGCATATTTTGAGTGGTTACCAGTGGTTAACTGCAAAATTAGAAAACTATTTTACAATTAAATTAGGGATGTACTAAATATGTAAAATCCAACAATTCTTAATACTAATTAACAGTTTTGAAAAATTTGAACAGATTCAGAGGGTTGGGGGGGGGGGGGGTAGGGGCAAAAATTGTTAACATGGCCAAAACGATCCTTAGCTAGATTTTATATTGTTACGAGATAGAAACAGTCACATCAATTTGACTATGAATTCCTGAGTACATTTTATTTATCACTGTTGACTGAATCGAGATAGACCACAATTGCAATATAGAATCACTATTAACGTATATGAATTATACACTAAATATCATTTAACATGTAATATGACATTATTTGAAAATAAAATGAACAAGGACATAGTCATTCACATCCCCCGCCAATGGATAAATCAAAGCTGAAGTAAGTTTGATTGTGGAGACTTATGCGTATGAAAAAAACCCCAGGAAAAACCTAAAAATAGCAAAAGGCACTACTAGACCATAAGAACAATGTGTCTATGAAGTTTCATGGAAATATCTGGTTTTAGAGTTGTGCTCCGGAAACGATTCTTACACAAAAATCTGCCATTTTCAGCAATGTTTCCATGGTTAGAGAAAAAAGTACAAAAAGTGAATAAACCTAAAATAGCAAAAGGCACAAAAATACTGAGATATTTTTTTACACAGAACAATGTTGTCTCTATGGTTACGGAAAAAGTGCAATAAATGAAAAACCTAAAAATATCTCAAACAGGCACTATAGGAACCATATGACCTAATGTGTCTATGAAGTTTTCATGGAAATACTGTATACTAGTTTTTAGAGTTGATGCTGCCGGAAACGATTCTTACAAAAATCTGCCATTTTCAGCAATGTTTCCTATGGTTAGTGGAAAAAAGTGCAAAAAGTGAAAACCTTAAAATGAAGCAAAAGGCACTACTAGACCAATAACCAATGTGTCTATGAAATTTCATGGAAATATCTCTGACTGGTTTAGAGAGTTGTGCTCCGGGAAACGATTCTTACAAACAAAAATCCTGCTGCCATTTTCAGCAATGTTTCCATGGTTACAGAAAAAAGTACAAAAAGTGAAAACCTTAAAATAGCAAAAGGCACTACTAGTCCATAAGACTAATGTGTCTATGAAGTTTCGTGGAAATGTCTCTTCTGGTTTTAGAGTTATGCTCCGGAAACGAACCTGGTACAAAAATATGATATTTTCAGATTTCAACATTGTTTCCAATGGTTTCGGAAATATTGCAAAAATGGAAACTGGCAAAAATGAAAAACCTAAAAAAATAGCAAAAAGGCACTACTAGACCATAAGGACCAATGTGTGTATGAAGTTTCGTGGAAATATCTCTACTACTGGTTTTAGAGTTAAGCTCCGGAAACCATTCGTACGGACGGACGGACGGAACGGAACCCAGTTTATCTTATATGCCCCGGGGGACCCCAAATATTTATACAAGTTCTGTTCCCCTTCCCCCCGCCCAACTTCGTTGGGCGGGGGGATAATAATAAAAAATGGAGTGGATGTCTGTGCCCCTCGATTTAAGGAAAGGTCGGTAGATGTTTTTTACAATCCCAGAACTTAGGACTCCATTAAATTTTTTACATACATACAACGGAGCGTGTGATTTTCCTTCTATTTCCATTGGGCCCCGGCCCCTCCTGCCGGGGGGGGGGGGGGACAGAAGAACAAGTTGGTGTTAGCTGCGGTAGTACGTGACGGACGGACGGACGGAAGACGGACGGACCGGAGGTACGGAGACGGACGCCGCGCCATCTGAACGAAGGACTGACGATTTCTTACAGATTTCTTTCAGTTGTCGTCGTTCCGGTCAGAGCTACGATTCCGTCCCATTGACCATAGTGTTTTGCAAAACATCCACGTGGTGAAAATGTTACATTTCACACGTGTCATGTAAATTTTGTCATTTTTAAACTAAAAATTAAAAAAACATTTTTAAAAATAAAATGATCTTTTGTTTACCCACTTCCATGTCTAATTATGTTTGTATGTTCTTAAGCACATTTGAATGGCTCACTTGGCAGCCATGATACTTCTCGCGCTCCAAATATGGCAACTAGTACCACATGTGAAATGACATAGTACTACAAAAGAAATATAATATCACAGAGTTTTTAACAAGAATTTTATTTGAAAAGTATATTTTAATCAACCTCAAAATGCGCCCGATGTGGATCTGCCGGGAACGGAGTGGAGGGCTGGTGAATGATAATCGTTTTCTTCATCGTTCCTGCTCATCGTCTTGTTATGGTAGTTTTGTAAATTGGAGGTGTGATACCACAACCTCCACAAATGGTGTAGCACACTAAAGTTCTGGTAATAATATTGGTGTGAGCTAGAATTTCCACTATATAAAGACCAAGTCAAAATGTGTCGGTTTTAGGTACAATCATTTTGGCATTACAGGACAATAATGAATGTGCATGGAAGTACTCAGCAACCGTATCCTAGTGTAAAACCTCAAACAGGAAATGGATCTCACCAAAAATCAATTCAAGGTATTTTTGGTGCCATTTGGTACTATGGACCAGCCGAGAAAAACGAAACTCACAAACGTATTAACAAGAACTCACAAAGTGTCAATTCAAGAAGGATATAGAACATCATGAATGTACAGAGAGGATTAATGGGTGTGTAACGCAGCTAGGCACAAACAAATGGACTGTAGAGCTCAAACGACTCAAAAAAGGCAAGTACCTGTAGGATGAGGAAAAAAAGAGGAAGACGAGCCAATAACTCAAAAACAGGGGAATAATAACATGATTGCCAATGGGACGAAAAACAAAAAGAATATTTGAAGTGTAATTCTTCAAGTATTCTCTAGGTTTTCTGTGCTCAATCACCATTTAGTATATAAAAGGGCTTTGGGATGAATTCTCTGGAAGAATCAAACATTGGACGGATAAATCTAGGGCTATTTAAGGAAGAAGGTCCCTTTTAAAGTGTTTTTTTTTATTTTTTTTTTTTTTTTTTTTTTTTTTTTTTTTTTTTTTTTTTTTTTTTTTTTGTTTGTTTTTCGAATAACAAGTTCAAAATCAAAGTACTGTAAGTCAATGAACTGAAAAAGCATGTGATTTTAACAAAAATTAAGTACAACAAAGAAGGACAAATATGTCATTAAACAACATTTTAGGGAGTGTAATTTTTTTTCTTTCCCTTGCCAAGTCTCTTAATCATAATCGTTAGTTAGAAGATTATTTATCTTCCAAGTGTTCATTTCACATTTCATTTTAAATAAATAGTTTTAAGCTTGCAGACAATCATTCCTCCTCTCATTATCCTAAAACATCGAATTTAAAAAAATACAGAGACCCATTTTGGGGAACAATGCAGGACTAGAAATGTTATTGGTTTTTGATTTGAACATGTCTGATGAATCAAACAAGTTCCAAACAAAATACTCGCGTCATCGTCACAGTTGTCATTTGACCGTCTCTATTCTATGTTCTCAATATAATTGTCTGAAATAATACAATATAGTAAATAAAACTTGTAGGTGATGATTATTGAGTATATTCTGAGGACCATGCGACATGATGGAGAGACTTACAGCTTTTTTAATCTGCAAGTTTAAAATGACAACAAGGGAAAAACACCACTCACCATTTTGCTATATGAGACCAAATAGGGAGAGTCAAGTATAATCTGACACATGAATATCCACTCTTAATACGGCATTCTTTACAGTAATGTTTACTGGACATTATCGCTGCAAAATGATGTTTACATGATTCTTATTCTATATGAAAGTCTGTCACGTGAAGTGTACAATGAATATATTAAAACGTATATTTTCCTTATGGACATCTATGATGGTTACAGATCATGTACTCAGAAGAAAAGTCAGATAATTAAATAATTACCATAGAAAAGAATATTAATTGACTCACTAACAACATCTTTTTTAGGTGAGTCAAAGATGATCCATTCAAAGATAATTTGGCTTATACTGCTTCCAAAAATTAAAAACTGAATTGTGTGAATTGTTGTTAATACTTTAAGATACACTCAATATGACATTAACATCACATCAATTATATTTCTAGTTCTCATGTTGTGTTACGTACTAAACAATGTAGTATTATGGCAATATTACTCAGCGAATAAAATTCAAGTGTGAACGATCGAAACAAATCATATAAATCATTTCACTCAATCGCCGCTAAAAACAATACTATGCTAATTATGATACGGCGTGTCTTGATTGGCTGATTGGGTAAACAGACTGACACGGTCCCGATACAAAATTTGATAATAAATAACACGTGTGTGAAGTAGTTGCAGCAGCAGGGAACTAGGTTAAGCGTTCATGTGATAAAACAGACGAGCACATGCTCTAGCTGCAAAAATGGACCGAGACCACAATCAATTCTGCTATATGTTTCATTGTAACGTTAAAATTCATAATAAATTCCCAAAATTTCGTTGACAAGTTTCCATCTAACCTGGTCAAGGGTCAATATCCGAGGAACAAATTCTGAAAGTTTTCAACCTAGCATGACCGGCATTTTTCTCAAGATATCTGTCATCAAGTGTCACCATGTGCCAATTATATACATACCGGGTCATGGGTTTGGGGTCCAAAACAGGACTTTTTACACAGGATCCTGGAGCAATAAAAAACATAAGAAAATTCAGTATTTTACACTATAACAGTTTAATTTGACATATACACTACACATCTACATTAAATTTGTTGGCAAATACCAAGTTCACAGGGGCATGCTGCATGTTTTCATAAAATACATACATTTCTGAAGGGACTTCATTCGTGGGTACTGAAACCGGAAGTATGTAATTGTGGTCTCAGTCCAAATGGCGAGCAGATCTGGTCTGCGTTTCAGTTAGGGGATATCGATAGCTGAAGATGAAATAACAATACCAAACAAATGCAAGATCCCCTGTAAATCATGTTAAGTCATCAAAACAGTGTTCGTTTTGAATTGATACATCTTTAATATGATTTTAAGCATAATTGATTGATAATTTTGTGTATATACTGGGGATAGGTTTATACTTATTCTTTCACTTGGCCTTGGGGTTTTGGTTCTGAACTTTAGACCGGATCTAACTTACGCCCTTTAGTGAAACGGATTTTATTCGGAAAGTTAGTCTAGCCTCGAAGTTAGTCCCGACTAAGCTTAGTCCCTGACTTAGGCCGCTTAGTGAAACGGACTCCTGTCCACCTCAACAATGCTGATTTTGAAAACTTCCTAAAAGGAATCGACCCGGGATTAATAAGATTCGCATACGAGTTTCACAAACACTCTGTGACGTCTTTATCAACTTTGAAATATCCGCACCCTCAAGATGTTTACAAGATGATGGTTTTGGATCAAATTATAAAGTTGCAAACTCCTGACTCTAAATTGAAAGTAAAGGAAATGGCGGCAAGTTACAGTTGTAATGTTAATGAGCATCGACCCAAAAGATTGAAGTTTGATACAGAAAATGGATAATATGGATAATAAGACAAGTACCGGACCGTCCACACTCGAGTCTAGTACGGGTGCCGGGAGCGGTAGACCTAATGACTTATTCCTGTTGAAGGAACTGATACGTGTAATGTGGAAATTGAAATTGACAGGACATCCAAAGAAGACTCGACCGATGCAACACCGATAACATAATGGATAACAGAAGAACTCAATAATAGAATACTGAATGGATAATAAATAAGAAATCAACCCACTATAATAAGAATTTATTGTTTTATTTGATTGAACATCGATCTACTTTAATATAATCAAATACCACGTGCGTAACGTGAGTTATAATGTCAATACACATGGTCTGTGTAGTCTCGACTGCCGAATTCTCTGTACAAGTGTAGCTCCGCCCCCAACCAATCAGAATGCTTGTTAGGCGATGTGGGCGGGTCAAATGTTATACACAGGTACTCTGAACACTCGACAGGAGGTACATATGTTTATATGTTTGATCGTTTACACTCTGATTTTATACGCTGTAATAAGCAGTTATTGATAGGTTACTGCAATATTGAATAAATGCCATATTAAAGTAAGGTTCAGTATGATATTGTATCTATATGATGCATAAATGGACACTGAGAATTCTAAACAGCATATTGAAACAACAATTCCAAAACCAATGTGTTATTTGTTGACATTGAGATGTACAGTGGACCCAAGATAATCCGGACACCTTTGTTCCCAGCCTAAACTGTCCAGATTACAAATTTTCCGGACTGCCGAATTTCGTCTTCATAGTCAATTTTAAAATTGCCATGTACGAGTTACTCTCCTTGACCTTGTAATCGATGATGTGATGTTTTATATTTTCTTCATCTGTTACAAAATTTTCCGTATACTTATGTTAAGACATGAAATAAACGTAAAGGTAATCACACATTATTGATAGCTTGTTAAGTTCATTTTACAACTGTTTATACATGTATTTGTGGATCAGAAACAGCTTTAAAAGCATTTGATAGCAACATCCACCAATGGGAACAATCTAACAAAAGAAACGAATTAACAAATGTGTAAATTTGAAGGTTCGGAATCTTAGCTGCATCATCATCTGCTTTACCTATAACTTAACTCTAGGGTAGACCATTCTCTGTAAGAAATCAGTTTACCTTAAAGTTATCAGTATTATCTGTGCGAACCCTTACATTCTCATTGGTGTTAGAAAACATAACATTTTGCATGCCAGATTAAGAAACAAATCCAGCACTCTTAATAATGACTTATATCAAGCTAATTTAATTAATTACTAACACTGTCAATGCGGACATCCTATCGAAGATTCACATCATTTTTTTTTTCGTATGCAACAATTATACTAATCAACGCCTAAAATTATTTCGTGAGCTATATGATTTCATCCAGTTAGACCTGCACCTACTTCTATTCGGTAATCCAAGCAAGATAACGAAACTATTTGCCAATCCACCCAGCAGTTTATTAAAGATATTGATAGATTTAATTAGGATATTGCTTTGTTTGTCTTAATATATTACATCATTCTGGTCTTTCCCGGCTCGGGTGACAAATATGTTTGTGATAAGATTTTATAGAAGGATCAGCGAACGAAAAGGAGAAAGACATCGAAGGCACGGTATGTGATGGACATTAGATAGTTTGAATGGCATGAACAGTGGAATAGTTTAACACCGGTGATTGTCACCTGAGCCGGGATGGACCATCTATTTTATTAAATATATATATATATATATATTATATATGCTAATAAGTCTCTCCCTCTCTCTCTCTCTCTGTATATATGTTTGTATATAGTTAAAGTCATCCGTTTGTTGTTGTATATAATAGATAATAATTGGAGCGGGCTTAATATAAGTTTGTAAACTTGTGCCCAATCCTTTTTGTGTATGAATTTACAAATAAACTATGTTTAAAAAAACCTTGTGGTTCAGTGACGCGTTACCTTAAATTAATCTTTTGTTAGAGTTATCTCCCTTGTGGGATCTTCCGTAAATAGAACGACTGCCGACATGTGGACTGAGACCACAATGACATACTTCCGGTTTCAGTACCCACGAATGAAGTCCCTTCAGAAATGTATGTATTTTATGAAAACATGCAGCATGCCCCTGTGAACTTGGTATTTGCCAACAAATTTAATGTAGATGTGTAGTGTATATGTCAAATTAACTGTTATAGTGTAAAATACTGAATAATCTTATGTTTTTATTGCTCCAGGATCCTGTGTAAAAAGTCCTGTTTTGATCCCAACCCATGACCCGGATGTATATAATTGGTACATGGTGACACTTGATGACAGATATATCTTGAGAAAATGCCGGTCATGCTAGGATTGAAACTTTCAGAATTTGTTCCTCGGATATTGACCTTGACTAGGTTAGATGGAAACATATAGCAGAGTTAAGTGTGGTCTCGTCCTTAATGAAAAGCTTCAGAATTCATATTTTTCTGTCTCAGATCCACATTTTTTAACCAAATGTCTTGAAAATTGGCAGACTTGTACAAATAGATATGACCTACTAGCTGTTAAAGTTCTGTTAAGAAATGATTACAAATTTAACTGAAAATTGAATATTAAAATTAAAATTTTAAAATGTTTTTATTTTATTTGATTCATGTCAAATGACAGCTATATTTAGGATCTAATTAGCATATATTGTAATTTTATGTATTCCTACACCATAATTTAAAAAGTTTAAAATGGAGGATTTTTTCAAATTGTATCAGGACAAAGTGTTTGAAAATTCAACTATAAGCCAGGAAAATGGACTCTGCAGGTTTTTGGACAGGATCATTAACAAAAAACAAGGAAATATGGCTTAATTTCATTTAAGGACCCAGTAGATTTGAAATGGAAGAAGAAGCATGCACATAGGCTTGCAGTTATTGTGTTTTCTTAAAGATTTTGAATTTGAAAGTGTTGCCGATTGTTCACACCTGTGTCATTATAGTTTATGTGTGAACATATTAGTGTTGAACCACATTATATTAACAATAATAGACAGCATTGTTTAAATTCAGGTGTATGTTCTGGTCATTTGGGGTTTAGGGAATGTATGCTTGATTTGAAAATTTGATTGTTTATTTATTTATTTGTCATTTGAGGGTATTAGCTATTGTGTCAAGGACACAACATTGTCCGACTACCACCACGTGGAGGTTCCCTCTTTAGGTAGTCATATATGTGACGGCGACTGACAAAATGGGTCCAGATGAGGAAAAATCACATTTTCATTTTTTCACATTTTAATTTACTTCACGGTGTGTAGATCACGTTTACAAAATATTAAAGCCGTAGGATAATGCATTTAAGAGATATGCGACTTTGAATAAGGCAACATGTAGATTCATTAATGACAAAATTAGCTACGTCAAATCATCACGTCATGAACATTGACGTCATGTATCAAGGCTGCCAATGGCGTTACATAAAACATAACACGTGCATATGGTTATGCTTTTGGACTGGTCTTTAACACCTGTAATTTATTTAAAAAAAAGTTTAGCTCGATCAGTGTTACATGAAACTACACCATTGTCCGTTCTATCTACATGTAACACTCTAATTCTACAATGAGACGGGGTGAAACACTGCTTGCTATGTGTAACAAAATATTTTCGCGTGTGATTTAGTTTCATGGTTTAGAATTATCCATGGTTCGACAACGATTCCATTAATAAATCAAATATGATAATTTTTTTTTTTTAATATTCATGGTTCCACAGCAACCTCCAAAAGAACAACTTCACGAGGAAAATTTCATGCAATGATATTGATTTGTATGTTCGTATTTGAAAAGTCAAAGAACTGTGCATTTGATTAAAGTGTACATGTATATGCTTCCAGATTCTTTTAACTAGAATGTTGGCATACGAATAGCATTAATGGAGTGACCGATGAGATATATACCGAAGAAGTCAAATAATATTACATTTATGCATGAACAGCTTTTAGCTACATGCACATGCATGCGTATGCGCTCATGTGCTAAGAATTGACGAAGTCCGAATAGATGATGTAAAAAAACCGTCAAAACTGAATTGAATGTGGATTTAATGATCAAATAAAAAAGACCAATGTATGGAACATCGTATACGGGTTAGATGAGGATTTCAAAGTACTAGTGAATCGAGCCCGAACCCTCCGATCTCTTTGCGTTCACCCTCGGAAACCACAGAGTACATGTCTAAACATCCGTCTTGTAGGCTGATTACATAGGTAACCATGTATATATATTTTCAATTCCCCATGTTCCTTTCCGTATGACCGGAATAATGTCGTTCTATCTCATCCATAATACGGCATATAATATATACAATTATACGAATCTATATGTATATATTGATATACATGTATCTATACATTCAAGAACCATCTTGTTTTTGTATCAGTTGTTTAAATCTGATTGTAGTGTGCTGGTTTGTTAAATGTTTTTTTAAACGATATGACGTGGACAGTTCATACATGCACTCGGGATCGAGCAAAGTGATCACAATAATATAGCACTCAGGAAATAGTGGTGGGAAAGGCGGTTATTATGGTAAACAAAGGCAATTCAGTTTAATAACTGTTGTGTTTTTTAATCAGATCAACATTTAAAACACTAAAACGATGTATATCTTTTACTGTTTTTTTCTATTAAATCAACTATTTGGATTTCTTAAATTGTGAATGAGGAAGTGTTCGTAGTTCTCCGATTCACACATTTTAAATTTTACATCATGTAGATATACTACTGGATATACTGACCCAATATGGCACATAAAACAAAAACCTGTGGATGGAGTGATCAAATTTAAGAAATGATTGATCGCATTTACATTTCAGACTCTTTACTTTCAATATTTCTTATAGACAACTCAAGAACTAAACCTATTTTTTAGAGTTCTACTTTATATATATATCGGATAAAAAAACGTAAAGAGAAATTGCAATACAAACGATTTAAAAAAAGACGCAAAACACGTTTTCAAACAAAGGGTTCTGAGAATTAGTAACAATTTATATCAATTTGAACCCACCACATTGCCAATAGATCATTAAAGTGGTCCTAATGCTCTGGATCAAAAGTCCCACAGGTTTTTTATCTTGATTATAAGACCCCTAAAACCAATATATGTACACTCTGGTACACAGATAAAAAATTGATATAAATTGTAACTAATTCTCAGACCCCTTTGGTTTCTAAAATAGTTTTTTTTTCTACATACAGCTCTTTCTAGATGGTGTTGATGAAATGAAAAATGCTGTTTCACTGTACAAAACTGTACAACGTATATAAATCATCTTCGTCCCTTGACCACTCCCTGTACCATGTACTGTATAATGTCATCAAAATTAATGCTTTGGTCACAATGATCGGTCGGTATCCGGAGATAGGGGGTAATCGGGAGTACACCGCTGGTTTTGGACCATTTTCCGATACTGGACAACACCGGTCAAAAAATTTGTCCGACATAATTTACATTGAAAGGAGGCCGTGCGGTAATCGTACGACGTCTCTTTCCAAAGAGATTTTTTTTGGGCGGTGAGGCAGTGAATATCGACCTAACATATCTAATGCTGAATTGGCCGATTATCTTGTGATAACCGGCCTATTCACTGAACATCGTACGAATATCGCCTAAGTTCTCCAGGCCCGGGCGATGTGATTGCCCGTCGATTAAACGGTATGTGAAGGATATGTGGCCGATTATGAAATTCTACGGGACACCGGAGATATTCTATAACTTCGAATTAAAACTCTTCAGGCACGTCCCGATGCTGTCTTGAGAGTCCCGTCCATCGGCCGGCCATGTCTGGTGTCCGTCCGGGAGACCAGGCAAAAAATTGCTAAAATTCATGCCGGGAATACATCTTATGCCTAATCGGAAGGGGATGTGACCAAAGCATATACGTACTGAACTTAACGGACGTCCACTATAAATACTGCATTCTTTGTTATCATCGTCGCATAGTTCTACATGAAGATATACATCTTTTGCACTGATCAGAAACTTAACTTATTCTCATACAAAATTAAAGATCATCCACAGGTGTTTGGTTCTATAGATATTTTTGTTCTATCTCTATCTACTCGAATTAGTTATGTATACATGTAAAGAGAAAACAATATATATAAAGCCAAACACCTTTGGTTCATCTACAGAATTCAATTCTCGGCTGCTGAAATCTGCTTCCTTGTCCTCTTACAATTCAGAAGGAATATTTCTAACACAATTTTCCTGCCTTTATTATATCTTTAAAACAACACCCCAATGATTGCATTTTAAGTTTCCGCACTCGTGACATGTTTGCTTCATGTGTATCAATGTATTCGGTATAATTTCAGTGACTTTGTTTACGACTTTGATTTTCGATATTTTATTTTAAATATGTTACGTATTGCAAAATATTATCAACTAGTGAAAGAGCAAAGCCTGTGGAATTCCAGAATATCCGTGAAGAAACAATATTACTAGATAAGATTAAAAAAAGTTAAATCCGTATTAAATTTATTTTAAATATTTTTGTCCGGATCCCCTGACATGTGACATATTGGAATTTCAGTCGAATAACTGCATTAACACTGAGATAAATCAGGATTTGCTTAACTCCTATCTTTGATTGATTTGCCATGAATATATTAATTGTTATCTCTGCTAACGAAGAGAAAAAAATCTCAATATTTTTTCTAATGTGCTGTTTGCAGCTATATTTATTAATTTATTTATATTTTTGTTAGAAAGTACCTACATGTATATACTGATCACCTGATACTCACCAGTCTACCCTTCATATTATGTATTGATACTGTAAAGGTAGTTAAATTTATACATAAAATGCGGGCTTAATGAAACGTAATTTATTGAGAGTTTCCGCAAATACACGTGGTGACGTCGGCAAAAAATGTGCGTAACTTTATAACGTCATTTATTCCGACGTCATAATCGCCGCATCTGGGCCCATTTTTTCAGTCGCCGTCACATATATGTAACATTTTTTGTTACATATTTTGGTTAATTCATAATTCAGATGTTATTGTAACCAAAATGTCTCTAATAAATTCTCTTTGCCCTGCAGGTAGGGCGTTAGAATTGTACCTGCTGCCCCTATTCGCATGATCGTAAAAGGCGACTAAATTTAGGATCTTATCTTTTCTATTCTTCCTAACTGACTTTATCCTTCCTAATGCCTCCCTTGGCACCGCCTCACTTTTGGCCTTGAGTTGAGTGTTCGCCCCTGTGAGGAAGGCTCTGGGTTCTGTCCCCTGGCCGAGACACACCAAAGTCTATAAAAGTGGTAGTTTCTGCTCCTGCTTAGCGCTCAGCAAAAAGGGAGTGGGACGACTGGTTCGCCCGTTGTCAGTATAATGTGACCTGGGGTGGTGGGTGTGTTGCTTGGTGTCTTCGGCGGCATGCTCCAGTGATATAGCACTATAAAAAGGGCAAAAGTTCCACTGTACAAGAAGACACAACATGAATATACCGCAGTCTCCCGAAACACGCACCTCGCATAACATACACGCAACACACCGCATACATGGGAGGCCGTCCTTACATGACCATAGCTGTTAATAGGACGTTAATTAATCAAACAAACAAACAAATCTTTGTCACTCCTTCTCATTATTGGTGATCCTGAGGTTGATTGTCTCCCCTGCATTGGTGAATGGTGGGATCCTGCTGGCCTTTCCTGTAGTCGGACTTCCGAGCAGACTTGGACTTTTTTGCATGTTCCTTATACTGTTCAGCTACTGATGCCAGACTTCTCTTTCGGACCGTTGGTTTGTATTGGTATTCCCGTTGATAGATTTCCTCTGTGCTGAGTTGATTGAGCTTGTGCTTGACCTCCCCACACAGAGTACCACCAAAATATTGAACTTTCTGCTGTATGGCTATGCCTGCGGTGTTGTTAAGTGTCAATATTGTGTTATCCAATCTTCCCTCTGCATTTCTCCCGAAGTTTATGCTCCGGTGACAGCCTTCATTCTTCTGGGTAGATGAGTTTAGCCTCATTGATGTGACAGCTTCTGTGCTGAGTCTCATTTTTGAGGAGCTCTAATAGTAAACTCTGGTCTTCTGGTGTCATCTGAAGGTGATGTATCTGGTTCGAACTCAGGAACATTGAACGTAGCCACCAGTTGTCGCCGTCATCTCCAGAGCACACTACAGAATGTGTTGTTTGCATTTAGCACAGTCACCAGTTTGTTTGTTTGATTAATTAACGTCCTATTAACAGCTATGGTCATGTAAGGACGGCCTCCAATGTATGCGGTGTGTTGCGTGTATGTTTGTGCGAGGTGCGTGTTTCGGGAGACTGCGGTATATTCATGTTGTGTCTTCTTGTATAGTGGAACTTTTGCCCTTTTTATAGTGCTATATCACTGGAGCATGCCGACGAAGACACCAAGCAACACACCCCACCAGGTCACATTATACTGACAACGGGCAGCATAGCACGAAACAGAGGCATCTAGCACGGAGGGTAACAGGCTTGTGATAGTGTCTATGTCTCCCTTGTGTGTTTTCATCAATGACTTGAAAACCAAACTACTTCTGGCTTTCAAGTCTTGTGAAAATATCTTCTGCACATGTGCTCTCATCTGTCTGGTACGGCCTGGAAACATGGGACTCGCTGAACTTAGCACTGTTGCATTTCCGGAACTGTGCTCTGCCAACGTGTGTTGGGTCAGCCAGTCTCTCCACTTTCCACTTTGGATGCAAGGCTTTCATGGCTTCCTCCAGGCCTTTGGCTCCCGTTCCGTCCCCATCCGTCGTAGCATATCTTATCAGCACACACCCTGACTGGTAAGCTGGTCTCCGATGTCCCTTTCCCATGGCATACTCGGAAAGGCCGTCATGTCGTTCGATGTTGGCTGTACAGTCAGGGTGACCACCAGGACACTTGACGTCATAGCCTTTCCCTCTCAGCCAAGCACCTGTCCAGCACAGTTTGTTGTGCAGAGCACGGCCCAGTATGTACTTTTTTGGTGTACATGTCTCGATACCGAGGCTGATTCCCTGAGAGGCATTCAGTCCGGGCTTCTTAGCACTGCCAAATGTTGTGCTGTTGTATCGGCCATCTACTGCTAGTCCAATGGTGCTCGGTGACTGGTCTCCTCTCAGGGTGTTGGCTTCTACCACCAGTTTGGTCTTCTCTGACATGTCTATTTTATTCAAGGCTGTAATATCTCTGGACACTTGGTTTGCTTGGCGCTGCATTCCACTCTTGGCCCCTGCTGGTATATTCAGGTGCCCTAAAATCAGTCGGGCTCCTTTGGTGCTGACAGCCTGGCCACACAAAGCTGAGGGCAGGTACTTGTTGATTAAGGCTGGCTTTGATCCGCGCTTGTTCGAGTCCGCCTCCCTGTACAGCTTGTACAGTGGTGACCTATATTGACACTTCTCACATTTTACACAGCACAGCTCCATCCCAGGGCCCTCCTACGCTCAGTGTCCAGTTTAAAGTCTGGTACTTGGCAATTCTGGTCTGTCTGTGAGGCATGGAGGCTTATCACATTGTTCCACATCTCCACCATTAGCACAACATCTACAATTCGGTTTCCTTCTATTTCAGGAATTTCAGAGTCTGGCTCTTTTGGTGGACTGCATGTAGGACGCAGGATCCTTGTTGGACAGGGTCGGTCTTCAGAGTCAGCAGATACCAGGGATAGGCCGTCTGAACTAGGCTTGGTTACCAGCTCCATTTCCCTGGTAGTCAGTCTTCTGGTAAGCACTGGTGTTGTTTCCCTTGGTACAGGTGTGTTGGATTCTTTCCCTGATGTCTGTCCCTTATTTGTTGGTACATTACCAGGCTTGAAATAAGTTTGTCTTCTCAATCTTTCTCCTTTCATGATGGCTTTTACTGTTGAAAGTAGCAGTGGTCAGTCTGTACTGGTCAGAAGTTCTCAGGACAATGAATTTAGGGGATGTGTAAATATTGTGATATACACAATCATTGTCTGTATCAGAACAATCATCAGTTGTGTTTCAGAAGCTGTGAGAGCCTTGTCATTTAAGATAAAAGCCCTACAGGGCACCCCCCCTGCCTTTGGCAAATAGGGTTAAGTGCTGTCTGTATACAAGTGTCTGTTAGTGAGACCATGGGTGGTCATTTGCTGTGATTGGTCAATGGAAGTCTTTACTGTTGTCTATAGATAATTTTTTGTCTCATCTGAGAATTATTAGTGCTTAAAAACAATGTAAATATGCATTTAAACTCAAAATTTTATTTAAATTTGTTTTTAAATTAAAGTTAAAACTTAATATAAAAAAAACCAGTCTGTAAACATTATATGCAGAAATTATTGCAGATTTGATTTCAGTTTACAGAACTGTAAAATATGTCAATTTATTGAAAAATCTGTTTCAATTTTCCTATCACATGTTAAGTGAAATATGTAATGTAAATGTGTGTAAAATTGGGCAAGGATTCTCAGTGTAAGGGGGGGGGGTAATTAAAGATCTAATCTAACTCATGTTCTATTTGTCAGTAATTCTGTTTTCACAGAGTTGTTGCAAATAGCTTCTAGTTTATGAAAATACCTATTTCATATTTTTCAAAAATTTAGTGTCCTATAATAGGACTGGCCCACAATTACATACTTCCGGTTTCAGTACCCACGAATGAAGTCCCTTCAGAAATGTATGTATTTGATGAAAACATGCAGCCTGATGCCCCTGTGAACTTGGTATTTGCCAACAAATTTAATGTAGATGTGTAGTGTATATGTCAAATTAACTGTTATAGTTGTAAAATACGGTAAGAATTTTCTTATGTTTTTATAGCTCCAGTGCGGATCCTGTTTGTAATAAGTCCTGTTTTGACCCCAATGTTCATGGCAATTTTCAGGCCAAATCGCACCGGTAAACTTGAGAAGAAGTTCAAAATGTATTTTCAAGATGGCGGCTGTGGCGGCCATCTTAGGATTTCGGATCGACCCAAAAAATAACAACACTTTGTCAGTGACCATGTCAGGATCATTTCATGCAAGTTTCAGCCAAATCGCAGTGGAAGAACTTGAGGAAGAAGTTCAAAATGTGTTTTCAAGATGGCGGCTGTGGCGGCCATCTTGGATTTCGGATCGACCCGAAAAATATCAACACTTTGTCGGGACCATGTCAGGATCATTTCATGCAAGTTTCAGCCAAATCGCACCGGTATTAACTTGAGAAGAATTCAAAATGTATTTTCAAGATGGCGGCTGTGGCGGCCATCTTGGATTTCGGATTGACCCGAAAAATAACAACACTTTGTTGGACCTGACTGTGTCAGGATCATTTCATTGCAAGTTTCAGCCAAATCGCACCAGTAGAACTTGAGAAGAAGTTCAAAATGTGTTTTCAAGATGGCGGCTGTGGCGGCCATCTTGGATTTTCGGATTGACCCCGAAAATATAACAACACTTTGTCGGGACCATGTCAGGATCATTTCATGCAAGTTTTCAGCCAAATCGCACCAGTAAAACTTGAGAAGAAGTTCAAAATGTGTTTTCAAGATGGCGGCTGCGTGGCGGGCCATCTTGATTTCGGATCGACCCCGAAAAATAACAACACTTTGTCGGGACCATGTCAGGATCATTTCAAATGCAAGTTTTCAGCCAAATCGCACCGGTAAGAACTTGAGAAGAAGTTCAAAATGTATTTTCAAGATGGCGGCTGTGGTGCGGCCATCTTGGATTTCGGATTGACCCGAAAAATAACAACACTTTTGTCGGGACCGTGTCAGGATCATTTTTCATGCAAGTTTCAGCCAAATCGCACCGGTAGAACTTGAGAAGAAGTTCAAAATGTTTTTCAAGATGGCGGCTGTGGCGGCCATCTTGGATTTCGGATCGACCCGAAATATAACAACACTTTGTCGGGACCTATGTCCAGGATCATTTCATGCAAGTTTCAGCTAAAATCGCACCGGTAGAACTTGAGAAGAAGTTCAAAATGTGAAAAGTTAACGCAACGGCGGACGGCGGACGGCGGACGGCGGACGGCGGACGACGACGACGAAACATGACGACTATAGGTCATCCTGACCCTTCGGGTCAGATGACCTAAACCAGAGGGCCTGTATCGCTCACCTGGTTTTGTAATGCCAAAATAATTTTCTGAATACTGGTTCATTGTTTCGATTTCTGAAAGGAATTTTAATATTAACCTCTAAATCCCCTATTGGGCCCCACCCCTCCTGCCCCCTGGGGTCAGAGCCAAAATTTATACAAGTTTCTGTTCCCCTTCCACAAAGGATGTTTCTGACCAAATTTTGTTACAATCCATGCAGAACTCTATGACAAGTAGCGATTGATAGAACTTAACCTCTATTTCCCCTATTGGGGCCCCGCCCCTCCTGCCCCTGAGGGTCAGAGCCAAAAATTTTATACAAGTTCTGTTCTCCTACCCCAAAGGATGTTTGTGGCCAAATTTAGTTACAATCCATACAAAACTCTAGGACAATTAAGTAGCAATTTATAGAATTTACCTATAATTCCCCTATTGGGCCCCACCCCTCCTGCCCCGGGGACCAGAGCCAAAATTTATACAAACTCAGTTTCTTATTCTCCCAAGGATATTTCTGACCAAATTTTGGTTACATTCCATGCAGAACTCTATGACTAGTAGCAAATTAAAGGATTTACCTGTATTTCCCCTATTGGGCCCCACCCCTCCAGCCCCCGGGGGCCAGAGCCAAAATTTATACAAGTTCTGTTCCCCTTCCCCCAAGGATGTTTCTGGCCAAATTTGTTACAATCCATGCAGAACTCTACGACTAGTAAGCAATTTATAGGATTTACCTATATTTCCCCTATTGGGCCCTGCCCCTCCTGCACCCGGGGTGTCAGAGCCAAAATTTAAACAAGTTCTGTTCCCCCTTCCCCCAAGGATGTTTGTGGCCAAATTTGGTTACAATCCATGTAGAACTCTATGTCAAGTAGCAATTTAAAGGATTTACCTCTATTTCCCCTTTTGGGCCCCGACCCTCCTGCCCCCGGGGGGGGTCAGAGCCAAAATTTATACAAGCATTCTGTTCCCCTTCCCCCCAAGGATGTTTGTGGCAAAATTTAGTTACAATCCATGTAGAACTCTATGACAATAGCGATTTAAAGGATTTACCTCTATTTCCCCCTATTGGGCCCCGCCCCTCCTGCCCCCGTGGGGGTCAGAGCCAAAATTTATACAAGTTCTGTTCCCCTTCCCCAAAGGATGTTTGTGGCAAAATTTAGTTACAATCCATGTAGAACTCTATGACTAGTAGCGATTTAAAGGATTTACCTCTATTTCCCCTATTGGTCCCCCGCCCCTCCTGCCCCCGGTGGAGTCAGAGCCAAAATTTATACAAGTTTCTGTTCCCCTTCCCCCCAGGATGTTTGTGGCCAAATTTTGTTACAATCCATGTAGAACTCTATGACAAGTAGCGATTAAAAGGATTTACCTTTATTCCCCCTATTGGGCCACCCCGCCCCTCCTGCCCCCGGGGTGTCAGAGCCAACATTTATACAAGTTCTGTTCCCCCTCCCCCAAGGATGTTTTGTGGCCAAATTTGTTACAATCCATGCAGAACTCTATGACTAGTAGCGATTTAAAAGGAAATGTTGACGGACAGACGGACGGACGGACGGACGACGGACGGACGGACGACGGACGAAGGACGGACGACAGACGCCGCGCCATGACATAAGCTCAACCGGCCCTTCGGGCCAGGTGAGCTTAAAAACCAGGTCTGTAAACATTATATGCAGAAATTATTGCAGATTTGATTTCAGTTTTACAGAACTGAAATATGTCAATTATTGAAAAATCTGTTTCATTTTTCCTATCACATGTTAAGTGAAATATGTAATGTAAATGTGTGTAAAATTGGGCAAGGATTCTCAGTGTAAGGGGGGGGGGGGTAATTAAAGTCTATCTAACTCATGTTCTATTTGTCTTTAGAGTAATTCTGTTTTCACAGAGTTGTTCCAAATAGCTTCTAGTTTATGAAATACCTATTTCATATTTTTCAAAAATTAGTGTCCTATAATAGGACTGAGACCACAATTACATACTTCCGGTTTCAGTACCCACGAATGAAGTCCCTTCAGAAATGTATGTATTTGATGAAAACATGCAGGATGCCCCTGTGAACTTGGTATTTGCCAACAAATTTAATGTAGATGTGTAGTGTATATGTCAAATTAACTGTTATAGTGTAAAATACTGAATTTTCTTATGTGTTTTATTGCTCCAGGATCCTGTGTAATAAAGTCCTGTTTTGGACCCCAACCATAACCACCCGATGTATATAATTGGCACATGGTGACACATGATGACAGTTATCGTGAGAAAATGCCCGTCATGCTAGATTAGAAACTTTCAGAATTTGTTTCCTCGGATATTGACCTTCGACCAGGTTTAGATGTGAAACTTGTCAACGAAAATTTGGAATTTATTATGAATTTTAACGTTACAATGTGAAACATATAGCAGAGTTAATTGTGGTCTTCGGTCCATGTGCGAAATACATCTTTGTGTAAATCGTGTTCCTCAATTTCAATATGAATTTCATCATTGAGGGTAACTGTGTGAAATATTGAATTTAATGATTTTTTGTCTTTTTAAATGCTAAAATGCTATACTTTTTCTCTACTAGTTTTGATTCTGATCTTAATTAGCGAGTTTTAAACTACAAGTGTGATAAGTTTTTGTTTTCAATTGCTACGTCAATGATCAGTCAAATTTTAAGATGTAAATATTTCAATTATAATCTTTTGAATAACCATTGATCAATAATGTACATTTAAATAATAAGAGCTCTAATATTCGATCTCGGATTTAAGCTCGTGTGATTATGATGATTACTATCTATCTAACGAATTTCGGTCTGACCGGAAATGACCACTACAATGCCGGAAAGTACATTTTCAAAAGTGAAAGTATAATTGTCAATGTAAACAGAAGATTGTCAAATCTTATTCAAGGGTCGTGCTTATTTTATAAATGTTGGTGTAAATGAGTTTTCTTCATAATTGTTCCAATGTCTGATATTAATTTTGTTGTTTTTTATATCAGTATTGTAAAATAATAGATCGGTTGTTCATTTATCTATAGGGTTAAATATACTTCTCATAGCCAAGTGAATAGACTTTACCTTCGCTAATCCCCATTCCCCAAATACAAGATATTTCACAAAAGTCCTCAGTATAGTATATATTTTCTTTATATACGGTAAATTATTTTGATGTACATTGTAGTTCAATTTAATATAATTGTAACTCCTTTAATTGACAAATAGATATTCCTGTCTTGTTTATCTTAGTCGATATCAATTATAGTTTACCATTGTACTGGAATAATTGTTTATCATATTCATGCAACTCACTCAGAGCTTGGACAAGGAATAAAGAACATCGGATCTAAACAGCTGTCTCATTTATATTTACAAAAAAATCTTCAGAAACAATAAAAAAAACAACAACATGAAAACTTGGTGGAGATCCTAGGCGACCCTGGTGATGCCTATTAGCAAGCCAATTAATTACAAAGATTCCATAACAACCCGCTATTAGTCAGCATCATCAACAACGGACATACAAAACCATGATGAGGAAATTAATGTTTCTAGCCGCCTCAGGAACAACAGGAATTGACACAGGAGGACTATATTAATAATGAAAATATACTATATATAATAATGAAAATTATAATTAACTCATCTGTAGAAAATACACCATACTCTGAAAAGACGACCATTGAAAATAAAAAAGTATGATGGAACAGAGTCACCACAGATATGGCTTCCAAGCATGGAAGCCTGGATGAAGGGTCCAGAATTACACAGAAGCAAAGAATGCTTAGTACCACTACTATTTCGAAGGGGCCGGCCAGTTACTGGTAGGCTGCAAAACTCAAGCCACAATCATCTATAGAACTTCGATAGCTGCTCCTCAAGGGTAGCTTTGAATCGAGAAGATTGTGTGTTATCAAAGACATTGATATGACATTTTATGTCTATCAAGACAAACCATAACGGAAAGTGCATTGATCCATCATAGAGAGGGAGGGCTGAAAAAAGGACAGGCAGCTTGTGAAAGGAACTAAATTTCTGACTTAAGGGCCAGTATGTAATATGGTAAAGAGCCCTCAACCTTTTATGGAAACTAAGGAAACGCAGATCAGATAGCTTCGGAGGAGTTAGAGTTGCGTGACGGACCTCGCCGGAGGTTAGAAGTGTCAGTGTGGCTCACAAGAAAAAGTTCGTCTAAAATGACCAGAGACCTTGTCTGAAACAATATTTCAGCAGGTAAATCAGCTACAACAACAACATCAACAACAGCAGCAGCAGCAGCAACAACAACAACAAGTACAAAATAACACCAGCAACAGTGGAGACAGCAAAAGCCCCATAGACATCGAACAAACCAGCCGATGCACCAACCACAAAGACGATGCCAGGGTTGTGGTAAGTCATGTACTGATCGAACAAAATTATCCTGCTTTTAATTTAACATGTTTCAAATGTGGCAAAAAAAGCCACATTAAGCATGTATGTAGCGGACAAATGGGCAAATTCTATACAAATCACGATAGGGATACGCGCCTATCCCTAGCAAGGATAGACACCTAAACAGCACAAACGCTAATAGTACTTCTCATAGGGCACCAATTAGTAAACCTTCACCTACTAAACCTTATGGTGGTAGAGCTTCAGACAGATCCTTCAAAGGCTTTAGGGAAGCAAGTTTACTAACATTAACCTGGTCACCCCTGTCGAATAGGAACACTGTGAGTGTTGAATTTTATGTACACCTGTCAAGGCATTAGTAGATACAGGACATCCATTTCATGTGTAGCTTTGCCTTTATTAGAAAGAGTCAATTTTGATTTGTCAACACTACAAAAATGTTCAGCAATTAGTGTATTAGTAGCCGGCGGTGAAAATCACTGCAGTTTAGGGTCAGTGTCCTTGCCAATTTCTTCTGGAGATTTATTCACCACACAAGTATTTGAAAAGTTTCATCAACCTATTATTTTGGGTATAGATTTTCTTGAGAAAAATCAAGCTGGTTTTTTAATGCATCAATATAGAACACTATTCAGCTTCAAGAACCAACATCAAACACGGTGTTCTCTATAGACACAAACTTGGGTATAACTAGAACTTCCACTAGTATCACTGTACCATCAATGTGCATATCAAATATATGACAGGTAGAACGTTTCGAAACTCCCGGTAGGAATCTAATGTATTGCTTGAACCTTTACCAGATTTACCTAAGTTTAGGTATTTTCAGGTGCTAAGTGTGTTTCTGTAGTACAATCTGTAAAAAAAAAACTGTGTTACAGGTTATGAACCCAACAGAGAAAGATGTAGTTATTTCAAGAAACAAGGCTGTAGCTTCAGTATCTGTTATCTTTGACAATAAAACAGTTACCCCCTTAGAGTGTTCAGTAGGTTATGGTCAGAGTAAACAAAGCCACACTTCTATGCTTCTCTATCTCAATCCACTTCTGAATCACAGGAACTCTCATTTGACCTTGAAAATTCAGGATCTTTCTGAACAACAAAAAAATGTTCTCCTGACATTTCCCAACAGTAATAGATCTCTCTTTGCTTCCAACTTATCAGAACTTGGTAAAACTAACAATGATTTTCACACGATAGAAACAGGGGAGGCTACTCCTATTCGTCAAAGATTTTATAGACAAACTCCGGAAGTGAAAACAGAAACTGAACGTCAAATAAGAGAAATGTTAGAGAATGACATATATTTCAGAATCAACATCAATGTGGCAATCGCCAGTTGTTATGGTGAAAAAGAAAAATGGTCAGTTTACGTTTTGCTGCTGATTACAGGAAATTAAATGCTGTAACTAAACAATTCACTTCTCCCCTCTCCCTGCCGCCTTGAAGATGTATTTGATGCCATATTAGAAAACTAAGGCTCAATTCTTTTCCAGCCTTGATCTAGCTTCTGGCTTTTGGCAAATCCCAACGACCCCAAAACAGCTCATAACTCGGACTTGTGAATAGCCCAGCTAGCTTCCCATCATTGATGACAAAGGTTTTGAGAGATTTAAACTGGAAAACTTGTTTAGTCTATGTAGATGACATCTTAATTTTCTACTGTCTCAACCTAAAATACCACTACATCGTTCCTTTGAAGCACATATTCAACATCTTCAACAAGTCTTCGATTGTCTTAAGTCTGCTAACCTGACTTTAAAAAGGTAGCAAATGTTCGTTTTTGCAAAACCTCGTGTTTGTTACCGAGATCGGGACACATTATATCAAATGAAGCGTTGTTGAGGTAGATACCTCAAAAACAGATGCTGCTAAGTAGTCATTTCCAACTCCAAAAAACCCTAAACAGGTGAGATCATTTCTAGGACTCTTAAATTATTATACAGTAAAACTTGTCAAAGGTTACAGTAAGATAGCAGCACCCCTACATGTCCCTCACACTACATTGGACAGAAAGTTTGAATAGACCACTGATTGTCATGAATGCTTTTGACTCTCTTAAAACTGCCTCTCATCTATTTCTCCTAATCTGGCTTAACCAGAACCACCCAAAGCCTTTTATATCCTTACTACGGATGCTTCGGTGAGTCTATTTGTTATGTGTTGGGACAACATTGATGAACAGAACCGAGAAAGGGTCACCTGAGCCTATGGTTGACCGTTCAGTATAAACAACTGTGAGGCGACGTACAGAGTATAGTAACACACCAAAATGTTAGAAAGGTATTGCTGATAGTTAGAAGTTTTTAGCGAAACTACCAATGTGTATTCTCGCAGTTGTGAACGAGTTTTACTACTTACAGCATGTTTATCTCAGCATGTAAGAGTTTATACTAACTTGATACAACATGACACGCGAGTTGTTCAGGCTCTAAATGCGCCTGAAGTACTCTTCAACAAAAATCCAACCGAGGATATGTATGAGGCTCGTCGTAGGTCCTGTATCTTCCTACAAAGGCAATGGATTATGAAATCATCTACAAAAACATGTAAGACAATGTACAGGAAAGGCAAAGGGGGGTGGGGGGGGGGGGGGGGGAATAGTCATATCAGATCCCCCTGCCAATGGAATATCAAAGCTGAAGTAAGTTTGATTGTAGAGACTTATGTGTATGAAAAAAAAACAGGAAAAAGGAAGTTTGAGTCTAAAGAAGGAGTATAAATTCAAGTAGAGTGGGGCTGCAATTGTTGAATCAGGTATACATCCTTGACATTAATTTATATTAGACTATATACACAAAGATGGTGAGTTTTGCAAAGTAACATTTACCATTTACCATGATATTTTTCAGCAATGTTTTCCATGTAACGGAAAAAGTGCAGAAAAAATGAAATAGCAAAAGGTACTACTAGACCATAAAAAGAAAGTGTCTATGAGTTTCGTGGAAATATCTCTGCGGTTTTTAGAGTTATGCTCCGGAAATGAACCTACTACAAAAATTATGGATATTTTCAGCAATGTTTCTATGGTTTTACAGAAAAAAGCACAAAAGTGAAAACCTAAAAATAGCAAAAGGCACTACTAGACCATAAGAACAATGTGTCTATGAAGTTTTCATGGAAATATCTCTGCTGGTTTTAGAGTTGTGCTCCGGAAACGATTCTTACACAAAAATCTGCCATTTTCAGCAATGTTTCCATGGTTACAGAAAAAAGTACAAAAAGTGAAAACCTTTAAAATAGCAAAAGGCACAACTAGACCATAAGACAAATGTGTCTATGAAGTTTCGTGGAAATATCTCTTCTGGTTTTAGAGTTATGCTCCGGAAACGAACCTGGTACAAAAATCTGCTATTTTCAGCAATGTTTCTATGGTTACAGAAAAAAGTACAAAACGTGAAAACCTTAAAATAGCAAAAGGCACTACTAGACCATAAGACCAATGTGTGTATGAAGTTTCGTGGAAATATCTCTACTGGTTTTAGAGTTATGCTCCGGAAACCATTCGTACGACGGACGGACAGACGGACCGGACGGACGGACTGGACGGAACACCCATTTGTATATCCCCCCCAACTTCGTTGGGCGGGGATAAAAAATGAAGTTCGCAGATGCCCTACCAAGGAGACCCTATGATATTACAGATTCGTCGCCTATCGAAGACAGTCTACCTTCTCCTGATGTCGCAACTGTTTTGGACTCAAAATCTTCTTTTCAAGTTACCTTTGAGTACTCACACAACACCCAGCTTCAACCTGAGATAATATCAGAAATATCTGATCCTGTTCCTTTAGACTCTGTTTCACTGTTGCAATCACAGTGCCCTGATTTTTCTGACCTTTATGAATATCTTCAGACAGGTATATTACCAGCTGGTAAGGTCAATGCTGACAGAGTTTTAGCTCTTTCTGATAGATATGTACTACTTGAATGACATTCTCTATCTCATCTCCATTACTCACGATCTACTCGAAAAGGACAACTTCCTGTCCATCATCTTGCAGTACCTAAATGTCTCAGAGACGATGTCCTCAAGTCATATCATGACAGTCAAGCAGGTGGAGCACACCTTAGGATTTGACCGAACTTACCATGCAGATCAACTCAAATATTTTTGGCCAAAATGTATCAAAAAATTTCAGACTATATTCACACATGTGATACATGGTCAAAGGATAAAAAAGCCAACAAACTTGAGAAATGCCTGTCCCAGATGTACATTTTCCAGACTTCATATGGATATCTTAGGTCTCCATTACTACTACATCTGAGGGATACAAATACATCCTTCTTTTGTTGACTCATTTAGTCAGTGGCCTGAAGCCTTCCCTCTTAAGACTCAATGATTTTAAGGAGATTGCTAGAGTACCCTTATTCTGAAATTTTTAGCAGGTACGGAACACCCACCTTCCATTGTGAGTGATAGAGGAACTAAACTTTTACTGTCTAAGATGGTTATTGCTTGTATGTGAAATATTTCAGAGGTAACCAGACATTTCACAAGCTCTTATCATCCCCAAACAAACTCAACATGTGAACGGATGAGCAGCACCTTAGCTCAATGTCTCAGAGCCTATGTGGATGAATATCAACTAAACTGGACAGAATTTTTACCAAGTATTCTCATGGCATTCCGTATGAGTCCATCAACTCAATCTTCAGAAATGTCTCCTTATCAACTATTGTATGGTAAAGAGATGAATCTCCCATTTGACACTTCCCTCATCCCTAAGCAAGATTTAAATAAGGATGCCAAGTCCCATGTAATAGCACTACTAAAACATCTTAAGTATGTCAAAGAGTTAGCAGCGAAAAGTATTACAGCTGCTAAAGCCAAACAGAAGCAACAACATGACAGGAAGGCAAAAGAGGCACAATTCAAGAATGAAGATCTTGTTTTATTACATTCTACTCGAGTATCAAGGGTCTTTCTCCAAAACAACATAATCCCTTGGATGGTGGATGGTCCTTTCTATATTACAGACATTGGTCCAAATAATACATATAAACTAAGGCGCTGTAGCACTCACAAAGAATTAAAATCACTCATTCATGCAAACAGATTGAAGGTTTATGTCAATCCCACAGGTAGAGTTTTACTTGATCCTCCAGCCCAGTAGGTAAGAAATGATGCCAATCCGCATCATTATTCTCGGCAGCCTGATGCCACGTCTCAAAGAAATGATGCCAACAAGTATCATAGTTCTCGGCAGACTGATGCCACATCTCAAACATTGCTATACACATTTCCTTGATTTTATTGTTGTTGGATTAACCGCGGTAATTATATCTGCTTGTCACATAAAGTTAATTGAGTAATTATATTATGTACACGGGGCAACTAGGTGGTATGACACTTAGCCTCAGGGCAATGGACACGCCAGATAAGTATAATTAGCCTACCCGCCTGACCAGTAAATATATGTTGTATTTCCAGTAAATATATGTTGTATTTCATTTAAGCTTATGTTTATACTCTGTAAGAGGAGTGAAGGCAACGACCACCGAATGGACAACACGGCACTATTTTGGAATATCCAGGATATGCCTACCGTTCAAGGCAAAAGTCCTAGTGTAATAAAAGACCGTCAAAAGAAATCATTAGGGATCCTTGTTTCTTTTACGAAATCAACTTTTTTATAACAAGTGAAAAATTTCCTTGTTATATACAATGTGAAACACACTGCAGGAGGTCAACAGGCAAAACTGTTATTATTCCTGTTGTAGTAAATATATGAGTGTCATTCCATACACGTATATGGTTACCTTGCGAAAATTATCAGTGCTAAATTTTCTAACAAAGAGTATCATGACAGCCAATTTAGTGAGCCGTGTCACAGATGTAAATCATTGAAAGGACATTGTAGTAATGATAATTCAGGCGTTACGATGAGTAGATAAATCATCAGTTTATATTATAAATGTAGGATATTGTTACTTATATCTAAATGCAAAGTTATTTGACACTGGCTAATTGTCATTATTTGATGTTTCGCAATATTACAGTCAATGGGACATAATTGTAGCTCTGATGACTAACGTCTGTCAGAACATATATAGTGCGTTTCATTCAAGCCAAGAAGAAAGACAATGTTTTGTTTGAGATTTACAACAAAAGCCAAGAAAGACTCTAATACGCGAGACGGTCTGTGAAGTGAAAAGTGTTCTAACTCTCGAAAGATAGATAATAAACGGCAGTATGTCAAATGGTGATAGATCTTCGCAAAAGTTGCAAACCGTGTCATTACTGTATTTAATTTTTGTATTTTTAATTCCTTAAAATCATTTCATCACTTCCAAAGTAATTCTGATAATCTCATGTCTTCAACAATTACGAATCTGCTGGAGATTACTAGCCAATTGGTCTTGTAATTATAGAATTTAACATATGCATATATCAAGATTTCTTAATTTGTCATAAAAAGTTGCAGATTCCTCTAACAATGACATCAGGAGGAAATTGGACTCTTGTATACAAGTATTAAATATTAGCATGATAATTAATTTGTCTGTAATAGCTGATACACACTGATAAAATACAACGTTTATACTGTTAGTAAAACTTACTTTAAACCTAATACTGTAATATTGAGCAAGTGTAAAATTACCATATATGATATATAAAAGATGTTCAACCGCCGTACAGAGCATAAATGGTATTCATCATTTGAACAATAGTTGGTGTTTATTTGTGTATATATATATATGTTTTATTTAACACACACACACACACACACACACACACACACACACACACACACACAAAGATTTATTTCGCCTTTGGTGCATGCGCAATCCTGTACTTCATTCCTATTAGGATTATAGTTGCCATGGAATTTTTTCGGGATACAATAAAAAAATTAAATGTTTTTCATATTTTTATTTGAACTGAAGTCAAATTAATAGCTCAAAACTTTTCAGTGGTGGTAACAGTAACTTAAGGATAGTATAAACTTTGTAAAGGAAAGTTAACTCTGCAACTCCTCTGTTCTTTTTGATGTAACAATAAGTACCATTATGAAGACGCGTGTAGCATCTATTTAAAAATGTAACTTAACTTTTACTATGTAAATAATTTAAGGTGGCAAATGTGGTGTGTTATTTTATGATTTTAGTTTCGTTAAATATGTTTATATTCCACCAGAAATCCCAATGAAGTTTTTGTTTATAGTGTCTGTATGTCACCTTCAAAATGTTTCCTAGGTTTCGGAAAATTCCCCATCCCGACAACAACTGTTTATAAAGGGTAGATATGTAGATTGGTTATTAAACTAATCTTATAGTTCGATTCTATCGGGGTGGTGGGTTTTGGGTTCGGTGGGTTGGGGTAGATTAAATATTAAAACGTCCTAATTAACAAGCTATGTCATGTAAGGACGAGGGACGGGGGTGGAACGGGTGAGGACGGACTGAGGACGGGACGACGGTGGCCAACAGGAGCGGACGCGGAGAACGGCGGCCTCACCCAGTAATGAGGTGTACTGTGTGATTGCGTGTATGTTGTACTTTCATTTGGGTGTAATGTTTAGGGGTGGACTTGGTTTTATTCATGTTAGTCTACTTTCCCCTTGTATAGTTGTAACTGATGCATTTTTTATAGGTGCTAAAAATACCCTGAAACATGCCGCATGCCGGCCCGCGCCGCCGCGATGCCGCGAGGGAAACGTGAAACATGAAGCCGGCGGCCGAAAACATGCCGCGGATTCCTGAAAACAATGCCCACGCGAGGCCGAACTCCTGACAATCACATGTGTATATACACGCAAATTTAAAGTGTATAATGGATTTTACATGTAAAATCATCCAATTTTTCGAAAATCCAAAAATAAATAAGCATAATATTTCGGGAATTTATATCCATCCCCCCGCTTTTACAGGACAGTATTTTGTAGGTAAACTTCTATTGAAGGTGTAGATTTCAACCTTGGTTAATAATATGAAAAAATAAACTGCATGTCTTATTCGAAAAAGATGTTTGTAAAGAAATGGTCCGCTGAAACTGGACTATTAAACCTATGGCTGAGCTCTTAAGAGCATTTAATTTCGATAGTAAACGTTTAAAGAAAATCGGTTTAACATTAGTTACAATTATTGCACATGGAATGGCAGAAAGAATGACCGTAGTTTTAGTCCATCAAAAGTGCCATAACTCCACTATATAAAAGTCGGTTAAAAAGTCCCTTATGGCCATTTTTTGAACTTGTTTACCAAAAGTTCAATACCACAATACGAATATACCACAGCTCTCCAAAACACACAGTCCCACGTTTTCATACAAGCGATACACAGCATACATGGTAGGTCATCCATTCATGACTCTGGCTGTTAAGGACGTAAGTATATAAACCAAACCAAACCAAAGCCTTTTTTTATTGTGCTATATAACTGAAGCATGCTGCCGAAGAAACCAATCAACACACTCACCCGATCACATTATACTAACAACGGGCAAACCAGTCGTCACATTCCGTTAATGCTGAGTGCTAAGCCGAAGCAGAAACAACCACTTTAACAGACTTTGGTGTGTCTTTGCCAGAGGATAGAAACCGAGCCCACTCCACATGGGCGAGGGCTCAACCGAAAGCAAAACGTGATGTGGTGTCAACGGACACGTTAGGAAAAGAGTCAGAAAGAATTACAATGAATATAAAAAAATGGTACCAGGTAAATGCGGTAGCATACTGCGCATGTTGATGTCCAAAGTAAATCAACAATATTAAGCTGATTTGATCTTGCCTAATTCCTTATAGCGTTATAAACATCAAAGTACTGAGAAGGGGTAGATCTGTGAATGGTCCATGAAAGAATGGATGAGAATCGTCTAGGGAAACGACCTAACACTGTACAGGAGAGCGTGCTTGTACTGGACTAGTTCCGTTGCCAAAGGACGTATATAAAGGAAATGCTAACCGACAACAACACGCAACTTGCCATCATACCCGGTAGCATGACAAGCATACTACAACCCTTTGATGTTGGGAGTGAAAGTCCCCCTACGAACAGCAGGAACGATTGGGTAATGAATGATTGAAATCACACTTCACCATGGAAGTGATTATTATCTCTACGTTTTTGAACGGAGTGGTTTTAAGGATCTGTATGTTATCTATTATAATTTTTGAAGGCATTAGTAAATATCATTATCAGAGTCTGTAATTTGTTTTTCTTTTTAGCTTTAGAACATCTCGAGGCAATATTAAGTGAGTCAGTGCAGGTTACAGTTCGGAGGAAGCATATAGTGACAGACCTTCTCCAGTCTCTATGAGGACCACACATTACTTCTGCATAAGTGAACTGTTTCGTTTCACGGTGAGGGTGGTGAAGATGTCCGATGTGTAAACCGAAGACATGTTTACCTGTTTCTGAGACAGTGTAGTTTTGAACTATCATACTTGAGAAAATTATGTAGTACCCCCATTTTGTCCCCACATTCTGACCTGACCATCATGGGAAGTGTTCTTTGTCATACCATTGCCGTGACAATTCTTGTGAAACTGCATAGCACTGCTCAATGTCTCCTTTCAGCGCCTTCCAGAGAATGATTATGTCGAATTATTTGATCAAATTATGCCTACCACTATAACAAGAGGTCCAGAGGGTCTGTATCGCTCACCTGCTTATTGTAAAGACAAATAATACAGGATCTTTGTTTATTTTTTGAAGGCATTCAAAGATTTATCTCAAAGTTCCCTATTAGGACCCACTTTTTCTGCTCCGGGGGGACACAGTCAAAATTTATACAAAACTCTTTTCCCTTTCCCCAAGGATGTTTCTGGCCAAATTCGGTTACAATTCATGGAGAACTTTAGAACTCTAGGACTTGTAGCGATTTAAAGAATTTACCTCTATTTTCCCTATTGCCCCGGTTGGTCACAGCCAAAATGTATCCAAACTCTGTTCCCCTTTCCCCAAATGATGTTTTTGGCCAAATTTGGTTACATTCCATGCAGAACGTTCTAAACGAGTAGTAGCGATGCGGTATGTTTGTGTTGTGTCTTCTTGTATAGTTTAAACTGTTGCCCTTTATATAGTGCTAAAAAATTTAAAAAGCTGTCCCCTTCCCCAAAGGATGTCTCTCCCGCCAAATTTGGTTACATTATATGGAGAACTTTATGATTAGTAGCGATTTAAAGGAAATGTTGACGACAGGACGACCGCCGCGCGCTATGACATAAGCTCACCAGCTCTTCAGGCAAGATGAGCTAAAGAGGGCAAGAGTTCCGCTATACTAGAAGACATCACTTTGAGACGCGTTTTAGGAGACTGGGGTATGCTCGTGTTGTGTCTTCTTTGTGAAGTGTAGCTCTTGCCCTTTTTATAGTGCTATATCACTGAAGGATGCGGCCAACTTTAACAACCTATTTATGTTGAAGCTATCAAATGTTAGAAAATGTTAGTCATCAGAGTTTTTTGTATTAAGGACGTTCCGAACAGTGATCCAATGCGCCGTTCGTTCGGACCTCCTCGGGCCAATAAGTGCATTCGGAACTGCACATGAAAACTCTTTTGTGACTAATATTATGAAACAATAGCGATCTATATGTTATCCGTCTAACGATATCTTTCCTTTTAACGTTAAAACAGGATAGGATAGTCGATAAACGGTGTTTTTGTCGATATTGTACTTAGTTCGGTTTGCCGAAAGCTTGATAACCGGGTGAAAAAATCAAAGTTTGTACCATAGATGTAGGACTTAGTTTCGACAAACTAGAAAAATATAATGTTGTCAGATCTTTGAATTTGGTTAGGCTAATATAACATGAAGCTACATATATCTTTTGAGAAGCACATTACATAACTCATACAAACGGACTGATATATGCCGAAGCGGTCTCGATCTTGTACGGAATAAAACGATTCATAACAATCAAGTGATTAAAACATTTTCCGTTCTACTTCCGTTAAACTGTGAGATATTTGAAACATCTTAATATACATGGTGCTTTTAAGAGAGAATGCATAATCAAATCAAGAATGCTTCCAATTTGGCCCGAGTAATCCTCTAGTTATAAAACTAAAGATACAGAAATATCTCATCTCTCACATCTCTTCCGTCGCCCCACCCCCTAGCTTTTCGTTCAATTTGTACACAGCTAAGATATTTCCATGAATAATTGCGTATGTAGATGCCTACATGTAACATGTTAGCTAGCTTAATATGGTCCCCCAATAAGCACTAACTACGTTTCGGGAAACAATATTGTATTTACTGTATATATGATACGAATAAGACAAGAGGCCCAGAGGGCCTGTATCGCTCACGCTGGTTTGTAACTGCAAAGTAATGTTCTGGAATTACTGGTTCATTGTTTTCGTTTCTGAAGTGAATTTGAATAATTAACATCAAATTTTCCCTATGGGTGGGCCCCAACCCCTCCCTGCCCCCGGGGGCCAGAGCCAAAAAAATTTATACAAGTTCTGTTCCCCTTCCCTCAAGGATGTTTGTGGCCAAATTTGGTTACAATCCATGTAGAACTCTACGACAAGTAGCGATTTAAAGGATTTACCTCTATTTCCCCTATTGGGCCCCCGCCCCTCTCTGCCCCTGGGGGGTCAGAGCCAAAATTTATACCAGTTCTGTTCTCCTTCCCCCAAGGAAAATGTTTGTGGCCAAATTTGGTTACAATCCATGCAGAACTCTATGACTAGTAGTGATTTAAAGGAAAATGTTGACGGACGGACGACGGACAGCACGCCGCGCCATGACATAAACTCACCGGCCCTTCGGGCCAGGTGAGCTAAAAAAGGCTTAACTACTGTAATTAGATGATGCATGTATTTCCCGTTTTGAGAAAAGATTCAGTTAATTAAATACTATCTTACGAAAAAAAAGCACATGTTTGCTAGTGTCAACAACAGTACTATATCTGTGATATAGAAACTAAACATGTACATGTAGGCATAGACTAATTATGTTCCTGTCTACAGTAATCAGCTGAACGTAGATCGAGGATTCAGAATAAGAGTTTTTTTTTCTTCGGCGTATAATTGCCGTGTAGGTTATATTGAGGATCCAAAATCTGTTTTAGTTCACTTTACTACCGATAATACATATATATATACATGTAGATATGCAGATATTTACTCAAAAAACATATATTAAGACATACAGTTGTGTATGATTACATCGATTTTATCGACATTGGTGTGATCATGTTGAAGTTATCAACTTTCATCGTTGTCACGTAGACGCTTTTCATGGCTACAATTTTGGCGCCAAATTCAAATTTATGCTTGAATATCTGCCTCAAACGACTATTGAAGCCAAGATATCTCGACGATGGAAAGATAGATTTTGATGAAATATTTTTCGCTAAAACAATATAAAATCATGGGATTTGTCTAAAGGAAAATTGAAGTAGAATCGTTACACGGATTTCCATAATCATTTTTCAGATATTATATCCAGGCAAAATAATTGATTATCTGTGCCATTTTTTAGCTTTGTATAGCATCAAATCGATGGGATCGTGATAAAACATTAACAGGAACAATTTATATTATCAGACTATTACAATTTATAATATTCACTATATAAGATGTTCTTTGTAAAAATATTACCGCTCGATTTTGGTCTAATAATAATAATTGTGAAAAAAGTCATTGTTTAGGGGGTAGGTGTATATGAAAGGCAAAATACTCAAAAATTCCGCGGTCATTTTTTGTTTATATCTTTCATCATAACCCAAACTGTCTTTATTATGTGGACAAAAATAAATACAATTAAACGACACAATTTTTTGAAATTAGGTATTTAAGTTGAAATTCAAATGCAAAAAAACTGGCCCTTTTTAGGCCTCATTTACACGCATTCGCGTGAAAAAATTCACAATTATTGTATTTTTTAAGAGTGGAAACGACATTGAGGCCATATAAACTTACACATTTAAGATAAAAAATGTTGTTGTTTGTCATACTTCAGTCAATTACCAAGCTTTGGAAAATATGTGTGTAAAATTCTATTTGGAGAAAAACAGACGGTAAAGTAGGGTTATTGAGAGTACAATATTTCCAAAACCGCACGGTCAAATTTCAAATAAAAGCCTTAATAAACATTTTTATCTACCAATCTTTAAGTGAGCAAATTTTAAAGAAAATTAAACGAGGGGATATTTTTGGGCCTAACTGTATCGAACCACCTTAAGGATTGATTCCGTTGGAAATCAAGTATTTATACTGTTGTTCCGACCCAAAAAGAATGTGTTGATTATTTATATTTAATTTTTCAAAATCAAGTACATTACCATGTGATTTTTTATTTGATTTTGCAACTTTCGTATGAGCTTCTGTTTCCAAGAGCCTCAATTTATACTCATCTAAAATTTTGACTTTTAATCAAAGAAGGCTTCGTTTGATAAATTAACGCCTTATTAACACATACCTAATATTCTAATTTTTAGAAGTAAAATAAAAAGCTTCATTTTAAATACAAGAGGCCCAGAGGGCCTGTATCGCTCACCTGGTTTTTTGTTAGTAATTATCACAAGAATCTGACAATTAGAAAAAAAAGCAAAATTGACTCCCAAAGTTTAATTTTGAATCACAACCATACAATGATGCTATTGATACCATACAAATATGCTATCCAATACAAAGGTTCAGAGACAAAGTAATTTATATGAAAATAGTAGCCTAATTGACCTTTTTGACCTCGCATCTATTGCCGTTTAAGGCCCCGGGGGTCAGCCCTATCATTTGTACAATTTCAAATCCCAACCCTATAAGGATGCTACCATTGCATTATAAGTGCTCTTCCATTCTTAGTTGCAGAGAAGAAGTCGTTTATTAATGGAAATAGCTAAATTGACCCCACCCTTCAGGCTCCTGGGGGGGCGGGGTCAGCCCCATCATTTGCAAAATTTTGAATCTAAACCCTTTAAGGATGTTACCATTGCATTATGAGCGCAATCCCAAGTTAAGTTGCAGAGAAAAAGTCAATTATATGGAAATTGACCATTTTTGACCCCGCCCCTCAGCCCCCGGGGGTCAGCCCTATCATTTGCTCAATTTGGAATCCCCAGCCTACAAGGATGCTACCATTGCATTATGGGTGCTATACCATGCTTAGTTGCAGAGAAGTCATTTATATGGAAAATAGCCAAATTGACCCCTTTTGATCCCGCCCCTCAGGCCCCCCGGGGGTCAGCCCTATCATTTGCACAATTTTGAATCCCCACACTATAAGGATGCTACCATTGCATAATGGGTGCTATACCATGCTTAGTTGCAGAGAAGACCACATGCTACCATTGCATAATGGGTGCTATACCATGCTTAGGTGCAGAGAAGAAGTCATTTATATGGAAATAGCCAAATTGACCCCGCCCCTCAAGCCCCCGGGGGGTCAGCCCTATCATTTGCACAATTTTGAATCCCCACCCTATAAGGATGCTACCATTGCATTATGGGTGCTATACCATACTTAGTTTCAGAGAAGTTGTTTATATGGAAATTGCCAAATTGGCCCCTTTTGACCCCGCCTATCAGGCCCCCGGGGGGGTCAGCCCCATTATTTGTACAATTTTGAATCCCCACCCTATAAGGATGATATCATTGCATTATGGGTGCTATCCCATGCTTGGTTTCAGAGAAGAAGTCGTTTATATGGAAATAGCCAAATTGAGCCCTTTTGACCCCGCCCCTCAGCCCCCCCCCGGGAGTCAGCCCCATCATTTGTACAATTTTGAATCCCCACCCTATAACGATACTACTATTGCATTATGAGTGCTATCCCATGCTTGGTTTCATAGAAGTCGTTTATATGGAAATAGCCAAATTGACCCTTTTTGGCCCCGCCCCTCAGGCCCCCGGGGGGTCAGCCCCATCATTTGTACAATTTTCAGTTAGTAGCCCATAAGGATGCTACCAGTCAAATTTTATTGAAATCCGACTAGCGGTTATGGAGAAGAAGTCGATTGTTGACGGACGCCGGGGTATCCCATAAGCTCACCTCGGTCCTTTGGACCAGGTGAGCTAATAATAGCCGTTTCTTTATAGTGATATATTGCTTTAACGTATTTACCTGTGTTTCTCTTAGCCTATCCTTCTTAGCACTTCTCAATGCCGGTAACCATTGCGTCAGTTAATTAGCGACTATTATATATCATGTTTAGACTAAGTGCTGTTTACATGCTTGTACCTGTATGTTTTGTATATTATCATTTTGTATTACTTATATATTAACTTTAGGCCCAGGTTTGGAAGTGTATTGTTGGATATTTTCTCCGCTCCGCAGCCGACTGTATTAAATCAGTATATAGAAAGTTTCATCTTTGGATTATCCTTTTAAACAGACGACATCAGAGCTATTTCCCGAACACACTAGCTGTAGCGCTGTGACAAATTGGTGTAGGATCCAAATCATGATCTCGGACTAATGTAGATGTTTGAACTTCAACAGTTACGATACTAGTTTAGAAGAACACCACAGTCACCTATCTATCATACAGACGGCCAAGATGTCCAGCAACTGCCATCAGTAGCAGAGCAACAAATGTCAGAGGAGAATTACATATATTCAGTTATGGCTGGTATTAATTATGGCATTCAATTAGGGAAATTCTCTGGAAGAAAGGGCGAAGACCCACGAACATTTTCTAATAGATTTAAAAACTTCCTGGCTTTTACGCAAGTGAAAGATGAACAAAAAGCGCCATTATTTGCCCTCAGTTTGGAACTTGACAGTAGTGCTTTCCTGTTAAAAAAGATATGGCTCATTTCGAGACAGCTTTTCTTGAAAGATTTGACTCTAAACCAATTTCATCAACGATAGTCAAATGTTTCGGTGTTTGGTCACTCTTGAAAACATTCGCCGAGCAATACAAGAACACCAATAAAACTTAAAAAAGGATTTCTTGTGTACTTCAGTCAATCCCATGCGTACAGAAGCCCACACAATAACACCTTGACAAGCTTACATTCGATGTATCCAAAGTTCGAACTAGGTACATTCACCTTCAGCATGACCACCCAGAACAACCAGAGTTTAGCTACTCCGAGGTCGCAAAATCCCACCTTAACATTCTGGTGTGTGAGTTACAAAGATAAGTACTTCTACTGTGAATAATTCCAGTAAATCCTATATCTGAAAGCTTAAACTAAAATAACTTGATTGATTTTATTTCATGTGATTAACGTCCTTGTTAACAGCTATGGTCATGTTTATTGTGTTTGTTGTGCGAGGTTTTTGTATTTGTTGAGACTGCGGTATGCTCGTGTTGTGTCTTCTTGTACAGTGGAAGTTTTGCCCTTTTTAAAGTGCTATATCACTGAAGCATGCTGCAGAAGACACCAAGTAAACACACCCCACCCGGTAACATTATACTGACAACGGGCGAACCAGTCGTCCCACTCCCTGTATGCTGAACGCTAAGCAGGAGCAGAAACTACCACTTTTATAGACTTTGGTGTGTCTCGGCCAGGGGACAGAACCCAGAGCCTTCCTCACAGGGGCGAACACTCAACTCAAGGCCAAAAGTGAGGCGGTGCCAAGGGAGGCATTAGGAAAGATAAAGTCAGTTAGGAAGAAGAGAAAAGATAAGATCCTAAATTTAGTCGCCTTTTACGATCATGTGCAATAGGGGCAGCAGGTACAAATTCAAACGCCCTACCTGCAGGGCCAGGCCTCCCATGTATGCTGTGTGTATCGTGTACATGTATGTTGTGCGAGGTGCATGTTTTGGGAGACTGCGGTATATTCATGTAGTGTCTTCTTTTATGGTGGGACTGTTGCCCTTTTTATAGTGCGATATCACTGTAGCATGCCGCCGAAGACACCAAGCATCACACACCACCCGGTCACATTATACCGACAATGGCGAATCAGTCGTCTGTTTGCGGAGGATAACAGCATCAAAATTCCACGAAGTTATGCACAGAAAAACAATATCTGACAAATAGTTAAGCAGGTGACTGAAATCAAAGCTGTGCCGCCAAGGAATATGGAAAAAGACAAGAAAAAAATACACGGAAAGTTTATGTAGCAAAAGGCTGGTAATCACGTACCTGATTGTGGACTTGTAATAAATATAGCAAATTTAGGGGCTACTCCAGACCGAAAAGTTTGTGAAAATGGCATATTAGACATTAAATGTCCATTTAGTGCCAGGCAAATGAAATAGAAGAGGCGTTAATCATTGCCAAACTTCTGTTTGGAAGAAAGAGAATAGCATGTTGAGCTTAGGGAGAAACCATCTGTATTGCAAGGACAGTTGCTAGTAACAGGTGCCGAGTTTAGTGACTTTGTTGTATTCACACCAAAGGAAACCTTTATAGAGAGAGTTCAACCAAACCAAAAGTGTAGTCCTAAAATTGACTTTGAACTGAAAATACGTTTCTCTCATAAGACTCTTTGTTAATTATATGTCTAAGACATCACAATAGCTACTATTCATATTGTTAATATTATCAATGTATACTTGTTTGTTTGAATAATTTAAGTCCTATTAACAGCTATGGTCAGGTAAGGACGGCCTCCCATGTATACAGTGTGCTGCCTGTATGTTGTGCGAGGCGCGTGTTTTGGAAAACTGCGGTATATTCATACTGTATCTTCTTGTATAGTGGAACTGTTGCCCTTTTTATAGTGCTATATCTGGTGGAACTTGAGAAGTTCAGAATGTGTTTTCACAGTTTTGTCAGTCATTTTTTCTTCTTCTTTCTAAGGGAGATAACTCTCGATAATTATCTTAAATAATAGTTTAGCTTTAAAATCTATTTAAATATGTTTTCTATTTTTTGCTGAAGCATTTGTAATAAAAAATGAAAATTGTGGTTTAAAAGTATTTATATTTTTTCACTTCTGAACATTTTTTTGGAGCAAATACACATTTTTGTAAATTTTCTGGTTTTTGTCACTGAAATTTGTGGATTTTCAAATTCACACTGTGCTTTTTAATTTTTAATGTAGAGGCATAAGTACACTTGTTTACAATCCAGATGACATCCACTTTCATTTAAAAAGATAATTCATATAAACAATAATATTTTAAAAATTATTGCTCATTGCTAGATAGGATAAAAGCATCACTGTTCCGAGTGTTTAAATACCAATTAATACATGTAATTAAATAGGATTTAAATCATGCATCTTAAAAAAGACGACAGGACAAGCTTCCCCTTTTCGGTGGCTGTCTAGTAGGACTTGGAAGAGGCACGTTTCCGTTTGATTTGTGTGGTATGGGATCAGGAAACGAATAAGTTAGGCCCGATTCTCCGTGGAAGTGCTATTGAGAAAGTAATTAACAACAAAAATGCCACGGAAGTGCATGTGTGGCCTGCACAGCATCACAAAAAATAGTTTTTTACAGTTGAAATATTGTTAATAATTAGGTAAAGTTTTCAAGTTCTTTGCAAATATTGATGGATTTTGACCAGTATCGAACCTTTGTTTGTTTGTTTGTTTGTTTGATTAATTAACGTCCTATTAACAGCTATGGTCATGTAAGGACGGCCTCCCATGTATGCGGTGTGTTGCGTGTATGTTGTACGAGGTGCGTGTTTTGGGAGACTGCGGTATATTCATGTTGTGTCTTCTTGTATTTATATTTGTTTACTATGTGTTTAATTCTTTATGTAGGTTTCTGGTACTGTGGTTCTTTTGCAAGCGTGGCATGCGTTCAGAATCGATTCAGAGTCACTTTCTACAAGATCTCATAGACCCGACGTAGTTGTAGTTAAACTTGTATGGAACGACATTTCTTCAACTTCATCCTCAAACGAGATCTTTCAGCGACACCAGACACTTCAGACAGACCTACTTCGAGCCGGCATCTAGAAAATTTATCTCAGGAGATTCTCCAACGTAGAAACTTCATCAAGTCCCCAGGCCCGACACAGACGAAGCTCAACTTCATCAGGATCCATGTTAAGTTCCCCTACCACTACCTCCACGACCTTGTTCATCTTAACTACACCGGACTCCAGACACAGTTACTTTCAGTGTGTAGGCCTATGTTTTTGTGACATTTTATTTTGTAATGTACTAAGTGAACATTATCTGTAGATACCGTGCAAAATGTTTTGATGATGATCTAATTATATGTGAATGTGAAATTATTATGTAAATAATAAATGTTTTAAATGAATCAATGACCTGTTATATGTTTAGCGTTAAGTAGGAGCAGAAACTACCACTTTTATAGACTTTGGTGTGTCTCAGCGAGGGGACAGAACCCAGAGATACATACAAAGCGGTTTTATTTCTCCAAATTGTCTCTTCATACTGGAAAGTAGACCATGGTCATTTGCTTTTATACAAACAAGAATACAGATTAGTTTCCAAATTCCTTAAAGGACAGTTTCGAATCAAATATAAGTCCAAGGAATTTAGTTTATTCAACTATTTGAATTCTAATTCCATTGAGTGCGAGTTCTGGATCATTGAATTCTAATTCCATTGAGTGCGAGTTCTGGATCATTGTGTGGTTTTCGTTTTAGACAGAAATGCATGCATACAGTTTTTGATTTTGAAAATCTAAAGCCATTTTCGTCAGCCTAATTTTGTAATTTGCCTAAACATTGTTGTAGTTGTCGTTCTATAGTGTGCATGTTTTTTTTTATCTGTAACAGATCAAGAAATCATCCACAAATAAAGGCTCTTCTGTAGATTGGCCAAGACGGGTTATGCTGTTAATGTTTAAGGCAAAACGTGTGACAGACAGGATACCACCCTGAGGGACGCCCATTTCTGTGTTTCTGAATAAGTTGAACCCTTTCGACTTTGAAATGCCTGTCAAGATATAAAATTTGAAATAAACTTTAGCAAACTACCACATATACCGATCGGACAAAACGGGTCACTTAAGTTTCTTAGATTTTTCTATCTCAAGTCTCAGTATTTCGAGTTATGGTATCATTTTGTTTTGTTTTAAGTACACGATACCGACATGTTATCTCAAAGAAATCGGCATTTTTAACTTTTGCAATCTTACCATCGTATCAAATCAACATTTTATCATGTCTTCGACATTGTGCACGAGTTATCTCGGGTCTTTTAGCCAAAACTATTTTATCCAATGCAGTATCTAAATAAATTCAACATTTACAATCTGTGTTTAAGTTCTTCATGCCTTTTTATTATCCTGATCTTTCAGATGCAATCATTGTTAATATTTTGTCTGGATCATTGCCAATCTGATTGAAATACAGATCCTTATAATCACTCAGTTTAAATATAGGATCCGAGAAAATCCCATAGGGGGGTGGGTTGGTCACGTCCAGATGACCTTTATACCACGTGGTATTACCGAATCTATTTTCTACACCTTGCTACATCAATTACAAGAGGCCCAGAGGGCCTGTATCGCTCACCTGGTTTTTTGTTAGTAATTATCACAAGACTCTGACAATTAGAAAAATAAGCAAATTGACTCCCAAAGTTTAATTTTGAATCACAACCATACAATGATGCTATTGATACCATACAAATATGCTATCCAATACATAGGTTCAGAGATAAAGTAATTTATATGAAAATAGTAGCCTAATTGACCTTTCGACCTCGCATCTATTGCCGTCTAAGGCCCCGGGGGTCAGCCCTATCATTTGTACAATTTCAAATCCCAGCCCTATAAGGATGCTACCATTGCATTATAAGTGCTCTTCCATTCTTAGTTGCAGAGAAGAAGTCGTTTATATGGAAATAGCTAAATTGACCCCTTTTGACCCCACCCTTCAGGCCCCCGGGGGGTCAGCCCCATCATTTGCAAAATTTTGAATCCAAACCCTATAAGGATGTAACCATTGCATTATGAGCGTAATCCCATGTTAAGTTGCAGAGAAAAAGTCATTTATATGGAAATTGACCACTTTTGACCCCGCCCCTCAGGCCCCCGGGGGGTTAGCCCTATCATTTGCACAATTTTGAATCCCCACACTATAAGGATACTACCATTGTATTATGGGTGCTATACCGTGCTTAGTTTCAGAGAAGAAGTCGTTTATATGGAAAGAGCCAAATTGGCCACTTTCGACCCCGCCCCTCAGGCCCCCTGGGGGTCAGCCCCATCATTTGCACAATTTTGAATCCCCACCCTATAAAGATGCTACCATTGCATTATGGGTGCTATACCATGCTTAGTTTCAGAGAAGAAGTCGTTTATATGGAAATAGCCAAATTGGCCCCTTCTGACCCCGCCCCTCAGGCCCCCTGGGGGTCAGCCCCATCATTTGTACAATTTTGAATCCCCACCTATAAGGATGCTATCATTGCATTATGGGTGCTATCCCATGCTTGGTTTCAGAGAAGAAGTCGTTTATATGGAAATAGCCAAATTGAACCCTTTTGACCCCGCCCCTCAGGCCCCCCGGGGGGTCAGCCACATCATTTGTACAATTTTGAATCCCCAACCTATAAAGATACTACCATTGCATTATGAGTGCTATCTCATGCTTAGTTTCAGAGAAGAAGTCGTTTATATGGAAATAGCCAAATTGACCCCATTTGACCCCGCCCCTCAGGCCCCCGGGGGGTCAGCCCCATCATTTGTACAATTTTGAATCCCCACCCTATAAGGATGCTACCATTGCATTATGGGTGCTATCCAATGCTTGGTTTCAGAGAAGAAGTCGTTTATATGGAAATAGCCAAATTGACCCCATTTGACCCCGCCCCTCAGGCCCCCGGGGGGTCAGCCACATCATTTGTACAATTTTGAATCCCTACCCTATAACGATACTACCATTGCATTATGAGTGCTATCTCATGCTTAGTTTCAGAGAAGAAGTCGTTTATATGGAAATAGCCAAATTGAACCCTTTTGACCCCGCCCCTCAGGCCCCCCGGGGGGTCAGCCACATCATTTGTACAATTTTGAATCCCCAACCTATAAAGATACTACCATTGCATTATGAGTGCTATCTCATGCTTAGTTTCAGAGAAGAAGTCGTTTATATGGAAATAGCCAAATTGACCCCATTTGACACCGCCCCTCAGGCCCCCGGGGGGTCAGCCCCATCATTTGTACAATTTTGAATCCCCACCCTATAAGGATGCTACCATTGCATTATGGGTGCTATCCAATGCTTGGTTTCAGAGAAGAAGTCGTTTATATGGAAATAGCCAAATTGACCCCATTTGACCCCGCCCCTCAGGCCCCCGGGGGGTCAGCCACATCATTTGTACAATTTTTAATCCCTACCCTATAACGATACTACCATTGCATTATGAGTGCTATCTCATGCTTAGTTTCAGAGAAGAAGTCGTTTATATGGAAATAGCCAAATTGACCCCATTTGACCCCGCCCCTCAGGCCCCCGGGGGGTCAGCCCCATCATTTGTACAATTTTGAATCCCCACCCTATAAGGATGCTACCATTGCATTATGGGTGCTATCCCATGCTTGGTTTCAGAGAAGAAGTCGTTTATATGGAAATAGCCAAATTGACCCCATTTGACCCCGCCCCTCAGGCCCCCGGGGGGTCAGCCACATCATTTGTACAATTTTTAATCCCTACCCTATAACGATACTACCATTGCATTATAAGTGCTATCTCATGCTTAGTTTCAGAGAAGAAGTCGTTTATATGGAAATAGCCAAATTGACCCCATTTGACCCCGCCCCTCAGGCCCCCGGGGGGTCAGCCCCATCATTTGTACAATTTTGAATCCCCACCCTATAAGGATGCTACCATTGCATTATGGGTGCTATCCCATGCTTGGTTTCAGAGAAGAAGTCGTTTATATGGAAATAGCCAAATTGACCCCATTTGACCCCGCCCCCCCGGCTCAGGCCCCCGGGGGGTCAGCCCCATCATTTGTACAATTTTGAATCCCCACCCTATAAGGATGCTACCATAGCATTATGGGTGCTATCCCATGCTTGGTTTCAGAGAAGAAGTCGTTTATATGGAAATAGCCAAATTGACCCCTTTTGGCCCCGCCTCTCAGGCCCCTGGGGGGTCAGCCCCATCATTTGTACAATTTTCAGTTAGTAGCCCATAAGGATGCTACCAGTCAAATTTTGTTGAAATCCGACCAGCGGTTATGGAGAAGAAGTCGATTGTTGACGGACGGACGACGACGGGACGGACGACGGACGACGGACGACGGACGCCGGACGCCACGGTATGGCATAAGCTCACCTTGGTCCTTCGGACCAGGTGAGCTAAAAAACGATATTTCGTCCCACTATATATACACAATTACCTTTGTTGTGCTCTTTGGGCGAGATGACTACGCAAACCAAAATAATTCTGACAGTTTTTTAAACTATTTCGTACACTGAAATTCACTGTCAAAATTTTGCAAGTAGCAATTTGATTGGATATTTTCAATGGTCACCTGGACATGACCCCTAATGGGGTTTTCACATATCCTCTTATCAAACGTAGTGATAATAAGGATCTGTATTTTAATCAGATCGGGATCATTGCATGAATTGTAGTTTGGCCCTAAATGGCTAAGTTGTTGATAGGTTCTATTGTTTGTTTAAAGATGCTCCACCGCTGACAAATGACATTTTTTTTACTATCAAAAACACGAGCAGACGATTTAGTATCAATCTGATTAAAATACAGATCCTTATTATCACTACGTTTGATATGAGGATCTGACAACATCCCATTAGGGATCACGTCAGGATGACCTATGGAAATGGCCAATCAAAGTGGTACTGCCAGAATCTTGACTGGGGTCGAACTAGTTTCAAAAAGCTGTCCAAATTATTTTCATGTACGTAGTAATCTCGCCCAAAGTGTACAATAATGCTAAATGTGTATGCTTACTGGGACGAAATGGCGTTAACAATTGACGTAGAAATGTGTAGAAAATGTATTTGATCTGGAGTACACGTGGTAAAAGGTCATCCGAACGTGACCCCATATGGGATATTGTCAGATCCTATATTGAACGGAGTGGTTATAAGGATCTGTATTTCAATCAGATTGATTTAGTATTTTTCTTCAGTTACAAAAGTTACTTACTTTACACCATTACCACCATTGAAAAGTTTGAGCTTCTAATTTCACTTCAAGTTAAAGTTACAAAAAAATAATTAATTGCATCCCGAAAAAATTCCGTGGCACTATATCCTATATGGAATTAAGTACTGATTGCGCATGCACCAAAGGCATAATAAATTATTTTATAGTATTTGTTTGTGTTAATTAGACATATATATACAAGATTATACACCACTTATTGTTCAAGTGATTAATATCATTTATGCTCTGTCGGCGGTGGAGCATCTTTAATTAATTAACGTCCTATTACACTTATATGTGCCGTAACTGAGCAAAATATTTGCACATGCTAATTTTCCTTCATTAATCTATTGAAAACCATAAGGTTTGATGAATTAAGCCGTGGAAATCATTCAAATGGTTTCAGATGCTTTATAAACATTAGTTACAACACCGAAAATATTATACTGTAAAACTGTTGTTTTTATACCTTATGTATGTTTATATGGAATCTTTCCTGCAGAAATCACTTTACAATTACTAATAACACTGTAAAAATATGAAATGAAATTGTAGACCACAATTTGGCTTCATGGTCTGACCGTAGGTTCTCATTTCGCTTCACTATAGATCTACATATAATGATTTTTGGCAGTACTGCTTAAAATCATTTTCTGCTCTTATTTGTGTTTGTAAAATTAAAACCAATGCATTGTAAGTACTGTAATTTTCAAAATGTTGGTAACTTTTGGTGATGAATAACATGTTAAAAGCTTATCTTGATTCGTAAGTATAAAAAATACGGCACATATAACTATAACAGCTATGGTCATGCAAGGACGGCCTCTCATGTGTGCAGTGTGTTGCGTGTATGTTGTGCGAGGTGCGTGTTTTGGGAGACTGTGGTATGTTCGTAGTGTGTCTTGTATAGTGTTGCCCTTTTAATAGTGCGATATCACTGAAGCATGCCGCCGAAGACACCAAGCAACACACCCCACCCGGTCACATTATACTGACAACGGGCGAACCAGTCGTCCAACTCCCTGTTTGCTGAACGCTTTATAGACTTTGGTGTGTCTCGGCCGCCAGGGGATAGAACCGAGAGCCTACCTCACAGGGGTGTGCAGTGTGTGTGTGAAGTAAATGTGTTTTGAGTGTTTTGGGAGACAGCAGTATGTTTGTGTTATGTCTTCTTGTAAAGTGGAACTGTTGTTGGTGGGCTGTTAAACTCAAACTGACAAACAAACCTAAAGAACAATCTCAATCACTGCCGCTTCACTTAATGGTCGAAAAAACTATTTGGCAACACATTTTGGCCAACAAATTTGTTGAAATGACAATATTGACCGATAAAGACTCAGATGGTCATATGGGAATGGTCGGGGATTCTTCAGACGATCAACCATACCTTCAGTTCGTAAAGAAATCACCTAAGAATAATGTTAATATTCAAAGGTCATATATTACTCAAATATCAATCATTTGTACGAGACCTAGCAACTAAAAACGCAGACTGCAGGTATCACGATTAAAATTTTCGTCTACTGATGACGAATCATGCTTGTTAGATGCCTTGAGATGAATGCAAAATGGAGTTGTAGCATGAAGCCCGTAGCTGTCTTGCGGCAGACCCCAAATATCTGTCACAGATTTTCACGTTTGTTTGGTTATTTTAACGTCCTATTAACAGCCAGGGTCATGCAAGGACGGTCTCCCATGTTTTCAGTGTGTAGCGTGTGTGAAGTGCGTGTTTTGGGAGATATAACACTATAAAAAAGGGCAACAGTTCCACTATACAAGATTTCACGTGGCAAGCAATGCAGCGCTTGCAGACACCTACATAAATGCGGAATTTGCGGGGCTATATGCCCTAGCACAGCTTGCCTTGTATTGGGTTAGACAGGCAATCATAGACTCGATACGGAAAACTTTTCGCCCACGCTATGGTCCTAGGCAGCAATTCCAAAATGTTCAATCCCAAGGTCATGTGCGGGTAACATACATTCTCGATGTTATATACACACAGGAAGACCATTAAGGCCTAATTTTGACAGAAATTGCCCTAATTTTCAAAACAGGCCCAATATTGAGAGAAAATGACCTAATAATCAGAAAAAGTCTAATTCTGAGCAAACTGGTCTAAAAATAACCACCATGGTACTAATTTCCATGACCCCGGTCTAAAATTACAGCAGCGGCTAATTTTCAGTGATGGGTCTAATTTTCAATGACCGTGTCTAATTTTCATTGATGGGTCTAATTTTCAGTGACCGGTCTAATTTCGGTGACCACAGTCCAATATTGCAGCGGTGGTCTTATTTTCAGTGACCTGGTCTATTTTCAGTTACGGGTCTAATTTTCAGTGACCGGTCTAATTTTGGTGAACAGAGGCTAATATTACAGCGGTGGGTCTAGTTTTCAGTGATGGGTCTAATTTTGATGACCTCAGTCTAATGTGAGAGCGGTGGTCTAATTTTCAGCGACTGGGTCAAAATGTGGTGGCTTCAGTCTATTATAGCAATGGTCCTTATTAAGCGACTCGGGTCTAATATTGGATAACGGCAGTCTAATTTTATAATATTATAGACAGTCAAGCCGAGTCACTATTGAAGGACCACGTATACGTACTAGATCTCGGCGAAATGAACAACTGTGTCTGATGATTATTCAATGGAGTCCAAATTTCCTTATTATGTGCCGTTTTAGTTTTCTCTACTAGTTTGAATTTTGACACCGTTTTTTCTAAAACAATCACTGATTATCCATGTCCAGCCTGAAATATATTTGACCGTCCGAAATTATGACGACCTTACCCTCACTAGTCGATTACATCGTGCCATGTCTAAAATTATAGCCAGGTCTAAATAAAATAGTCTGTGGTTATAACTAATTTGTTTTCATAAGATCGGTTTTGTGTACGTATAGTGTATCGTCTCTATTGTAGCTTACGACCGCTATATACTTCCAAGAATTCATGTTTACAAAAAGGAACTTATCGGTTTCTCAATATGAGCTTCATACTCATTGTCTAATGAAGATGACCTTTATTTCAAGCTAAATGTGTGCAAGCTCATCCGCAGACTACACTTTTCAGCCTCTCGCTGTGATAAGACAGATTTACCTGTGCCCCGCCGCCTAAACTGGTCATCAGAAGCAATGACGAATAAATCTCTGTCGGATGATAATTCTGGCGTTTAAGTCCCATTACGTTTTCGTAATATATTTAATCGTAACCAATTACACAATGTCGTCAAATGATAGAGTTGATATCCGTATGGTGTTATATATTTCTTGATTAAAAATGGCGTAGTTTAATCAGGATTGCAGGTTTGTATAACCTTTGACCCATGGTATGTTTACTGATAAATATTGACAGACGACGCTAATGCATTGTCATCTTATTTTCGTCGTTTTTATAAATGGGTCTCTTTAAACATTAATTTAAATCCTATTTAAAATCTTTAAATCCTTTAAAAACTATTATCAGAGATTGGTGTAGGAATATACAATGCACTCTACACAGGTAAGAGCAAAGCGAGTACACGCGCTCGATTAAGAGGCAACTGAGGGGTATTACTTCGCTCTCTTGTAGTTTTGGCGTACAAGCGCGTGTTTAAAGTCGTCAGAATGGAGTATATACAGCAAATGCTACATTATAAGACCAGCGCCAGATGATGTGTGTTGCCATCTTCTCTGGTACCATTGGAGTGGCTGTCTCCACCGCTGGTGCATGCCTGGGAGGATGACGTCCTCTGGATACCACGGCTGTGATGATGCTGATGAGGATGATGAGAATAGTGTCAAAATAAACAGTGAAGATTTCGCTATAAGTTATGGCGATGATAATGGTGATGACGATGATGTGATGTTTTACCTTTAATGAGGATGATGGTTGTGATGGTTATGATGATACTGATGATGATTTCTCCCTCCATTCACTGATTTGTCACCGGTTTTAGCCGCGAGAGATTTCTTTGTCAACCCCTAGGGTAGGACAGATTTGCGCGTGTTAACCTTTTGAACATGAATACAATTACGTGACGTGAGTCCCATGTATGTAAATCATAAATGTTGAAGGCACATGTCTATAAATTCATGGTATTGATTTAATTATCAAATTCAAATTCTTTATTTGCATTAAAGTGAATAGTCAGGCAAAGAAAAACCAGTCTAAATGCGTACATTGGCCTTCCAAAAGTTCTCGCATATTAATACGACGGCCAAAGTTTCTGCTTACGTTTCCCAGTTTCTGACCATTAAAGTAAAGGAAAGTTGAAAGCATTGAAAGCGAGGCTGCGTGGAAATGTAACCACGGACATAGTCAGCCGGGAGGACATTTTAGGATTCCTATACTTTAAATTAATTTCTTCGCGCGCAGACAGATTTGGCGAGAGATTTTATTTTTCTATTTCATAAGAAATTAAACTGGATATGTTCACACCATTTTTACCGACTTTAGCCATCCTTGCCCGACTGTTCACTTTAAGTTTTTCAACTTATTTGCTTTTTACAAAGAATAATATCAAAATTCAATTAGCATACATACAGGATAAGTGGAGAATGGACAAAGCATTACATTGATGACTTTCTCAAAATAGTTGCATTATAAATATATTTATTAAGTAGATTTAATTCTTTTATATCTGCAGTATTCAAAAGTTTGGTTAATTTAAATACAGATGGTTTTTTCCCAATAATGTATTTTTTATAAATTTCTTTCTGATATCTTGGTAAATTGGACAAATAAGAATAAAATGATATTCGTCCTCAATATCACGATGAGGGTCACAAAACTCCCGGATTCAATACACAAGTTATGTGCCGATAACCTTATTTTTGTCAATACAATGCAATTTTTGTAAGTATGTAAAACAAATTGAATTAAAATTTCATTATCACACCTATAAGTGACTGAATCTCTAGAATGGCCGTTTTCTGTATTAATGGACTGAGCCAGGGTTTTTGTTGATTTGTTTGTTTGTTTGTTTAAACTTGTTACGATCGACAATAATGTTTGTTTGTTTGATTAATTAACGTTCTATTAACAGCTATGGTCATGTAAGGACGGCCTCCCATGTATGTGGTGTGTAGCGTGTATGTTGTGCGAGGTGCGTGTCTTGGGAGACTGCGGTATTTTCATGTAGTGTATTCTTGTATAGTGGAACTGTTGCCTTTGTATAGTGCTATCACCATTCCAGGACGGAACTCAGCGTGTTCATCTTCCTGCCGAAACAATTACAACGGATACAGATATTGTCGCTATGGCAATAAAAAGTAAATTTTGCAACATTCAACCACCTGTGGAAATGAGCATCAGTCCAACTGTAAGGGTAACCTACCTATTGGCTCCTCCGAGCTTGAAGTCGGGAGATCCTGAAGAACATCTTGCAGGATGGACCCGAGGTCGATAAGCTGGTGACTATCCCCGATACCAAGGCATACAAGGCTGCGGAAAGACTGTTTCAGAGTGGGCGCTCATCGACACAGCCACGTCACTTTCAGGATACTGCACACGTCGATAGAAACCAGAGAAAATCATTAAGGAAACTAGCGTCGTTAACACCATGATGCATGGCACTACAAGACAGAGAGAAAAACAGAAACACTGATTCGCAGCAGACCTCACCAACAGATACCAAGTAGAGATGTCTGCAATGTGTAAGTTACACTACTGGTAACTTGATAAACTAGACACCAGACGCCATATGCTTTGTTACCGAGGGAATTACACACTTCATGACAAGTGACCAATGCCAGGAACAGTCTCTAGTCTGTAATGGTGACTGGCTCGAAAAAAAGTACATTTGTACATACCTTGCCAGAGGAATAAAAAATGACATAATTGAAGAGAGTGTAGACGTGTGCCTCAGAGACGACATCATTACAACGACAACACACAACCAGAACAAAAGGTCGAGTTCAGCTAATCGTAGAATCCCTCAGTCTAGTGAAATATTCCTTTTCAGCTTAATTGATTATTACTGGCAGCCGATTGATTGGTGGCATCCGTTTTAGTATGCACGCTTTTTCATTACGTATGCACACTCCCTCATGACGGGCACAGGAGTTGAGTTTTTAACTAAATTAGCTAATACTAATAGACAGAACTGAAAGTCCAAATATTTTTGAATTTGATATTTAGGATATATCTTTTACGAAACTTTGTTAATTTATATATGAGAACACTTATGTCAGCTCATTAGTTTAAAACTGATTACAAGTGGTTGTGTATAAAACTACGGAATTTGTCATTAATTCATTACCCAAATCGGCGCATTTCGATATCCGTGTATGGTGTGTATTATATCCAATCAAATTACTACGCATAACTTGATTGGTATCAATTGACTCTGCCCTTTTATCATCACTTCTCTCACTGAATCCTTGACCAGCTACTTCGACTTCAATGGACAAGCGAAACCTTTGTAAAATTTGGTAGTGCCGTTTGGGATGGGTTCTTTTTGAGTAAGAGACACTGACTTGAGAGTTGTCCCGATATAACACGATTACATAGTGATTCCGATAACACTGTAAGCAGGAAATATATACGTTTGCACCCTAACATTATTTGGTCGGCACATTTGTGGTATGTACCTGTCAACAACTACCTTGGCAAATTCGGATGTACATACGTACTAAATAACATGGATGTTACCTTTAGTAATAGCAGGTACTTCAGACGCTTTAAAGGTCTATACATGAGGTATTCAAATATAGTTGTGTAATATTTTGACACATACACCCGATCAAGATGATTGTTGTTTGGGTTTTACGGCCAATCGACTGTTCGACTCTACTTGAATGTGGGAGATATGAGAGTCACAGCGGCGACACGTGGCCTGCATTCAGGATCCGGAAGGCCAACAGCTTTACACTCGGATCAGATGACCTCCATTTTCAGGCCTAAACTGCTGGAGGGATTGGAACGCTATGGTCATGTAAGGACGGCCACGCATGTATGCGGTGTTCCCTGTATGTTGTGCGAGGTGTGTGTGGTTTGGAAGACTAAGGTATATTCATGTTGTGTCTTCTTGTATAGTGGAATTGTTGCCCTTTTTTAGTGCTATATCACTGAAGCATGCCCTCCGAAGACACCAAGCAACAAACCCAACCTGAGTGTGATGAATATGGCAATACACAAACCCTAATTGAGCGTAAACGTTGACTTGTTCGTGGGGAAGTCAAGTATCTTGTCAGGTCATTTTAGAGCAGGCTGCTGACCCTGTACTGAATTCTAATTTTTTTATATATTATTATTTAGGCGAGCCAATTGGTAGATAGTATAGGGAGGCTGAGCAAGGACGTACTTGTCCATAGCTGTTGGGATCTTCGGTGTGACGGACTGAGATCAGACCCCGAAACGTTACACAATTTGGTGGCAGCGGTGGGATGAAGACCGTCAACAACGTCCTTAAATGTGGTGACTGTGCATACACTACTTACAAAGCAGCAAATTTGCGCAGACATAAGACTGAGGAAAACAGCAGCGTGAAAACCAGCGCAGATGATTCATCTGGTTGTCCCAAAACTGGGAATACATTCGATGATGAGTGTACTGTACCACAGTAGGAGACAGAATCGACAACACTAGTCTCAATGCACACAATGTTAATTTATATTGTAGTTCGTTCACCCACACGGTGAAAGACTGTAACATAGAAAATGACACTAAGTCACATAATCCTAACAAATAACTTTCCTCCATTAATACTATGTGACAGGGAATTATGACTAGACCACGCGTAATATAGCGTACATGCATAAAACTTATATTTTAAAACCACATGTTTCTGACCAGCCTTAAATACTCAAACTTCAAATCGATGCTAAACAAATAGAATGACTCAAACTGAGACATTTTAACCATTCGACTAGTAAAATGAGACATTAATAATCTCTTATACAATAAAAACTTACTTTATGGCCTGGCAAGTGTAACATTTTGATAATAGATAATAAACTGTTGACTTGTAATTAATACTGTTACTGGTTTGTTTGGCGCTGTTTAGTATAGAGTAAAAAAGTTCCAAAACAAGAACTCTAAACATAGATCTACAATACTACACATGTCCGACTACAAGTAAAGGGAAGTAACTCTAGGTAACAAAGTGTTCAACATAATACACATTCGCCCCTGTGAAGAAGGCTCTGGGTTCTGTCCCCTGGCCGAGACACACCAAAGTCTATAAAAGTGGCAGTTTCTGCTCCTGCTTAGCGCTCAGCAAACAGGGAGCGGGACGACTGGTTCGCCCGTTGTCAGTATAATGTGACCGGGTGGGGTGTGTTGCTTGGTGTCTTCGGCGGCATGCTTCAGTGATATAGCACTATAAAAAGGGCAATAGTTCCACTATACAAGAAGAAATAACATGAATTTACCGCAGTCTCCCAAAACACGCACCTCGCACAACATACACGCAACACACCGCATACATGGGAGGCCGTCCTTACATGACCATAGCTGTTAATAGGACGTTAATTAATCAAACAAACAAACAAACATAATACACGGCCGCGTAGCAGCAGCACAATGAGGTAACCTGGTGTGAGAAGGACCCAGGATCACTGATAGGTGACCTGGAACTATCAGGGTCCGATGATTCCGATCTTGAGGACACTAGCAATATCAACCGGACTATAAGGAAAACCATAGAACAGGTTCCTGTATTCGCAGGAAAAAAAGAGGTCACAGGCAAGTCTACATCCGAAGGTCCAGCTAACATGGACCCGAAGCCATTAGTTTGTTTGTTTGATTCATTAACGTCCTATTAATAGCCAATAGAGCCTGCTGCTAGGACAGATGCAAAGAAGTTCAGATTGACTAAGATTTCCCATGTAGGAACTCGGACTGAGTCAAGGTTCAGGAAAACAGTGACAAAGACCACCAGTTACTCTAAGAATTTGATTTTGTTTATTGTTTTATTAATTTTCCTCACATGGGTGAACGCTCAACTCAAGACGATGTCAAGGGAGGCATTAGGAAACATAAAGACAGTTAGGAAGAAGAAAAAAGATCCTTAATTTAGTTGCCTTTTACGATCATACAATAGAGGCAGGAGATAAATTCTAACGCCCTACCTACTGCAGGGCCAAACATTGTGGAAGATCCTCTGAAAAGCTGAAGAAACACATGAAGAACATTATTGAGCATTAAAAAATAAACATGAAAATGCTCTGAAAGTTCTAGATGTAGAACGGATGACAACTTCATTTCATCAAAAACCATCATAAAGGACTCTGATGCCGAAAGGACTCTAATGAAAGCCATCCGTAGACTACAAATCTACATAAATGCATCAGACTAGATACATTGCATAAATACACATTGTGTGGAATCTTTTCATAATGCGCATTTGACATACCATGACAAGAGAATTTCATTCGGACACGAGGAGTATCAAAGGAGAACAAATATGGCTATTCTGGACTGGAACTCGAATGTGGATAGGAAATATACTTCCATTACATTTTTTGAGGACGCTAGACATCCAAGAAAACATGCTGGACTTAAGACTTTGTCTCCGAAGAGTTATCCTGTCCTTGACACAATATGGGAACATGTCATGGACCATTACTTCCAAAGTTAAATATATTGTACAATTTGTGACTTTGTAAATATAGTATTCATTTTGAGTATTTAGTTATTACATTAATAACAATATGCAGTTACATATCGTGTGTGTTTTGCTGAGTTATATCTGTATAGCTGGTATCATTCGGGATTTAATTTCATTCTTCCACAAGATGGAAGTACATTGTAAGCAAAAAAATCTTTGAGCTGTACATGTACATATTTTGAGTAAAATTCAGTGTATGTGTACATATATTGCACAGAAAATTTCAATATTGAAAAAAATAATAAGCAAACAATTGTATGTATCAATAATCTGAAGATTCAAATCATTCTTGTATTAAATAACGTTGTAACTACAAAGATTACTTTCCTTCTAGTTTTATATATGTGTATAGTATCAACATCAAACATTCCAATCTGCTAGTGCCATGTGTTGGTGTTTATATATTATATATACACACGGGCTATTTTTATTGCTGCCTAGACTGCCCAACAGAAATCGCTTAATTAGTTACGCATGACTCCTGTAGGGACCCATCTCAGACACGCCTTTAACTGAGACAGTTATTACCGTGGGACCGTTTTAACTGCACATTCCTCAGAGGCATCCTGGATAGTCCAGGGGTTCCGATCACTTATGCTATCTCTACACCCACACTTATGCTATCTCTACACCCATGGACTATCTCGTAGTAAAACTAGAGCCAACAGAATAGGTAATTTGGTCATTTGATGTACACTGTGATTGACTGTGTGGCTTTGATGTTAGGCGTCGCTCTGTGTAGTCTTCAAAGGAAATATTTGCTGGCCTGTGATTGGTAAAATGTTTTCCGCTGAGCTGCCTTCAATTTCACTATGAGATACAACACGAACGCCTCTAATCATGAATGTCGCCTTTGAAAACTCATTTTAAAGTATGGGACCCTTATAATAAATCTGACATCAGTAAAATTGAAATGGTACAATGGAGAGCAGCAAGATTTGTCACCAACAAACAAAGAAACAGCTCCAGTGTTGGTGACATGATACAACATCTAAACTGGCGCTCTCTAGAACACCGTAGGAAAGACATGCGACTAACCATGCTTCATAAAATAACACATAATAAAATAAACATCAGAAAAGACTTACTCGTTCCTCCAGTACCTAACACAAGACATGCACATCTGTACACATATCAGACTCCCTCATGCAGAACACAAACACGTAAATATTTATTTTTTCCTAGAACCATAACAGACTGGAATTCCTTACAACCACAAATTCTCTCAAACCCTTCAACTACAGCATTCAAATCAGCAATCCTTTCTGCCTATTAAACTTTTTTTTCACTCACTCCAATTTGACATAAACTTCAGCTTGATGAAGGTGGTCATTATAATATAGATGTAGAGGCAAAATATGGTTTAATATAAAAGTAGTAATTAGATTAAGTCCCAAAAACAGTAGTTAATTAGATATTTACAGGTAGTATTGGGTATTTAGCCGCGCCGCCTTTGAAATTCTCATATCCGGCGCCTCATGATGTTGAAAGGACTAAATAGTGGGACATTTCGGCTATTGTGGGAAGACATCTCGGGCCTAGTCCGTATCGACGTAAGTCATCTCGGTCAATCGACAAAATAAGACGTAGCACGTGCATCTACGAATACATAGCCCTCCGGGCTGTGCCTACTTTACTTTTCGGCCGGGTACGGGTAATAGCCCGAAACACATCATTGTTAATGCTGCAAGTCCCAATCAAAACTGTGACAATGGCTCGTAGGCCTATAAAATCCAATATAAATTAACAACCTCATTACAGTGTCGCTCAAGAACATAGTGTATTCTAGCGTGATGCCTAGTATTTTCGGCGGCATGCTTTTAAAAAGGTCTAGAGTTCCACCGTGTGATGTTTGACGAACAACTCTCACTCAATATTGAATTGAATTGAAGAGTTTTACGCGCCGTGACATATCACAGAATGGGGGTCAATTGACAGAGTTACGTGCCCTAAGTTCGTTTTCTTGCCGCCGATGTGTAGAAGTTTCTCATGAAAGTATTAACAATTTTGAAGCATTTGACATAATTACCCTTGAAATATAGTTTTAAATATCAAATACGTTTACCACAAGATTTATTGACATATAAAGATGGGAATCAATGAAACATTACCAAACATCTATGCAGAAAAAATACCGTTTTCCCAGCGTAGAAGTTGTCAATCGTGACCCCTTTTCAAAGAGACATGGTGAAAGTTTCCTCGCCCGCCGCTATTTGAACTATATTTAGTACAAAAGTATCTCAACCAATCATCTATTACGATAACCAAAATAACCAGGAAACTCCCTTCTATCAACCAATCACAAGAGGAGTTACAGAGGATTAAAAAAAGATCCGTAAAAAGATGTAAAATCAGCACTTGCATAGTAACCGGTGTCGTAGGAAATAATGCCCATCTCTCATATTTCGCTATTAATTGAGGCGTTAGGCCTTTTTTTATCCTGATAATTATCATAACTTTAAATAATAAATTGAATATAAAAGATGTAGTTTAAAATATTTCCAATTTATACTTTATATTTTTATCGTCATTTGGAGTGTTTGAATGCTAGTAGACAGAATATGAATTGATGCAAGCTCTCCAAATATTAGGGAAATAACGTTATTTTCCTTTACATCATGTTCCTTATTCGCCTTTAATTTCTTAATCAAAGTTTGAGCCAATTTGAGCGATAATTTGTACATTTCACACACAATTACTTCAATTATATATTGTTTTTACCTTCTCCAATAAAAAAGGAAACAATCTTCATGTAGGCCTATTTAAGTACATACCTTGGACAAGTTAATGGACCCTCATTCTCATTGGCTAATTCATATTTTATAACAATAAGACTGTATCCTATGTTTAGAATTTACAATAAATGCAGGAATGAGTCGCAGCAATTGAAGATATGCCAACACAAACCAGTAGAAACTTATAGTCTCCACCTAATAGAATTTCAAGGGTAAATTCCTTGCCATCAACATTCAAAATTGCACCTTGTAACTGATCAACTTCTTGACGAAGATTTGCTAATGCCAATGTAATGTTTCATATTTCTCTTCTGTTTTGATAATACAGAGGGGATAATTACCCTTGGCTGATTCACAATTTTTATCCTCAATAATTGCGAATGTAACATTAAAAACATGTATCCTTTTTCCTATCCTGGTACCATCACCAGAGATCTTGATTGTTATTCCAGAAGATGGTGATTAAAACTCTCGTCTTCTTTCATTAACTGTGACAATACACTAACAAGTCTTGATCCTAGAGACTGCTGCACTCCAAGACCATCATGAGTGTGTATGATATTAAAGTCTGAATTCAAAATTGACTTTTATGTTATACATCTACATCACTCTGACTAAAAGACACGACTGAAGCTAAGTTTTTGGGTATATTATATAAAAAACAACAAGCCATGCTGCATAAACATATATACAACATAAGTAAATCTTCTGATATAACTATCACAACGGAATTTCCGGTAGTTGTAATATTTTCCTTGTCCTGGTATAAAATCCAAAGACGTTGATTAGTTGTTCAAATACGAATTTATTAAATCACTTTTCTATGAGTCTGAAGGCGATTTCCGGAGTGTCCGAAAATCGACCCGTATAGACCGAGCTCTAGATCCTAACTGATGACAAAATATGAGACATGGAATTAAATGTACAATTGATACAATGGGTGACACCTGGCATGTATATGACTCTATTAAGGCTGGTCGGTACTCGGACAGGTTAGATAATTAGCTTATCTATTGTCCGAGTCGTAAGTGTCATCGTACTAGTAAGACCAGTTTGGATAATTAACTTCAAAGGGTAGATGAGCTATAAAAACACAATGAATAAATTACAATTAACCATATGTTATATATAGAATAATTAACTGAAACAGACGTGAATAGATACATGTACAAAATATAGCTTTAAAATATCATGTCACAAGAAGAAAATAAAGTTAAGAAAGTTTGTGGAAATCAAATTAAATAATACTGAATTAAATTTTAACCAATGTTCAAAAGATACATAATGTAGCACTTATATCATAAAATTCTTCGTGATATAACCAAAAAGGTGGAGCATCAAAACATGCCATGCCATGCCATCAACATACAGTTGCATACATACCCGGGTACAACAATAATATAGGAGTTCATCAACATACAGTTATATATACATAAAACATAATATGAGTTCTTGTTAGAATATTAATTGTAAAAATTATCATAGAAAAAGATTATCATCAGAAGTACATGACAAAGTATGATAGTTAGGAGAAAGAAACATGTGAATATAGGTGGGATGGTGGGAAATCAGAATTCCGAGCAATGATCTTCCCAAGCAAAATTTTTTTGTCACGTGACCGAATAACCAGTTCTGATTGGCTTATCAAGTAAATCGGTATAGGGATAACTCGATTTACTTTATCTTTCAAGGTACATAGCCATATGTCTAAATCGGTTCAGGTAAAAATTCGAAATATAACAAAAATGTATTTATTGGTATAAATTGTATTTATGTTATACATCTTCATCACTCTGACTAAAAGACACGACTGAAGCTAAGTTGTTGGGTATATTATATAAAATACAACAGAGAATGGAAATGTCCAGTTAATGTCAGTTTTTATTAAATGACGAGTAATAACATGGCAGACATGGTAACGGGGAGTGGGATGACTGGTTCGCCCGTTGTCAGTATAATGTGACCGGGTGGGGTGTGTTGCTTGGTGTCTTCGGCGGCATGCTTCAGTGATATAGCACTATAAAAAGGGCAATAATTCCACTATACAAGAAGACAAAACATGAATTTACCGCAGTCTTCCAAAAACACGCACCTCGCACAACATACACGCAACACACCGCATACATGGGAGGCCGTCCTTACATGACCATAGCTGTTAATAGGACGTTAATTAATCAAACAAACAAACAGAAGACATGGTAACAACAATGTCAGCCATGCTGCATAAACATATATACAACATAAGTAAATCTTTTGATATAACCAAAAAGGTGGAGCATCAAAACATGCCACCGGACTGCAATGACTTCAGTTATTTCAGTCCCGCGCCACCCAAAGTCTTGTCTGAATGTTGTCGTTATGAAATTGTTTGTTGGAGCAGCATCTCCAATTATACAAATTGAAATACAGAAAAAACCATCAAAATACAGTATATAACAAAATAATGTAGTTGCATGTTTTTTACAAGAACATGGAACATATAATTAAGCTTAGACTTAATCCAACATCTTATAATGTCAAATTACCATGTATACATTGTATCTATATAGCATAAAGCTGAAGATCAATTTTATATGCACCATAAAGGCATTCTAACATCAATGCAACATCAAACATTAAGTAGTTCTTGAATGATCATGATATGAAAAAATATATTGGGCAACCCAATTCAAGCATTTAAGAATAAGACAGTTATATTTGATAAGTTGTCATAAGAGGCAAACCCTGACCTCTTTACAAGGAACAATGGCGCCATGCCGTATCACCATGATTAGCAGCTATTTCCCGCATGGTTGCTGCATATTTTAAGAAGTTTGCAGCTTCCTCAGGACATTTTGAAATGTAAATTGCTGTGAAAGTTAGTGCCCTGCAGGTAGGGCGTTAGAATTGTACCTGCTGTCCCTATTACATGATCGTAAAAGACGACTAAATTTAGAATACTATCTTTTCTCTTCTTCCTAACTGACTTTATGAAAATGAGCCTTGACATGGTCCCGACAAAGTGTTTTGATATTTTTCGGGTCGGATCTGTAATACCAAGATGGCCGCCACAGCCGCCCTCTTGAAAACACACCTTTTGAACTTCTTCTCAAGTTCTACCAGTGCTAAATTGGCTGTTAACTTGCATGAAATGATCCTGACATGGGTCCCGACATAAGTGTTGTTATTTTTGTCGGGTCGATCTGAAATCCAAGATGGCCGCCACAGCCGCCATTTTGAAAACACATTTTGAACTTCTTCTCAAGTTCCTACCGGTGCAAATTTGGCTGAAACTTGCATGAAATGATCCCGACATGGTCCCGACAAAGTGTTGTTATTTTTCGGGTCGATCCTAAATCCAAGATGGCCGCCACAGCCGCCATCTTGAAACACATTTTGAACTTCTTCTCAAGTTCTACCGGTGCGATTTAGCTGAAACTTGCATGAAATGATCGTGAACATGGTCCCCGCGACAGAAGTGTTGTTATTTTTTCGTTAGGTCGATCTGAAATCCAAGATGGTCCGCCACAGCCGCCATCTTTAAAACACATTTTGAACTTCTTCTCAAGTTCTAACCGGTGCGATTTGGCTGAAACTTGCATGAAATGATCCTGACATGGTCCCGACAAAGTGTTGTTATTTTTCGGGTCGATCATGTGAAATCCAAGATGGCCGCCACAGCCGCCATCTTGAAAACACCATTTTGAACTTCTTCTCAAGTTCTACCAGTGCAATTTGGCTGAAAACTTGCATAAATGATCCTGACATTGGTCCCGACAAAGTGTTGTTATTTTTCGGGTCGATCTGAAATCCAAGATGGCCGCCACATGCCGCCATCTTGAAAACACATTTTGAACTTCTATCTCTAAAGTTCTACCGGTTGCGATTTTGGCTGAAACTTGCATGAAATGATCCTGACATGGTTCCCGACAAAGTGTTGTTATTTTTCGGGTCGATCCAAAATCCAAGATGGCCGCCACAGCCTGCCATCTTGAAAACACATTTTGAACTTCTTTTTTCTCAAGTTCTAACCAGTGCGAATTTGGCTGAAACTTGCATTAAATTGATCCTGAACATGGTCCCCGACCAAAGTGTTAGTTATTTTTCGGGGGTCGATCTGAAATCCAAGATGGCCGCCACAGCCGCCCATCTTGAAAACACATGGGGTTTGAACTTCTTCTCAAGTTCTACCAGTGCGATTTGGCTGAAACTTGCATGAAATGATCCTGACATGGTCCCGACAAAGTGTTGTTATTTTTTCGGGTCGATCCAAAATCCAAGATGGCCGCACAACACACTACCGCCATCTTGAAAAACACATTTTGAAACTTGGAGGCCTTCTTTACAACCATGGCTATTATAGTGCGTTTAATTGGCTGAAACTTGCATGAAATGATCCTGACATGGGTCCCGACAAAGTGTTGTTATTTTTCGGGTCGAATCCAAAATCCAACACTGGCCGCCACAGCCGCCATCTTGAAAACACATTTTGAACTTCTTCTCAAGTTCTAACCTGTGCGATTTGGCTGAAACTTGCATGAAATGATCCTGACATGGTCCCGACAAAAGTGTTGTTATTTTTCGGGTCGATCTGAAATCCAAGATGGCCGCCACAGCCGCCATCTTTGAAAAACACATTTTGAACTTCTTCTCAAGTTCTACCAGTGCGATTTGGCTGAAACTTGCATGAAATGATCCTGACATGGTCCCCGACAAAGTGTTGTTGGCGTTATTTTTCGGGTCGATCTGAAATCCAAGAAGGCCACCACAGCTGCCATCTTGAAAACACATTTTGAACTTTCTTCTCAAGTTCTATTAGAGCGATTTGCTGAAACTTGCATGAAATGATCCTGACATGGTTCCCGAACAAAGTGTTGTTATTTTTCGGGTCTATCCCAAAATCCAAGATGGCCGCCAACCAGCTTCCATCTTGAAAACACATTTTGGAACTTCTTCTCAAGTTCTACCTGTGCGATTTGGCTGAAAACTTGCGATGAAATGATCCTGCCATGGTCCTGACAAAGTGTTGTTTTTCGGGTTGATCTGAAAATCCAAGATGGCCGCCAAAGCCGCCATTCTTGAAAAACACATTTTCAACTTCTTCTCAAGTTCTACCAGTGCGATTTGGCTGAAAACTTGCATGAAATTTGGTCCTATGACCCCATATGTAATTGTAATTTTTACTATTGCAGGTAGTCAATGACCTCCCTTGGGGTTATTTTAGACTTTGTTATCCTAATGCCTTACCGCCTTACTTTTGGCCTTGAGATGAGCGTTCACCCCTGTGAGGAAGGCTCTGGGTTCTGTCCCCTGGCAGAGACACACCAAAGTATATAAAAGTGGTAGTTTCTGCTCCTGCTTAGCGTTCAGCATACAGGGAGTGGGACGACTGGTTTGCCCGTTGTCAGTATAATGTGACCGGGTGGGGTGTGTTGCTTGGTGTCTTCGGCGGCATGCTTCAGTGCTATAGCACTATAAAAAGGACAACAGTTCCACTATACAAGAAGACACAACACGAACATACCGCTATCTCCCAGTACACTCACCTCGCACAAGATACACGCAACACACCGCATAAATGGGAGGCCGTCCTTACATGACCATAGCTGTTAATAGGACGTTAATAAATCAAACAAACAAACAAACATAATAGGACGTTAATCAATCAAACAAAAGCTGTGAAAGTGTTGAAGCATGTAGTCCATTGATCCATGGACAATGGTTGCTTCTGTGTATGGCCTTGATTGATAGAAAAAGAACCAGCTGTGATGTTAACAGCAAACGGTTCCTCTGCGGACACTGTAACCCAAACATGTACAGGAGGCACTGTATCTTCTCTGACCGTGATTGTTTCTAAGGCAGCCTTTTTTTGAGCTGACATTTGTTTGAGCATGGCCGCTGCCAATTTATCATAGTCCAAGTCGGGAGTACTGGCGTTGGGAACACTTAAGCTTTCAGGTGTCGATGTAGTTGTTTTCTGCCTCTTGTTGCTGGCCTAAGAGGATGCAGCCGCCTTTTCAGGTTGAGTTGTTCTTTTGGGTGCCATTTTTTACTGTCCGGAAAAATTAATAAAATGGAACCCGAAAACATGAACTAATATATCTATCGTGATAAACAACAGTGTTGTACAAACAAACGTCAATCATGATCATATAGCATTTGGTTTATAAATATAGTTTTACTGATCATGATTTTGATTAATAATATAGTCATTAAACCCAAATGACAGATTATATACTCGAGCTCTCCTTATAGAGAATTAGAGTTTTTATATGTATTCATTGTCATTCACATATATACTCATTGTTAAATATACTGATCATGAGTCAAGTTAGCCTCAAAATATTAAGGCATACCCCGGCCATCTAATTCTGAATATGAATGCATCTCGTCTCTCTCTGTATATATATATAGATATATACACACATATATAACAGGTCAGTGTAAATGCTATAATGAATTGGATTTCTTAGGAGAGTTATGGATAACAAGCCAGCTTGCAATGGTGTCATTTAACTTTATGATAATAATAATATATTGCAAAACAGAGAAATGGTCAATATGGCATATCTCATGTACACATTGTATATAGATGATTATACCAAGACCCGCATATAGAGTTCATAAATGGTCCATACTGTACCGAAACCATGCATGTGCACCCCTGAACAGACAAACAACTACTGTATTAATTTGATGTAATAATGTACACCAAATAATCAAACGGGGCAAATTGTTGTAATACTGTATACTGATCATGAATAGTATAAGATTACCATTAATATACTATATAATCAGACATTTTAGTCCGAAAACAATAATATGATGGTGTATGCATGCAATACTACACTGAAAAGATAAAGTGTGAATGTTTTGTGCAGTACTGTACACCGAACACTTTACTACTGTAAAAATAGTCAATTTTAAATTTGTGTAAATACTGTACACCATGTAATTAACATATCAATTTAGTGTAATAATGTACACCAACCAGCAAATAATGGTGTAATACTGTACACCGAACACTCAAAATGTCAATTTGGTGCAGTACTGTACACCGAACACTTTGAAGTTGTAACACTATGGTGTAATACTGTACACCGAACAATTGAATGTGTAAATTTGGTGTAATGCTGTACACCGAACAATCAAATGTGTAAATTTGGTGTAATACTGTACACCGAACACTTTGAAATTGTAACACTATGGTGTAATACTGTACACCGAACAATTGAATCAATGGGTAAATTTGGTGTAATACTGTACACCGAACAATCAAATGTGTAAATTTGGTGTATTACTGTACACCGAACAATCAAATGTGTAAATTTGGTGTAACACTGTACACCGAACAATCAAATGTGTAAATTTGGTGTTATACTGTACACCAACAATCAAATGTGTAAATTTGGTGTAATACTGTACACCGAAAAATCAAATGTGTAAATTTGGTGTAATACTGTACACCGAACAATCAAATGTGTAAATTTGGTGTAATACTGTACACCGAACAATCAAATGTATAAATTTGGTGTAATACTGTACACCGAACAATCAAATGTGTAAATTTGGTGTAACACTGTACACCGAACAATTGAATCAATGGGTAAATTTGGTGTAATACTGTACACCAACAATCAAATGTGTAAATTTGGTGTAATACTGTACACCGAACAATCAAATGTGTAAATTTGGTGTAATACTGTACACAAACAATCAAATGTGTAAATTTGGTGTAATACTGTACACCGAACAATCAAATGTGTAAATTTGGTGTAATACTGTACACCGAACAATCAAATGTGTAAATTTGGTGTAATACTGTACACCGAACAATCAAATGTGTAAATTTGGTGTAACACTGTACACCAAACAATAATTTTTTGAATTTAGTGTAAATATTTTACCCAATATAGAGCCAAGTACCTGTATCTGGAAAACAGTACCAGATCTATGTAAATACTGCAATTAGGAAAATTCTAATTAATATTACCTTGCATTTCCCACATTCTTTTTGACACTGTCAAAATAGCAGCCTTGACAGTTTTTCATCCAAGTCCAAAATTTGGTTAACGACATCGCTGGTGATGATGTACATAGATCGTTACCACTGATCTGTAAATATACAATGTCCGGATGGTGGAACGAAAGGAGGTCCGAACGTTTAAACAGTTTGTTTACAGTCAATCTTCCCTGTGCTAGGAATAATAAATTAAAATATTCTGGTGACAGTTTTAGATTACGACAAGAGGGATCATCAACAACACGATCCCTCAATCTACGAATAAACGAGTGACCAAGGATCACAATGTTCAACATAAGTCTAAATATAAGCTATACATTCATGTAGGCTAACATGTGCGATTTGTTTACAAACACTGACGCTGTCGTGACCTACTTAGCCTGGTATGTCCACATTTCTACGACATCGTTGAATGAATCCTTTCAGTAGACTTCACCATGATTCTCTCACTGGGCAATCACACGCATAAAGTATTGTCCCACCTGAATCCGATCTAATTTCTTCGGAATTTAAAGAACACAATGCAAATAAAAGCAGATAAAAATCAGAATTCCGAGCACCGATTTTCCCAAGCATAATTTTTTCTTTGTTTTGTCACAGTTTTGAAAAGCATGCTCAACTCATGATATGCTAATTGAGATATATTGAATGTATCAATTATATACAATAAAGTATTGAGTTCATCCAAATCCTTTGTTGTCATAGAACCTACAGCTTCATCTGTTTTTTCATATAACTGAATAACTTCCTGTTTACCACCTCTATTTACAACAACAGAAACAGGTACACAACCATCATCTTTCAAAAATTTCAAAGCTTCTAAACAGTTTTCTTTTTCAGTTTTTCTCCTTTTCCTTTGTGTAACTTTAGAACACTCTGAAAAAGTTTTTCGTTTTTGACAATATTGTCTATTTGGATTAGTTGTGATATATTTTTCAAGATTGTTAATTTTGTCTTGCAACTTCCTCTCTTCTGCCTTCTTGCTTTTGATAAACTCAGAAAATCTAAGCTCTACTTTTTTCTTTTGATCACTAACCTCATTAAGTTGTTGTTCATATTTGTCTTTTTTTTTTTTTATACAAAACATTTATTTATTTATTTTTTTTTTTTTAACATAAAAGTTTATTCATAATAGGCATGTTATCACGATACATTTAGTGTCCTCTCACAGGAGGAGATCCTTTCATCATTCCCACTTTCATACATAACTAGGCCTAGAACCTACAGATTTATGTCGTGATACCTTATATTAAGGGAGGTAACTCTTAATACCACCCGGAAGTCAGTAATTTCACGCGAAACACATGTACGGTATCCACATGTTGGCGTCTACACGTGGTCCACTAAGCTAGCTATAGTCTACACTTGGGTGGTAAAGATAAACAGTTGTCTACTATTTCAGGTAAGTGAACTGCTTAATTTATATTATTATAAAAAAGACCATTTTTCCAAATACATTTTTGTATTGTTGTTACCATTTCTAGCACAGGGTCCTGGGAGTCTAGTAAGCTTACACTCTAGCCCTGGCTGCTCTATACATGTCAATAAATCTTTCATACTCCAGCAGTCTAAGATACAAAGTTACAAACTACCGGTAAATTGTTATTTAAATAATTTCTAGGTCAATATCCAAAGTTCCTGTACAGTTTATACCAATTAATGTAAACAAAAGTACTTCACAGTGATTTTTACACATTGTCATGTACATGCAACTAAATGTAGTTCATATGAAATAATACAAAATTATATTCAGTTTAAAATTAAATGTAATTGACACTATAATTATTTTGATTTGCTATTATTTCTTTTCAGCATCAGTTGGATTTATTCTAAAAAGTGCCTGTTGAAGCTATGCAGATGCTGTTTGTGTTATTTCAAGTGATCCATTGCCATTGGGATTTATTTTCTAAAGAAGTTAGTGTTGTTGATACTACAGACGAAGATCGATGTATATCAAGTGGATATTCAAAATTGCAGCTGAACAATTAAATTATTACTTTGTATCACAATGTATTCTAATTATAATAGACCAAGCTGACTGAAATTCTTAGAATAAAATGTCAAGTCTGCTATAAACATACTATATATGTCAAGACTTTTTTGCCTTTTGTCACTGACATAGTAAGATTTATATATTGTGTATCCTGCAAGTGCAAGCAAAAAATTAAATTGTTTACACATCTTATTTTCCGGATAATAACCCAAAACTATATATTTAAGAGAGCGTACATTTATAAATATTCCTATTTTATAAAGATTCATTGTCAGTTTATTCCAAAACATTTCCACATGTGTGCATTCTATGAAAAAATGTGTGTTGTCGTCCACCTTATTACAATATGGACACAATTCCGAATTTTCTATTCTCCACCTTTTCAGATTTTTTCTAGTTGGAATTATATTATGAATCAATTTCCATTTGAAAATTTTTAATGAATTGTCATGTAAATTTTTTAAATTAAATTTCAAAATTTCACAGAACTCATTGATATCACATCGAAAATGATATCTCCATTTTTCTAATAGGTTTGGTTTTTCTATTTTATGATTAAGTAAGGTTTTATATAAGAATTTGTTTGTATGTCCATTCAATACTTGAATTTCATCTTTATTTTTACTTGGCTCTGTTCTTACAAGTACTTGTGTTTTCATTTTTTCTATCCATGTTTTCGGTATTGATTTTTTTAATTTGATAAGTTCTGCAATCCAGTTTGCTTTGCAAACTAGTTTTTCATAGATGCTAGCGTCATTAATTTTTCCAGTTTCATCAAATAAATCTTTTATTTGTATTATATTACTGTTGATCCAATTTTTAAAAATAATAGATTTACCCTCGTAAGTAATGCTGGAGTTACCCCATATTATCTCATTATGCACGTATGTTGGTAAAGCATTTCGCTCTTGTGATCTAAATTTAATCCAAGACTGTAGTATTTTTTTTATAAAAAGCTGGGATCTCTTCAATATTATGTATCTTTTTAAGTGATTTGATATTCATTCTGAATATTAGTGAATTGTTACCAAATTTATCATAATAGAGTTTAGGTATTATTGTCCAGTTCGAAAAAGTATTTTTTGTGTCAAATATCTTTTAACTGTTCAGCTTTTACTTCACTTTCATGTCTATCTATTGCAACATCCCAAGAATACTTAGACAATGAAATACCTTCTTGAAATTTTCTAAATTGTGCCCCACCTTTAATCTTTGCTCTTAACCCATCAGATCTCAATATAAATAGTAGAGCTTTCAAACATGCAAGTTCCTTTCCATTAACTTGGAAAGAGAGTGTCAGTTTGTTTTCTAATATTTTCACAAAATTCAAAAGATTTTTCCTGTTTAATTGTTTGTTTCAAAATTCATCTTTCAAAATTTGAAAAATTAATGCTTTTGCAAAGACAACCATATTTTTTGGAAAATATCAGAAAAATGTTTAAACATATGCATGTATAGAGAACAACAAAATAAGAGAACCTGTAACAGTGTAAGTAAACTTAGGTGTAGTCTCTCTGAAGTGTAGTCTCTGTAAGTGTAGTAGTCTCTCTCAGACTCTATAGTTGATCATTATTCCCCAAATTGTCGAGATCTTTGATATTTCCAGCAATTTTTACTAATGAAAATACATAATAATACATACACAATTTTTGACTTGTACACCTTGTATATGGTTCCTATTGCTTTCACAGACTCAAAATCTTCCTCTTCTTAATGGACACCTTTGTATCTTTCAATGATGGACACAGATTTTCTTTGATCCTTATCAGTAAACAGGCCAGTTTTGTTTTGCAGACAGGACTTGACAGGACGACAACTTCTTTCTTTTTGCGTATCTCGTCGTACTTTGAGTGCCAACCTAAAACTTTACGAGAGTTTCATGAAATGAAACTGTGCTCTACTGGTCATGTTGATAGTAATGTCAATGACAAGAGGAATTTATAAAAAACAAAGAGATTAAATTAAAATATGTAATCTAATAAATTCGGTTCCCACATCAATTTAAAATATTTCCATCACATTTTGTTATCTAGGATTTCGAGGCCTCTTCAAAACTGTCCATTGTGTTCAATGTCCCAAGTAAACCCTTGATACCAGTTTTCATTGAGATATGATGATTTTAAAATTTTGATCCGTTTTGGGGTCATGAAGCTATCTTGGAAAAATTCAAACCCTTATTGCACATCTACAAACTATCACCTATTAACATCTACAATTTCAAAATAGGCCCATCAGCTTTAGAGAAATTAAAGGATGGACGGACAGACGGACACATAGATCCCCCATTTCAGCGGAGCCGTAGTTAGCAGGTTAACCTAACTTCAGACTTTTGTTCTAAAACTTTAAAACTTCATGCAAAACAGTAAATTCAATGACACAAACATATCTTTGTATTTTAAATGAAGGTGTATTTACCTATTGTTATGACCCAGAATAACAGAAATGAGAAACCAGTAGCTAAATTCAAAACACAATTTAATTATATATACAATATTATATAGAACCTTTTTGGGTTCCGGAAGGTTTACAATATCAAAGTAATTGGTGGTGGTACAAGAGTAATACGATGATTTAAAGTGTTACTTACACTGAATCTTCGAATCGCACATTTGCAGAGCTTACATGCAATTATTTCTAAATATATTCACGAAAAAGTTACTTTCAGCATACATAGATCCATTAAAGAGATAGAATATGGTATATGTTATCTTTGCTCTCTTCGTCAAAATATCTACGATGGATGAATATATTTGCACCCAATAACTTAAAAAACAAACTTTTCTATTGTACTTTGCTTTTATAAAATAAGGCTTACTCCAACTGCCGCCATTTTGAAGAGTTTTCCTTGCTCCACGAGTGTTTCCGCCGGAGATGGTCCGCTACACAAATATATAATGTTTCAATGCTTAGCCTGTATATTATGCTAACCCAGTGTGAGAGTAAATTCTTCAATATGAATCGATTTCCAAATTAATTAGAGCAGAAGCGTTTTGATATCATATTTTTAAAAGTACGCCTATTCCTCTTATCAAAATCATCTCTATGGCATCCTTCTTGAAATGAATAATTATACATCGGGTAGATGTGTATTATACTAATCCGGAATCTGAGTAACCACTAAATGTTTTCATCCAGTCTAATATTGACATTGAAGATGTAGATTGCATGATTAGTCATTTGTCCTCATAGTTTGCGGTAGTGCTGCCACGATATGGCAAGATCGTACCACGATATATTGCGATATAGAGTCACTGCATTGCAATACGTACCACAATATATTGTGTTTTATTTGTGAACTTAAAATATCAAATCTCATATATGTCCTTAATCAAATGTATACTTTTGTATAATCATTATGTTGATCTGAACCCTATTTTTAAGAATAAAAACAACACTCTTGTCTATTTTTCTAAATTTATTACATATTTGTAAAATAAAAGTGAGTTTCTGCTCCTGCTTAGCGTTCAGCAAACAGGGAGTTGGACGACTGGTTCACCTGTTGTCAGTATAATGTGACCGGGTGGGGTGTGTTGCTTGGTGTCTTCGGCGGCATGCTTCAGTGATATCGCACTATTAAAAGGGCAACACTATACAAGACACACTACGAACATACCATAGTCTCCCAAAACACGCACCTCGCACAACATACACGCAACACACTGCACACATGAGAGGCCGTCCTTACATGACCATAGCTGTTAAAGTTATATGTGCCGTATTTTTTTATACTTACGAATCAAGATAAGCTTTTAATATGTTATTCATCACCAAAAGTTACCAACATTTTGAAAATAACAGTACTTACAATGCATTGGTTTTAATTTTACAAACACAAAAAAGAGCAGAAAATGATTTTAAGCAGTACTGCCAAAAATCATTATATGTAGATCTATAGTGAAGCGAAATGAGAACCTACGGTCAGACCATGAAGCCAAATTGTGGTCTACAATTTCATTTCATATTTTTACAGTGTTATTAGTAATTGTAAAGTGATTTCTGCAGGAAAGATTCCATATAAACATACATAAGGTATAAAAACAACAGTTTTACAGTACATATTTTCGGTGTTGTAACTAATGTTTATAAAGCATCTGAAACCATTTGAATGATTTCCACGGCTTAATTCATCAAACCTTATGGTTTTCAATAGATTAATGAAGGAAAATTAGCATGTCCAAATTTTTGCTCAGTTACGGCACATATAACTTTAATAGGACGTTAATTAATCAAACAAACAATAGAACCCATCAACAACTTAGCCATTTAGGACCAAACTACAATTCATGGAATTATCCCAATCTGATTAAAATACAGATCCTTATTATCACTACGTTTGATAAGAGGATATGTGAAAACCCCATTAGGGGTCATGTCCAGGTGACCATTGAAAATATCCAATCAAATTGCTACTTGCAAAATTTTGACAGTGGATTTCAGTGTACGAAATAGTTTGAAAAACTGTCAGAATTATTTTGGTTTGCGTAGTCATCTCGCCAAAAGAGCACATCAAAGGTAATTGTGTATGTATAGTGGACGAAATATCGTTTTTAATTGATGTAGCAAGGTGTAGAAAATAGATTCGGAATTACCACGTGGTATAAAGGTCATCTGGACGTGACCCACCCCCCACCCCTTATTGGATTTTCTCAGATCCTATATTTAACTGAGTGATTATAAGGATCTGTATTTCAATCAGATTGGCAATGATCCAGACAAAATATTAACAATGATTGCATCTAAAAGATCAGGATAATAAAAAAGGCAAGAAGAACTTAAACACAGATTGTAAATGTTGAATTTATAAAATACTGCATTGGATAAAATAGTTTTGGCTAAAAGACCTGAGATAACTCGTGCACAATGTCGAAGACATGATGAAATGTTGATTTGATACGATGGTAAGATTGCAAAAGTTAAAAATGCCGATTTCTTTGAGATAACATGTCGGTATCGTGTACTTAAAACAAAACAAAATGATACCATAACTCGAAATACTGAGACTTGAGATAGAAAAATCTAAGAAACTTAAGTGACCCGTTTTGTCCGATCGGTATATGTGGTAGTTTGCTAAAGTTTATTTCAAATTTTATATCTTGACAGGCATTTCAAAGTCGAAAGGGTTCAACTTATTCAGAAACAGAAACACAGGAAATGGGCGTCCCTCAGGGTGGTATCATGTCTGTCACACGTTTTGCCTTAAACATTAACAGCATAACCCGTCTTGGCCAATCTACAGAAGAGCCTTTAGGTAGGGCGTTAGAATTGTACCTGCTGCCCCTATTGCATGATCGTAAAAGGCGACTAAATTTAGGATCTTATCTTTTCTCTTCTTCCTAACTGACTTTATCTTTCCTAATGCCTCCCTTGGCACCGCCTCACTTTTGGCCTTGAGTTGAGCGTTCGCCCCTGTGAGGAAGGCTCTGGGTTCTGTCTCCTGGCCGAGACACACCAAAGTCTATAAAAGTGGTAGTTTCTGCTCCTGCTTAGCGTTCAGCATACAGGGATTGGCACGACTGGTTCGCCCGTTGTCAGTATAATGTGACCGGGTGGGGTGTGTTGCTTGGTGTCTTTGGCGGCATGCTTCAGTGATATAGCACTATAAAAAGGGCAACAGTTCCACTATACAAGAAGACACAACATGAATATACCGCAGTCTCCCAAAACATGCACCTCGCACAACATACCCGCAACACACCACATACATGGGAGGCCGTCCTTACATGACCATAGCTGTTAATAGGACGTTAATTAATCAAACAAACAAACTTGGCCAATCTACAGAAGAGCCTTTATTTGTGGATGATTTCTTGATCTGTTACAGATAAAAAAAAACATGCACACTATAGAACGACAACTACAACAATGTTTAGGCAAATTACAAAATTAGGCTGACGAAAATAGCTTTAGATTTTCAAAATCAAAAACTGTATGCATGCATTTCTGTCAAAAACGGAAACCACACAATGATCCAGAACTCGCATTCAATGGAATTAGAATTCAATGATCCAGAACTCGCACTCAATGGAATTAGAATTCAAATAGTTGAATAAACTAAATTCCTTGGACTAATATTTTATTCGAAACTGTCCTTTAAGGAATTTGGAATCTGTATTCCTGTTTTTATAAAAGCAAATGACCATGGTCTACTTTCCAGTATGAAGAGACAATTTGGAAACAAATCGCTTTGTATGTATCTCTGGGTTCTGTCCCCTCGCTGAGACACACCAAAGTCTATAAAAGTGGTAGTTTCTGCTCCTACTTAACGCTAAACATATGACAGGTCATTGATTCATTTAAAACATTTATTATTTACATAATAATTTCACATTCACATATAATTAGATCATCATCAAAACATTCTGCACAGTATCTACATACCGCAGTCTCCCAAAACACGCACCTCGCACAACATACACACCGCATACATGGGAGGCCGTCCTTACATGACCATAGCTGTTAATAGGACGTTAATTAATCAAACAAACAAACAAACAGATAATGTTCACTTAGTACATTACAAAATAAAATGTCACAAAAACATAGGCCTACACACTGAAAGTAACTGTGTCTGGATTCCGGTGTAGTTAAGATGAACAAGGTCGTGGAGGTAGTGGTAGGGGAACTTAACATGGATCCTGATGAAGTTGAGCTTCGTCTGTGTCGGGCCTTGGGACTTGATGAAGTTTCTACGTTGGAGAATCTCCTGAGATAAATTTCTTGATGCCGGCTCGAAGTAGGTCTGTCTGAAGTGTCTGGTGTCGCTGAAAGATCTCGCTGGGGGATGAAGTTGAAGAAATGTCGTTCCCTCCAAGTTGAACTACAACTACGTCGGGTCTATGAGATCTTGTAGAAAGTGACACGGAATCGATTCTGAACGCATGCCACGCTTGCAAAAGAACCACAGTACCAGAAACCTACATAAAGAATTAAACACATAGTAAACAAATATTGCAAAAAATATTGAATTATTGATTTACATGTAACTGAATTAAAACTAAAATAGATTAAAAAAAATACAACTTGTACTCTACATTTCCAAGCACTTACACATATTACCTTAAGGTTACCATCAATCTGATTGAAATACCGATCCTTATAACCATTTCGTTCAATAGAGCTCTTGTATATTTAACGCAGTGATAGTAAGGATCTGTAATTTCATCAGATTGAGGTCGCCATAGCATTATCACTCAAGGCGAGTGACATAGCTGCTACCAAAGACTGCAGGCTTAGCCATGATCAAAGTACACTGTGTATTATTCCAAGGAAAAGGGAACAATAAATCATATTTGAAATGGGGTTCACCTGTTATAGATTGGACCACATAAGGATTGGTTAATAGACAACTTTTGATTGGTTGCATTTGATAGCTTTTGCTATATCTGTCAAGCGCACGGTTGTTATGCATATGTAAGCTAAAGCTATGATGTATAAATAAAGGTTTAACTGCGGTGTGCTTATGGGGTTTGGTATCCAGAATAGTAGGGGTACAATTTATTCCATTTCCTAAACCTAAGAGTAATTTGGATCGTTATCTACGTTGGATCAAGCCATGTAACCGCCTTCACGATCAGCTTAAAGGCCGAGGACGACCTAGTTTAATATCCCACCGGACAGCAATTAAGGAGGGGGAGGAGGGAGGCGGGGCTTATCTGTAGCTGTGTTGCTAGGGCTGTAGTACACTTACCACATGGTCTACAGCTGAGATGTAAACAAATCCCAATACCAGTACCACTACACTCAGATGGCAGTTCTATGTGTGTAGATGTCAATTATGTTTCAATAATATCCAATCAGCTCATCAGTAATTGTTTGTTAGTTATCCACAGTTAATAATTAATTAGTTATCCACAGTTAATAATTAAATAATGACTCCACAAACCGGTTCCAAATGTTTGTTCTATAGTAATACACAGGATATGTGTAAACTTTTTTCTCTCTTGATGATCTCCAGGCATTGGGTACACGTGGATGTGAAATAGAAATAAATCTCCTCTATCAACATTGTCATTCCAATGCAGAACAGATAGATTTGATCTAACCAAGTACTGATTGTCACTGAAGCATATCCTTTTATCTTGAAATATATTCATGACATTGTTAAAACTTTCCACATAAAAAGTATCACTAACCAAAATGTAATCCTGTGGGTATTTATAAAGAACTGACTTTTTTAGCCCACCATCATCAGATGGTGGGCTATTCAAATCGCCCTGCGTCCGTGGTCCGTCGTCCGTCCGTAAACAATGCTTGTTATCACTATTTCTTAAAAACTGCTGCAGGGATTTTGTTCAAACTTCACATAGAGGGTCCCCTTGGTCCATATTTGTGCCATACAGATTTTGAGGCTGATCGGAAAAACAAGATGGCCGCCAGGCAGCCATCTTTGATTTTGGCAGTTGAAGTTTGTTATCGATATTTCTTGAGAACTACTGAAGGGATTTTGTTCAAAATTCACATAGAGGTTACCCTTGGTCCCTAGTTGTGCCATACAGATTTTGAGGCTGATCGGAAAAACAAGATGGCCGCCAGGCAGCCATCGTTGATTTTGGCAGTTGAAGTTTGTTATCGATATTTCTTGAGAACTACTGAAGGGATTTTGTTCAAACTTCACATGGAGGTTACCCTTGGTCCCTAGTTGTGCCATACAGATTTTGAGGCTGATCAGAAAAACAAGACAGTCATCTTTGATTTTGGCAGTTGAAGTTTGTTATCGATATTTCTTGAGAACTACTGAAGGGATTTTGTTCAAACTTCACATGGAGGTTAACCTTGGTCCCTTGTTCTGCCATACTGATTTTGAGGCTGATCGGAAAAACTAGATGGCCGCCAGGCAGCAATCTTTGATTTTGGCAGTTGAAGTTTGTTATCGATTGTTACATGAACGAATAACAGAAAGGAGAAACCAGCAGCTAAATTCAAAACACAATTTAATTATATATACAATATTATACAGAGATGGTTTACAATATCTAAAGTAATTGGTGGTGGTACAAGACTAGTACGATGATTTAAAGTGTTACTTATCTGTATGCGAATGTCCTGGTATAATCCTTGATCCTTCCAGGTTTCGAATTAACAATAATCACAAATCCACAAGGAAATTGAATGTCCACCGATGATTTGTAAAGTTCCAGGCAATATGAAAAAATCCACACAAAGTGTTGTAATAATCCACAGATAAAGTCACAATAGCTCTCCCAATAGAATCTTATATGGCGCTGTACAATTCTTGATATGTCTTATTACAGGTCTCATTACAGTTCTGATTAGCCTTGGACAGCTGGAGTATATATAGCTAAACCGTAATTCAAGAATATTGGAGAACCTTCTACTTCTAGAAATATCTAACTAAAAACAGTAAACAAGTAAACACACATAACTTTCTGGAAATAGATCATTCTAGATCTCTACTTAAAATCAACATGTTTACAAACATATTTGTTTATACATGATTAAATTCTAGAAAGTTCTATAACCTAAATCAATGATATGACCTTCATAGGATGTATTGATAAAAAAAGCTATAGGAGTTATCTCCCTTATCTCATAACTACATGTATTTAGTGTCATACATAACACACCCCTCCTTAAAGAAAAGAAAGTTTTCTTGAAAAGGAAACTTTCTTGACATATCAAGTAATATTTAAATCCTTGATAAAGCATCAGCTAGAATATTGTCTTTCCCTTTGATATGTTTGATGTCAAGATTGTACTCTTGCAAAGTCAAACTCCACCTGAGAATTCTTTGATTTTTGTGAATGTCAAAGGGTTGTGGTCGGTGAAGACCAACACAGGCACAACTGTAGTGCATAGATACACATCAAATTGGTTTAAGGCCAAAATCAATGCTAAACATTCTTTCTCAATGGTGGAATAATTTCTCTGGTGTTTGTCAAACTTTTTCGAGAAATAACAAATTGGATGGTCAATTTGTTCAGTACCTTCTTGCATCAAAACAGCACCAACACCTACATCGCTGGCGTCAACAAACAGTTTAAACTGTTTATTAAAATCTGGAGCAGTCAGAACTGGTGAGTTTGATAGTATGGCTTTCAATTTCTCAAAGGCAGACTTACATTCGTCTGACCAGACAAATTTGACATTTTTCTTTAACAAAGCAGTAAGTGGAGCTGCTATAACAGAGAAATTTCGACAAAATTTTCTGTAGTATCCAGCCATACCAAGAAACCTCATCAGCTCTCTCTTGCCTCCAGGAGCTGGAAAATCTATAATTGATTCTACTTTGGCCTGAACAGGTTTAACTTGCCCCTGTCCTACAACATGGCCTAAAAATTCAACAGTTGCATGACAAAATTCACATTTCAATAAGTTTACAGTCAATTTCATGGTAGTGAGTCTTTCGAAGAATTCACGAATCCCGCGTAGATGGTCTTCCCACGTGTCGTGGTAGTTGATGACGTCATCAATGTATCCATCACAGCCTTCCAGGTCTGATATCACGCTGTTAAGAAGACGTTGAAATGTTGCCGGGGCATTCTTCATACCAAATGGCATAACTTGTACTGGTACAAACCTTGCGAGGTTACAAATGCCGACACTTCTTTAGCTCTTTCTGTTAATGGCACCTGCCAATATCCTTTCAACAGGTCAAACTTGCTTACGTACTTGGCTTTGCCAACTTTGTCAATACATGAGTCAATCCTTGGAATTGGATAAGAGTCTGTTTTACTGACAGAGTTTACTTTTCTGAAGTCAGTACAGAACCGGTATGTCTTGTCTGGCTTTGGCACCAGAACACATGGAGAGCTCCATTCACTTTTGCTTGGTTCAATAATATCATTGTCCAACATGTATTGAATTTCTTTCTTTAAGTGTTCTTCTTTCAAAGGATTGACACGGTAAGGATGTTGCTTGACAGGTGGCGCATCGCCTACATCCACGTCGTGATAGATAGCATCTGTTTTGCCTGGTGTATCCGGAAACAAATGTTTATACTCAAGTATCAAATCTTTAAGTTCATTGCGTTCCTTTTCCGATAGATGACACAGTTTCTTGTCCAAGTTCGCGAGCACATCTGAATTCCGTAACTTAACACCACAGTCTAAACCTACATCTTGTACACCACCATCTAAGTCTAATTTACAAATATCAGCTGTACTTTCACTTTGTGATGGTACAGAGGCCAAAGTAGCAATAGGTTGAGAGGTCTTGCTCTCTTCTCTATCTACATATTCCTTAAGCATATTAACATGACATAATTGAGTTTTCTTGCGCCTCCCTGGAGTTTGTACAATGTAGTTAACATCATCGACCTTTTTCTCAACAACATAAGGTCCAAAATATCTAGCTTGCAAAGGCTGACCCGGTATTGGTAATAGAGCCAAAATTTTGTCACCTGGATCAAAACTTCTTGCACGGGCATCTTTATCATACCATGTTTTCATTTTGGTTTGAGTAACGGCCAAATTTTCTTTTGCCAGTTCACATGCCCTTGTCAACCTTTGCTTAAAGTTAGACACATACTCTAAGAGATTAACTTTAGAATCTTCGTCCAAAATTTTGTCTTTCAAAATTTTCAAAGGACCACGTACAGTATGTCCAAACACAAGTTCAAAGGGACTGAAGCCAAGAGATTCTTGTACAGATTCTCTAACGCCAAACAACAACATGTGTATACCTTCGTCCCAATCTCTTTTGTTTTCAAAACAATAAGATCTCATCATATTCTTCAATGTCTGATGAAAACGTTCTAAAGCACCCTGAGACTCTGGATGATAAGCACTAGACTTATACTGCTTGATCTGGAGCTGGTACATGACTTGTTGAAAAATACCAGACATGAAAATTCGAACCTTGGTCCGATTGGACAGCTTTTGGAAGACCAACCAATGTAAAGAATTTAACCAAAGCCTTGACTATGTTAGGGGCTTTAATATTCCTGAGTGGAATGGCTTCAGGAAAGCGTGTGGAAGCACACATAATAGTTAAAAGATACTCATTCCCAGACTTAGTTTTGGGTAGAGGACCTACACAGTCTATAATGACTCTACTAAAAGGTTCCTCAAATGCTGGAATGGGGTGCAAAGGTGCAACAGGGATTTTCTGATTAGGTTTCCCTACCACCTGACAAGTATGACAAGACCTACAAAAATCAGCCACATCCCGTTTCAACTTGGGCCAAAAGAAGTGATCTAAGATCCTGTTATAAGTCTTGGTCACACCTAGATGCCCTGCCATAGGTACATCATGAGACAAACTCAGAATATCTTGCCTATACCTCGGTGGGACAACTATTTGATTGACAACCTTCCAGTCTTCCTCGGGAGACACATCAGGGGGGGCGCCACTTGCGCATCAACACACCTGACCTACGGAAGTAACAAACCGGGACTTTCTCCGCCTCTTCCTCACTCAAAGCCCGATCACACAGTAAGGAGATTTCAGGATCTTTTTCCTGTTCTACTATAAGCTCCTCTCTAGACAAAGATGATTTGCTCATCATGTCAGACAAAGAAGTACCCTTGTTAGGAACAACTCTATCACTATCAAAGTCTACAGGATTGCTCAAAAGATCACACTTGCTCCCGACATCCTCTATATCATGAGCCAAGAAAGTGTCACCTAACCCTGGACTATAATGATCCTCAACTACTGCAACATCAGAAACCTTCTTACTCATTGAACGAGTTACAGCACAAGAAGGGAAAATACCAGGAAATTCCTGTTGAATAGACTCAGCATCATCTGTTTTATCTGGAATACTGGACACTAAGGGATCTACCCTAACTTTCTCTCCAGCCAAGTCATTGCCTAAAATGAGCGACACGCCCTCTATGGGAAGTTCCGGTCTAACACCAATGGTGACAGGCCCAGTAACCAAGTCTGACTTTAAATAAACAGAATGGAGAGGCACATTAACAAAACCTAACTCTACACCTTGAAGCAAAACACTACTACCACATGAGGTCTCCTCAGACAAAGGCACTACGCCATCTAATATCAAAGAATGAGAAGCCCCAGTATCTCGCAAAATCTTCACAGGTTTCAAGTTGGTAATATCACTAGTAAGTGAAACAAAACCTTCAGAAATGAAGGGAGAGTACTTCTCCAAGACACTATCAGACTCTGAGCTCTTAATCCCAACAGATACTTTAGAATCTTCCACAATATCACTAAGTTTCTGACTAGGCTTTGACATAGCTAACACAGAAGGAACTGACTGTTTACGCCTTTGCTCCTTACGCTGGAGAGAATAACATTCAGACATAGTATGCCCTACTTTCTTGCAGTAATTACAAACAGGACCAGAAGGAGACCCCACACCTGCCCTATGATCTGTTTTAGAATCAGACTTAGTTTTATCACCTAATTTAGGTTTGTCGTTGGAAGGGCCACTAAAGGTTGGGTTTCTAGGCTGACCAAATTTACTAGTACCTGTGGTACTGTTTTGTCTTGAGAACTGTTTTTAACAAATGAGCCTTTGTGGGTGAGAGCGTAATCATCAGCCATTGTAGCTGCTTCACTAAGTGTTTCAACTTTTCTCTCATCTAAATGAGTTTTTTATGTTTGTGTGGACACAACGTTTAAACTCCTCTATCAACAATAATTGCCTCAATTTACCGAAATCCTCATCAATTTCTTTAGAATCACACCACCTATTAAATAATTGTTCTTTTTCTCTGGCAAATTCTACATGAGTTTGTTCATCTCTCTTTCTCGAGTTTCGAAATTTCTGGCGGTAAGCCTCAGGAACTAACTCATAAGCTTTCAAAATAGCTTTCTTGACTACTTGGTAATTTGAAATCTCATCTACAGATAAAGAAGAATAAATGTCTCTAGCTTTACCAATCAAGACACTTTGAAGAAGCATTGTAAGCTTATCTTCAGGCCATTTCATACTATCAGCTATTTTCTCAAAATGCAGAAAATACTTGTCAACTTCTTTCTCTTGAAAAGGAGGAACTAACCTAATGTTTCTACTGACATCAAAACCTCTGTTTCCTTGTAAACCCCTAAAAGTTAGATTACTTGAACTGTCTTGAGAAGCTAGCTCTAATTCTTTCATTCTAAGTTCTGTTTCAGCTTGAATTTTCTGCTTCTCTAGCTCTAACATCTGATCTCTCTCAATCTCTTTTTCTTTTAATTCTCTTTCAATTTCTTTTTCTCTTAACTCTTTTTCTATTTCCATTTGTCTTAGTTTCATTTCATGTTCAAGTTCCATTTGTCTAATTTGAATTTCTGAGCTGACTGTTTCCTCTATACTATCTAATGCACTAGAGTCAAATTTGTCATTGTCAACAAAATATCTTATAATTACATTCCTAATTTCAGCTTTCCTCAAATTAGTTTTGATAGTAAGGCCTAAATGTTTACCCAATAACAGTAAATCCTTCTTACTAACTTGCAAAAGAACTTCCAGGGATGGCGCTTTAACAAACTGTTCTACCTGCATAGTAGTCATATTTATCTAGCTGTTGGTTTCAAATGTAAACTCAAAGTTTGTACACAAATTTTGAAAATTTCTTAATTAATTTTTCAAAGTTAGATTTCACAAATTGAATATCGATCCCGGACAAGAGCCCCCAATTCTGTTACATGAACGAATAACAGAAAGGAGAAACCAGCAGCTAAATTCAAAACACAATTTAATTATATATACAATATTATACAGAGATGGTTTACAATATCTAAAGTAATTGGTGGTGGTACAAGACTAGTACGATGATTTAAAGTGTTACTTATCTGTATGCGAATGTCCTGGTATAATCCTTGATCCTTCCAGGTTTCGAATTAACAATAATCACAAATCCACAAGGAAATTGAATGTCCACCGATGATTTGTAAAGTTCCAGGCAATATGAAAAAATCCACACAAAGTGTTGTAATAATCCACAGATAAAGTCACAATAGCTCTCCCAATAGAATCTTATATGGCGCTGTACAATTCTTGATATGTCTTATTACAGGTCTCATTACAGTTCTGATTAGCCTTGGACAGCTGGAGTATATATAGCTAAACCGTAATTCAAGAATATTGGAGAACCTTCTACTTCTAGAAATATCTAACTAAAAACAGTAAACAAGTAAACACACATAACTTTCTGGAAATAGATCATTCTAGATCTCTACTTAAACTCAACATGTTTACAAACATATTTGTTTATACATGATTAAATTCTAGAAAGTTCTATAACCTAAATCAATGATATGACCTTCATAGGATGTATTGATAAAAAAAGCTATAGGAGTTATCTCCCTTATCTCATAACTACATGTATTTAGTGTCATACATAACACGATATTTCTTGAGAACTGCTGAAGGAATTTTGTTCAAACTTCACATGGAGGTTACCCTTGGTCCCTTTTTGTGCCATACAGATTTTGAGGCTGATAGGAAAAACAAGATGGCCGCCAGGCCGCCATCTTGGATTTTGATAGTTAAGGTTTTATATCCCCATTTCTCAAAAAGTGCTGAAGGGATCTTTCTCAAATTTAATATGTAGGTTCCCCTAGGGCCTTTGTTGTGCATATTGCATTTTTGGACCAATCGGTGAACAAGATGGCCGCCAGGCCGCCATCTTGGATTTCAATAGTTAAAGTTTGTTATGGCTATTTCTCAGATAGTACTGAAGGGATCTGTCTCAAATTTCATATGTAGGTTCCCCTAGGGACCTAGTTGTGCATATTGCTTTTTGGGACCGATAGATTAACAAGATGGCCGCCAGGCAGCCATCTTGGATTTTGTTATTCAAAGTTTGTTATCGCTATTTCTAAGAAAGTACTGAAGGGATCTTTCTCAAATTTCACATGTAGGTTCCCCTAGGGCCCTAGTTGTGCATATTGTGATTTGGGACCGATTGACCAAGGAGTCATCTTGGATTTTGATAGTTGAAGTTTGTTACCGCTATTTCTCAAAAGGTACTGCAGCAATCTGTCTCAAATTTTATATGTAGTATGTTTGAAAAAGTTTAAAAAGTAGAGAAAAGATCCATCTTTCCTTTGTCAGATATAGATCATTCTTTGGTGGGCGCCAAGATCCCTCTGGGATCTCTTGTGATATTTAAAGTTTGCATGTTACATTTTGGGACCGATCGGTCAACAAGATGGCCGACAGGCCACCATTTTGAATTTTGATAATTGAAGTTTGTTAACGCTATTTCTCAGAAAGTACTAAAGTGATCTGTCTCAAATTTTATTTGTAGGATCTCCTAGGACCTGCATATTGCATTTTGGGACCGATCGGTCAACAAGATGGCCAACAGGTTTTTGACAATTGAAGTTTGTTAGTGTTATATATCTCAGAAAGTACTGAAAAGATCTTTCTCAAAATTTCATATGTAGTAATATTTAGTAAAAATTTGAAAGCAGAGAAAAGATCCCTCTTTCTATTGTCAGACGTAGATCATTCTTTGGTGGGCGCAAAGATCCCTCTGGGATCTCTTGTTATCACACCAAGCAACAATTTCGCAGCAACAGCATCAATGACCTGTCTGGAAGGTTCATAGTTGCTATCTGTTTTACACCTGCAGGTAGGGCGTGAGAATTGTACCTGCTGCCCCTATTGCATGATCGTAAAAGGCGACTAAATTTAGGATCTTATCTTTTCTTTCTCCCTAAATTACTTTGTTCTTCCTAGAGTCTCACTTGACACCACCTCACTTTTGGCCTATGGTTGAGCGCTCGCCCCTGTGAGGAAGGCTCTGGGTTCTGTCCCCTGGCCGAGACACACCAAAGTCTATAAAAGTGGTAGTTTCTGCTCCTGCTTAGCGCTCAGCATAACGGAAGTGGAACGACTGGTTTGCCCGTTGTCAGTATAATGTGACCGGGTGGGGTGTGTTGCCTGGTGTCTTAGGCGGCATGCTTCAGTGATATAGCACTATAAAAAGGGCAACAGTTCCACTATACAAGAAGACACAACACGAATATACCGCAGTCTCCCAAAACACGCACCTCGCACAACATACACGCAACACTACGCATACATGGGAGGCCGTCCTTACATGACCATAGCTGTTAATAGGACGTTAATAAATCAAACAAACAAAAGCGTAGCTAGGGCCATAGCAACAACACAACTGTAAACTTCCGGTAGGCAAACTGGCAAAATTCAAACTTGATTGACAGTATACAATTTGAAAAGGGAAAAATACTTTTATAGGAAAACAAGCAAAGTTGATTTTTTATCCCCCGCCCAACGAAGTTGGCGGGGGATATACAAATGGGTTCCGTCCGTCCGTCCGTCTGTCTGTCCGTACGAATGGTTTCCGGAGCATAACTTTAAAACCAGTAGAGATATTTCCACGAAGCTTCATACACACATTGGTCTTATGGTCTAGTAGTGCCTTTTGCTATTTTAAGGTTTTCACTTTTTGTATTTTTTTCTGTAACCATGGAAACATTGCTGAAAATGGCAGATTTTTGTGTAAGAATCGTTTCCGGAGCATAACTCTAAAACCAGCAGAGATATTTCCATGAAACTTCATAGACACATTGTTCTTTTGGTCTAGTAGTGCCTTTTGCTATTTTTAGGTTTTCCCTTTTTGTGCTTTTTTTCTGAAACCATAAAAACATTGCTGAAAATATCATATTTTTGTAGCAGGTTCATTTCCGGAGCATAACTCTAAAACCAGCAGAGATATTTCCACGAAACTTCATAGACACATTTTTTTATGGTCTAGTAGTTCCTTTTGCTATTTTTAGGTTTTCATTTTTGCACTTTTTTCGTTACCATGGAAACATTGCTGAAAATATCATGGTAAATGGTAAATGTTACTTTGCAAAACTCCACCCATCGTTGAGTATATAGTCTAATATAAATGTCAAGGCTGTATACCTGATTCAACAATTGCAGCCCCGCTCTACTTGAATTATACTCCATCTTTCTTTAGCTCAACTTCCTTTTTCCTGGGGTTTTTTCATACACATATGTCTCCACAATCAAACTTACTTCAGCTTTGATATCTCCATTGGCGGGGGATCTGAATGACTATGTCCTTGTTTTATTAGATTATGTACATTTTCAGATTCCTCACAAAAATTCATATAACCATGACAAAATATATGTCACATATATTCTTGAATAACATGAATTTGAGTTAATTCTTTCTCTGAAGTGAAGGCTGCAAAAGATTTGTATCACCCTCCATTTTCCCAAATTGTCTCCCTTTTATGCCCCGTCCTTTAACGTCAACAAAGTAACAAAGAACACCTTTATTTGTTCGAAGGTAAGCTATGATGATATAACGTTTTTATTTGTTATATTACAAAATCGCAATTTAATGACTTTGCCTCTGCCGCTATGAGCTCGCATGAATAATGCTAACGTTTAACTTTCTACACAGATCCCGTCACCCAAATTATAGAAAATGTTTAAAATAGCGATTAAATACACTTTACATGTCAACTACCTAGATACTCCGCTTCAGAATGTGTGCCTGTATAACATGTGTAACATGCATATACAAAAAAGGACACTAGTCTCTTACATGTTAAATTTTAAATCGTGGACTGCAGATACAATTTGTATGTATGTCCTTGAGTTAAATAAACAGACATCAAATAAAATATTCCAGATGCCTATGTAGGAAGTCTTTTTTGTGTCGCCTGCAACGCAAGGGCGACATTAAGGTATCAATATGTCAGCGTCCGGGAAACGGTTTCCATGTGATTACTTAATTATTTATTGTCCAATTTCAGCCAAATTTTATTAATTGCTTTATATCAATGAGATCTTGGATGAGTGCAATAATGGTTAAAATTCATCATTATTTGCAAGAGTTACGGGACTTTAAAATCGGTTAAACAGAAAAATCAATGGTTTCCGCTTGATAACTTTAGTATTTATTATCCGATTTCATCCAAAATTGGTGTGTTGCTTTATATCAATAAGATCTTAGATGGGTGTGATACTAGTCAAAATCCATCAATATCTGCAAGAGTTACGAGACTTTAAAAATGCCAAAACATGGTTTCCGCTCGATAACTTTTGTAATAACTACCCGATTTTAACCAAATTTGGTGTATTGCTTAGATTTTCAAGATCAAAAACTGTCTGCATGCACTTCTGTCAAAAACGAAAACCACAACGATCCAGACCTCACACTCGATGGAATTAAAATTCCAGTAGTTGAACAAACTAGATTTCTAGGACTAATATTTGATTCGAAACTGTCCTTTGTTCCACATATCAAACATCTGAAGGATAAGTGCTCGAAGGCGCTGAACATTCTACGAGTTCTTTCCCATTCTGATTGGGGTGCAGACCGTGAAATGCTTCTACGTATCTATCGGGCACTTATTAGATCAAAACTTGACTACGGCTTTATTGTCTATGGATCGGCTCGCAGCTCCTATCTACAGATGCTTGACCCCATACAGAATCAGGGACTGCGTCTGGCACTTGGAGCTTTTCGAACAACACCTGTGAAGAGTCTCCATGTGGAAGCTAATGAGCCATCTCTAGACGATCGACGAAAGAAATTATCCTTACAGTATGCTGCTCAACTGAAATCCAATCCCAAAAACCCCGCATTCGATCTTGTATTTAATCCACAACACCAGGACATATTCAGACAAAATCAAAAGCTCATACCAACATTTGGCATCAGAATTTTTGCAGGAACTAAATATAAATTTCGACACCATTGACGAGTACACCATATCGGATGTACCACCATGGCTCATTCAAACACCTGATATCAATTTATCTCTACATGAGAGGGCAAAATCCATTGCATTACCCGAAGAACACAAATCCTCCTTTCGGGAGTGCATTAGGGCTTTCCCTGATCATAATAAGATCTACACTGACGGCTCAAAAGATGGTGATAAAATTGCGGCAGCATGCTGTACATCTAATCACTGTTCCTCTATCCGACTTCCAGATGTTGCCTCCATTTTCTCTGCGGAATCTTGTGCTATCGGTCTGGCTCTTGACCACATCGAAGAACACCGCATCGAAAAGGCAATCATCTGTTCAGACTCTCTTTCGGTTCTTCAGGCTTTGAAATCAAGATGTCCTAGAAATACTCTAATCCAAAATCTTTTAATCCGAACATTTCGATTATCTTCTAAAAGTCAAATTACTTATCTCTGGATTCCCAGTCATGTGGGTATAAAGGGGAATGAACAGGCTGATAAAGCAGCTAAGACTGCTCTTCTCCTAGCACAAACAAATTTGAAACTACCATACACCGACATCAAACCTTCAATTCACTCAGCCATCAAACACCATTGGCAACAAAGGTGGTCTACCGAAACAAACAATAAACTGTTTAAAATTCAACCTACACTTAATCCTAAACTGTCCAGTCGGAGAGACCGCAGAGAGGAAGTTGTTCTCTCTCGGCTCCGAACTGGACACACATATTTTACCCATTCCTATCTATTGAGAGGGGAGGATCCTCCCACATGCCATGCATGTGGATATCTCCTCTCACAGTGGAGCATATTTTAGTGCACTGTATTGATTTTAAGCACATACGAGATAAGCACTACGATGTCTCCGACATGTACATTTTGTTTCATGCCGTGAGACATAATCGTATTTTTAATTATCTCAAAGAAATCGGTATTTTAGATAAAATATGAACGTTTTTCTCATCATATCATCGTATCAACTCAACATTTCATCGTTTCATCAACATTTTGCACGAGTTTTCTCGTGTATTTTAGCCAAAACTATTTTATCCCATGCAAACCTTTTTTATCAAATAAACGTTTACAATCTGTGTTTTAATCTGTGTTTTAATCCTTACTTGTTTTTCTTTACCCTGATCTTTTATCCTGATAATAATGCTTGACTTGTAGTTTGGCCCTAAATGACCTTAGTTGTCGATGGGCCATAAAAATTAAAAAAAAAAAAAAAAAACTGTGAAGAGTCTCCATGTGGAAGCTAATGAGCCATCTCTAGACGATTGACGAAAGAAATTATCCTTACAGTATGCTGCTCAAGTGAAATCCAACCCCAAAAATCCCGCATTTAACCTTGTATTCAATCCACAACATCAAGAAATATTTACACAAGATCAAAAGCTCATACCAACATTTAGCATCAGAATTTCAAAATTGTTGCTGGAACTAAATATAAATTTCGACACCATTGACGAGTACACCGTATCGGATGTACCACCATGGCTCATTCAAACACCTGATATCAATTTATCTCTACATGAGAGGGCAAAATCCATTGCATTACCCGAAGAACACAAATCCTTCTTTCGGGAGTGCATTAGGGCTTTCCCTGACCATGTTCAGATCTACATTGACGGCTCAAAAGATGGTGATAAAATTGCGGCAGCATGCTGTACATCTAATCACTGCTCCTCTATCCGACTCCCGGATGTTGCCTCCATTTCCTCTGCGGAAGCATGTGCTATCGGTCTGGCGCTTGACCATATCAGAGAGCACCGCATTGAAAAGGCAATTATCTGTTCCGATTCTCTTTCGGTTCTTCAGGCTTTGAAATCAAGAAACCCTAGAAACACATTAATCCAAAATCTTTTGATCCGAACATTTCGATTGTCTTTTAAAACTCAAATTACTTATCTCTGGATTCCCAGCCATGTGGGTATAAAAGGAAATGAAAAGGCCGATAAAGCAGCTAAGACTGCTCTTCGCCTAGCACAAACACATTTGAAACTACCATACATCGACATCAAACCTTACATTCAGTCAGCCTTTAAACACCATTGGCAACAAAGGTGGTCTACCGAAACAAACAATAAACTGTTTAAAATACAACCTACACTTAATCCTAACCTATCCAGTCGGAGAGACCGCAGAGAGGAAGTTCTCTCTCGGCTCTGAATTGGACACACATATTTTACACACTCCTATCTATTGTGAGGGGAGGATCCTCCTACATGCCATGCATGTGATTCTCCTCTCACAGTGGAGCATGTTTTATTGCATTGTATTGATTTTAAACACATACGAGATAAGTACTATGTTTGTTTCATGCCGTGAGACATAGTCGTATTTTCAATTATCTCAAAGAGATAGGTATTTTAAACAAAATATGAACGTTTTCTCATCATATCATCGTATCAACTCAACATTTCATCGTTTCATCAACATTGTGCATGTGTTTTAGCCAAAACTATTTTATCCCATGCAAACTTTTTTTTTATCAAATAAATGTTTACAATCTGTGTTTTAGTCCTTACTTGCCTTTTCTATGCATGACTTGTAGTTTGGCCCTAAATGACCTTAGTTGTCGATGGGCCGTAAAACTCGAACAAACAAACAAACAAAAGTATTACTTTATATCATTGACACCTTACATAGGTTCGATACTGGTCAAAATCCATCAATATTTGCAAAGAACTTGATAACTTTACCTAATTATTAACAATATTTCAACTGTAAAAAAAATATTTTTTTGTGATGCTGTGCAGGCCACACAGTCACTTCCGTGGCATTCTTGTTGTTAATTACTTTCTCAATAGCACTTCCACGGAGAATCGGGCCTAACTTATTCGTTTCCTGATCCCATACCACACAAATCAAACGGAAACGTGCTTCTTCCAAGTCCTACTAGACAGCCACCGAAAAGTGGAAGCTTGTCCTGTCGTCTTTTTTAAGATGCATGATTTAAATCCTATTTAATTACATACATTAATTGGTATTTAAACACTCGGAACAGTGATGCTTTTATCCTATCTAGCAATGAGTAATAATTTTTAAAATATTATTGTTTATATGAATTATCTTTTTAAATGAAAGTGGATGTCATCTGGATTGTAAACAAGTCTACTTATGCCTCTACATTAAAAATTAAAAAGCACAGTGTGAATTTGAAAATCCACAAATTTCAGTGACAAAAACCAGAAAATTTACAAAAGTGTGTATTTGCTCCAAAAAAATGTTCAGAAGTGAAAAAATATAAATACTTATAAACCAAAATTTTCATTTTTTATTACAAATGCTTCAGCAAAAAATAGAAAACATATTTAAATAGATTTTAAAGCTAAACTATTATTTAAGATAATTATCGAGAGTTATCCCCCTTACAAGATTCCCTGAGAAAAGAAGAAGAAAAAATGACTGACAAAACTGAAAACACATTCTGAACTTCTCAAGTTCCACCAGATATAGCACTATAAAAAGGGCAACAGTTCCACTATACAAGAAGATACAGTATGAATATACCGCAGTTTTCCAAAACACGCGCCTCGCACAACATACATGCAGCACACTGCATACATGGGAGGCCGTCCTTACATGACCATAGCTGTTAATAGGACGTAAATTATTCAAACAAACAATTATTCATTGATAATATTAACAATATGAATAGGAGCTATTGTGATGTCTTAGACATATAATTAACAAAGAGTCTCATGAGAAAACGTATTTTCAGTTCAAAGTCAAATTTAGGACTACACTTTTGGTTTGGTTGAACTCTCTCTATAAAGGTTTCCTTTGGTGTGAATACAACAAAGTCACAAAACTCGGCACCTGTTACTAGCAACTGTCCTTGCAATACAGATGGTTTCTCCCTAAGCTCAACACGCTATTCTCTTTCTTCCAAACAGAAGTTTGGCAACGATTAACGCCTCTTCTATTTTCATTTGCCTGGCACTAAATGGACATTTAATGTCTAATATGCCATTTTCACAAACTTTTCGGTCTGGAGTAGCCCCTAAATTTGCTATATTTATTACAAGTCCACCATCAGGTACGTGATTACCAGCCTTTGCTACATAAACTTTCCGTATATTTTTTCTTGTCTTTTTCCATATTCCGTGGCGGCACAGCTTTGATTTCAGTCACCTGCTTAACTATTTGTCAGATATTGTTTTTCTGTGCATAACTTCGTGGAATTTTGATGCTGTTATCCTCCACAAACAGACGACTGGTTCGCCATTGTCGGTATAATGTGACCGGGTGGTGTGTGATGCTTGGTGTCTTCGGCGGCATGCTACAGTGATATCGCACTATAAAAAGGGCAACAGTCCCACCATAAAATAAGACACTACATGAATATGCCGCAGTCTCCCAAAACATGCACCTCGCACAACATATATGTACACGATACACACAGCATACATGGGAGGCCTGGCCCTGCAGGTAGGGCGTTTGAATTGTACCTGCTGCCCCTATTGCATGATCGTAAAAGGCGACTAAATTTAGGATCTTATCTTTTCTCTTCTTCCTAACTGACTTTATCTTTCCTAATGCCTCCCTTGGCACCGCCTCACTTCTGGCCTTGAGTTGAGCGTTCGCCCCTGTGAGGAAGGCTCTGGGTTCTGTCCCCTGGCCGAGACACACCAAAGTCTATAAAAGTGGTAGTTTCTGCTCCTGCTTAGCGTTCAGCATACAGGGAGTGGGACGACTGGTTCGCCCGTTGTCAGTATAATGTTACCGGGTGGGATGTGTTACTTGGTGTCTTCTGCAGCATGCTTCAGTGATATAGCACTATAAAAAGGGCAAAACTTCCACTGTACAAGAAGACACAACACGAGCATACCGCAGTCTCACAAAACACACACCTCGCACAACAAACACACAACACATGACCATAGCTGTTAAAAGGACGTTAATCAATGAAATAAATTAATCAAGTATTTAGTTAAGCTTCATATATAGGATTGACTGAATTATTCACAGTAGAAGTACTATTTTGAAACTCACACACCCACATGTTAAGGTTTTGCGACCTCGAGTAGTAAACTCTGGTTTCTGGTGTCATCTGAAGGTGATGTACCTAGTTCGAACTTTGGAACATCGAATGTAGCTGTCAAGGTGTTATTGTGGGGCTGTACCTGGATTGCTGAAGTACACAAGAAATCCTTTTTAAGTTTTATTGTGTTCTTTATTGCTCGGCGATGTTTCAAGAGTGACCAAACACCGAACATTTGACTATCGTGAAATTGGTTTAGAGTCAAATCTTTCAAGAAAAGCTATCTCGAGCTGAGCCATATCTTTTTTAACAGTGTCATGTCGTCCATCATACCTCTGGAAAGCACTACTGTCAAGTTCCAAACTGAGGGCAAATAATGGCGCTTGTTGTTCATCTTTCACTTGCGTAAAAGCCAGGAAGTTTTTAAATCTATTAGAAAATGTTCGTGGGTCTTCGCCCTTTCTTCCAGAGAATTTCCCTAATTGAATGCCATAATTAATACCAGCCATAACTGAATATATGTAATTCTCCTCTGACATTTGTTGCTCTGCTACTGATGGCAGTTGCTGGACATCTTGGCCGTCTGTATGATAGATAGGTGACTGTGGTGTTCTTCTAAACTAGTATCGTAACTGTTGAAGTTCAAACATCTACATTAGTCCGAGATCATGATTTGGATCCTACACCAATTTGTCACAGCGCTACAGCTAGTGTGTTCGGGAAATAGCTCTGATGTCGTCTGTTTAAAAGGATAATCCAAAGATGATAACTATATACTGATTTATTACAGTCGGCTGCGGAGCGGAGAAATGTCCAACAATACACTTCAAACCTTGGCCTAAAGTTAATATATAAGTAATACAAAATGATAATATACAGAACATACAGGTACAAGCATGTAAACAGCACTTAGTCTAAACATGATATACAATAGTCGCTAATTAACTGACGCAATGGTTACCGGCATTGAGAAGTGCTAAGAAGGATAGGCTAAGAGAAACATAGGTAAATACGTTAAAGCAATATATCACTATAAAGAAACGGCTATTATATTTAAAATGAAGCTTTTTATTTTACTTCTAAACTTAGAATATTAGGTATGTGTTAATAAGGCGTTAATTTATCAAACGAAGGCTTCTTTGATTAAAAGTCAAAATTTTAGATGAGTATAAATTAGGCTCTTGGAAACAGAAGCTCATACGAAAGTTGCAAATCAAAAAATCACATGGTAATGTACTTGATTTTGAAAAATTAAATATAAATAATCAACACATTCTTTTTGGGTCGGAACAACAGTATAAATACTTGATTTCCAACGGAATCAATCCTTAAGGTGGTTCGATACAGTTAGGCCCAAAAATATCCCCTCGTTTAATTTTCTTTAAAATTTGCTCACTTAAAGATTGGTAGATAAAATGTTTATTAAGGCTTTTATTTGAAATTTGACCGTGCGGTTTTGGAAATATTGTACTCTCAATAACCCTACTTTACCGTCTGTTTTTCTCCAAATAGAATTTTACACACATATTTTCAAAGCTTGGTAATTGACTGAAGTATGACAAACAACAACATTTTTTATCTTTAATGTGTAAGTTTATATGGCCTCAATGTCGTTTCCACTCTTAAAAATACAATAATTGTGAATTTTTCACGCGAATGCGTGTAAATGAGGCCTAAAAAGGGCCAGTTTTTGCATTTGAATTTCAACTTAAATACATAATTTCAAAAAATTATAATACATAATTTCAAAAAATCATGTCGTTTAATTGTCTTTATTTTTTGTCCACATAATAAGACAGTTGTTTGGGTTATGATGAAAGAATATAAACAAAAAATGACCGCGGAATTCTTGAGTATTTTGCCTTTCTATACCCCTACCCCCTAAACAATGACTTTTTTCACAATTATATTATTAGACCAAAATCGAGCGGTAATATTTTTACAAAGAACATCTTATATATTGAATATTATAAAGTGTAATAGTCTGATAATATAAATTGTTATACCTGTTAATGTTATGTCTCGATGCCATCGATTTGATGCTATACAAAGCTAAAAAATGGCACAAATAATCAATTATTTTGCCTGGATATAATATCTGAAAAATGATTATGGAAATCCGTGTAAAGATTCTACTTCAATTTTCCTTTAGACAATCCATGATTTTATATTGTTTTAGCGGAAAAATATTTCATCAAGATCTATCTTTCCATCGTCGAGATATCTTGGCTTCAATAGTCGTTTGAGGCAGATATTCAAGCATAAATTTGAATTTGGCGCCAAAATTGTAGCCATGAAAAGCGTCTACGTGACAACGATGAAAGTTGATAACTTCAACATGATCACACCAATGTCGATAAAATCGATGTAATCATACACAACTGTATGTCTTAACATATGTTTTTTGTGTAAATATCTGCATATCTACATGTAGATATATATTTATTATCGGTAGTAAAGTGAACTAAAACAGATTTTGGCAATTATACGCCGAAGAAAAAAAACTCTTATTCTGAATCCTCGATCTACGTTCAGCTGATTACTGTAGACAGGAACATAATTAGTCTATGCCTATATGTACATGTTTAGTTTCTATATCACAGATATAGTACTGTTGTTGACACTAGCAAACGTGCTTTTTCGTAAGATAGTATTTAATTAACTGAATCTTCCATGCATTTTCTCAAAACGGGAAATACATGCATCATCTAATTACAGTAGTTAAGCCTTTTTCTTATCGTACATATATACAGTAAATACAATCTTGTTTTCCGAACGTGTTAGTGCTTATTGGGGACCATATTAGCTAAACATGATACATGTAGACATCTACATACGCAATATTCATGAAATATCTTAGCTTGTACAAATTGAACGAAAAGCAGGGGTGGGGCGACGGAGAGATGAAGATATTTCTGTATCCTTAGTTTTATACTAGAGGATTACTCGGCCAAATTGGAATATCTTGATTTGATTATGCATCTCCCTTAAAACACATGTATATTAAGTGTCAAATACTCACAGTTTAACGGAGTAGAACGGAAAATGTTTTAATCACTTGATTGTTATGAATCTCGTTTTATTCCGTACAAGATCGAGACCACTTCGGCATATATCAGTCCGTTTGTATGAGTTATGTAATGTGCTTCTCAAAAGATATATGTAGCTTCATGTTATATTAGCCTAGCCAAACTCAAAGATCTGACAACATTATATTTTTCTAGTTTGTCGAAACTAAGTCCTACATCTACCGTACAAACTTTGATTTTTCACCCGGTATCAAGCTTTCGGCAAACCGAACTAAGTACAATATCGACAAATACGCCGTTTATCGACTATCCTATCCTGTTTTAAAGTTAAAAGGAAAGATATCGTTAGACGGATAACATATAGATCGCTATTGTTCATAATATTAGTCACAAAAGAGTTTTCATGTGCAGTTCCGAATGCACTTATTGGCCCGAGGAGGTCCGAACGAACGGCGCATTGGATCACTGTTCGGAACGTCCTTAATACAAAAAACTCTGATGACTAACATTTTCTAACATTTGATAGCTTCAACATAAAGAGGTTGTTAAAATTGGCCGCATCCTTCAGTGATATAGCACTATAAAAAGGGCAAGAGCTACACTTCACAAGAAGACACAACACGAGCATACCCCAGTCTCCTAAAACGCATCTCAAAGTGATGTCTTCTAGTATAGCGGAACTCTTGCCCTCTTTAGCTCATCTTGCCTGAAGGGCTGGTGAGCTTATGTCATAGCGCGGCGGCGGTCGTCCTTTCGTCAACATTTCCTTTAAATCGCTACTAATCATAAAGTTCTCCATATGATGTAACCAAATTTGGCCAGAAACATCCTTTGAGGAAGGGGAGATTTTAAATTTTTAGCACTATATAAAGGGCAACAGTTTAACTATACAAGAAGACACAACACAAACATACCGCATCGCTACTACTCATAGAGTTCTGCATGGAATGTAACCAAATTTGGCCAAAAACATCATCAATTCTTTAAATCGCTACAAGTCCTAGAGTTCTAAAGTTCTCCATGAATTGTAACCGAATTTGGCCAGAAACATCCTTGGGGAAAGGGAAAAGAGTTTTGTATAAATTTTGACTGTGTCCCCCCGGAGCAGAAAAAAGCGGGTCCTAATAGGGAACTTTGAGATAAGTCTTTGAATGCCTTCAAAAAATAAACAAAGATCCTGTATTATTTGTCTTTACAATAAGCAGTTGAGCGATACAGACCCTCTGGACCTCTTGTTATAGTGGTAGGCATAATTTGATCAAATAATTCGACATAATCATTCTCTGGAAGGCGCTGAAAGGAGACATTGAGCAGTGCTATGCAGTTTCACAAGAATTGTCACGGCAATGGTATGACAAAGAACACTTCCCATGATGGTCAGGTCAGAATGTGGGGACAAAAGGGGTACTACATAATTTTCTCAAGTATGATAGTTCAAAACTACACTGTCCCAGAAACAGGTAAACATGTCTTCGGTTACACATCCAACATCTTCACCACCCTCACCGTGAAACGAAACAGTTCACTTATGTAGAAGTAATGTGTGGTCCTCATAGAGACTGAGAAGGTCTGTCACTATATGCTTCCTTCCTCCGAACTGTAACCTGCACTGACTCACTTAATAGTGCCTCGAGATGTTCTAAAGCTAAAAAGAAAAACAAATTACAGACTCTGATAATGATATTTACTAATGCCTTCAAAAATTATAATAGATAACATACAGATCCTTAAAACCACTCCGTTCAAAAACGTAGAGATAATAATCACTTCCATGGTGAAGTGTGATTTTAATCATCCATCATCCAATCGTTCCTGCTGTTCGTAGGGGGACTTTCACTCCCAACATCAAAGGGTTGTAGTATGCTTGTCATGCTACCGGGTATGATGGCAAGTTGCGTGTTGTTGTCGGTTAGCATTTCCTTTATATACGTCCTTTGGCAACGGAACTAGTCCAGTACAAGCACGCTCTCCTGTACAGTGTTAGGTTGTTTCCCTAGACGATTCTCATCCATTCTTTCATGGACCATTCACAGATCTACCCCTTCTCAGTACTCTGGTGTTTATAACACTATAAGGAATTAGGCAAGATCAAATCAGCTTAATATTGTTGATTTACTTTGGACATCAACATGCGCAGTATGCTACCGCATTTACCTGGTACCATTTTTAGCTCACCTGGCCCGAAGGGGCGGGGCCCAATAGGGGTAATAGAGGTAAATCCTTTAAATCGCTACTTGTCCTAGAGTTCTGCATGGATTGTAACCAAAATTAGCCACAAACATCCTTGGGGGAAGGGGAACAGAACTTGTGTAAATTTTGACTCTGGTCCCCCGGGGGCAGGAGGGGCGGGGCCCAATAGGGGAAATAGAGGTAAATCCTTTAAATCGTTACTAGTCATAGAGTTCTGAATGGAATGTAACCAAATTTGGCCACAAATATTCTTGGGGAAAGGGGAACAGAACTTGTATAAATTTTGGCTCTGGTCCCCCGGGGGCAGGAGGGGCGGGGCCCAATAGGGGTAATAGAGGTAAATCCTTTAAATCGCTACTAGTCATAGAGTTTTGAATGGAATGTAACCAAATTTGGCCACAAACATCCTTGGAGGAGGGGGAACAGACCTTGTATAAATTTTGGCTCTGACCCCCCGAGGGCAGGAGGGGCGGGGCCAAATAGGGGAAATAGAGGTAAATCCTTTAAATCGCTACTTGTCCTAGAGCTCTGCATGGATTGTAACCAAATTTGGCCACAAACATCCTTGGGGGAAGGGGAACAGAACTTGTATAAATTTTGGCTCTGATCCCCCAGGGCAGGAGGGGCGGGGCCCAATAGGGGAAATAGAGGTAAATCCTTTAAATCGCTACTAGTCGTAGAGTTCTGAATGGAATGTAAACAAATTTGGCCACAAACATCCTTAGGGGAAGGGGAACAGAACTTGTATAAATTTTGGCTTTGTTCCCCCGGGGGCAGGAGGGGCGGGGCCCAATAGGGGTTATAGAGGTAAATCCTTTATATTGCTACTAGTCATAGAGTTCTGAATGGATTGTAACCAAATTTGGCCACAAACATCCTTGGGGGAGGGGGAACAGAACTTGTATAAATTTTGGCTCTGACCCCCGGGGGGCAGGAGGGGCGGGGCTCAATAGGGGAAATAGAGGTAAATCCTTTAAATCGCTACTAGTAAACATCCTTGGGGGAAGGGGAACAGAACTTGTATAAATTTTGACTCTGGCCCACTGAGGGCAGGACGGGTGGGGCCCAATAGGGGAAATAGAGGTAAATCCTATAAATCACTTCTTGTCCTAGAGTTTTGCTTGGATTGTGACCAAATTTGGCCATAAACATCCTTGGGGAAGGGGAACAGAACTTGTATAAATTTTGGCTCTGACCCCCTGGGGGCGGGAGGGGTGGGGCCCAATAGGGGATTTAGAGGTTAATATTAAAATTCCTTCAGAAAAGAAACAATGAACCTGTATTCAGAACATTACTTGGCATTACAAACCAGGTGAGCGATACAGGCCCTCTGGGCCTCTTGTTTTTTTTTTCATTGTAATTCTTTCTGACTCTTTTCCTAACGTGTCCGTTGACACCACATCACGTTTTGCTTTCGGTTGAGCCCTCGCCCATGTGGAGTGGGCTCGGTTTCTATCCTCTGGCAAAGACACACCAAAGTCTGTTAAAGTGGTTGTTTCTGCTTCGGCTTAGCACTCAGCATTAACGGAATGTGACGACTGGTTTGCCCGTTGTTAGTATAATGTGATCGGGTGAGTGTGTTGATTGGTTTCTTCGGCAGCATGCTTCAGTTATATAGCACAATAAAAAAAGGCTTTGGTTTGGTTTGGTTTATATACTTACGTCCTTAACAGCCAGAGTCATGAATGGATGACCTACCATGTATGCTGTGTATCGCTTGTATGAAACGTGGGCTGTGTGTTTTGGAGAATGTGGTATATTCGTATTGTGTTTGAACTTGGTAACAAGTCCAAATGCCTTAAGGGACTTTTTAGCCGACATTATGTAGTGGAGTTATGGCCCTTTGATGGACTAAAAACGTCATTTTTCTGCCATTCCATGTGCAATAATTGTAACAAATGTAAACCGATTTTCTTTAAAGTTACTATCGAAATTAAATGCCTTAAGAGCTCAGTTAAGTTTAATAGTCACTTTCAGCCAAATTTAATAGTCACTTTCAGCGGACATTACTTTACACATCTTTCTTCCGAATAAGACTGCAGTTTATTTTTTCATGTTATAACCAAGGTGAAATTTAACATCAATAATGTTTACCTACATTATGTCCTGAAAGCGGGGGATGGAAATTCCCGAATATGTTTATTATTTTGGATTTCGAAATTGGATGATATACATGTACACGTACATATGTGTGTAATTCAGAGTTTCGGCGGCATGTTTCAGGAATATAGCACTATAAAAAATGCAACAGTTCCACTATACAAGAAGACACAACATGAATATACCAGTCTCCCTAAACATACACCCAGTACAACATACACGCAACACAGCATACATGGGAGGCCGTCCTTACATGACCATACCTGTTGATAGGACGTTAATTAATCAAACAAACAAACAAAAACAAAATAAATACAAGAATAGTAATGTTAGATTTAATTAAGACAATTACAGTAATATCTGGGATTTCGAACTTGAAACATTGATGAAACTGTCACTATATACATAACTTCATGGATTCGGGGAATATATATAATAACGCTATCAAAATCAATAAGAACACATGCACTAACATTTTTACAAAGTTACATTTTAAAGATGCTCCACCGCTGACAAATGGTATTTTTTCACCATCATAAACAGGAGTAGACGATTAATTATTTTTCTTAAGTTACAAAAGTTACTTCCTTTACACTGTTACCACCACTGAAAAGTTTGAGCTATTAATTTGACTTCAGTTTAAAAATATGTAAAGTAATTAATTGTATCCCGAAAAAATTCCATGGCATTATATCCTAATAGGAATGAAGTACTGATTTCGCATGCACCAAAGGCGAAATAAATCTTTGTGTGTGTGTGTGTGTGTGTGTGTGTGTGTGTGTGTGTGTGTGTGTGTGTGTGTGTGTGTGTGTGTGTGTGTGTGTGTGTGTGTGTGTGTGTGTGTGTGTGTGTGTGTGTGTGTGTGTGTGTGTGTGTGTGTGTTAATAAGACATATATATACATAAATAAACACCAACTATTGTTCAAATGATGAATACCATTTATGCTCTGTCGGCGGTTGAACATCTTTTATATATCATATATGGTAATTTTACACTTGCTCAATATTACAGTATTAGGTTTAAAGTAAGTTTTACTAACAGTATAAACGTTGTATTTTATCAGTGTGTATCAGCTATTACAGACAAATTAATTATCATGCTAATATTTAATACTTGTATACAAGAGTCCAATTTCCTCCTGATGTCATTGTTAGAGGAATCTGCAACTTTTTATGACAAATTAAGAAATCTTGATATATGCATATGTTAAATTCTATAATTACAAGACCAATTGGCTAGTAATCTCCAGCAGATTCGTAATTGTTGAAGACATGAGATTATCAGAATTACTTTGGAAGTGGTGAAATGATTTTAAGGAATTAAAAATACAAAAATTAAATACAGTATATTTGCAACTTTTGCGAAGATCTATCACCATTTGACATACTGCCGATTATTATCTATCTTTCGAGAGTTAGAACACTTTTCACTTCACAGACCGTCTCGCGTATTAGAGTCTTTCTCTGTTTTGTTGTAAATCTCAAACAAAACATTGTCTTTCTTCTTGGCTTGAATGAAACGCACTATATATGTTCTGACAGACGTTAGTCATCAGAGCTACAATTATGTCCCATTGACTGTAATATTGCGAAACATCAAATAATGACAATTAGCCAGTGTCAAATAACTTTGCATTTAGATATAAGTAACAATATCCTACATTTATAATATAAACTGATGATTTATCTACTCATCGTAACGCCTGAATTATCATTACTACAATGTCCTTTCAATGATTTACATCTGTGACACGGCTCACTAAATTGGCTGTCATGATACTCTTTGTTAGAAAATTTAGCACTGATAATTTTCGCAAGGTAACCATATACGTGTATGGAATGACACTCATATATTTACTACAACAGGAATAATAACAGTTTTGCCTGTTGACCTCCTGCAGTGTGTTTCACATTGTATATAACAAGGAAATTTTTCACTTGTTATAAAAAAGTTGATTTCGTAAAAGAAACAAGGATCCCTAATGATTTCTTTTGACGGTCTTTTATTACACTAGGACTTTTGCCTTGAACGGTAGGCATATCCTGGATATTCCAAAATAGTGCCGTGTTGTCCATTCGGTGGTCGTTGCCTTCACTCCTCTTACAGAGTATAAACATAAGCTTAAATGAAATACAACATATATTTACTGGTCAGGCGGGTAGGCTAATTATACTTATCTGGCGTGTCCATTGCCCTGAGGCTAAGTGTCATACCACCTAGTTGCCCCGTGTACATAATATAATTACTCAATTAACTTTATGTGACAAGCAGATATAATTACCGCGGTTAATCCAACAACAATAAAATCAAGGAAATGTGTATAGCAATGTTTGAGATGTGGCATCAGTCTGCCGAGAACTATGATGCTTGTTGGCATCATTTCTTTGAGACGTGGCATCAGGCTGCCGAGAATAATGATGCGGATTGGCATCATTTCTTACCTACTGGGCCGGAGGATCAAGTAAAACTCTACCTGTGGGATTGACATAAACCTTCAATCTGTTTGCATGAATGAGTGATTTTAATTCTTTGTGAGTGCTACAGCGCCTTAGTTTATATGTATTATTTGGACCAATGTCTGTAATATAGAAAGGACCATCCACCATCCAAGGGATTATGTTGTTTTGGAGAAAGACCCTTGATACTCGAGTAGAATGTAATAAAACAAAATCTCCATTCTTGAATTGTGCCTCTTTTGCCTTCCTGCCATGTTGTTGCTTCTGTTTGGCTTTAGCAGCTGTAATACTTTTCGCTGCTAACTCTTTTACATACTTAAGGATGTATTCTTCTGAGGTTTCAGTCCCGTTGAAGTCTCGTTTCAACATAAATCAAAGAAGTTATGAGATTTTCAAATATAATTTATCAGTATCTGTAGCAAGTTGCCAGATGCAAATTTTGTAAAAAAATTACATTTTTATTTTTAGTAGATTTTTTTATACAGGGATTTTAAGAAATGGCCCATTTAGCGGCCATTTTGAAATTGTGTCTTTTTTCGCTTCAAGTAGAGCCACAGTTTTCCCATTTTTTACTGAAATTGTTTTTACTAAAATCATCACTGCGCCAGCATTTTTAGCTGTATTTAGCTAATTTTTGCTGCAAATCGTTACTAGGTTCGTAGTAATTGAGATATTGAGCATTAATATGTGAAACGATACACGTTTGTGAGTTTATTTTTACATTTAATGGTAATTTGGGCACTTTTATTTTTTACTTTAAAATACTGAAAAATAACAAAAATTAAAATGGGGCAGAAAAGTAAGCACACGGACCCCCAATTTTTCTTCCTGATTTAGAAAGAACTACCGTTTCCCTATTGATATGCAAAATAATAACAAAAGTTTAATACCAGAACTTTTCCTATAATGGGTTAAATTTAGCAAAAATGGCTGAAAATGGTGCATTTTGTAGCTCAAAATTAAGGGGTAGGGGTAGCATATGTTGTTATTCTGAGAAAAAATATTAGTCTAATTGATCAAAACTGGTATATTTTTAAAGAAGACTACTAGAAAATGAATTCTACAAACATTCATTCATATCAAACATCTCATTAGGAAATTATGGCTTTAATCGTTATCTCATATGGTCAAAACGGCAAAATTCCCATAAAATCCAACATTTTGTCAACTAGGTGTCTTCGAGTGACAAAAGCTCAAAAACGAGCACACGGACATATGTTTTTTCTTTTATGGTACGAACTCCTTTTTCCAAAAATCTATATGAGAAAAAAAGTTTAATACAAGAAAATTTTGACTTCTCAGAGGTGTACACCCTTAAGATGTTTTAGTAGTGCTATTACATGGGACTTGGCATCCTTATTTAAATCTTGCTTAGGGATGAGGGAAGTGTCAAATGGGAGATTCATCTCTTTACCATACACTAGTTGATAATAAGACATTTCTGAAGATTGAGTTGATGGACTCATACGGAATGCCATGAGAATACCTGGTAAAAATTCTGTCCAGTTTAGTTGGTTTTCATCCACATAGGCTCTGAGACATTGAGCTAAGTTGCTGTTCATCCGTTCACATGTTGAGTTTGTTTGGGGATAAGAGCTTGTGAAATGTCTGGTTACCTGAAATATTTCACAGACAGCAATAACTATCTTAGACAGAAAAAGTTTGTCCTCTATCACTCACAATGGAAGGTGGTGTTCCGTACCTGCTACAAATTTCAGAATAAGGTACTCTAGCAATCTCCTTAAAATCTTGAGTCTTAAGAGGGAAGGCTTCAGGCCACTGACTAAATGAGTCAACAAAAGAAGGATGTATTTGTATCCCTCAGATGTAGTAGTAATGGGACCTAAGATATCCATATGAAGTCTGGAAAATGTACATCTGGGACAGGCATTTCTCAGGTCTGTTGGCTTTTTGATCCTTTGACATGTATCACATGTGTGAATATAGTCTGAAATGTTTTGATACATTTTTGGCCAAAAATATTTCAGTTGATCTGCATGGTAAGTTCGGTCAAATCCTAAGTGTGCTCCACCTGCTTGACTGTCATGATATGACTTGAGGACATCGTCTCTGAGACATTTAGGTACTGCAAGATGATGGACAGGAACTTGTCCTTTTCGAGTAGATCGTGAGTAATGGAGTTGATAGAGAATGTCATCAAGTAGTACATATCTATCAGAAAGAGCTAAACCTCTGTCAGCATTGACCTTACCAGCTGGTAATATACCTGTCTGAAGATATTCATAAAGGTCAGAAAAATCAGGGCACTGTGATTGCAACAGTGAAACAGAGTCTAAAGGAACAGGATCAGATATTTCTGATATTATCTCAGGTTGAAGCTGAGTGTTGTGTGAGTACTCAAAGGTAACTTGAAAAGAAGATTTTGAGTCCAAAACAGTAGCGACATCAGGAGAAGGTAGACTGTCTTCGATAGGCGACGAATCTGTAATATTATAGGGTCTCCTTGGTAGGGCATCTGCGACTTCATTTTTCTTTGTTTTGTAGATGATTTCATAATCACAGCTTTGTAGAAGAACAGACCAACGAGCTAACCTACCTGTTGACATTTGTTTGATGTCCTTCAGCCATTTAAGTGCACAATGGTCAGTATAGGTAGTAAAACTCTTACCTGCGAGGTACACATGGTAGTTCTTAAAACCTTCAACTATAGCAAGACCTTCTCTTTCTGAGATACTATACTTACGCTCACAGTTGTTTAATGAACGTCCACCATAGGCACAGACCCTTTCTCTGTTCTGATCATCAAGTTGTCCCAACACATAACCAATAGACTCAACCGACGCATCCGTAGTAAGGATAAAAGGCTTTGAGTCGTCTGGATAAGCCAGAATAGGAGAAAAGATGAGAGCAGTTTTAAGAGAGTCAAAAGCATTCTGACAATCAGTGGTCTATTTAAACTTTCTGCCCAATGTAGTGAGGACATGTAGGGGTGCTGTTATCTTACTGTAACCTTTGACAAACTTTCTGTAATAATTACAGAGTCCTAGAAATGATCTCACCTGTTTAGGGTTTTTGGGAGTTGGAAATGACTTAGCAGCATCTGTTTTTGAGGTATCTACCTCAACACCTTCCTTTGATATAATGTGTCCGAGGTAACAAACACAAGGTTTTGCAAACGAACATTTGCTACCTTTTTAAAGTCAGGTTAGCAGACTTAAGACAATCGAAGACTTGTTGAAGATGTTGAATATGTGCTTCAAAGGAACGAGAGAAAATTAAGATGTCATCTACATAGTCTAAACAAGTTTTCCAGTTTAAATCTCTCAAAACCTTTGTCATCAATGATTGGAAGCTAGCTGGGCTATTCACAAGTCCGAGTTATGAGCTGTTTTGGGGTCCGTTGGGATTTGCCAAAACCCAGAAGCTAGATCAAGGCTGGAAAAGAATTGAACCTTAGTTTCTCATATGGCATCAAATACGTCTTCAAGGCGAGGGAGAGGGGAAGTGAATTGTTTAGTTACAGCATTTAATTTCCTGTAATCAACAGCAAAACGTAACTGACCATTTTTCTTTTTCACCATAACAACTGGCGATTGCCACATTGATGTTGATTCTGAAATAATGTCATTCTCTAACATTTCTCTTATTTGACGTTCAGTTTCTGTTTTCACTTCCGGAGTTTGTCTATAAAATCTTTGACGAATAGGAGTAGCCTCCCCTGTTTCTATCGTGTGAAAATCATTGTTAGTTTTACCAAGTTCTGATAAGTTGGAAGCAAAGAGAGATCTATTACTGTTGAGAAATGTCAGGAGAACATTTTTTTGGGGGGGTAACTGTTTTATTGTCAATAACAGATACTGAAGCTACAGCCTTGTTTCTTGAAATAATTACATCTTTCTCTGTTGGGTTCATAACCTGTAACACAGTTTTTTTTACCAGATTGTACTACAGAAACACACTTAGCACCTGAAATACCTAACATAGGTAAATCTGGTAAAGTTTTAAGCAATACATTAGATCCAACCGGAGTATCGAAACGTCTACCTGTATATTTTGATATGCACATTGATGTACAGTGATACATCAGTGGACAGTTCTAGTTATACCTAAGTTTTTGTGTCTATTGAGAACACCGTGTTTGATGTTGGTTCTTGAAGCTGAAGTGTTCTAATTGATGGGATTAAAAACAGACTTGATTTTTCCTCAAGAAAATTCTATACCCAAAAATAATAGGTTGATGAAAACTTTTTCAAATACGTGAAAAACTTGTGTGGTGAATAAACCTCCAAAATAAATTGGCAAGGACACAGGACCCTGAACTGCAGTTGATTTTCACCGCCGGCTACTAATACACTAATTGCTAGGAACATATTTTTGTAGTGTTGACAAATCAAAATTGACTCTTTCTAATAAAGTGCAAAGCTTACACATGAAATGGATGCTCCTGTATCTACTAATGCCTTGACAGGTGTGTACCATAAAATTCAAGCACTCACGATTTGTTCCATATCGACCAGGGGTGAACCAGGTTAATGTTAGTAACTTTGCTTCCCTACATCCTTTGAAGGTCTGTCTGAAGAAAGCTCTACCACCATAAGGTATTATGTAGGTGAAGGTTTTACTAATTGGTGTGCCCCTATGATGAACGTGACCGATAAGCGTTTGAAGCTGTTATAAGGAGTCTATCTCCTTGCTAGGGATACAGCCCGCGAAGTCCCTCATCGTGATTTGTTAGAATTTGTCCAAATGTGTCCGCTACAAAATACATGCTTAAATGTGGCTTTTTTTTGCCGACATTTGAAACATGATAAATTAAAAGTCAGGACAATTTTTGAGTCGATTCAGTACATGACATACCACAACCCTGGCATCGTTCTTTGTGGTTGGTGGCAATCGGCAGGTTTGTTCGATGTCTATGGGGCTTTTGCTGTCCTCCACTGTTGCTGGTGTTGTACTTGATGTTGTTTTTGCTGCAGCTGCCTGCTGTTGTTGATGTTTGTTGTTAGTAGCTGAATACCTGCTGAAATATTGTATTCAGACAAGTCTCCTGGTCATTTTAGGCGAATTTTTCTGTGAGCACACCGTGACGGAGGAAAGGGACATTACCATACTGACACTTCTAACCTCCGTACCGGCGAGTCCGTCACGCACTTCTAACATCTCCTCCGAAGCTATCGAACACTGCTTATTCCTTAGATTCCCAAAAAGAGTTGAGGTAGCTCTTTACCCTATTACTCCAGGCCCCTTAAGACAGGTATTTATTCCATTCAAAGCTGCCTGTCTTTTCAGACAGCCCTCTCTAATGATGAACAAAGCACTTTCCGTTATGGTATTGTTTTTGATAGACATAAATGTCATATCATCTTGTCTGTTGATACCGAAATTCATTCATAAAAAGCTACCATTGAGAGCAGCTAACGAGGCTATAGATGAATGTGGTTAGAGTTTGGCAAAGCCACAGTAACCTAGGCCGACCCTTCGAACAGTAATTGGGTGGGTACTAAGCATTCGTTTGCTTTCTGTGTAAATTCAGTACCTTCATCCCAGGCTTTCCATGCATTGGGAAACCATATCTGTGGTGTGACCTCTGTATCCCATCATCCTTTTTTTATTATCAATTGTCGTCAATTTCGAGAAGGTATGGAAGTAATTTTCCTACAGATGAGATAAATGATAAATTTCATATTAATAATTATACAATTTCATAATTAAATTTAGTCCTCCTGTGGTCAAGTTCTGTTGTTCCTGAGAAAGGACATTAATTTTCTCATCATGGGTTTTGTAGTATGTCCGTTGTTGTTGATGCTGACTAACTACGGGTTGTTATGGAATCTCTGTAATTAATTGGCTTGCTGATGCAGGCATCACCAGGGGTCGCCTAGGATCTCCACCAAGTTTTTCATATGGGTTTTTTTTTTATTGTTTCTGAAGATTTTTTGTAAATATAAATGAGACAGCTGTTTAGATCCGATGTTCTTTATTCCTTGTCCAAGCTCTGAGTGAGTTGCATGAACATGATAAACAATAATTCAGTACAATGGTAAACTATAATTGATATCGAGACTAAGATAAACAATACAGAAATATCTATTTGTCAATTAAAGAGTTACAATTATATTAAAGTGAACTACAATGGTACATCAAAAAAATTTTACCGTATATTTAAAGAAAATATATAATACTATACGTGAGAATACTTTTTGTGAAAAATATTGTATTTGGGGAATGGGGATTAGCGAAGGTAAAGTCTATTCACTTGGAGCTATGATAAGTATATGATTTAACGCTATAGACAAATGAACAACCGATCTATTATTTACAATACTGATAAAAAAAAACAACAAATTAATTATCAGACATTGGAACAATTTTGAAGAAAAACCGGTGTCATTTACCCAACATACATTTATAAAATAAGCACGACCCTTGAATACAGATTTTTTGACAAATCTTCTGTTTACATTTGACAACTTATACTTTCACTTTTTGAAATGTTAACTTCCGGCCATGTAGTGGTCATTTTCCGGTCAGACCGAAATTCGTTAGATAGATAGTAATCATCAATAATCACCAAGCTTAAATCCGAGATCGAATATTAAGCTCTTATTATGAAAATGTACATTATTGATCAATGGTTATTCAAAGATTATAATTGAAATATTTACATCTTAAATTTACTGATCATTGACGTTAGCAATTGAAACAAAAACTTATCACACTTGTAGTTTAAAACTCGCTAATTAAGATCAGATCAAACTAGTAGAGAAAAGTATAGCATTTTAGATTAAAAAGACAAAAAATCATAAATCAATATTACACACAGTTACCTCAATGATGAAATTCATATTGAAATGAGGAACACGATTTACACAAAGATGTAATTTCGCACATGGACCGAGACCAGAATTAACTCTGCTATATGTTTTCATTGTAACGTTAAAATTCATAATAAAATCCAAAAATTTCGTTGACAAGTTTCCATCTAACCTGGTCAAGGTCAATATCCGAGGAACAAATTCTGAAAGTTTCAACCTAGCATGACCGGCATTTTCTCACGATAACTGTCATCAAGTGTCACCATGTGCCAATTATATACATCCGGGTTATGGGTTGGGGTCAAAACAGGACTTATTACACAGGATCCTGGAGCAATAAAAACATAAGAAAATTCAGTATTTTACACTATAACAGTTAATTTGACATATACACTACACATCTACATTAAATTTGTTGGCAAATACCAAGTTCACAGGGGCATCCTGCATGTTTTCATCAAATACATACATTTCTGAAGGGACTTCATTCGTGGGTACTGAAACCGGAAGTATGTAATTGTGGGCCAGTCCTATTATAGGACACTAAATTTTTGAAAAATATGAAATAGGTATTTTCATAAACTAGAAGCTATTTGCAACAACTCTGTGAAAACAGAATTACTCTAAGACAAATAGAACATGAGTTAGATAGACTTTAATTACCCCCCCCCCCTTACACTGAGAATCCTTGCCCAATTTTACACACATTTACATTACATATTTCACTTAACATGTGATAGGAAAAATGAAACAGATTTTTCAATAATTGACATATTTCAGTTCTGTAAACTGAAATCAAATCTGCAATAATTTCTGCATATAATGTTTACAGACTGGTTTTTTTTATATTAAGTTTTAACTTTAATTTAAAACAAATTTTAAATAAAATTTTGAGTTTAAATGCATATTTACATTGTTTTTAAGCACTAATAATTCTCAGATGAGACAAAAAATTATCTATAGACAACAGTAAAGACTTCCATTGACCAATCACAGCAAATGACCACCCATGGTCTCACTAACAGACACTTGTATACAGACAGCACTTAACCCTATTTGCCAAAGGCAGGGGGGGTGCCCTGTAGGGCTTTTATCTTAAATGACAAGGCTCTCACAGCTTCTGAAACACAACTGATGATTGTTCTGATACAGACAATGATTGTGTATATCACAATATTTACACATCCCCTAAATTCATTGTCCTGAGAACTTCTGACCAGTACAGACTGACCACTGCTACTTTCAACAGTAAAAGCCATCATGAAAGGAGAAAGATTGAGAAGACAAACTTATTTCAAGCCTGGTAATGTACCAACAAATAAGGACAGACATCAGGAAAGAATCCAACACACCTGTACCAAGGGAAACAACACCAGTGCTTACCAGAAGACTGACTACCAGGGAAATGGAGCTGGTAACCAAGCCTAGTTCAGACGGCCTATCCCTGGTATCTGCTGACTCTGAAGACCGACCCTGTCCAACAAGGATCCTGCGTCCTGCAAGCAGTCCACCAAAAGAGCCAGACTCAGAAATTCCTGAAATAGAAGGAAACCGAATTGTAGATGTTGTGCTAATGGTGGAGATGTGGAACAATGTGATAAGCCTCCATGCCTCACAGACAGACCAGAATTGCCAAGTACCAGACTATAAACTGGACACTGAGCGTAGGAGGGCCCTGGGATGGAGCTGTGCTGTTAAATGTGAGAAGTGTCAATACAGGTCACCACTGTACAAGCTGTACAGGGAGGCGGACTCGAACAAGCGCGGACCAAAGCCAGCCTTAATCAACAAGTACCTGCCCTCAGCTTTGTGTGGCCAGGCTGTCAGCACCAAAGGAGCCCGACTGATTTTAGGGCACCTGAATATACCCAGCAGGGGCCAAGAGTGGAATGCAGCGCCAAGCAAACCAAGTGTCCAGGGAAATTACAGCCTTGAACAAAATAGACATGTCAGAGAAGACCAAACTGGTGGTAGAAGCCAACACCCTGAGAGGAGACGAGTCACCGAGCACCATTGGACTAGCAGTAGATGGCCGATACAACAGCACAACATTTGGCAGTGCTAAGAAGCCCGGACTGAATGCCTCTCAGGGAATCAGCCTCGGTATCGAGACATGTACACCAAAAAAGTACATACTGGGCCGTGCTCTGCACAACAAACTGTGCTGGACAGGTGCTTGGCTGAGAGGGAAAGGCTATGACGTCAAGTGTCCTGGTGGTCACCCTGACTGTACAGCCAACATCGAACGACATGACGGCCTTTCCGAGTTATGCCATGGGAAAGGACATCGGAGACCAGCTTACCAGTCAGGGTGTGCTGATAAGATATGCTACGACGGATGGGGACGGAACGGGAGCCAAAGGCCTGGAGGAAGCCATGAAAGCCTTGCATCCAAAGTGGAAAGTGGAGAGACTGGCTGACCCCAACACACGTTGGCAGAGCACAGTTCCGGAAATGCAACAGTGCTAAGTTCAGCGAGTCCATGTTTCCAGGCCGTACCAGACAGATGAGAGCACATGTGCAGAAGATATTTTCACAAGACTTGAAAGCCAGAAGTAGTTTGGTTTTCAAGTCCATTGATGAAAAACACACAAGGGAGACATAGACACTATCAACAAGCCTGTTACCCACCGTGCTAGAGCCTCTTTTTCGTGCTAAGCTTCCCTTTGTCAGTATAATGTGACCTTGTGGGTGTGGTTGCTTGGTGTCTTCGTCGCATGCTCCAGTGATAAATCACTATTAAAAAGTGCAAAAGTTCCACTATAACGAAAAGACACAACATGAGAATAAACTTACCGCAGTCCTCCGAAACAACAGCACCTCGAACAACATACATCACACGCAACACAACCGCATACATTGGAGGGCCGTCCTTACATGACCATCAGGGTCTTTAAGCGTTAATATCACGTATAATATTACTCCGAACACACAAAACGGTTTGACTGATAGACTTAAATGCAAACAACAATTATTTCTTAGGGGTTTAAGAGTGCTCTGGAGATGAACGCGACAACTGGTGGCTTCGTTTCAATGATCCGGAGTTCCGAACGCCAGAATAACATCACGCTTCAGGATGACACCAGAAGACCAGAGTTTACTATTAGAGCTCCTCGAAAATGAGACTCAGCACAGAAGCTGTCACATCAATGAGGCTAACCTCATCTACCCAGAAGAATGAAGGCTGTCACCTGGAGCATACAAAACTTCGGCACGAAAACTTTCGGGAGAAATGCAGAGGGAAGATTGGATAACACAATATTGACACTTAAACAACACCGCAGGCATAGCCATACAGCAGAAAGTTCAATATTTTGGTGGTACTCTGTGTGTGGGGTAGGTCAAGCACAAGCTCAAATCACCTCAGCACAGAGGAAAATCTATCAACGGTGAATACCAATACAAACCAACAGGGCCCGAAAGAGAAGTCTGGCATCAGTAGCTGAACAGTAAAAGGAACATGCAAAAAATGTCCAAGTCTGCTCGAAGTTTCCTCCGACTACAGGAAAGGCCAATTGAGCAGATAATCAACCTCCAGGATCACCAATACCGAGAAGGAAGAGACAAATGAGAATAATATTAGACCATTACACCAATAGAAACTATCTGAATATTAAGCGGAGTACCAAAAAAAGACAATCTAACCTCAGGATCACCGGAGGAAATAAGTTGTTTTCCTTGACCCCAATAGAACCCCTCAAGTGACAAATTAAAATAAAAATTAACAATCAAATTTTCAAATCAAGCCATAACTACATTATTCCCTAAACCCCAAATGGACCAGAACATACAACCTGAATTTAAAACAATGCTGTCTATTTATTGAGGTTAATGATAATGCGTAGGTTCAAACACTAATAATCATGGTCAGTCTGTATCACCGAAGCCACTAAACTTATTATGACACACGGTGTGACGCAAGTCAGCAATCACTTTTCAAATTCAAATCTTTGAAGAAACACTACATAACTGCAAAGCCTATGTGCAATGCTTCTATCTTCATCCATTTACAAATCTACTACATGGGGGTCGCTTAAATAATAAAATGTAAGCCATATTTTTCCTGTTTTTTGTTAATGATCCTGTCCAAAAATCCTGCAGAGGTTTCCATTTTCCTGGCTTATAGTTGGAATTTTCAAACACTTTGTCCTGATACAATTTGAAAAAATCCTCCATATTTAAACTTTTAAATTAGTGGTGTAGGAATACATAAAATTACAATATATGCTAATTAGATCCTAAATATAGCTGTCATTTGACATGAATCAAATAAATTTTTTAATTTTAATTTTAATTTTAAGTTAAATTTGTAATCATTTCTTAACAGAACTTTAACAGCTAGTAGGTCATATCTATTTGTACAAGTCTGCCAATTTTCAAGACATTTGGTTAAAAAAAATGTGGATCTGAGACAGAAAAATGTGAATTCTGAAGTCTAACATCAGGACCGAGACCACAATTAACTCTGCTATATGTTTCATTGTAACGTTAAAATTCATAATAAATTCCCAAAATTTCGTTCACAAGTTTCCATCTAACTTGGTCAAGGTCAATATCCGAGGAACAAATTCTGAATTTCTCAAGATATCTGTCATCAAGTTAAATTTCTCAAGATATCTGTCATCAAGTGTCACCATGTGCCAATTATATACATCCGGGTCATGTGTTGGGGTCAAAACAGGACTTTTTACACAGGATCCTGGAGCAATAAAAACATAAGAAAATTCAATATTTTACACTATAACAGTTAATTTGACATATACACTACACATCTACATTAAATTTGTTGGCAAATACCAAGTTCACAGGGGCATGCTGCATGTTTTCATAAAATACATACATTTCTGAAGGGACTTCATTCGTGGGTACTGAGACAGAAAAATGTGAATTCTGAAGCTTTTCTATTATAGGAGACTAAATTTTTGAAAAATATAAAATAGGTATTTTCATAAACTAGAAGCTATTTGCAACAACTCTGTGAAAACAGAATTACTCTAAGACAAATAGAACATGAGTTAGAGAGACTTTAATTACCCCCCCTTACACTGAGAATCCTTGCCCAATTTTACACACATTTACATTACATATTTCACTTAACATGTGTTAGGAAAAATGAAACAGATTTTTCAATATTTGACATATTTCAGTTCTGTAAACTGAAATCAAATCTGCAATAATTTCTGCATATAATGTTTACAGACTGGTTTTTCATATTAAGTTTTAACTTTAATTTAAAACAAACTTAAATCAATTTTTTGAAAAAATTCCCAAAGTTTTGAATTTAAATGAATATTTACAATGTTTTTAAGCACTAATAATCCTCAGATGAAACAAGAAATTATCTATAGACAACAGTAAAGACTTCCATTGACCAATCACAGCAAATGACCACCCATGGCCTCACTAACAGACACTTGTATACAGACAGCACTTAACCCTATGTGCCAAAGGCAGGGGGGGGGGGTGCCCTGTAGGGCTTTTATCTTAAATGACAAGGCTCTCACAGCTTCTGAAACACAACTGATGATTGTTCTGATACAGACAATGATTGTGTATATCACAATATTTACACATCACCTAAATTCATTGTCCTGAGAACTTCTGACCAGTACAGACTGACCACTGCTACTTGCAACAGTAAAAGCCAACATGAAAGGAGAAAGATTGCGAAGACAAACTTATTTCAAGCCTGGTAATGTACCAACAAATAAGGGACAGACATCAGGGAAAGAATCCAACACACCTGTACCAAGGGGAAACAACACCAGTGCTTACCAGAAGACTGACTACCAAGGAAATGGAGCTGGTAACCAAGCCTAGTTCAGACGGCCTATCCCTGGTATCTGCTGACTCTGAAGACCGACCCTGTCCAACAAGGATCCTGCGTCCTGCATGCAGTCCACCAAAAGAGCCAGACTCTGAAATTCCTGAAATAGAAGGAAACCGAATTGTAGATGTTGTGCTAATGGTGGGAGATGTGGAACAATGTGATAAGCCTCCATGCCTCACAGACAGACCAGAATTGCCAAGTTACCAGACTTTAAACTGGACACTGAGCGTAGGAGGGCCCTGGGATGGAGCTGTGCTGTAAAATGTGAGAAGTGTCAATACAGGTCACCACTGTACAAGCTGTACAGGGAAGCGGACTCGAACAAGCGCGGACCAAAGCCAGCCTTAATCAACAAGTACCTGCCCTCAGCTTTGTGTGGCCAGGCTGTCAGCACCAAAGGAGCCCGACTGATTTTAGGGCACCTGAATATACCAGCAGGAGCCAAGAGTGGAATGCAGCGCCAAGCAAACCAAGTGTCCAGAGATATTACAGCCTTGAATAAAATAGACATGTCAGAGAAGACCAAACTGGTGGTAGAAGCCAACACCCTGAGAGGAGACGAGTCACCGAGCACCATTGGACTAGCAGTAGATGGCCGATACAACAGCACAACATTTGGCAGTGCTAAGAAGCCCGGAGGGGGGGGGGTGGGGAATGCTCTCAGGGAATCAGCCTCGGTATCGAGACATGTACACCAAAAAAGTACATACTGGGCCGTGCTCTGCACAACAAACTGTGCTGGACAGGTGCTTGGCTGAGAGGGAAAGGCTATGACGTCAAGTGTCCTGGTGGTCACCCTGACTGTACATAGCCAACATCGAACGACATGACGGCCTTTCCGAGTATGCCATGGGAAAGGACATCGGAGACCAGCTTACCAGTCAGGGTGTGCTGATAAGATATGCTACAACAGATGGGGACGGAACGGGAGCCAAAGGCCTGGAGGAAGCCATGAAAGCCTTGCATCCAATGTGGAAAGTGGAGAGACTGGCTGACCCAACACACGTTGGCAGAGCACTGTTCCTCCGGAAATGCAACAGTGCTAAGTTCAGCGAGTCCATGTTTCCAGGCCGTACCAGACAGATGAGAGCACATGTGCAGAAGATATTTTCACAAGACTTGAAAGCCAGAAGTAGTTTGGTTTTCAAGTCATTGATGAAAACACACAAGGGAGGGACATAGACACTATCACAAGCCTGTTACCCTCCGTGCTAGATGCCACTGTTTCGTGCTATGCTGGTGACTGTGCCAAATGCAAAACAACATTCTGTAGTGTGCTCTGGAGATGACGGCGACAACTGGTGGCTACGTTCAATGTTCCTGAGTTCGAACCAGATACATCACCTTCAGATGACACCAGAAGACCAGAGTTTACTATTAGAGTCTCCTCAAAATGAGACTCAGCACAGAAAGCTGTCACATCAATGAGGCTAAACACATCGACCCAGAAGAATGAAGGCTGTCACATGTGGCTCTACCAAAGCACCAGAACTTCGGGAGAAATGCAGAGGGAAGATTGGATAACACAATATTAACACTTAACAACACCGCAGGCATAGCCATACAGCAGAAAGTTCAATATTTTGGTGGTACTCTGTGTGGGGAGGTCAAGCACAAGCTCAATCAACTCAGCACAGAGGAAATCTATCAACGGGAATACCAATACAAACCAACGGTCCGAAAGAGAAGTCTGGCATCAGTAGCTGAACAGTATAAGGAACATGCAAAAAGTCCAAGTCTGCTCGGAAGTCCGACTACAGGAAAGGCCAGCTGGATCCCACCATTCACCTATGCAGGGGAGATAATCAACCTCAGGATCACCAATACTGAGAAGGAGTGACAAAGAGAATTTATTAGAGACATTTTGGTTACAATAACATCTGAATTCTGAATTAACCAAAATATGTAACAAAAAATGTTACATATATATGACTTACCTAAAGAGGGAACCTCCACGTGGTGGTAGTCGGACAATGTTGTGTCCTTTGACACACATAGCAAATACCCTCAAAAGACAAATAAATAGAATAAAGCAATCAAATTTTCAAATCAAGCCTACAATCCCTAAACCCCAACATGACCCCAGGAACATAACACACCCCCAATAGATTAACAATAACGCTGTCTACTATAATCTGTATAATAATAAATGTAGGATCCACACTACACCTAGGCCGCTACGAATATGGTCAGGTTCACACATAACACTATTATGACACACAAACTCTCGGGCGTGTGAGCCCTCAAGGCATCACTTTTCAAAATTCGAAATCTTTAAGAAAACACAAAAAACTTGCAGACCCCTAATGTGAGCAAATTGCATTTAAAATCACATATCTTTACATTTACAATTCATAACGTGGGTCCTCTAAATGAAAATAAGCCATATTTCCTGTTTTTATGATTATGCATCCTGTCCAAGAATCCTGCAGAGTCACATCCATTTTCCTGGCTTAATAGGTTTGGAACTTTTTTCAAACACTTATTGTTCTGATACAATAATTGAAAAAATCCTCGATTTATAACTTTATAAATTATGTTGTAGGAATACATAAAATTACGAATACTATGCTAATTAGACTCCTAAAATATAGCCTTTGTCATTTGGACATGAATCAAATAACAATAGAAAAACATATTTAAAATTTTAATTTTAATTTAAATTTTAAGTTAACTTTGTAATCCTTTCTTAACACTCAAACTTTAAAACAGCTAGTAGGTCATATCTATTTGTACAAGTCTGCCAATTTTCAAGACATTTGGTTAAAAAATGTGGATCTGAGACAGAAAAATGTGAATTTCTGAAGCTTTTCATTAAGGACCGAGACCCACAATTAACTCTGCTATATGTTTCATTGTAACGTTAAAATTCATAATAAATTCCCAAAATTTTCGTTGACAAGTTTCCATCTAACCTGGTCAAGGTCAATATCCGAGGAACAAATTCTGAAAGTTTCAACCTAGCATGACCGGCATTTTCTCAAGATATCTGTCATCAAGTGTCACCATGTGCCAATTATATACATCCGGGTCATGGGTTGGGTCAAAACAGGACTTTTTACACAGGATCCTGGAGCAATAAAAAAACATAAGAAAATTCAGTATTTTACACTATAACAGTTAATTTGACATATACACTACACAATCTACATTAAATTTGTTGGCAAATACCAAGTTCACAGGGGCATGCTGCATGTTTTCATAAAATACATACAATTTCTGAAGGGACTTCATTCGTGCGGTAATGAACCCGGAAGTATGTAATTGTGGTCTCAGTCCTATGTCGGCTCGTATGAGAATTACGTACGATCCGCACATGTTTGATAACTTACACATAAGTAGGCTTAACGTACATGGCAGAGTAACAACGTCACAGAGGACATGACCAATTCACTTTTACTCAAGATATTTTTCATCATTGTGAGGTTGTATATTTGTTATTTATTTCATTTAGTTTGGGCAGACAGTTTTAGTTACTTCTATTCATATCGATCCAATTCATTATCCGTATACGTAACATGCTAACTTCATCAGAGATCGATCGTATGACTTTCAAACGTGGGTATACATTAATATTGGGGAGATAATAGATTTGATGATCCTGTTGATTCTTAAACTAAATAAACCAAATCAAATGAAAGTATGTGTAGCATAGATGGTCCATCCCGAGCTCAGGTGACAATCACCGACCTCTTAAACTATGCCAACTGTTCAATACACAGTTCAAACTATCTAATGTCCCGTAGTCACATACCGTGCCTTCGATAGGTCTTTCTCCTTAGTGTTCGCTAAAATCCTTCTATAAAATCGGTAACCACAAACATATTTGTACACACCTCCATAAAAATACTCTTACAGACGAGTTAAGACAATTACATTAAGATATCCTAATTAAATCTATCAATACTTTTAAAAAATATGCAGACTCTTGGATTCCACAATTTTCAATTATTTTGATAATCTCCCATTCCCGAATCCAGAGTGGGCAGATCTCTCTCTGGATTTCATATTCACGAAATACGTTTTAGGCGTTGATTCAGTATAATTGTTGCACCAATGGTGAAAATGCTATTGATTCTTGAATCAATCTTATTTCCGCATTGACAGTGTCCTTCGTATTAATTAATGATTTCTGATATAAGTCCATTATGAAGAAGCTTCCCCTTCCATGTTTTTTTTTTTTTTTTTTTTTTGGCGCTAAGAGTGTATATTTTTCCCGCTGAAAATCCAGTGTGAAAGCCAACGGTTTTTACCGCCAATTTATACCGCGAAAGAAAACGGGTGGATTTGAGGTCGCAACCAATGAGGAAGAAATGGGTGTGGTAACCAGAACAGGTCGAGTGAACATCGATGCTGACTAGGTAAATAAGTACCATTTGTGGGTGTGTTCACAGCGCAGAACGACAATGTGGACCATACACCCGATCGGGTTGAGAGAGCACAGATGCTGCATAGGTAGAAAAATATATTTCAATACACATTAAACGAGCATCTTTAAAATATACCGTGTTTTTCATTTTAATAAAAATAAATCCATGCAAAACGGTGCATTCTTAGAGAATATATTTTACATCAAAATCCATCACCCCAGCCCGGTATTACCCTCTCCGAAATCTCTAATTTATTTTAAACACTTTTTTTTTCATTTTTAGGAAAAGAAAGATATTTGGTATTTAACACGTACTATTTTTTTTTTGGCACGTTCGTGTATAATACAGTTATCGTTACATATTTATCTTGTGTTAGATCATAACAGATGCTAGACAATAAGCTTAGTTGAGAGAAGAGTTTCTTATCGTAAATCTAACACCTCAATTAATCACTTACTATGTTAGCCCTATACACTTTATCTTTTATTTTTTTTTACCTTAATGAACTGTTTATTCGAGAATGATGTGTTATATAACATGTCTGTTCGAGTCCGTATTCCGGACTTTTAGTCGTTTTCAAATTTAGAAGATCTAAAATGGCGGCGCTCGGTGCAGTCCCACTGGCGCTGTGGATGCCACTTACGTGGAATTGTTTACAGTTATCCGATGACACCACTTCATATGCATACTACTGTAGAATGACGGATGTGTCGTCTACAGAAGGGAGATTCACCCTCTGTGAGGGGTTACAGATCGACCAGCCTGTGATCATCATTAAAGGCTGGAGGTCTCGGTTTCATTTAACAGCATGCGACGATAAGGAGATCGTAATCTACCCCGTCGACAGTATTAATTGCGATAACTTGCCATCTACTGTGACGGCATGTGTAAGTTTTGTGTGAACATCGATTAGAATTAAGGTTCAACAAGTCTGGTGTCGAGTATTTATGTGTAAATATATGACTCGTTGGAATGTTGACTTTTTTCCACATGTACCTTAGATTGAAGTGACAGAAGCAATATTATCTCTAACATGTACTAACGCTATTTAAACATTATTTAAACGAGTGTTATTTTTGTACAGTAGACTGGTATGGTTTATATATGTTTTAGATGAGACTGTTCATGTTTTTCGGTTTATAAACTCTATACAGTTCATTCTCGTTATTGATATTTCCTGTACAACTTTTGGTCTCAAAAATAGATTGATGTCATCAATGCTGCAACTACAGAGGAGACCGTTACGGTTACGGAGGTTAGGACTACGGAGGTTGGGACTACAGAGGTTGGGAATACGGAGGTTGGGACTACGATGGTTGGGACTACGGAGGTCGGGACTACGGAGATTGGGAATACGATGGTTGGGACTACGGAGGTTGGAACTACGGAGGTCGGGACTACGGAGATTGGGAATACGATGGTTGGGACTACGGAGGTTGGAACTACGGAGGTTGGGAATACGGAGGTTGGGACTACGGAGGTTGGAACTACGGAGGTTGGGAATACGGAGGTTGGGACTACGATGGTTGGGACTACGGAGGTCGGGACTTCAGAGGTTGGAACTATGGAGGTCCGGACTACGGAGGTAGAGACTACGGAGGTTGGGACTACGGAGGTTGGACCTACGGAGGTTGGAACCACAGAGGTCGGGACTACAGAGGTTGTATTTGTTTGTTTGTTTGAGTTTTACGGCCCATCGACAACTAAGGTCATTTAGGGCCAAACTACAAGTCATGCATTAATATCAGGATAAAAGTTCAGGGTAAGAAAAAGCAAGTAAGGACTAAAACACAGATTGTAAACGTTAATTTGATAAAAAAAAAAAAAAAAATTTGCATGGGATAAAATAAATTTGGCTAAAACACATGAGAAAACTCCTGCAAAAAGTTGATGAAACGATGAAATGTTGACAAACTGGTATAGTTTTAAAGGTCCAGAGAAAGCTGCAGAGTAACGTGGATCTGTCCATACTCTTTCGAGGTATTCTTTCTCCTCTTGTGACAACATCGTAAATGAAATGTATTTTCTGGAGCGTCTCAATAAATAGCAACAGAGCTAAATATCGTGACATTTTTTTTTAATTTACATCAATTACATACATTGTACAAATGGTTTCATTCATTTACAGTACATCACTATTATTATATGGAACGTGTCATCATATCCTTTTACAATGTTCAAGCAATGTTTTGATTGGGGTTGCAATCAAAGCATTGCAATCATCCCCATCTGGTTCTGATGAGCGTCTTTGCACAGTATCACATCATCAAGTTCGTCACCGATGAAATCTGGTAACAACAGCATACAGTCTTTCAGCTTGTCCCATTGTTCGAAGTTCAGGGCAATCCCTTGTCTCGTGGGTACCAATCCTCCATCTTCATCCTTGGGCATATACCACCTCCTGATATTGACACAGCCATATCCACTATTTATGCTCGCGTGGAGGTTTCCGCCCAAATGTAACTTCATGTCAACGTGTTCCCCTTTCTTGACTTTTTCTATTGTGTCGTCTATGGTACCGGAACACCTGTCCTCGAGTCTCTTCCACCTCGTGAGATTGAGAGCAATGCCCTTCTTTGTCGGAAACGTTGTCCCGTCCTCTCTCTTCCCGTATGTTCTGATGTGGATCAAAGTCTCTCCGCGAAACATATTAGCCACCACATAAACTTCTTTGCCTATGTGTAACTTGCAAAAATCCCCCATCAACATTCTCTTTATCGTGTTTCGCGGTATTGGAGTTGCAACGTCCTCGCTCCTTTGTCGTTTGGTTCCTCTGCTTTCATGAGTTTCGTCTATCATCAGTTTTCCGGTGGCCATGGTGTTTGTTATGGAGAGAGACAGAAGATTCGTTTCTTATATACCCTTCATGATGTGTTGCACAATCAAGGTGAAATCTACGACTGTATTTCACAACAGTTAGTAACGTTTATTTATAGATTGTTGTATATTTTACAACGTTGTGAAATATCGTACGATGATGTCATATTGTGAAATAGCAATTGAATTTTTGTACGCACATATAACATCAATTTGTGTAGTTTTTTTTCCCTTATCCACAATTCTATGTACATTTGATCGTGTCCCTCACACATTGTATCGTCACAAATGCATGGTTTTGCTACATCGGTTACATCAGTGTCGAATATTATAAGACTTTTGCGATGTGCACGTGTTTATAGCACCTTTCCTTGATAAACGACATCAATTCGTCTTCCATGAGATCATAGTCTATTTCGTTTTCGCTTTTGACAACATATTTTGATATCCATGAGGTACATCACATTGTGAAAGCCTGGTGGAGCGTGATATTTCATCAACATCCCGTCTTGTTCGTTTGAGAAATCATGGTGGTGTTTCTATCCCTGTTTGGGAAAATTATATATTTCATGTATTTTTGTCTACTATGAGACATTCAACGTACTCACACATCATGGATATATCAATTTTTCTCTTCTTGTGTATGCAAGTAAATGTTAACTCATTAATCTACAAGAATATCTATAACGACACTCAGTATAGGGTCATGTATAAAAATAATTTCAGGATGTTCCGGCAACATGTGTAGAATCAATGACGTCACTTGTTGTTAAATTCTGGCATTACATCATATTGTGAAATATTGCTGATTTTGCAATTATTGTGATTGCATCATATTGTGAAATACTGCTGATTTTTGCATCATATTGTGAAATATTGCCGATTCTGCAATTATTGTGATTGCATCATATTGTGAAATATTGCTGATTTTTGCAATTATTGTGATTGCATCATATTGTGAAATACTATCTGTGACGTCACTTCCGGAAACAGAAGTACATACATGCTGCTTAAATATACAAACACTATTTATTAATTATGACGAGAAATGATACTGTATGCTAGTGGTTTGCGGTATTATCGGTATACCGATATATCCAGGTTCATTTTGAAAACGATACGTATCGCGGTACGATTTAGTCGTATCGGTTCACTCGGAATCATTCGGGGATTTTCCGTATATTTCAGTGAAAATTTCGTTTTTGACGGGAAATATTTTTAAAATGAGAATTTGTATAAAAATTAAAACTAAAATATATATTTTAACAACATTTCAGACAAATGTACAGGTTAAGATGGATTTTTGGGATGTTATCATACGTAGATTATGATTGATCTTGTGCTTAGTAACGTTTCAAAATGGCGGCCTTCATAGGCACGAATGATAACCTCGTAAAAAATCCGAAGCAAAGGCGGTTGTATGGCAGCATTTTGGCCTTACAGTACGTTAAGGGGAAAGATAACGAGGAAAGCATCGCTGGATGTCGATTGTGTACGGCAATCGTTAAATGTAGTGGCGGAACAAGGAACCTGACGACTCACTTGCGTCGCCATCACCCAGCTACTGAGTCCCGTCCAGTAGTAACGTTAAGTGTTTGCAAAACATCGAGCGGAAGTAACACAGACATTATCTTGCATTTTATAGATAAAAACAAGAATAAAAGTGATATATTGACAAAACATTTATTTCATACTCTTTTTAGGTGATTGACAGAAAAAAACATGCAATTCTTATTATACAAAAATAATACCAAAATATCATGATATGTATCATAATACACTTATGATGTATCGTGATATATCGCGATACAAAATTTTTCGCGATACCCATCCCTACTGTATGCGTCCTCAAAAATATATAAAGACCAAACTAAAACCCACATACATGTATGTGTATACCAGAACATATACAAGATAATTTTACCAATTAACCTAAATCCTACATACATTTACAATGTATGTGTATACCAGAACATATACAGAACAATAATTATACAAATTAAAATCTATAAATATATACAACATATACAACAGAAGTGTATGAATTGAGCGGTAGCATAATATTATAGATTAATTGAAACAAATATTAGCTTGATAAGGCACTAGCGGTTACATTCTAACTGTACATGCATTACAACGGTAATTTTATAAATATACAGGACATTACCCTTAAAGAGGCCCCACGAAAGAACCGCTATTTATAGGTCACTTTATGATTCAAGAAGAGTACTATACCGATTGAGCTAACGACTTTCCACATATCTTGATATTATAGATCAATGTAGTACAATTGGAAATTCGTTTAGCAATAGTAAGTCACTACTAAAATTTGTTCATATACGTATTTATACCACATGATGGCATAACGGTACTTCCTAGTGCATGTTAAAAAACATACGCGACTTTCTACGTAACGGTACCCCCGTGTACGTGAATAGAAAAAAATTGTTTGTTTGTTTGATTAATTAACGTCCTTTGAACAGCTATGATCATGTAAGGATGGCCTCCCATGTATGCAATGTGTTGCGTGTATGTTGTGCGAGGTGCGTTTTTTGGGAGACTGCGGCATATTCGTGTTGTGTCTTCTTGTAACCCACACAATTACAACAGAAGAAGATGGAGAAGATGGACGCGTCCAGTATCAAACTAATACTTGTTAGCATATGGACAATACATGTAATTAAAGGGTGTAAAAATACACTCTTACTGTTTGCGTGTAATGCGAATAGGGATGACATTACATTTGTACATTGCATGTGCACAATGATGGCGGAGTGGGCTACTGGGCCAAACAAAACATTCACTTTGTGTTGCGGGCTGGCGCCGCCCGATCAACCATCCATAACCATCAAAGGTTGGAGGGAACAGGAATGGTTGTTGGGGGACTGTGTTGATGACATCCCCTCCATTGAAATATATCCATCCACAGACTGTGACCTCTTAGAGGGTGAGGTGACCAATTGCGTAAGTAAACTACTTACAATGAAAATGATTCTGAAAAATATGCCTAGTCAATCCCATTTCAAAATGAATCTCAATTTTTTTGATATATCAATACTCAAAACGACACTCTCAATTATGCATATCACAACGTAATCATTAAACAGATACCACCCTCCTCCACTGAGTCATCACCGTCTTCGGAGCCACCACCATCCTCCGAGTCACCACTGTCCTCGCAGTCACCACTGTCTTCGGAGCCTTCAAAAACAACTTTTTAGTACCTTACTTGAAAATTATGATCCCTTAAAACCAATAATTATCATTGGGGATTTCAACCAAAACATCAGGTCCGTCAACATCTTGCTGGAAACGCGCCAGCGTACAGTCCAGGCTTATGTTAAAGTAAGGGAAGAAGGTCCATGTATAGTCGAGTCTAGTAGCCCAGCCTTATAGTAACGGGAAACGGTCCATGTATGGTCCAGCCTTATACTAAGGATGGAGAGTCCACTGTACGGCCTATAAAAAGAGAGTATTTTTATAGACTTCATTATTTTGTTTGTTTGTTTGTTTGATTTATTAACGTCCTATTAACAGCTATGGTCATGTAAGGACGGCCTCCCATGTATGCGTTGTGTTGCGTGTATGTTGTGCGAGGTGCGTGTTTTAGGAGACTGCGGTATATTCATGTTGTGTCTTCTTGTATAGTGGAACTGTTGTTCTTTTTTTAGTGCTATATCACTGAAGCATGCCGCCGAAGACACCAAGCAACACACCCCACCCGGTCACATTATACTGACAACGGGCGAACCAGTCGTCCCACTCCCTGTATGCTGAGCGCTAAGCAGGAGCAGAAACTACCACTTTTATAGACTTTGGTGTGTCTCGGCCAGGGGACAGAACCCATAGCCTTCCTCACAGGGGCGAACGCTCAACTCAAGGCCAAAAGTGAGGCATTGCCAAGGGAGGCATTAGGAAAGATAAAGTCAGTTAGGAAGAAGAGAAAAGATAAGATCCTAAATTTAGTCGCCTTTTACGATCATGCAATAGGGGCAGCAGGTACAATTCTAACGCCCTACCTGCAGTATTTTTTTAACTCAAATAGATCACATTAAGAAAGATATAAGTGTAACGGAGGTTTAATCCAGCAGTCGTTTGTCGTCCCAGTCTAAAGGCCCGGTTCCACTGGCGTTTAGGAAGATTTGCGAATGTATTTCGCACAAAATTGGCTGGTATTCGCTGAACATATGCAATATTCGTAAATCGTACTTGTATCTGTCGCCCAACATCCGCACTCATCCGCAATGGCATGTTTTTCAGTTCCCAGGATTTTTGAACTGCACAAAATTTTGATTGCTGAAATCATTCGCATTAGATGCGCTATTTGTACGCAATACATGCTTACTATATGCGCTGTATATCCGCTGTTATTTGTTGATATCCACAACTGACTGGGTTTTGCGGCTTTATAGCGCACTGGGACAGTGTGTAAAACAAATGTTTAGCGTACCTACCACGTTGACATCACGAATTAAAATAATTTGTAACGAAAGCATATTGAGTTCAGCGTTCGTATTGCATCTGATTTGATTTGAAAATAATTTGCGAATTTATAACAAACGTGTTGCTTAAACCTTAACTACTGTATAAATATAGCAACAAGAGGCCCAAAGGGCCTTAACGGTCATCTGACTACCTTGGCAATAGTAAAATTAATTATATATGGTGTCACTTTGTCAGGACCATGTCAGGATCATTTTCAATTTCTTTCAACAAATTTTATTTCAAACAAGAGGCCCAAGGGCCTTAACATATAGGAAATTAATTAGATATAGTGTCATGGTAGCCATCTTCGATTTGTGATCAACCAGAGATGTAACAATACTTTGTCGGGACCATGTCAGGATCATTTCATGCAAGTTTCAGCCAAATCGCACCGGTAGAACTTGATAAGAAGTTCAAAATGTGTTTTCAAGATGGCCGCTGTGGCAGCCATCTTGGATTTCAGATCAACCCGAAAAATAACAACACTTTATCAGGACCAAGTGAGGATCATTTCATGCAAGTTTCAACCAAATCGCACCGGTAAAACTTGATAAGAAGTTCGAAATATGTTTTCAAGATGGCGGCTGTGGCGGCCATCTTGGATTTCGGATCAACCTAAAAAATAACAACACTTTGTCAGGACCATGTCAGGATCATTTCATGCAAGTTTCAGTCTAATCGCACCGGTAGAACTTGAGAAGAAGTTCAAAATGTGTTTTCAAGATGGCGGCTGTGGCAGCCATCTTGGGTTTCGGATCAACCAAAAAATAACAACACTTTGTCAGGACCATGTTAGGATCATTTCATGCAAGTTTCAGTCAAATCGCACCGGTAGAACTTGAGAAGAAGTTCAAAATGTGTTTTCAAGATGGCGGCTCTGGCGGCCATCTTGGATTTCGGATCGACCCGAAAAATAACAACACTTTGTCGGGACCATGTCAGGATCATTTCATGAAAGTTTCAGCCAAATCGCACTGGTAGAACTTGAGAAGAAGTTCAAAATGTGTTTTCAAGATGGCGGCTGTGGCGGCCATCTTGGTTTGTTTGTTTCTTTGTTTGATTAATTAACGTCCTATTAACAGCTATGGTCATGTAAGGACGGCCTCCCATGTATGCGATGTGTTGCGTGTATGTTGTGCGAGGTTTGTGTGTTTGGGAGACTGCGGTATATTCGTGTTGTGTCTTCTTGTATAGTGGAACTGTTGCCCTTTTTATAGTGCTACATCACTGAAGCATGCCGCCGAAGACACCAAGCAACACACCCCACCCGGTCACATTATACTGACAACGGGCGAACCAGTTGTCCCACTCCCTGTATGCTGAGCGCTAAGCAGGAGCAGAAACTACCACTTTTAAAGACTTTGGTGTGTCTCGGCCAGGGGACAGAACCCAGAGCCTTCCTCACAAGGGCGAACGCTCAACTCAAGGCCAAAAGTGAGGCGGTGCCAAGGGAGGCATTAGGAAAGATAAAGTCAATTAGGAAGAAGAGACAAGAGGCCCAAAGGGCCTTAACGGTCATCTGACTACCTTGACAATAGTAAAATTAATTATATATAGTGTCACTTTGTCAGGATCATGTCAGGATAATTTTCAATTTCTTACAACAAATTTTATTTCAAACAAGAGGCCCAAGGGCCTTAACATATAGGAAATTACTTAGATATAGTGTCATGGTAGTCATCTTCGATTTGGGATCAACCAGAGATGTAACAATACTTTGTCGGGACCATGTCAGGATCATTTCATGTAAGTTTCAGCCAAATCCCACCGGTAGAACTTGAGAAGAAGTTCAAAATGTGTTTTCAAGATGGCGGTTGTGGCGGCCATCTTGGATTTAGGATCGACCCGAAAAATAACAACACTTTTTCGGGACCGTGTCAGGATAATTTCATGCAAGTTTCAGCCAAATCCCAAAGGTAGAACTTGAGAAGAAGTTCAAAATGTGTTTTCAAGATGGCGGCTGTGGCGGCCATCTTGGATTTCGGATTGACCCGAAAAATAACAACACTTTGTCGGGACCATGTCAGGATCATTTCATGCAAGTTTCAGCCAAATCGCACCGGTAGAACTTGAGAAGAAGTTCAAAATGTGTTTTCAAGATGGCGGCTGTGGCGGCCATCTTGGATTTCGGATCGACCCGAAAAATAACAACACTTTGTCGGGACCATGTCAGGATCATTTCATGCAAGTTTCAGCCAAATCCCACTGGTAGAACTTGAGAAGAAGTTCAAAATGTGTTTTCAAGATGGCGGTTGTGGCGGCCATCTTGGATTTCAGATCGACCCGAAAAATAACAACACTTTGTCGGGACCATGTCAGGATCATTTCATGCAAGTTTCAGCCAAATCCCACTGGTAGAACTTGAGAAGAAGTTCAAAATGTGTTTTCAAGATGGCGGCTGTGGCGGCCATCTTGGATTTCGGATTGACCCGAAAAATAACAACACTTTGTCGGGACCATGTCAGGATCATTTCATGCAAGTTTCAGCCAAATCCCAAAGGTAGAACTTGAGAAGAAGTTCAAAATGTGTTTTCAAGATGGCGGCTGTGGCGGCCATCTTGGATTTCGGATCGACCCGAAAAATAACAACACTTTGTCGGGACCGTGTCAGGATCATTTCATGCAAGTTTCAGCCAAATCCCAAAGGTAGAACTTGAGAAGAAGTTCAAAATGTGTTTTCAAGATGGCGGCTGTGGCGGCCATCTTGGATTTCAGATCGACCCGAAAAATAACAACACTTTGTCGGGACCGTGTCAGGATCATTTCATGCAAGTTTCAGCCAAATCCCACTGGTAGAACTTGAGAAGAAGTTCAAAATGTGTTTTCAAGATGGCGGCTGTGGCGGCCATCTTGGATTTCAGATTGACCCGAAAAATAACAACACTTTGTCGAAACCATGTCAGGATCATTTCATGCAAGTTTCAGCCAAATCGCACTGGTAGAACTTGAGAAGAAGTTCAAAATGTGTTTTCAAGATGGCGGTTGTGGCGGCCATCTTGGATTTCAGATCGACCCGAAAAATAACAACACTTTGTCGGGACCATGTCAGGATCATTTCATGCAAGTTTCAGCCAAATCCCACTGGTAGAACTTGAGAAGAAGTTCAAAATGTGTTTTCAAGATGGCGGCTGTGGCGGCCATCTTGGATTTCGGATCGACCCGAAAAATAACAACACTTTGTCGGGACCGTGTCAGGATCATTTCATGCAAGTTTCAGCCAAATCCCACCGGTAGAACTTGAGAAGAAGTTCAAAATGTGTTTTCAAGATAGCGGCTGTGGCGGCCATCTTGGATTTCAGATCGACCCAAAAAATAACAACACTTTGTCGGAACCGTGTCAGGATCATTTCATGCAAGTTTAAGCCAAATCCCACTGGTAGAACTTGAGAAGAAGTTCAAAATGTGTTTTCAAGATGGCGGCTGTGGCGGCCATCTTGGATTTCGGATCGACCCGAAAAATAACAACACTTTGTCGGGACCATGTCAGGATCATTTCATGCAAGTTTCAGCCAAATCCCACTGGTAGAACTTGAGAAGAAGTTCAAAATGTGTTTTCAAGATGGCGGCTGTGGCGGCCATCTTGGATTTCGGATCGACCCGAAAAATAACAACACTTTGTCGGGACCATGTCAGGATCATTTCATGCAAGTTTCAGCCAAATCCCACTGGTAGAACTTGAGAAGAAGTTCAAAATGTGTTTTCAAGATGGCGGCTGTGGCGGCCATGTTGGATTTCGGATCGACCCGAAAAATAACAACACTTTGTCGGGACCGTGTCAGGATCATTTCATGCAAGTTTCAGCCAAATCCCACTGGTAGAACTTGAGAAGAAGTTCAAAATGTGTTTTCAAGATGGCGGCTGTGGCGGCCATCTTGGATTTCGGATCGACCCGAAAAATAACAACACTTTGTCGGGACCGTGTCAGGATCATTTCATGCAAGTTTCAGCCAAATCCCACTGGTAGAACTTGAGAAGAAGTTCAAAATGTGAAAAGTTAACGCACGGCGGACGGCGCACGGCGCACGGCGGTTTCGGATCGGCGGACGACGACTTTGACGGACCATGTCAGGAAACTTGATCCCTTCTGGTAGAATGAAGTTCAAATGTGTTTTCAAGATGGCGGCTGTGGCGGCCATCTTGGATTTCAGATCGACCCGAAAAATAACAACACTTTGTCGGGACCATGTCAGGATCATTTCATGCAAGTTTCAGCCAAATCGCACTGGTAGAACTTGAGAAGAAGTTCAAAATGTGTTTTCAAGATGGCGGCTGTGGCGGCCATCTTGGATTTCGGATCGACCCGAAAAATAACAACACTTTGTCGGGACCATGTCAGGATCATTTCATGCAAGTTTCAGCCAAATCGCACTGGTAGAACTTGAGAAGAAGTTCAAAATGTGTTTTCAAGATGGCGGCTGTGGCGGCCATCTTGGATTTCGGATCGACCCGAAAAATAACAACACTTTGTCGGGACCATGTCAGGATCATTTCATGCAAGTTTCAGCCAAATCGCACCGGTAGAACTTGAGAAGAAGTTCAAAATGTGTTTTCAAGATGGCGGCTGTGGCGGCCATCTTGGATTTCGGATCGACCCGAAAAATAACAACACTTTGTCGGGACCATGTCAGGATCATTTCATGCAAGTTTCAGCCAAATCGCACCGGTAGAACTTGAGAAGAAGTTCAAAATGTGTTTTCAAGATGGCGGCTGTGGCGGCCATCTTGGATTTCGGATCGACCCGAAAAATAACAACACTTTGTCGGGACCGTGTCAGGATCATTTCATGCAAGTTTCAGCCAAATCGCACTGGTAGAACTTGAGAAGAAGTTCAAAATGTGTTTTCAAGATGGCGGCTGTGGCGGCCATCTTGGATTTCGGATTGACCCGAAAAATAACAACACTTTGTCGGGACCATGTCAGGATCATTTCATGCAAGTTTCAGCCAAATCGCACCGGTAGAACTTGAGAAGAAGTTCAAAATGTGTTTTCAAGATGGCGGCTGTGGCGGCCATCTTTGATTTCGGATCGACCCGAAAAATAACAACACTTTGTCGGGACCATGTCAGGATCATTTCATGCAAGTTTCAGCCAAATCGCAACTGGTAGAACTTGAGAAGAAGTTCAAAATGTGTTTTTCAAGATGGCGGCTGTGGAATAACAACACTTTGTCGGACCATGTCAGGATCATTTCATGCAAGTTTCAGCCAATTCCCACCGGTAAAACTTGAGAAGGAAGTTCAAAATGTGTGCTTTTCAAGATGGGGGCGCTGTGGCGGCCATCTTGGATGACGCTTGTCATCGTACCAAAAATAACAAAACTTTTCGATTTGGGAACAACCATGATCCAGGATCATTTCAAGCAAGTTTCAGCTATATCCGCACTGGTAGAACTTGAGAAAGAAGTTCAAAATGTTTTTTCAAGATGGCGGCTGTGGCGGCCATCTTGGATTTAGGATCGACCCCGAAAAATAACAACACTTTGTCGGGACCATGTTGAGATATATGCACGGAACTCCATAGGCACATTAGTCTTATGGTCTAGTAGTGCCTTTTGCTTTTTTAGGTTTTCACGTTTTGTGCTATTTTCTGTAACCATAGAAACATAGAAACATTGCTGAAGATATAATATTTTTGTAGCAGGTTCATTTCCGGAGCAAAACTCTAAAACCAGCATAGATATTTCCACGAAACTTCATAGACACATTCTTTTTATGGTCTAGTAGTACCTTTTGCTATTTTTAGGTTTTCATTTTTTTTTTTTTTACTTTTTCCGTTACCTTGGAAACATTGCGGAAAATATCATGGTAAATGGTAAAATGTTACTTTGCAAAACTCCACCCATCTTTGTATATATAGTCTAATATAAATGTCAAGGCTGTATACCTGATTCAACAATTGCAGCCCCGCTCTACTTGAATTATACTCCATCTTTCTTTAGCTCAACTTCCTTTTTCCGGTTTTTTTTTCATACACATAAGTCCCCACAATCAAACTTACTTCAGCTTTGATATCTCCATTGGCGGGGGATCTGAATGAGTATGTCCTTGTTTTATTTCAAAAGCTTATGTAATGGCTAATTTAAATCATATAGAGATTAAAACATCTTGATTTACCAATATATAGGAGAACATCATGAAGTAATTGTCTGTTTATAGTTTCGTCACAGTCAGGACAGCCTTGGAGAAGAATATTGGTATCTGTTTGTTTGATTTTTACGGCCCATCGACAACTAAATATTGGTATCAATATGATTTGCATAATTACTAATAGAGGTGAACAGGGAACGTCTATGTTGATCATATAAAGGGCATTCGAGAAAGTAGTGGGATATAGTTTCATTTTGGAAAGAACAAGCACAAGATGGATCATCAGATAAATGGTCAATATATAGGTGGGAATTCAGATTACTACACAAATGTTGACAAAGAATAATATTAGCTCTTCTATCACCTTTTGTTTTAAAAATTTGGGTTGATTCAATTACAACTGGGACATCTTTATTAAGTTGGTGTTTAAAGGCTGAAAGAGAAGGAGAGTTAAAGAGATCGTTATCAGAAGTGTTAATAGTGCGACACATTACAGGGATGAAACTATCAAAATAATTATTAGTTCTGCATATTGGTGGATTGAATATTCTTGTTTGTCTGAGAGCATAGCCATTATTGGTTTGATTGTTAATGAAAGGATTTAGGATATCTTGTAAGTATTGTGGTGATAGGCCATGCATTATTTTGTACACCATTGTTAGTTTGTGTTTGTGTCTTCTTACTGATAGTGTTTCTTATCCAAGTTCTATGTAAAGTTTATATGTTCCAGACCTAAGTCCTGTATAATAATTCTGGCTGCTTCTAATTGGACATATTCTAAAAGTTCTTTTAATTGTTGAGTGCAATTATCCCATATTTATATCTGCATATTCTAAGATTGGCCTAATAAATGCTGTGTACATTTTAATTAAAGACTGACGATTTACTTTATTATTTAATGTAACGAAGAATGGTTATAATCTACTGTATGCTTTTTCATATATGTTACGGGTGTGTTGTTTCCATGATGCATCGTTCTTAAGTGTAAGCCCTATGTGTTTGTGTTCTGATGTGTTAGTGATTTGATTGTTTTGGACGTTTATTGCAGGGCTGTTTTTGTTGTTTCCTTGAAAATAGTACTGATTTGGTTTTGTTACGGTTTAATTTGATGTGCCATGTTTTTGCCCATTCACCAATGTTAGAGAGGTCAGTTGTTAGTGTTTGTGCTGGGTTTTCATCTATAATTACATACAAGGAGGTGTCATCTGCAAAAAGTTTGATATTAGTTGAAAGATTATCAGTGGTGTCTTGATGTCGTCTTTTTCCTAACTGACTATATTCTGCCTTACGTCTCCCTTGACATCGCTTCACTTTTGGGCTTTAGTTGAGCGTTCGCCCCTGTGAGGTAGGTTCTGGGTTCTGTCTCCTGGCTTGGTGTCTTCGGCTAACTGTTAGAACACTAGTTTACAGTCTTTTGTATGCTTGATTCAATCATGTAAGGACGGCCTCACATGCATGCGGTGTGTAGTGCGAGGTGCGTGTTTTGCTATATCACTGAAGCACGATTCCGCAGACACCAAGCAACACACCCCACCAAATTAATTAAGAAAATGATGTTTTTGGAATCCCTATATTTTTAAACATGGAATTTAAACTACTTGTTATTTCCATCATCATCATGGATGTATAACGCTTTCGATTTAATTATACTCATTCCCATCTTTCTATTTTCAACTTTCTATCAGCTCCTTTGTTGCCTCCATCATAAAGAAAGCATCAGCTATGGTAGTATTTTCACCTTAAAGATGCAAGATGCATGGACAAGGTGTTGCATCCTTAAGCTGTGTTGTTATCGGCACGTGGGGCGTAAGAATCGTACCTGCTGCCCCTAATGCATGATCTTAAAAGGCGACTTAATTTAGGATCTTATCTTTTCTCTTCTTCCTAACTGACTTTATCTTTCCTAATGCCTCCCTTGGCACCGCCTCACTCTTGGCCTTGAGTTGAGCGTTTGCCCCTGCGAGGAAGGCTCTGATTCTTTCCACTGGCCAAGACACACCAAAGTCTATAAAAGTGGTATCTGCTCCTGCTTAGCGCTCAGCATAACGAGAGTTGGATGACTGCTTCGCCCGTTGTCAGTATAATGTGACCGGGTGAGATGTGTTGCTTGGTGTTTTTCGACGGCATGCTTCAGTGAAATAGCATTATAAAAAGGACAATACCGTAGTCTCCCAAAACACGCACCTCACACACAACATACACCCAACACATCGCATACATGGGAGGCCGTCCTTACATAACTATAGCTGTTAATAGGAAGTTAATTAATCAAACAATATCTGGACAATGGCACCCGTTGGCAGATGTTCCTGGATAGACCATCTGGACTATGACACCCGTTGGCAGACGTTCCTAGATAGATCATCAGGACAATGACACCCGTTAGCAGACGTTCCTTGATAGACCATCTGGACAATGACACAAGATGGCAGTCGTTCCTATATAGACCATCAGGACAATGACACCCGATGGCAGACGTTCCTTATTAGACCATCTGGACAATGACACCAGATGGCAGACGTTCCTGGATAGACCATCAGGACAATGAAACCTGATGGCAGACGTTCCTATATAGACCATCAGGACAATGACACCCGATGGCAGACGTTCCTATATAGACCATCAGGACAATGAAACCTGATGGCAGACGTTCCTATATAGACCATCAGGACAATGACACACGATGGCAGACGTTCCAATATAGACCATCAGGACAATGACACCCGATGGCAGACGTTCCTTATTAGACCATCTGGACAATGACACCAGATGGCAGACGTTCCTGGATAGACCATCAGGACAATGACACCAGATGGCAGACGTTCCTGGATAGACCATCAGGACAATGACACCAGATGGCAGACGTTCCTATATAGATCATCAGGACAATGACACACGATAGCAGATGTTCCTGGATAGACCATCTGGACTATGACACCAGTTAGCAGACGTTCCTGGATAGACCATCAGGACAATGACACCCGATGGCAGACGTTCCTTGATAGACCATCTGGACAATGACGGCAGACGTTCCTGGATAGACCATCAGGACAATGACACCAGATGGCAGACGTTCCTGGATATTGGGATAACAAACTTTTAACTATCAAAATACAAGATGGCTGACTCGTTTGTTTATTCGTTTGTTTAATTAATTAACGTCCTATTAACAGCTATGGTCATGTCAGGACGGCCTCCCATGTATGCGGTGTGTTGCGTGTATGTTGTTGGAGGTGCGTGTTTTGGGAGACTGCGGTATATTTATGTTGTGTCTTCTTGTATAGTGGAACTCTTGCCCTTTTTATAGTGCTATATCAATGAAGCATGCCGCCGAAGACACCAAGCAACACACCCCACCCGGTCACATTATACTGATAACGGGCTGCCTCGTGGCCATCTTGTTCATCAATTGGTCCCAAAATGCAATATGCATAACAAAGGCCCTAGGGGAACCCAAATATGAAATTTGAGAATGATCCCTTCATTACTTTTTGAGAAATAGCGAAAACAAATTTTAAACTATCAAAATCCAAGATGGCTGCCAGAAATCATCAGCCCATAAAGGTTTAAGGTTCAACTATTTTAGGTCATCAGTTTGTGCGTTTGATTAATTAACGTCCTATTAACAGCCAGGGTATTCAAGGACAGCCTCCTATGTATGTGGTGTATCGCAAGTTTTGGGAGACTGCAGTAGGATCCTGTTGTGTATTCTTGTAGAGTGAAAATATTGCCCTTTTTAGTGCGAGTGTACTAGAACTATTATTTTCCTTGTCGGGTGTATGTAGAGTCTGTGTGCATCCGCGATACGCAGATTCCAACAGCGCACGCGATACCGGTTTGTTTGATTATTTTAACGTCCTATTAACAGCCAGGGTCATGTAAGTACGGCCTCCCATGTATGCGGTGTGTTGCGAGTATGTTGTGCGAGGTGCATGTTTTGGGAGACTGCGGTATATTCATATTGTGTCTTTTTGTATAGTGGAACTCTTGCCCTATTTATAGTGCTATATCACTGATGCATGCTGCCGAAGTCACCGAGCAACACACTCCACCCAGTCACATTATACTGACAATGGGCGAACCAGTCATCCTAATCCCGTAATGCTGAGCGTTAAGCAGGAGCAGAAACTACCATTTTTATAGACTTTGACTTTGCCCCAGGATATGAAAAAGAAATACATGAAGGATTTGAAGCAAATTGAAGGTATGCAAAGCAGTTTGTTGAATGCTTTGATTATCATATAATTTAGCTCACCTGTTACCATGAGCTAATGCTGTCAACCCAGTGATGATCTGCATATCAGTTTCCACTTTAATATTAGTTTATTCTAATACCTCTAGGTTCATAACTCAATAGTGTATATATGCATAGCCCACCATTATGATTTTGTCTGGACCTTAATTACAGGTCTAGGGTTGGTGTTATAAGAGTTATACAATCAATATTTGTTATTAATTCAAACCTTAATTATTATGAAAAATTAGTAGATCCATCCTAGGCATTGTACGAACTGCTGTACGGTGAAATTTAAATATGTCATGTAAACAAAATTGTGAAATTTTCAAATGCTGAACAGTCTTGCCTTCCTTTACTAATTTGCTTAACTGTAGGTATAATGCATTTTTTTTAATTCAGTAGCCTCCAAAGCCGCTTTTCAAAGAGAAGCCAAGGATGATGGTGGTACATGTGGCATTGATATCCGTGATGAACCAGGACCGAGTGGCAGTAGTGGTGACATTCCAGGGGAAACAGCCAAGAGTGATGGTGGTACATGTGGCGTTGATATCCATGATGAACCAGGACCGAGTGGCAGTGGTGGTGACAATCCAGGGGAAACAGCCAAGGATGATAGTGGTACATGTGGCATTGATATCCATGATGAACCAGGACCGAGTGGCAGTGGTGGTGACATTCCAGGGGAAACAGCCAAGAGAGATAGTGGTACATGTAGCATTGATATCCATGATGAACCAGGACTAAGTGGCAGTGTTGGTGACATTCCAGGGGAAACAGCCAAGAGTGATAGTGGTACAGGTGGCGTTGATATCCGTGATGAACCAACACCGAGTGGCAGTGGTGTTGACATTCCAAGGGAAACAGCAAAGAGTGATAGTGGTACATGTAGCATTGATATCCACGATGAACCAGGACCGAGTGGCAGTGATGGTGACATTCCAGGGGAACCTTCTTTCATACTTGATATTTTGAGCTACCAGTTAGTAGTAACATGCATTTGATAATTGTGAATTTTTGAAGTTCATTTTATAGTCAGATTTGGTGTATAGAAAAATGTACTATTATCGTATTTTCCTTATTGAGAGCTTGTCCCCTAATAAGGGCGGCACCTGTTCACCGTGTCACACGTGTGTAGACTTTATCACTCATTTTTAACATCATTTTTTCGTTGCATACAACAGTTAGATGTATTCCTTTTTTTACTTTGACAATGATCGTTACTGATTTGTGGATATTCAATCGTTTATAAATAGTTTAATTGCGCTTTTTCTCGTCAATAATGCCCGTGAAAACGAAAGTAAATTATGAGCTGGGTTTTTTTGTCGTCATAATTGTAAATTGTAAAGGATCGCGGCATAATTATTTTCATGTAATAAATACGCCTAAAATACATGGAATATCTTGTAAATATTCTAGTTTTAATGTTTACTATTTGTTTAATAAACATCTCTCCGCCAATTCTTCATGATTTTATAACCTATGAAATCACGTCCTTTTCAGAAAAATTAGCAAAAAATGGTCTCAAATAGCGGCGCCCCCTTATGTCAATTACCTGCGCCCGGCGCCCTTATTGGGGAAAATATGGTACTTGCGATTGGACCATGCATGGATCTGTAATTGGAGACTTGGAATTATCATTTGTTTAAAAAATTGTAATGAACACTTATAAAAAGAGTAATTATGAAAACCATAATATTTATTCATAAAATTTAAGATCATTCAAGGATTGCACTTGATGATAATTTGGTCTATCGATGTACATTGTATAGACCGAAAACCAAAGTGGACTCTAAATAAACTTCATAAGCAGTTGATGATAGGGACAATCCAAATTTGTGAGACATAGCTTTTTTTCTGAGTGATAGCATAGTGTTTTCCATGTACACATGAATATCTTCCCATCCTATATTCTGAATCTGTATTTGTTTTAAAAACATTTTCGAGCATCACAATCTGCATCTTAATCATCACATGTTAGGAAAGTATTACCTTCATCATCCAAAAGTGGATGTAAAAAAATTATTTGATAATACAGTTTTTCCATGATAATTGAAATATTAGTGTGTAAGCAATGCTAGCTGGCCATTTGAAACTCTTGATTACACAAAAAAGCAATTTTGCTTATTGTCTTTGCTTGCAAGCAATAATGTTTAAAGTGTTTAAATGGCTTGTGTAGCATTAGTTAGAAGTGGACCTGGTGTAGTAATAAGTGACTGACATGTATTTTGTTACTGATTTCAAAATAATGTCGTGAAGATAGTAATTTTTAAGAAATTGAAAATGAAGATGGCAAAGATCCATTTGATTTCGAGTTAAAATGTTGAAACTGTCCCAATCTTTTCAAGGGGTAGTTGGGAATTGCAAGAGAGCGCGGATATTGAGTTGGAAGACAGTCTGGATATCAGTTTAGATGTAAGTAAACAAACTTAAAGTTGATACTGGAATTTGATCATGAGGCCATCTGGCCCAAAACATGATATTTTGCTAAGCTAAGATCAGTGAAGATGTTTAGTTTGTGAAAACCAAGACTCTAAATTAAAGATTATTTAGTTCCAAAAGTCAATGTCAAAATTTCTTTTACTGTTGAATATTAGTTTTGTCATGATCATGACACTATAAGTATACGTAGTAACATTAGTTTGAATTAATCCAGGAACCATGAAATCGATTTAAAATATTTCCAAAATTAATAGTGTTGTTGTGAAATTACATATATGAAAACTTCAAAGACAGTTTTCTGCAGAGCTCTTGTAAATCATACAAGATAAATTGAAGATATACTTAGTAATAGATCTTTAATGTTGAATTCAGTTCCATTTGAACAGAAACAAAGCCCCTAAATTTGAGTTAATTTGGCCCTTAAAGGTCTTTAATTTAGACATCACATTACATTTCTGTATGATGTTTGTTTGTTTGTTTGATTTATTTACGTCCTATTAACAGCTATGGTCATGTAAGGACGGCCTCCCATGTATGCGGTGTGTTGCGTGTATGTTGTGCGAGGTGAGTGTACTGGGAGACTGCGGTATGTTCGTGATGTGTCTTCTTGTATAGTGGAACTGTTGCCCTTTTTATAGTGCTATATCACTGAAGCATGCCGCCGAAGACACCAAGCAACACACCCCACCCGGTCACATTATACTGACAACGGGCGAACCAGTCGTCCCACTCCCTGTATGCTGAACGCTAAGCAGGAGCAGAAACTACCACTTTTATAAACCCTGACAAAGCACATTACATTTCTGTATGAACCCTGTAAAGCTTTTTAATTTGTCCGTCAACATATCCTTTAAATCGCTACTTGTCCTAGAATTTTGCTTTGATTGTGACCAAATTTGGCCATAAACATCCTTGGGGGAAGGGGAACAGAACTTGTATAAATTTTGGCTCTGACACCTTGGGGAATGAGGGTGGAGCCCAATAGGGTATTTAGAGGTTAATATTAAAATTCCTTCAGAAAAGAAACAATGAACCTGTATTCAGAACATTACTGGGCCTTTTGTTACAACTTTGGTATACCTTCATCTCAGCATGCAACAGGCTAAATATGAATACTCTGGGCCTTACGGTTATTTAAGAATTAAAGTACTGAAAGTACTGAAACACAAAGGCTACCTGATCAAGTTGGTTCTAATAGCAATACCATTACCATTGTTATGAAAGGAGTAAATTGGCCGATTACAATTTTTTCATGAATGTATGTACTTTTCCGAGACTGGCACGAAATTATTGCATTCTATATAAATAGAGACAAATGTTATACATATCGTATGCTAATAGTTATTGAGAAAGAGAGAAAAAGCATTTAAGTAGGTATAACAAATTGAAAATAAGAAATAAATGGATAGTTTCTATAAAAAGACAAAGTCCAATAACAATTATTATTTCAAAGGGCAATCACTCCGTAAGTTACAGTCGAATCAAGCTGATTTTCGAACTCGTCCGAGATCTTTCTAATGTTAGTCTCCTTTAAAGTTTCATTAAAATCGGTGCATATTTACTCAATTCAAAGTGTTCATTAATTTTTTATTGCAAAGGGCAATAACTCTGTAAGTTAATGTCAAATCACGCTGATTTTCGAACTTGTCAAAGATCTCTCCAATGTTGGTCTATTACTTAAGTTATCATGTTCACAAGATCCAAAAATAATTGTTAGTGCAAAGGGCAATAACTCCGTAACTTACAGTAGAATCAAGTTGATTTTCACAATCCTGTGAGATCTTACCAATGTTAGTCTACACACAACGTTTCATTACACTTGGTACTTTACTTAAGTTATAGTGTTCACAATGTTCGCTGATTTTCATACTCGTCTAAGGATTTCTCCGGTGTTGTTTTACATACAAAGTTTCAATAAACTCTGTGCATACTTACTCAAGTTATCGTATAAACAAAGTCCAGTAATAATTATTAGTGCAAAGGGCAATAATTCCGTAACTTACAGTCAAATCAAGCTGATTTTCAAACTCGTTTATTCATTAAGTTGGTTCAAATTTACTCAAGTTAATGTGTTCACAAGAATGGACAAAAGAATATCACAGGTCATCATGAACTATGGTCAGGTAACCTAAAAATGTATGCTTCACGCGTAATTACGGTAATTTAAGTGGATTTGAAGTGGGTCACCTATGGGGATATTAAGCATTTAAAATATTTAAATTATTTACCAGTGTTTCTGCTAAGGGGATTTGCAGTGGTCCATTTAAGGGGTTATCCAGTGGTTTCGATAAGGGGATTTGAATTGACCCCACTATGGGGTTTTGCAGTGGTCCAGCTAAGGGGATTTGGAGCGGTCACACAAAGGGCATTTTTTAAAAACGTCTACAATATGTAAATGAGGACACCAGTGGATTTGAAGTGGTATCCTTAGGGGGATTTGATGGGGTCTCACTTAGGGGATTTAAAGCGTCTAAAAATCAAATGGTGCTTAACAAGAGTTATTTCATTAAATTCATCTTTGGTAACTTCTGGCTTAAAAGAAATAAACTGCTGTAACAGCTGTTGTTTGAATATCTAAGCAAATCTGGAGTCTAGGGGTTTGTGAAAGATGTTTTACTGGAATAGCTCTTATTTCTGAAAAATAACAAAAGTGACAACTAAATAATAGTTTATTGTATTTCATATACATTCTTATTTCTTTCTTTTTTTAAATACATTCATAAATAAAATATTGAATGCTAGTACACATAAAAATTAGAAATAAATACCATAATTACAGGACAACATGCATGTCAATCTACATATAATCCCCTAAATGCTCAATTTAAAATATATATTTTGTTAAATAACAGCACAGTCATTACTTTATAGTATAGATATATATTGACTAATGATATTCTGTATTTGCATATTATAGAGTAATCTGCCCTAGCGGGTAGGTATTGATTGTGATGTCATGTGTTTGCAGGCATAATATTATACTTTAAGAGAAATCTACCAGAATTTCTCACACAAAATAATGACATCATAATGGATACCTACCCGCAAGGGAGGTAATTCTGTAATCTGCAAAGATTGAATAGGTTTTATATGAGGAGACACAATAATATTTTATAATTGATGAGTTTGGTCAAATCCATGAGTTTTCATTTTCTTCATTTGGTTTCTTTCTTCTTTGTTAACATTAACTTTAAAATAATTCACTTGTTGTTTTTAGTTTCTTTTTGTGAACTGCATATGTCTTTCTATCATCGCAGTCTTCAGTGTCTGAAATACATCTAATAAAAAAGAAAACATTAATAGTTTTTGCATGTGTGATGAATTTCTATTGAATGATGTATTTTTGTATACCGGCACAAGATGTATTCATCACTATTTGTTTTTTTTAATTGAGATTTCTTTTTAACAATCCTAATAATATTTTCATATTCAAAGGACTGTAAATTCATACAACTTTGATCTTAAAATGAATATCTCAAATATGGTCCTCGCCATTCCTCTGACAAAAGGGGTGTAGGGAGGCAGTAGGACTCAATTTATATAGCCATAAGGCCACTGCTTCCCAAGGAGGGGTTTTAATCAATTTTTGTTTGTTTGATTAGTTAACGTCCTATTAACAGCCAGGGTCATGTAAGGACGGCCTCCCATGCAATTACAAAATGGAAGGCCTTATATCTATAATATACTGACCATTTTTTATTAATTAAAAACATCTTCATAACAGCTAAGTATATACCCAGTATAAATTAAGGAGTTGATTAGACTACACATTTGTACCCGCAGTCTCCATTATTCTAGGCCGGCGATACAGATTTCATTTCTTGTACATTTCTTCAAAAACAATAAAACATACATTTAGGAAGCTCTTCATTTCTTCGGGAATAAAACCTTTAGGAATATTATGATCATTGACTAGAAGATAACCTGGTACCAAACTAAATATTTAGATTCTAAATACAAGGCAAATTGAATTTTGAAATGTAAATCTCTGAAGTTAAAATTGAACAGAATAATTTCCAGATAAAAATATCAAATGTCACTTTTAAAAAACATTTTTTGTCATCATATACATATATCATGACTTTTTGTAATTTTCACATGGATCAATTGAGAATCACTACAATCATACCTGTTTGAACGACTTCATAATAGAGGCCAAGTAGCTCTGTAATATTCATGATTGATCAGCCAAATTTAGAATGAATGTATTCTGCATGATGACATAATTATTTAGTTTAATAATTAGGATATATACAACATAATCAAATTGGATATATCTCACTCAGATTGCATGGTAAATTAATCTAATTAATACATGTATAAAAATATTTCAAAATTAAAAATGAAAATTAATTTGATATTATTAATAGTCTACTTCAGTAGGCGGCCTTATTGTTTTTTATCTCTACATTTTCCCAGTTTTAATTTTACTTTGCTTGTTAAAAATTAAAAAATATGCTATAATGTCTTAAATACATTTAAATACCAAATACTAAACTTTAAATTATAGATTTTATTTAAAGTCACATTATTTCTTTTGGAAACAATCATAAACACAAATATCTAAGCTAAAATCAATAATTACAAATTAATCAGCCATGGCAAATAACTCCATCTCTCAAAATATTACTGTGAAGTTTGCCGTATATGTATGTCATACCTACCGGTCGTAATCATCGATGTATTGAAGAACTATTCTGCTGTCCTCACGAAGTCTAAGTTCTCCAGTGTATAAAAATATTTAGCATGGTCAACATCGGTTGTAAGCCAAGCAGTCTGTGTCCGTATTTGCTTACATTCAGCAATCAGACATTACGTAAACAAACACACATGCCTGTGTTCCCCGCACTGAATAATCACGTGACTAACACATATGTGTCACAAAAGAATGCCGTAGACACACTCTCTAAACAAAGAACTGTCGCTTCCGACAATTTTTGTTGTTAATACTCTATTTAGTAAATAGTTAACAGGCATTATGTTGTTTTAAATAATATTAGATCGACATCACATGTACGACAACTTTGTCTATTTGTATCAAGAACATTTTCCGACATGTCGTGAAAACCGTAACGATAGAGATTCTAAAAGATTACAGAGAACGTCCACTTCATTTGGCATATGTCTGATGAGGATTGTCATTATATCATTGCTTAAATAATATCGGTACAACATAGGCCTACTGTACGGTATTTATTGTGGTAGGCCCTACGAGTATGTACTGAGTATGGAATAGTGCGTCAGATCCAAGCTATCAACCGATTTCACTTCATAACTTTCCTAGTTTTACACACGTGTTACAAAGACCTCGCTCATGGCCGTTCATGATTGTTTAATTGCTGAACATTCTTTCATATTTACACGAAATAATATCGGCAAATTCCTGTCTTTAGTCAACCGGAGCTACCGAGGGGAGATTAATCAATTATGTGTAATGCCCGATGTCGTTCAGGTTGGTCTTTAGTGTGGCCTTCTTTCAACCGGAAGTTGCGCAGATACGTACACATATGCAAATGACGGGTGGAAATAAGGTCATCGGTCATCAAAATTTATGCAAATTGTCTTGACCATTTTACGTAAATAGCGACTTTATCGTACTTTTTTTTGAGTCCTTGGTATCTTATTCCCAAATTATATCATCATTATAGATATTTGTTAATTCAAAGATGTGTTATGGAAGGTAGATATGAATAAGAGGAAGATAAAGAAAAAATCGCATTTAAATGAGAGGTCAACCGCATTTAAATGAGTACAAATGTAGGTCAGCCATACGTTCTTGTATAAACACAAGGCATATACATGCCTTTGTGTTAAAAAACGTTCAAAGATTTTAGCCTATAAGACACCTGTGACCTTGAGAGTAGATCAAGGTCATTCATTTTCACAACTTTTGTAGCCCTTCATCCCAGCATGCTACAGGCCAAATATGATTACTCCGAGCCTTACAGTTATTGTGAAGAAGTTGTTCAAAGGTTTTAGCCTATTTGACCCCTGTGACCTTAAAAGTAGGTCAAGGTCATTCATTTTCACAATTTGGGTAGACCTTCATCCTAGTATGCCAGAGGATAAATATCATGCTACAAGTCATTAATGAGTACTCTGGGCACGGTTATTGAGAAGTGCTTCAAAGATTTTAGCAAATTTGACCCCTGTGACATTGGAAGTGCAGGTCAAGGTCCATCATTTTCACAACTTTGGTAGTTCTTCATCCCAGAATGCTACAGGCCAAATATGAATACTCCGAGCCTTACGGTTATTGAGAAGTAGTCCAAAGATTTTAGCCTATTTGACTCCTGTGACCTTGAAAGTGCAGGTCAAGGTCATTCATTTTCACAACTTTAATAGCCCTTCATCCCAGCATGCTACAGGCCAAATATGATTACTCCGAGCCTTACAGTTATTGTGAAGAAGTTGTTCAAAGATTTTAGCCTATTTGACCCCTGTGACCTTAAAAGAAGGTCAAGGTCATTCATTTTCACAATTTTGGTAGCCCTTCATCCTAGTATGCCACAGGATAAATATCATGCTACAGGTCAATAATGAGTACTCTGGGCACGGTTATTGAGAAGTGCTTCAAAGATTTTAGCAAATTTGACCCCTGTGACATTGGAAGTGCAGGTCAAGGTCCATCATTTTCACAACTTTGGTAGTTCTTCATCCCAGAATGCTACAGGCCAAATATGAATACTCTGAGCCTTACGGTTATTGAGAAGTCGTTCAAAGATTTTAGCCTATAAGACACCTGTGACCTTGAAAGTGCAGGTTAAGGTCATTCATTTTCACAACTTTTGTAACCCTTCATCCCAGCATGCTACAGGCCAAATATGATAAATCTGAGCCTTACAGTTATTGTGAAGACGTTGTTCAAAGATTTTAGACTATTTGATCCCTGTGACCCTAAAAGTAGGTCAAGGTCGTTCATTTTCACAACTTTGGTAGCCCTTCATCCTAGCATGCCACAGGATAAATATCGTGGTACAGGCCAAATATGAGTACTCTTGGCACGGTTATTGAGAAATGCTTGAAAGATTTTGGCCTTACAGTTATTGAGAAGTCGTTTGAATGAAAAGTTTACGCACGGAGTACAACGGACGGTGCATGATGACTATAGGTCTAAAAATGTAAATATTTAATTGTTATCGGGAACCAGCAGACAGCCGGTGAAGGATGATCAAGATGTTAATTGGTGGTGTGACGATTGCAGAGTTCTGACTGGTGTGGAACCCGAAAATCCGTTTGACAGCTCTTTCGATGGTATGAACTTTTGTTTGTTTGATTGATTTATTAACGTCCTATTAACAGCTATATTCATGTAAGGACGGCCTCCCATGTATGCGGTGTGTTGCGTGTATGTTGTGCGAGGTGAGTGTACTAGGAGACTGCGGTATGTTCGTGTTGTGTCTTCTTGTATAGTGGAACTGTTGCCCTTTTTATAGTGCTATTTCACTGAAGCATGCCGCCGAAGTAGTGTGTAGTAGTAAAACAAGGAAGAAAAAAGAGCAAAACCTATTCAATCTTCCCCGGATACGAGATGCAACCCACGGCAAACAGGTTGGCTCAAATTGGAGCTACTGTGAAAGCTGTTTGTTTGTTTGAGTTTTACGGCCCATCGACAACTAAGGTCATTTAGGGCCAAACTACAAGTCAGGCATTAATATCAGGATAAAAGATCAGGGTAAGAAAAGGCATGTAAGGACTAAAACACAGATTGTAAACGTTTATTTGATAAAAAAAGTTTGCATGGGATAATTTTTTTTGTTCGTTTGTTTGTTTGATTAATTAACGTCCTATTTAACAGCTATGGTCATGTAAGGACGGCCTCCCATGCATGCGGTGTGTTGCGTGTATGTTGTGCGAGGTGCGTGATTTGGGAGACAGCGGTATATTTATGTTTATATTTATATTTACCACTATTATAGACTTTCGTGTGTCTCGGCCAGGGGACAGAACCCAGCACCTTCCTCATAGGGGCCAACGCTCAACTCAAGGCCAAAAAAATATGATTGGGAAAAAATACATTATTTTACAAGAAAAAGTATTTTACATGACAACATACATAGTTGTTTACTGTGGCAAGGAGGGGTAAATGCCTGGAGCAATGGAGTGGGCTATGTGACTTGGCCAGATAAGTCCGTGACGAATGAACTAGCCCATATACAAGCTTATATGGTTGACCATCGAGTAACCCGGACCGACAGTGTCATGAAACAAACCGGTGCTCGAGGTTAGTCATTTATGTCATAATAAATTATGTGTCAAGTATGATCACTTGGTACTAGAAAGTAATGCTACAAACTTTTCTAGGAAAAAGTGTTGTAAAAATGGTACTTGTACCGAGAGTCACAAGCCTCATTGTCTGCTGTGACCTGGTTGTGGAAGGTGTCCAATGCAATTGTGGCTACCAAAACAAAACGAAAACATTAATCATTTCTTTTCTTCTGTCCACTCTTTCATCATACCGCATTTACTAGGATTGGCTACATATCTTCCAATATTTTAACAAAAGGTAGTTTAATACTTTCTAATGAAGATAAAAATTTCATCTTAGACAATGTTTAAATCAAAATTATTGAATCAAATCTACTCATGTTAACTTTTATTATATATATATTATCTTCATGAGTTATAATCTATTTAAGTTCATACCCTGTTGAAAGGTAAAAGGGTTACTTACATTTCTATGTGTGTATGTTGCAGGAGGTGAATGTTTGTTTAATTATTTTAACGTCCTATTAACAGCCAAGCCTCCCATGTATGCAGTGTGTAGCGTGTGTAAATTGTGAGGAGCGTGTTTTGGGAGACTGCGGGTATGTTCATGTTATGTCTTCTTGTATAGTGGAACTGTTTCCCTGTTTATAGTGCTATATCACTGAAGCATGCCGCCAAAGACTCCAAGCAACACACCCCACCCGGTCACATTTTATTGACAACTGCCAAACCAGTCTTCCAACTCCCTATATGCTGAGCGCTATAAGTAGGAGCAGAAACTACCACTATTATAGACTTTCGTTTGTCTCGGCCAGGGGACAGAACCCAGAGCCTTCCTCACATGGGCGATATCAACATGAATTGCCGACTGAATTTACAGAGTGAGTAGGTCCACGTAATATTGACATTGACACTACGGAATCAGATTTATATTTTTGAAATTTATCGAAGATGAAGTTATAAATGTTCTGGTGGATGAAACAAATACTATTAACAATATTGGCTTTTATGATTTGAAAGCACACTCTCGTGCAAGGAAATTTTCCGAGATCACCATCCTGGGGTTATGTTGTTGGTGTGCCTTACAGCACCACAAACCCAGGGGGCCCTAGTCCTGACAAGGGTAGCGGGACTGACATTCACCCCCTATAAATCTAGCAGGCCCCTCAATAATGAGAAGGACATAACCCCCGTAGCAGCAGGGATAGGACAATACACACAACAAAACAACAGCACAAAAACATACCTCACATTAAGGGAGTCATCTACAATATCCCTCACTATATCAATACAAACACATTCATTAGTCAGCAAATCAGTAGGGGGACACGTCAAAGGGGAAACAACAACATCGGTCCTACTGACATTTAATCTCCCCAAACTACCACACACAATCTGTAATGGTATCCACAAACACGCCGTAACACCGTTCAGGGAGCGATCCAGAAACAATAGGCTAATTAGAGAAAACAAACACAAAGCCCATGAACGGAACACAAACAAAACATACGCCCAAGCGGTCACAGGCACACCTGCCACCACAGACAATAATCACACCAGCAACTAGCGGCATTTCACACAAACTAACACTCAAACAGGCCGACCCACAGGTAGGACTTCAGCCACGTGACAAAACATCATATACGATGATATATGATATATGATAGGGTGGTACTAAGGTGTGCCTAACCCCGTTCTTTTCCAAAAACTCTTGGAATTCAGAGGAAACAAACTGTGGTCAATTGTCAGAGACCATCTCCTCGGGGAGACCATAGGACGCAAATATAAAACGTAGTACCTCTTGGCCACGGTGGTCGTTCACATATGTACACTCTCCAGCCACTTGAAGTGACTGTCAATTAGTACCAGAAAGTTATCTTGGTCATTTTCGGCAAAGTCAATGTGTAGGCGTTGCCACACGCAGGTCGGCTAACTCCACGGATGGAGTGGCGCTGTCGCGGGTCGATTGCGGACCGACTGACAGGATTTACACGAATTCACTTGTTGTTCGATCTCCTGGTCCAGTCCTGGCCACCACACATAGCTTCTAGCTAGCGCTTTCATCCGACACACACCGATGTGCTGATCGTGAAGATCGGAGAGTAAACGTTCTCGAAATGCCATCGGAATTGTTATACGAAGGCCCCATAGGATACACCCTTGCTCGGTGGACAGCTGCTCCTTACGGCTGAAGAATGGTTTGATCTCGTTGTCAGAGATATGATTTGGCTATCCTCTCAAAGTATAGTCTAGCACTCGCGATAGATTCGGATCATTACACGTCGCGCAACTAATGTCCTTGGCTACCACCAGAAGCTCATCAATTTGTGAAAATTGGAAGATGTCGGCCTCTTCTGACTCAACATTTCCTTGAACTGGTAGTCTCGAAAACGCGTCAGCTTTGTCCGGTAGCCTTACGGTATTTGATGTCATATTGATATGCTGAAAGGATCAACGCCCAGCGTTGCATACGTTACGAGCTGCTGCGAGAGTGGGTACACCAGTCTTGGGTCCTAATATTGTTGTCCACGGCTTATGGTCGGTCACTAAAGTGAACCGACGACCATATAAATACTTGTGAAATTTCTTTACACCGAAGATGAGGGCTAGAGCCTCCTTCTCTAGTTGAGCATAGTTCTTCTCACTTGGAGCGAGCGTGCGCAAAGCGAACGCTATGGGTCTCTCATCCTCATTATTCATTATGTGTGAGATAACTGCCCCTAATCCATATGCCGATGAATCACAGGCTAGCTTCAGTTGTTTGTTACCATCATAGTGTACAAGCATGGTGTTTGCTGAAAGTCTCTCCTTACACTTCAAAAATGCGGTCTCACATTCGCTAGTCCATTTCCATGGCGAATTTTTCTGTAGTAGTTCATGCATTGGTTGCAAGGTTGTAGACAAGTTAGGTAAGTATGACCCATAATAGTTTAATAAGCCTAAAAAGGACTTCAACTCTGTCACATTTGTAGGACTGGGTGCTTTCCTGACAGCTTCTACCTTGGAGGTGGTTGGGTGTGAACCCTCGCTGTTGATCATATGACCCATGTATTCCACTTCATCCTCCATAAACTTACACTTGTCTGAACGTAACCTTATGTTGTGTTGGTCAAGGCGCCTCAACACTTCTTCCAGCATTTCAAGATGTTTATCTTTGGACATCGCGGTGATTAATATGTCGTCAATCCGGCATAGTACATGATCCATCCCCTGTAATATCTGGTCCATAACAGCTTGGAAAATGGCAGGTGCGGAGGAAACCCCAAATGGCAATCGAGGATATTGATACAACCCAAGATGGGTGTTGATGGTGAGGTACTGTTCTGACTCACTGTCCAACAACAACTGTTGATAGGCTTGGGATAGATCAAGCTTGGTGAACTGTTCTCATCCAGCTAACTGTGCAAACATATCGTCGACATTGGGTAAGGGGTACTGCTGTTCATCCAGACACTGGTTTGACCATAGCTGTTAATAGGACGTTAATAAATCAAACAAACAAAAGACACTGGTTGATGGTTACTTTAAAATCCTCACACAACCGAATAGACTTATCCGCTTTCGGAACTATAACAATGGGAGTAGCCCAATCACTACGGTCAACTTTGCTGATAATTCCCTGTGATTCCAGTCGATCGAGTTCCTTTTCCAGAGATTCTCGCAATGCGAAGGGTAAGGGACACGCTTTACAGAATATAGGTTTCGCGTTAGGGTCCAGATGGATCCTTGACTTAAAATGTTCAATCGTTCCCACGTCCTTCTGGAATAACTGACTGTATTTGGACTTTAACCCCTCAATGCTAACCAACTGACTATGTGTAGGCTCCCTTGAATCTGAATGAACTCTGAAAATCTGCTTCCAGTTGAGCTTGATAGTCTTCAACCAATTCCTCCCAAGTAAAGGTTTGTCTCCCTTGGCTATGATCAAAGGCAATGTCACCTGTTGACTCTCATACCTTACAGGTACCTCCACTGTCCCTAGTATCTCAACGTGGTCACCGCTGTAGGTTTTAAGTTTCACTCCAGTGGGTTTCAATGATAAATCACTCAAACAGGCTTTATACACTGTCTCCGAGACAATACTGACCGCTGCTCCTGTATCTAGCTCCATATTTACTAATGTTCCATTTAAATCAACCTTCACCCGATAACTAGATGTTAAACCACCTTTTGATGCTTGAAAAATACCATACATTCCAAAGTCATCGTCAGTGCAGGCCCCGTCGGCCTCTTGTATATACTTGGCCTTGACAGTTTCATGGGTGGCTGTTAATAGGACGTTAAAATAATCAAACAAACAAACAAAATTTTCTCTTAGATAAACACGCCTTGGCAATGTGCCCAGTTTTTGAACATGCATAACACTTCGCGTCTTTGTGTAACACGCCTTGGCAATGTGCCCAGTTTTTGAACATGCATAACACTTCGCGTCTTTGTGTCAACATACATCTGATGGGTGTTTTCCGCCACAACGATAACAAAGTTTTTTGTTGTTTACATTGTCTGACTGTGATCTTGACTCACCTGTCACTGCTTTATTATTTAAATCACGTTTCGGTGGTCTGGATCTGGGTCCTTTGAACACTTTATTTACATCCGTCTGCACATGCCCAGGCTTCATTTCCGTCGTGTTCCGCGCGGCAGTTTCCATAGCAACAGATATTTCACATGCTTTGTCCAACGTCAAATCCTTAACCGCTAATAGTTTCTTCTGAATAAACTCATTACGAAGGCCACAAACAAGTCTGTATCTGAGAGCTTGTTGGAGAAAGTTACCGTACTCACATCGAGCTGCTAATTTCTTCAAACCCACGACATCTTTCCCCCTCCTTCTGACTGCAGTTGTGAAATTTAAACCTCTCTGCTATGACTAACGGTTCAGGCATAAAATGTCCTTTGAGGGCTGTCACAATTTCATCTTACGTCTTAGTACTTGGTAAATCTGGTGTCATGATATTTCTTAACAGACTGTAGGTCTGAGGCCCCATAACGGCTAGAAATACTGCTACATTTTTATCCGTGATGTCGTTGGCGGCAAAATACTGCTCCATGCGCTCCACATAACACGTGAAGTTTTCAGACCCCTCGACAAATTCGCCTATTTTACCGACGTGCGCCATTGTATTCACTGCAAACGGGAGTTCCGCGAATGCTCTTAGCATTAGTGAACACGTGGAGTTCTTTTCCGAGTATCCTCGTCTCCAGTTTGTAATATATTGGGCATTGTTGGCCGCAACACTAAAAACAACCCGACTCCATCAATGGCTGCTCTATTGTATATTTATTATAGGAACTCACCACAACCATCGATACATACATAGGATACCATTAGGTGTGTTCCGGAAGGCATGGATATAAATAAAGATGCTTACCCCTAATATAAAATACATTACACTACTCCTTCACAAAACTAACGTCACAATATGCACAATCATACTTTAAAAACGTCGGAATGTTCAGTATTATGTGTCGAAGGAAAGGTATGGCTATACAGAAAGCAGATACATTGGCAAGAGGAATAGTTATCGTACGGAGACAGTCTTGGTTTGTGTTTTAATGTAGGGACACCAAAAATAACTCACGAGCATGCGCACAACAACCACTGACTACTACTAACACTTAGTCCGTCGGATGGGACTTAAAGATGTGATGATGCCCAGCCTTGCACGATAAAAACCCCTCTGCGGTCTTTCGATGAAGAGTAGGTGTGATAACGCCTGCCCAGAGGATAGGTATAGGTACAAGATATAGTTTAGATATTTTTACATAGATAAATTAGAAGGGCTTCAAAATTACAGAATCTATATACTAAATTGATAGGCTACGTTCCTTCCTTTCCCCATGCTCTTGATTGGTAGGGCTAGTTACTGCTAGACGATGCCATGATAGGACCTTTTAGGATGTAGGAGTCGTCTTCCAAATTAATAGATATATAGGTATGGCAGACGACTCCTCACTCTATGCTTTTTTCTATATACTTTGCTCTTCCTACTCCATTTCCTATCTTTTCGCGTGCCCCGAAACAATAACCATATCACAGAATATTGATACTGTCAAAATAGAGTTAGTCCCTTCAGGCGCGCACGTGGTATTTTATACACAGATGGCAACTCCATGCTGCAGCCAGACAGGAGCGGAACCAGAGCAACGTCCTCGGGCAATGAGAGGCAAAATGGGCGGTGTGTTGACTTCCTATGCGTAAGGACATCCATACGTGTGAATTTTATTTTACTTCTTACTTTGTATCTTCATCCCATACTAATATGGAAGTATTATCTTTTCCGAGTCGATTTGACTGCAGGTGTTCATACAGATTAGTACCCTCATTTCTACAGTTCGTTATTAGGCCTAGGGCCTACATGTTTTACACAATCTTTATTTAAATTAATATGAAGTCATTGGAAGTCTTTTAATGATAAGAATGCCTTTATAAATCTTAATTAGAGAATGGCTCGAATCTTCTAGAAAATGAACAGGTACTATAGTAAATGACCATGGTACAAGCATGTCAGTGATAACAACCCCCGCTACTCCCCCTCCACCCCCACCAACTAGCTATAGGCCTACCAGTACCAACAGAGGTTCGTTACATATAGATGAGTTATGGGTAGCACATGGAATATACACATGTGCTGTACCCATATCTCTTTGCTGTATATCGTTTGTAATAAACCCATGTGGCCTACCCATGAACCACACACAAACATCACATTTTCAATTTTTCATATATATTAATTTCATCATTCATCAAAGTGTCTTGTTGCCCTGCAGGTAGGGCGTTAGAATTGTACCTGCTGCCCCTATTGCATGATCGTAAAAGGCGACTAAATTTAGGATCTTATCTTTTCTCTTCTTCCTAACTGACTTTATCTTTCCTAATGCCTCCCTTGGCATCCCTCACTTTTGGCCTTGAGTTGAGCGTTCGCCCCTGTAAGGAAGGCTCTGGGTTCTGTCCCCTGGCCGAGACACACCAAAGTCTATAAAAGTGGTAGTTTCTGCTCCTGCTTACCAATCAGCATAGAGGGAGTGGGACGACTGGTTCGCCCGTTGTCAGTATAATGTGACCGGGTGGGGTGTGTTGCTTGAGTGTCTTCGGCAGCATGCTTCAGTGATATAGCACTATAAAAAGGGCAATAGTTCCACTATACAAGAAGACACAACACGAATATACCGCAGTCTCCCAAAACACGCACCTCGCACAACATACACGCAACACTACGCATACATGGGAGGCCGTCCTTACATGACCATAGCTGTTAATAGAACGTTAATAAATCAAACAAACAAACAAACAAAAAAACAGAATACACGGTGTTAAACACACCAACAGTTATAAACATGAAAGAGATTTCATGGAAGGAACTTCAAGGGGCAGTTTAAAAATTTGGACATAAACTACAACAGACAGATTGGCATGTCAAAAATAATGAATATTAAATGTAGGCCTAAATAGATATGAAGTCTCCTATGCTGGTATGGAAATTGTTTTACAAAATTTTTCATGAAAATATGTTTATGAATGGGATTTTTGTTTGTTTGTTTGATTAATTAACGTCCTATTAACAGCTATGGTCATGTAAGGACGGCCTCCCATGTATGTGGTGTGTTGCGTGTATGTTGTACGAGGTGCGTGTTTCAGGAGACTGCGGTATATTCATGTTGTGTCTTCTTGTATAGTGGAACTTTTGCCCTTTTTATAGTGCTATATCACTGAAGCATGCCGCCGAAGACACCAAGCAACACATCCCACCCGGTCACATTATACTGACAACGGGCGAACCAGTCGTCCCACTCCCTGTTTGCTGAGCGCTAAGCAGGAGCAGAAACTACCACTTTTAAAGACTTTGGTGTGTCTCGGCCAGGGGACAGAACCCAGAGCCTTCCTCACAGGGCGAACGCTCAACTCAAGGCCAAAAGTGAGGCGGTGCCAAGGGAGGCATTAGGAAGAATAAAGTCAGTTAGGAAGAATAGAAAAGATGAGAGATCCTAAATTTAGTCGCCTTTTACGATCATGCAATAGGGGCAGCAGGTACAATTCTAACGCCCTACCTGCAGGGCAATTATGAATGGGAGAAATTATTTCATTTTGATGTAATTAAAAACCATATATGCATGATTAAACTTATTCTGGTAAGAGGTCGCATTTTTTGCAGAGTGATTAAGGTTGTCAAACACATTACCAATCAATTGATCAACCAGTCACTAGCCCTCCACCTCTGGGTTCAAATCCCACAGGCCATATATATGTCAGTGGTATAACTGCGCTTTCTTCCACCTCTTATAACCCTGGAACCTGGCACATCATAAATGAACCTGGTGTTAAATATCACAATCAACATTTGGAAAAATGTTTCACAAGCTATACTAAATACCGTATAGCGGGAAATTTTAGCGGGGCTTTAATTTGGCGATTTGGCAGTTTTTGTTTTTTACTTAAAATTCATTACATAAATCATTATCTATAAACCTATTTTCATCAATGCTATTTCAAAACAATGTATAATACAGCATCCGAAATTCGCCATTTAACTTAAACATATGTATGTTTACATTTTTTTTTTATTATTAATATTTCCAGTTATGAACAATACATTGACCTTACTGAGGAAGAGGAAGAAACTCTGCTTACGTCAGACTCGGAGTAAGTTTTGAATCATTTTCATTTGTAAATACTATTCTACACTTGATCTTTTTTTCATTTTTTTTTTCACTTTATCTCGAACATATTATAGTCCTACTAATATTTTAATTAGTGGTAATCCTTCATATTTTAAAATACATATGTTATTAAAACTGTCATAGATGTCTCTATTTCTCTCTTTTTTTACAGGTCAGCAGGTTTTGATCTGACTCCAGAAGAGGAAGATATTCTTCTATATTCCTCTGATAAGTAAATTATTATCATATATATATTTTTTTTTCTCCTAATTATAAAATACAAAAATATAATATATAGTTTTAAAAAAATATAATACTTTTTAAAAAGTGTTTATTTGTTAAAATAATTGTAAACATTTATAATTTTACCTTTTTTAAAGAAAAAATGATTTTTTTTGTGTATTCTTTCAGTGACATGAATCACGAAATGACAGAGGACCAGGACAGCTCTGGACATAGAGTGCAGTTTTTTTTAGTACTGCATGGCCATCTAATGGAGTATGAAGAAACATTACAGTCTGAAATCCGTGAAATTCACGCTTCAGCGAATTATTTAATTTCAAAAAAAGAACAACTCTTACAAATGCTGCATTACCTGCAATGTGACTTAGAAACATTTATGGAAATTTAACTCTCTGAGGATCATTCATACAAAAACTTTTATAAAAACCCAAACTGTGTGTACTGAATATTAACTAATGTGAAAATTATATTAACTGTATACAAACAAACACATATATGTACAAGTTCCTGGATCCAGTGAATATTGTTTTCGTTAATTGATAGATCGTTTTTTTGTGGTAGGTCTTATGATCGATCAAGTGATATCACCATATTTGTTTTACGCTGATTGACATTTTAACTCAAAAATAGCTGCGGTAATATTAAATATTATTATGTATATTCCATAAGTAACTGAAAAATAGGACTCATTTTTTTTACTTTTTTACCAAATTTTATGTTTTTTGACATATTGTAATGGAAGTATCATTGCATTGATGATGTGTAAATTTTAATCACAAGTAACTTGATTAAAACGTTCATTTTCATAAAAAACAAAAAAGTCTTTTTTTCATATATTTTTTCATAATTATAACTTTATATAAATTCTGGCATTACATCATATTGTGAGATATTGCTGAGTCTGCAACTATTGTGATTGCATCATATTGTGAAATATTGCTGATTTTGCAATTATTGTGATTGCGTCATATTGTGAAATATTGCTGATTTTTGCAATTATTGTGATTGCATCATATTGTGAAACACTATCTGTGACGTCACTTCCGGAAACAGAAGTACATACATGCTGCTGCTTATTTATTACAACTGTACCTAGTTCATGTGTATATGACAAACTTTACATAGTTGAAATGTACTGCAGCCATGTATCATTTATTTTCATTCTGAATTTTTGTTGAAACTACAGAAGTGTAAATAATTAATTTTGTATCTTTTTTGAAACAATGTTTGATTCTATTAAATGCATCAGTGACACATTCGCAACTTATAAAATGTTTTCTCTAAAATAAAAAAAACCTGTAGAATGAACCTACATTTATTATTCATTTATATATATTTGAAATTGGTCATTTCAATTTTTGTTATATTCAACAGATATAAAAAATTGTTGATTATTTTTTTAGACCTTAATCATCATGAAGTCTGAAGAATGTTGAGTTGAGTGCTCTTGAAAGTAAACTTTACCAATTGGACCAAGAAAATCATGAACAGAACATTTAAACAGTATTCATTTATCAAATGTTCCTTTCAACTGTAATTATTAAATAAAATCATGATGCAAAACCTTTTCATTGTTTAACTTTGTATAAATATTTGTTTATATTAGTCCTATAGATCCAGTTATTATAATTCTTGCATCCACATGTGTGCATGTCTGCCCATTTGTTTGTCAGGGCTTGTGAGATAGCTTTTCAATTACTTTTAAATATAAGGATTTTTTTTACATATAGCAATATAGATACCCTGGTCTTAGGATTTCTAAATTCTACTTTACAAGAGAGTAGATTCAACATATAAATAAAACCATAAAACTAGCAAGTTATCTGCAATGTTACAATTTTTTTTCTGAACCAAATTTGGTTCAGAAAAAGATTTGAAACATTTCAGTTAATGTGTTACTTGTACATAGAACATGCATGTATTAATACTAACAGTGAATACAATCACATACACTAAAATGTAGTATGTAGTACTATATACATCTGTTGTGATTTGAGTTCTAAAGAAAAAAAATGGTACATATTGTACATGGAAGAAAGAAAGATATACAGCACCATATGATTTCAAACCTATCACAAGTGTGCTTTCATGTAATTACCCATATCTGAATAATTCAAAGTTGCTCCAAAATCATCCAGACTTAATAACAAAAACAAGAGGCCCAGAGGGCCTGTATCGCTCACCTGGTTTGTAATGCCAAATAATTTTCTGAATACAGGTTCATTGTTTCTTTTCTAAAGGAATTTTAATATTAACCTCTAAATCCCCTATTGGGCCCCACCCCTCCTGCCCCCTGGGGGTCAGAGCCAAAATTTATACAAGTTCTGTTCCCCTTCCACAAAGGATGTTTCTGGCCAAATTTGGTTACAATCCATGCAGAACTCTATGAGAAGTTCAGAGCCAAAATTTATACAAGTTCTGTTCCCCTTCCACAAAGGATGTTTCTGGCCAAATTTGGTTACAATCCATGCAGAACTCTATGAGAAGTAGCGATTTAAAGGATTGACCTCTATTTCCCCTATTGGGGCCCACCTCTCCTACCCCCAGGGGATCAGAGCCAAAATTTATACAAGTTCTGTTCCTCTTTCCCCAAGGATGTTTGTGGCCAAATTTGGTTACAATCCATGCAGAACTCTAGGACAAGTAGCGATTGATAGAATTTACCTCTATTTCCCCTATTGGGCCCCGCCCCTCCTGCCCCCTGAGGGTCAGAGCCAAAATTTATACAAGTTCTGTTCTCCTACCCCCAAGGATGTTTGTGGCCAAATTTAGTTACAATCCATACAAAACTCTAGGACAATTAAGTAGCAATTTATAGAATTTACCTATAATTCCCCTATTGGGCCCCGCCCCTCCTGCCCCGGGGACCAGAGCCAAAATTTATACAAACTCAGTTCTTATTCTCCCAAGGATATTTCTGGCCAAATTTGGTTACATTCCATGCAGAACTCTATGACTAGTAGCGAATTAAAGGATTTACCTCTATTTCCCCTATTGGGCCCCACCCCTCCAGCCCCGGGGGGGCCAGAGCCAAAATTTATACAAGTTCTGTTCCCCTTCCCCCAAGGATGTTTCTGGCCAAATTTGGTTACAATCCATGCAGAACTCTACGACTAGTAGCAATTTATAGGATTTACCTCTATTTCCCCTATTGGGCCCCGCCCCTCCTGCCCCCGGGGGGGGGGTCAGAGCCAAAATTTATACAAGTTCTGTTCCCCTTCCCCCAAGGATGTTTGTGGCCAAATTTAGTTACAATCCATGTAGAACTCTATGACTAGTAGCGATTTAAAGGATTTACCTCTATTTCCACTATTGGGCCCCGCCCCTCCTGCCCCCGGGGGGTCAGAGCCAAAATTTTATACAAGTTCTGTTCCCCTTCCCCCAAGGATGTTTGTGGCCAAATTTTGTTACATTCCATTCAGAACTCTATGACAAGTAGCGATTAAAAGGATTTACCTATATTTCCCCTATTGGGCCCCGCCCCTCCTGCCCCCGGGTGGTCAGAGCAAATATTTATACAAGTTCTGTTCCCCTTTCCCCAAGGATGTTTGTGGCCAAATTTGGTTACAATCCATGTAGAACTCTATGACAAGTAGCGATTTAAAGAATTTACCTCTATTTCCCCTATTGGGCCCCGCCCCTCCTGCCCCCGGGGGGTCAGAGCCAAAATTTATACAAGTTCTGTTCCCCTTCCCCCAAGGATGTTTGTTGCAAAATTTAGTTACAATCCATGTAGAACTCTATGACTAGTAGCGATTTAAAGGATTTACCTCTTTTTCCCCTATTGGGCCCCGCCCCTCCTGCCCCCGGGGGGTCAGAGCCAAAATTTATACAAACTCAGTTCTTATTCCCCCAAGGATATTTCTGGCCAAATTTGGTTACATTCCATGCAGAACTCTATGACTAGTAGCGAATTAAAGGATTTACCTCTATTTCCCCTATTGGGCCCCACCCCTCCAGCCCCGGGGGGCCAGAGCCAAAATTTATACAAGTTCTGTTCCCCTTCCCCCAAGGATGTTTGTGGCCAAATTTGGTTACAATCCATGCAGAACTCTACGACTAGTAGCGATTTATAGGATTTACCTCTATTTCCCCTATTGGGCCCCGCCCCTCCTGCCCCCGGGGGGGTCAGAGCCAAAATTTATACAAGTTCTGTTCCCCTTCCCCCAAGGATGTTTGTGGCCAAATTTAGTTACAATCCATGTAGAACTCTATGACTAGTAGCGATTTAAAGGATTTACCTCTATTTCCACTATTGGGCCCCGCCCCTCCTGCCCCCGGGGGGTCAGAGCCAAAATTTATACAAGTTCTGTTCCCCTTCCCCCAAGGATGTTTGTGGCCAAATTTTGTTACATTCCATTCAGAACTCTATGACAAGTAGCGATTTAAAGGATTTACCTCTATTTCCCCTATTGGGCCCCGCCCCTCCTGCCCCCGGGGTGTCAGAGCCAAAATTTATACAAGTTCTGTTCCCCTTCCCCCAAGGATGTTTGTGGCCAAATTTGGTTACAATCCATGTAGAACTCTATGACAAGTAGCGATTTAAAGGATTTACCTATATTTCCCCTATTGGGCCCCGCCCCTCCTGCCCCCGGGGTGTCAGAGCCAAAATTTATACAAGTTCTGTTCCCCCTCCCCCAAGGATGTTTGTGGCCAAATTTGGTTACAATCCATGCAGAACTCTATGACTAGTAGCGATTTAAAGGAAATGTTGACGGACAGACGGACGGACGGACGACGGACGGACGACGGACGCCGCGCCATGACATAAGCTCACCGGCCCTTCGGGCCAGGTGAGCTAAAAAAGTCATGTAAACCCCAAATATGCAATGCCCAGATCAGTGATAATGCATCCGTCCACTTCCATTTATCTGTAGCTATTTCTTCTGAATTTCATCCCCACCCAAGTTACAACTTCCCAACCTCATGATTCTTCGGTCTTTCAGCACCCCCCCCCCCTACACACACACACATACCTGATTGATTGTCTTGTTATTTCAGGTTCCTATTTAGGTATTATTCTTAAAAACCAAAAAGGGTATACACACTGTGTACTCTCTGAGGGGAACTGCTTCATTCAAAAATGGAATTTACTATTTCATCTTAATTTTGAAATTTTCAGTTTAATTATTACTTATATGATATTGGACTATTAAAACAGTGTAGAACCCCTCAGCTACAGAAAAAGTACTGTTGTACACATTTCTCTTAATTAATTAATTTCCTTCCAACTGAATCATATTTTTCTCCAGAACACAAAAGAACAAGAAACAACACAAAAGGAAAGCAATATACATATAGGCCTATATGCTTTCTTTAAATATATATGATAGCATAGGCCTACATGAATGTGAAGATTAAATATTATCAATGTTTGAGTGAATTTTCTAGTTCTATAGCTGCTACATGAAATGTACGTTAACGTTTACATGTACATTGTACAATACATATACATTATAAAAGTTTCTTGCCTTCCGGCTAAACATTCCTGTCATCTCTCAACAGAACTCACAAATTGTTTACAAAAAACAGAGACATAGATATTTGAATTAAATCTCTGCAAAAAACTATACAGAATAATTGAACACATGTGAATGGAATATGTAATGTACATATTGTACATGTATAATGTTTATGTGTGAGCTAATTTATTTTCACATCTTTAATAGCTACATGCATGGACGTTGAATGGAAAGTTTTTGTGTGGTTTTAAATGGGAAATTACGTTAGTTTATTTATTAAACTTCTTGATTCGGTTGATGTGAAATACGACGATTGGGATGCGGCAATAATTGCCCCTTGCCGGGCCCCATCTCTGCATCGGCCGAATATTTGTGTCGATTTCCATGTCTAAAGATGCTTTTATCGAACAAGAGGCCCAGAGGGCCTGTATCGCTCACCTGGTTTGTAATGCCAAGTAATGTTCTGAATACAGGTTCATTGTTTCTTTTCTGAAGGAATTTTAATATTAACCTCTAAATCCCCTATTGGGCCCCACCCCTCCCGCCCCCAGGGGGTCAGAGCCAAAATTTATACAAGTTCTGTTCCCCTTCCCCCAAGGATGTTTATGGCCAAATTTGGTCACAATCCAAGCAAAACTCTAGGACAAGAAGTGATTTATAGGATTTACCTCTATTTCCCCTATTTGGCCCCACCGTCCTGCCCTCGGGGGGCCAGAGTCAAAATTTATACAAGTTCTGTTCCCCTTCCCCCAAGGATGTTTGTGGCCAAATTTGGTTACAATCTATGCAGAACTCTATGACTAGTAGCGATTTAAAGGATTTACCTCTATTTCCCCTATTGGGCCCCGCCCCTCCTGCCCCCGGGGGGTCAGAGCCAAAATTTATACAAGTTCTGTTCCCCTTCACCAAAGGATGCGTGTGGCCAAATTTGGTTACATTCCATTCAATACTCTATGACTACTAGCGATTTAAAGGATTTACCTCTATTACCCCTATTGGGCCCCGCCCCTCCTGCCCCCGGGGGACCAGAGCCAAAATTTATACAAGTTCTGTTCCCCTTCCCCCAAGGATGTTTGTGGCCAAATTTGGTTACAATTCATGTAGAGCTCTAGGACAAGTAGAGATTTAAAGGATTTACCTCTATTTCCCCTATTTGGCCCCGCCCCTCCTGCCCCCGGGGGGTCAGAGCCAAAATTTATACAAGGTCTGTTCCCCCTCCCCCAAGGATGTTTGTGGCCAAATTTGGTTACATTCCATTCAAAACTCTATGACTAGTAGCGATTTAAAGGATTTACCTCTATTACCCCTATTGGGCCCCGCCCCTCCTGCCCCCGGGGGACCAGAGCCAAAATTTATACAAGTTCTGTTCCCCTTCCCCCAAGGATGTTTGTGGCCAAATTTGGTTACATTCCATTCAGAACTCTATGACAAGTAGCGATTTAAAGGATTTACCTCTATTTCCCCTATTGGGCCCCGCCCCTCCTGCCCCCGGGGGACCAGAGTCAAAATTTACACAAGTTCTGTTCCCCTTCCCCCAAGGATGTTTGTGGCTAATTTTGGTTACAATCCATGCAGAACTCTAGGACAAGTAGCAATTTAAAGGATTTACCTCTATTACCCCTATTGGGCCCCGCCCCTCCTGCCACTGGGGGACCAGAGCCAAAATTTATATAAGTTCTGTTTCCCCTCCCCCAAGTATGTTTGTGGCCAAATTTGGTTACAATCCATGCAGAACTCTAGGACAAGTAGCGATTTATAGGATTTACCTCTATTTCCCCTATTGGGCCCCGCCCCTCCTGCCCCGGGGGGGGGACAGAGCCAAAATTTATACAAGTTCTGTTCCCCCTCCCCCAAGGATGTTTGTGGCCAAATTTGGTTACAATCCATGCAGAACTCTATGACTAGTAGCGATTTAAAGGAAATGTTGTCGGACGGACGGACGACGGACGCCGCGCCATGACATAAGCTCACCGGCCCTTCGGGCCAGGTGAGCTAAAAATGATTACAATGCATTGTTATTAATGTAAGAATACTTCATTTGCATCAAATGTATCATCTCAAAACAACAATATACAAACCGCATTAGTGGTTTATCACACGAAACGAAACCGACACGACTGAGAAACACATGTCCGTGTTGACATTTCCACGCAGCCTCGTTTTCAAAGAGTTTGGCGAATTTATATTTAGAAATGTGCTAAATTTACATGGGGCTTCCCCAAAATTTCAAAGGTCAAAACTGGACACCGTAAGCAGAACTTGACCATCATTATGGTATGCAATGACTTTTGGAAGGCCAAAGAATTAGTGGTGTTCCGATTAATCGATTTAGTCGACGTCGCCTCGTTTGCTCTGGAAAATCGATTAATCGATCAATGATTTCTGTAATCGATTTCAAAATGACTAAAACGAAAAAAAATACGAGGTACAGATATAAGATGAGAAAGACTTCGAGGCACGCCGCTTTCCGGTGTGCAGCAATATAGTGTTTACAATGTATCTGTAACATGATGTAACGCGGTTTCTGATTGGTTACTGGATACGTTTCCGGTGTCGCTGCAAGCGCTTCAGCTTCCAGTAGCAACATACGATGAATGAACATGGCGACAAATACGACAGACGAACTATACGATCATCCGGGGGCAAAACGTTCCCGTGTGTGGAATTTTTTTGGATTCAAAAGAATAAAGGACAGCTGTCCTCCGAAACTAGACATGGAATTTGTCTTCTGCAAAAAGTGTGGAAACAAATACAAATTCAATAGTAAGTAGAATCGTCGGAACGTGTTTTTCCCGGAGTTTTTATAATTACTGTAGATCTATATTTGAAATTTTAAAACATGTTAATTTATTGCAGAAATTCTGTATTCTTCACAAAATAGTCAATAATTTTGCGGTCTAGTGGTGAACTTCAGTGACATCGTAAATATCCTATATTAAGATTAAGGAAAATGAAAGTAGAACCACGTTGTCGTTTTCGGTGGCTAACTAGCATCGCTTTTAGTTTTATATATTATAACATCGTGATAGCACGATGATAACAATAAACATTAAATTTAGATACGTAAAACGAAGTAATATCTGTTAAATCAGTCATAAGGTCATAAGTCTTAAACTCACTGAAAAAATATTAAAATTTTATTGTGAAAACAGTTAATGTAAATTTCAGTAAAATAAATTGACAATAAGTTGAACTTGTCTTTGAGATAAAGAACAATTTTCCTCATTGCTTTATCTTTTTTCAGAAAACACAACAAATATGCAATTTCATCTCGACCATCAGCATAGGGGATGGATTGCAGAGAATCACATCGAACAGAGTACTAGCAAACAGTCAAGCATTCCCACAATGTTTAAAAGACAAGTCAAGGAAGATGGTAGACCACTTACTGCAGATAAAAAACGCAAAATTGATGAGAAACTGTGTGATATGATTATTGACAAATTGTTACCACTGAATTTTGTTGAAAGTGACTCATTAAAACGTTTCTGCTGTGAATTAGATGAAAGATACACACCACCTGGGAGGAAAGCCATTACCAAGAAACTTGATGAGAAGTATGAGAATATGAGGATTGCACTTGTTGATGACCTAAACAAATGTCTCTATGGTGTTTCTATCACTCATGATGCATGGACATCTCTTAATACAGAATCATACGATACAGTTACAGTACATTATATCAACAGTGAATGGAAACTAAAGTCTGCTGTTTTACAGACAAAACTTTTCCCTGGGTCACATACTGCAGATAACATTGCCCGTCACCTGCAAACCACTCTGGAGACATGGGGAATCAAAGACCCTATATGTGTCACAGACAATGCGGCCAATGAAAAAAAGGCATTTCAAATAATGAATCTAACAAGAGTGGGTTGTTATGGTCACAAAATAAATTTAATTGTTAAGAACAGTTTAAAACCTACCAGAGATCAACAAAATCTTAAGCAGAGGAAGGTCCATTGTAACTTTCTTCCATCAGAGCCCCCTTGCATCCGATGTCCTTCAGCAAAAGCAAAAACTGTTGTTGGAAAGTTCCAGCACAAGGTCACAAACTTATACAAGATGTACCAACAAGATGGAATTCGTCTCTGGATATGTTGAAAAGACTCTTGGAGCAATCCGCTGCACTTCAAGCCACTCTTTTGGACAAATCCCTATCAAAAAGAGCCTCAGAACTTCAGAGAAATCTTTATGAAGAAATGGTTATAGTTGGGCACTTGGTGGAAGTACTGGAAGGATTCAAAACAGCTACAGAAATGCTTTCTCCTGAAAAAACACCATCACATCACCTGATCCTTCCTGTCATGAAGAAACTTTGTCAGGGAATACTGATAGAAGAGAATGATATCAGTATTGTCAAGAAGGTCAAAAAGGAAATGAAAAGTCAGCTAGAAGACAGGTTTGGTCCTGAAATAGATGTAGCACTGATTGCATCACTTCTTCACCCAAAAACGAAACATCTTTCCTTTCTGTCCACAGAAGAAAGAGAAAAAGCACATGCACTACTTTTAGTTGAAGCAAAGAAAGACAGAGTTACTGGTTGTGTTGTTATCAAGAAAGAGAAAGATGAGGAGAATCAAGATGCTACATCTAATAAACCTGTGCCTAATTTACCTGAACTCTCAGATGACCCAGAATCTCTAAATGATCAAGAGGAAAGGCCTGGAAATAAACAAGATTCTGATCCGGTGCAAGCTTCTAAAAAGAGAAAGGTTGAATGCGACTGGCTCGATGATATTATCGTTGGGGACTATAAAGAAGCTGGTCACATCCCTGAAGATGTTCTTACTGAACAGGAAGTTCAAAGATATCTAGTAGAGGATGCTGGTGGTAATACTGGTCTGGACTGGTGGAAAGAAAAAGAAATATTTTATCCAAGAGTGGCAAAAGTGGCAAAAAAATTCTTAGCAATCCCTGCATCATCTGTGCCTTCCGAACGAGTATTTAGTCTTGCCGGTAACATTGTTCGTAAAAAGAGATCTCAATTGAGCCCCGAAAATGTTGATAAAATGATTTTTCTGCACAAAAACTCAAAAGCTTAAGGTTTCTTAGGTCTGTACTTTATTCTTACTCTAATCTGAGGTGAGATCTACATGGACATTGTCAATAGTACTAGTATAGTCTGTGCAACATGATGAATTGATGATATGAATATGCCTAAACAAATACTGTGCTCTTGTTTCTAGTCAGTCAAGTACTCTGAATATTTAGTTTTCAGTTGTTGATCAGTTTATTTAATTTTGTTTTATGTCATTAAAATGACAAGTCATTAACTTTCTTTAGAGTTGATCTTGTTATGTCAATTTGTCAACACATTCATAGTAAAATAATTAACACAAATATCTTGAAATATTTTGAAAACAATTTATTCAATGAATCATTAATTCATTATAAAATAAAAAAAAACAAAGCACATACAAATTATCGGATACAAAATGGTATAAAAGAATACATATTGGCAACCGTATACGTAACACCCAACAATTTGAAAAAGAAAAGAAAAAAGCAAACAAGAACTTTGATTTTTGTAACATGCAAGCCCGACAGAGCAAACAAAATTAATCGATCATTAGTCGATGATCGATCGTTTTAAAAGGATGATGATCGATTGTGAATTTATGAAGTGATTCCCAACACTACAAAGAATGCATTTAGACTGGTTTCCTTTGCCCGACTATTAACTTTAACATTGGAGGAGTATCAGCAGCTGACGTATGCGAGGCAAAAAATACAAGAGAAGCTTCATTATTTAGAAGTAAGTATAATGATATTATTTATATATCATGCACTGTTATATACATAATCTACATCATTTCAATTTATTTGTTCCATCATACACCTCAATATGTAAAACCTTCATAAAGACAGTTGTTAAAAACATCAATTTCCTCACAGAAACAAGAGACAGATCTATAGAAGGGGGAGACAGCTGCAGGAAGACGTGAGTCCATTGTCAATATATATAATATGATTATAAATAACCGTGTGCTTATACACATTTATTTTTTATCACAGGTAATACGCCATCATCCTTATAGAGAGATCCCCTCAACAGCAAACGGAGGAGGCGGGAAGAGGGAATTAATATATGAATTCGATCAAAATTTGTCTTCGATGAAGTAGACCTTTTGTCTATTTCGTAATAAATTAAAAAAAATGAGAATAAAACCTATTCCAAGAAATGTTGTGCGAGGTGCGTGTTTTGGGAGACTGCGGTATATTCATGTTGTGTCTTCTTGTATAGTGGAACTTTTGCCCTTTTTATAGTGCTATATCACTGAAGCATGCCGCCGAAGTCACCAAGCAACACTTACCACCCTGTCAAATTATACTGACAACGGGCGAACCAGTTGTCCCACTCCCTGTTTGCTGAGCGCTAAGCAGGAGCAGAAACTACCACTTTTAAAGAATAAGCGTGTTATCATCACAGTGCATGTTTGATAATTACATGAAATGTCTACATTCTACCTGTAGCTTAGCCTGTGTATTGTTTATGACTAGGCGTGTCATCACATATAAACAGGTACACGGTAAGTTCGTCCAGGGGCCGTCGGTTCTGCTCTAATTACCCACGACCCTTTGTTGTGAATGAAATGACCGAAGTCAGTCAGGAGGTTTAACGGGTTTTGAATGAATTTAAAAATAGCTATGCCGATTCAGTACACACGATGCTAAGTATTTATATCCTACCAGTGTAGTACGAGATCAATATAATTCCCACAAATACCTTAGTTTAGTTCTGAATATTTATATGACATTTCCAAAGAATTGTTCTCATGATGTTAATTCGCTACCCCTTATATAACTACTATTAATTTGTTTTTGAAAATGTGAATTTTAGACAAATAAGCAGTGTTATAATTCATTGTATTTGGTATGGGTAATTAGATATAGTTGAAAATATCTGGTAGTCAATTCACGATATCCCCATAATCATTGTATATTCGTTCACGTTACCGATGGATGCGGACGTGGTCACGTAGAGTTTAGCCGACAGCCTAAATATACACACGTGTTTATACTATCCTAAGTCAATTCAGTATGTATATAAACCATTGTTCACTGTTTGTGAAGGCATATTTTTTGTAACATTTACAACATAATACACGGAAAAGCAAAGAGTGTTTATTGAGTCCATGTCATTGTTATATACCTAAATCAAGATACGAAACTAAAAATAGATTTTCGGTGATATATAACTGATATAACTCTATTTATAAAAATAGTCATAAAATAATGACCGCCGATGCTTCGTGGTAATTAAAAACTACTCTCTTCATCATGATAAATGAACATGAAATACTAATCTAATGAGAAAACATAGCATTACTCATGTTTTATGTTATACAGTGTATGACGGCGACCATGACCTTCAAACCACCCGTATATAAGTCATGTTATCTACACAGTTATGCATGGGTGGAGTTGTAACCGACACGTCGTCACAGGTAATATAAAATAAATTCCACTTCGTCTTGAACTATTTCTACTGCTGCTGTGAAATACGACTGGTATTCTGGTGTGAAATTATGAGAATCGAGTTTGATAGTTTAGCTGAGAAGATTGATCAACAAAGCATGTCTTAGTTTTATTTGATATTTACAAGTAACGGGATCCGAATATGTAGGCTAGCTATTAAAGTAGGACTAGATGTTGTATGAGCTATCGACAAACCTGGATGACACCTTTATAATTCCGGTTTTGTTCAGACCACTCTGTTTACTTATTGTCACGTTGCGGTAATAATGATGCGTTTTTCTGCGTACTTTTAATTAAAATGCGTTTCGCTGATCACAATATAAAGTATGTGACCTACCCTTTAAATTGATAAATATGATTTGCATATTCATAAATTTCAAAGAACGTATTTAATCACATTATTGAAATTACTGGAAACAAAGGATTCGGCAAAATCTACTGTAATGTCTCCTCCCAGAATTTATGAATAGCTATTTACACACTTGTATAATTATCGCATTACAAATTACAATTTAACATGTATCTTAATATACTCATAATCTTCACAACACGTACTTGTTAGAATCTTATGACTTAATTTTATAAAATTTTCTCACATTTAAAGATGCTCCACCGTTCTTTGAACAATAAATTAATAATTAATTTTAATAAATTGTTTTCGCTGTAAGAACCTCAAACTTTTCAATTGTGGTAATGGTGTAAATGAAAATATATTTCAGAATTATAAGCAAAATAAACTATGAGTAAAATAAATATTGTTTTACTTTAAGATGTTTTTAAACATTCCATTATAGTTAACCTTAGCCATAAGTTTGCATCAGTTTTTTTTTTTTTTTAATTTGTTGTTGCTAGTATATTTACTTAAACATCTTTAATTCCTTCCTGTTCTGGATCATCTAATTACTGGAATACGGTGTATGTATAAATATAGAAGTAGTCTCGGCACTACACTAAGTAATTATTATCACCTAATAGCCAGCATATATAGCACTCCCAATGCTAACAATTTTCATACATGTTATATATGTGTATTATTAAGAAAGAACTACCTAGTTATCGGACATCTTAAGTTTCTATGCCATATATACAACTCTATTAACATAATTTTTACACAGGAACCTTGTGTGTTATATTTAATTAGTGTCTGTCTATCTGTCCATCTGTCTGTAACACTTCGTTTCCGTGCAATAACTGTAACTAACGCCGCTTTGCAAAGGACTTAAAATATTGTTTGGTTCCTTGTTTGATTCCAGGAACCAAACTAATCTAGTATTTATCATGCGTTCAAGAGTTTTACAAATGCAGCTCGCAATGGTAGCATCCTTATAGGGTGGGTATTCAAAATTGTGCAAATGATGGGGCTGATCCCCCGGGAGCCTGAGGGGTGGGGTCAAAAGGAGTCAACATGGAAGAGCACTCGTAATGCAATAGAAGCATCCTTATAGGATGGGGATTTAAAATTGTACAAAGTATAGGGCTGTCTCGCTGGGGCATTAGACGCGGGGCCAAAAAGGTCAATTAGGCTATTTTTTCATATAAATAATTCCTCTCTGAACCTTTGTATTGGATAACATATTTGTATGGTATGTATAGCATCATTATATGGTTGGGATTCGAAATTAACAAATTTTGGAGTCAATTTTACAAATTTTTCTAATTGTACGATTCTTTGTGATAAATTACAAAAAACAAAAAAACAAAAACCAGGTGAGCAATACAGGCCACATAGACAGCGAGCATACTAGGCCATGGGCTAGGAGGGTCCCACATGCCCCCCCCCCCCCCCCCAAAACTCCGAACCAATATTTTTCTGAACCCTTATGACCCACTGATCACAAATCAAAATGTTAACATTGCGTAACTTGGGATGAACTTCCGGTTATGACGTCATAAAGATGGCCGCCATCTCGAAATTGACTGAAAATTGAAAAATAGTCATAACATTGACATTTTTCAACCGAAGTAGACAAATGAGGTATCAAAATGACCACAAAATTCGACACAAATACATATCAAGACCAAAAAATCCAATATATGTAGTGATTTCTACGTAGGAAATGAAAAAATATCTGATATTATGCTCATAAATAGTGATTTTTCAGCAAATTTTTCATATTTGGCTTGACGCAGCAAAAATGTTTCCCAACAGCAAACTTTTATTTCTAATAAGTTTTTTGACCACTAATCAATCAGTTTAAGCAACAAAAACAACAAAAACCAATGTTAACATCGTTTAAGTTCCGGTTATGACGTCATCAAGATGGCCACCATCTCGAATTTCACTGAAAAATGAAAAATAGTCATAACATTAATATTTTTCAACTGAACTAGACAAATGAGGTTTAAAATGACCACAATAGAAAAACAAATACATGTCAGGACCAAATAATCCAATATATGTAGCGATTTGAAAGCAGGAAATTAAAAAATACGATTTTAAGCTAAAAAATGGTAATTTTTCAGCATTTTTTTCATATTTGGCTTGACGCAGCAAAATTGTTTCCAAACAACAAATTATTATTCGTAATCAGTTATTTGACCTCATATCAATCAGTTAAAACAACAACGACAACAAAAACAACAACAAAAAATATATAGAAATGCAAAAGAGAATTGTTGTTATACCATCATTTGGTTTACAAAACATCACCGGATGCGGCATATGATTGTTATTTTTTTTTCCCAAACCACTGAACACTACAGTTTCCCTAGTCGTCTTGGAATCTTCCTGAATATAACATTAAGCTAGTGACGATTTATATCTAACAAAATTTGAAGTCAAAGTGGTTGGCCCTGAATACTAAGTAACGACTTCATAATAAATCCATTTTTCATTTCTAGAAATATTGTAGCAGCTACAGTTAGACCCTCTCAAACTGAACTTATCACAGCAAAACGCCAACTAATAGCTAAACTGGGTATCAAATTAAAATTCTCGTAAATACCATGACACTTTCTCGACAACGTGTTCGTGTCTTTTTAGAATGAGCTACATCCATTGTATCATTTCCTGTGTGTTCTGTTTGTTTCGATTTGTGTATTTACGCGCCCCAGGGCCATCGACAAATAGGGTCATTTAGCGGCCAAACTACAAGTCATAGCATTAGTCTTATCAGGATAAAAGTTTCAGGGTCTACATGAAAAAGCAAGCTGTAAGGACTAAAACACAGATTGTAAACGTTTATTTGATAAAAAAAAGTTTTGCATGGGATAAAATAAATTTGGCTAAAACACATGAGAAAACTCATGCACAATGTTGATGAAACGATGAAATGTTGAGTTGATACGATGTATGATGAGAAAACGTTCATATTTTGCTTAAAATACCGATCTCTTTGAGATAATTGAAAATACGATTATGTCTCACTGCATGTAACAAAGTGTACATGTCGGAGACATCGTAGTAGTTATCTCGTATGTGTTTAAAATCAATACAATGCAATAAAATATGCTCCACTGTGAGAGGAGAATCACATGCATGGCATGTAGGAGGATCCTCCCCTCTCAATAGATAGGAAGTGTGTAAAATATGTGTGTCCAGTTCGGAGCCGAGAGAGAACAACTTCCTCTCTGCGGTCTCTCCGACTGGACAGTTTAGGATTAAGTGTAGGTTGAATTTTAAACAGTTTATTGTTTGTTTCGGTAGACCACCTTTGTTGCCAATGGTGTTTGACGGCTGACTGAATTGAAGGTTTGATGTCGGTGTATGGTAGTTTCAAATATGTTTGTGCTAGGCGAAGAGCAGTCTTAGCTGCTTTATCAGCCTGTTCATTCCCCTTTATACCCACATGACTGGGAATCCAGAGATAAGTAATTTGAGTTTTAGAAGATAATTGAAATGTTCGGATTAAAAGATTTTGGATTAGAGTATTTCTAGGGCTTCTTGATTTCAAAGCCTGAAGAACCGAAAGAGAGTCTGAACAGATGATTGCCTTTTCAATGCGGTGTTCTTCGATGTGGTCAAGCGCCAGACCGATAGCACATGCTTCCGCATAGAAAATGGAGGCAACATCAGGGAGACGGATAGTGAGTACAAGTGGATTTAGATGTACAGCAATCAGTTCGAAACATTATCACAATCTCTCTTTGATCCGTCAGTGAAGATCTGACCATGGTCAGGGATGATGTTTTGTGGGTGGGGAAAAAAGCGCTAATATACACTCCCGAAAAGGAGGATTTTTTGTATGTTTCTGTGGGTAATGCACTGGGATTTGTGCCCTCTCTATGGTAGAGATAAATAGATATCAGATGTTTGAATGAGGCTCCATGAGGTGGTACATTCCGATCCGGTGTACTCGTCAGTTGGTGATCGAAATATAGTATTTAGTTCCAGCCACCAATTTTGGAAATCTGATGCCAAATAGTATGGTTTGAGCTTTTGGATTTGTGTAAAGATATTGTCGTTGATGTAGTTTGGCGTTGTAGAAACAGCGGTTAAATTCGGGATTTTGGATGGGATTTTAGATGATTCAGTTGGGATCAGCATACTGTAAGGATAATTTCTTTCGTCGATCGTCTAGAGATGGCTCATTAGCTTCCACATGGAGACTCTTCACAGGTGTTGTTCGAAAAGCTCCAAGTGCCAGACGCAGTCCCTGATTCTGTGGATAGGGTCAAGCATCTGTAGATAGGAGCTGCGAGCCGATCCATAAACAATCGAGCCGTAGGTCAAGTTTTGATCTAATAAGTCCCCGGTAGATACGTAGATAAGCATTTCACGGTCTGCACCCCAATCAGAATGGGACAGAACACGTAGAATGTGTCAGCGCCTTCGAGCACTTATCCTTCAGGTGTTTTATGTGTGGAACAAAGGACAGTTTCGAATCAAAAATATTAATCCAAGAAATTTAGTTTGTTCAACTTCTGGAATTTATAATTCCATTGAGTGTGTGAGGTCTGGATCGTTGTGTGGTTTTCGTTTTTGACAGAAATGCATGCAGACAGTTTTTGATCTTGAAAATCTAAAGCCATTTTCGTCAGCCCAATTTTGTAATTTGCCTAAACATTGTTGTAGTTGTCGTTCTATAGTGTGCATGTTTTTTGATCTGTAACAGATCAAGAAACCATCCACAAATAGAGACCCTTCTGTAGATTGACCAAGACATTTGGTTATGCTGTTAATTTTTAAGCCAAAATGTGTGACAGACAGGATACCACCCTGAGGGACACCCATCTCCTGTTTTTGTGTTTCTGAATAAGTTGAACCCGTTCGAACTTTGAAATGCCTGTCAGATAAAAAATTTGAAATAAACTTTGGCAAATTACCACGTATACCGATATCATGAAGATCGTTCATGATTCCATATTGCCAAGTTGTGTCGTATGCCTTTTCAAGGTCAAAGAATACGGCCACAAGATGTTCTTTCTTGGCAAATGCTTCTCGTATAAATGTTTCTAGTCTAACTAGTGGTCTACCGTTCCCCTGCGGTTTCTAAAGCCGCTTTGCAAAGGACTTAAAATATTGTTTGATTCCAGGAACCAAACTAGTCTAGTATTTATCATACGTTCTAGAGTTTTACAAATACAACTCGTCAATGAAATAGGACGATAGTTATTGGCATCAGTAGCATCTTTCCCGGGCTTCGGAAGGGGTATAATAGTAGATTCCTTCCAAGACTCGGGAATTTTGCCAGAAGAGTAAACTTGGTTAAATATAGTTAAAAGACATTTTAGTGAAGATTCTGGTAATTGTTTTAAAAACATATATGGAATTTCGTCTGGTCCAGCTGCCGAGTCCCTTGATTTCTCAAGGGACTCGAGCAATTCTGTGTATAACGTAAGGAAATATAAGATGGTTACTACAGTGTCACATATTAATTTCACTAGTTCTTAATGATAATCATTTTCATTGTCCGTGCTTTCTCGCAAGAGTGTCGTCGTCGACTTCGATGACCTGATGTGACATTACATTACCGGGTTACCATCGTGGTTCTAACTTGTCAACCGTCCATGATTTAACATCAGAAACATCGAATTCAGGGATGTTGGAGTTCTTCCTGTTTCCAACCTAGTTTCACCTAGATTTACATATCGTATATGATTTTTTCAGACTTTCCCCCGGCATTATGGAAAAGACACCAGATGCACATTCTGCGGATGGTAGGGTTGGTTCTCCTTAATTCGTATGAAGCACAATTCCTCATTCTTGTGAACCTCAGTGACCATAGGTGGCACAGGTGGATTCTTTGAGGTCATCGATGAGGTCTGCAGTGAAGTTTCACTCTTTGCCAAGTCTGGAAAGCACTGTAGAGAACTTTTTACTGGAGAGTCTTCAATGGTCTCATCACGCATACACCAGATGTGACACAACCAGCACCTTTAAGGGAGTGGAAAAAGTCAAACCAATGAAAACCATTTAACATTAATGGCCTCATTCGTGACCTCGATGATATCACCTGTGCCATTTATGGTTGCACGAGGGTCCACAAGATTGATGAATAGTACTTCATACAAATTATGGAGCTATGCGCTAAGGAGAACCAATTCCGCCATTGGAAGAATGTGGATCTGGTGTTATTTCCATTTTGCCGGAGAAGTCTGAAACAGCATATATGTACGATATGTTAGAATCTATACATATATGCTGTTTCAGACTTCTCCGGCAAAATGGAAATAACACCAGATCCACATTCTTCCAATGGCGGAATTGGCATATATGTACGATATGTTAGAGTCTGTGCCCTGCAGGTAGGGCGTTAGAATTGTACCTGCTGCCCCTATTGCATGATCGTAAAAGGCGACTAAATTTAGGATCTTATCTTTTCTATTCTTCCTAACTGACTTTATCCTTCCTTTTGGCCTTGAGTTGAGCGTTCGCCTCTGTGAGGAAGGCTCTGGGTTCTGTCCCCTGGCCGAGACACACCAAAGTCTGTAAAAGTGGTAGTTTCTGCTCCTGCTTAGCGCTCAGCAAAAAGGGAGTGGGACGACTGGTTCACCCGTTGTCAGTATAATGTGACCGGGTGGGGTGTGTTGCTTGGTGTCTTCAGCGGCATGCTTCAGTGATATAGCACTATAAAAAGGGCAACAGTTCCACTATACAAGAAGACACAACATGAATATACCGCAGTCTCCCGAAACACGCACCTCGCACAACATACACGCAACACACCGCATACATGGGAGGCCGTCCTTACATGACCATAGCTGTTAATAGGACGTTAATTAATCAAACAAACAAACAAAACAAAAATGTTAGAATCTGAAAGAGATCCCACATCCCTGAACCTGTTGTTCCTGATATGAACTCTGGCCATGGATGGGTCATAAAAGATGACGGGTTAGAACAACACTGGCAATATGGTGTCACTTCAGCTCATCGACATCGAAGACGACGCTCTGACTTTCAACGAATTGGACACTGATATCTTGATTACTCTGATTCTGACTGCATGTGCCAGCTACCAGATATGTCGAGTCTCTTCAGTGGAAAGTGCAGTGAGACGAGAAAGCACGCACAATAATAATTGTTATCATTGAGAACCAGTGAAAGACAAATGTGACACTGTAGTAACCATCCGACATTTTGCTTATGCTATGCATAGGAAATAAACAATGAATCTGCTCATTTTCAAAGACACAAACGTTTTGGAAACTGTTAATGTTAGCTTAGGTTACATTTGTTACGCTATCAGTGGGCGTTGTGCTGTGATAATTATTTTTTTTGCATTTTCTATATATTTTTGTTGATTTGTTGATGTTTTTACTGATTGATAGGAGTTTAAATAACTGATTACGAGTAATATTTTGTTGTTGGGAAACTTTTTTGCTGCGTCAAACCAAGTATGAAAAATTTGCTGAAAAATCACCATTTTTGAGCTTAATATCAGATTTTTTCATTCCTGCGTAATAAATCACTACATATATTGGGTTTTTTGGTCCTGATATGTTTTTGTTGTCCTATTGTGATCATTTTGATACCTCATTTGTCTACTTCGGTTGAAAAATGTCAGTGTTATGACTATTTTTCAATTTTCAGTCAAATTCGAGATGGCGGCCATCTTGACGTCATAACCGGAAGTTCATCCCAAGTTATGCAATGTTAACATTTTGATTTGTGATCAGTTGGTCATAAGGGTTCAGAAAAATATTGGTTCGGAGGTTGGGGGGGGGGCATGTAGGACCCTCCTAGCCCATGGCCTATACGCTTCATTGCGATAAAAACAAGAGGCCCAGAGGGCCTGTATCGCTCGCCTGGTTTGTAATGCTCTGAATACAGGTTCATTGTTTCTTTTCTGAAGGAATGTTAATATTAACCTCTAAGTCCCCTATTGGGCCCCACCCCTCCTGCCCCCAGGGGGTCAGAGCCAAAGTTCTGTTCTCCTTCCCCAAAGGATGTTTATGGCCAAATTTGGTCACAATACAAGCAAAACTCTAGGACAAGTAGCGATTTATAGGATTTACCTTTATTTCCCCTATTGGGCCACACCCGTCCTGCCGCCGGGGTTCAGAGCCAAAATTTATACAAGTTCTGTTCCCCTTCCCCCAAGGATGTTTGTGGCCAAATTTGGTTACATTCCATGCAGAAATCTAAGACTAGTAGCGATTTAAAGGATTTACCTCTATTTCCTCTATTGGGCCCACCTCTCCTGCCCCCAGGGTGTCAGAGCAAAAATTTATACAAGTTCTGTTCCCCTTCCACCCAGGGTGTTTGTGGCCAAATTTGGTTACAATACGTGCAGATCTCTATGACAAGTAGCGATTTAAAGGATTTACCTCTATTTCCCCTATTGGGCCCCGCCCCTCCTGTCCCCGGGGGATCAGAGCCAAAATTTATACAAGTTCTGTTTCCCTTCCCCCAAGGATGTTTGTGGCCAAATTTGGTTACAATACGTGCAGAACTCTATGACTAGAAGCGATTTAAAGGATTTACCTCTATTTCCCCTATTGGGCCCCGCCCCTCCTGGCCCCAGACGGTCAGAGCCAAAATTTATACAAGTTCTGTTCCCCCTCCCCCAAGAATGTTTGTGGCTAATTTTGGTTACAATCCATGCAGAACTCTAGGACAAGTAGCGATTTAAAGGATTTACCTCTATTTCCCCTATTGGGCCCCGCCCCCCTGCCCCAGTTGGTCATAAGGGTTCAGAAAAATATTAGTTTGGGGGGGGGGTGTTGCATGTAGGACCCTCCTAGCCCATGGCCTATACGCTTCATTGCGATAAAAACAAGAGGCCCAGAGGGCCTGTATCGCTCACCTGGTTTGTAATGCCAAGTAATGTTCTGAATACAGGTTCATTGTTTCTTTTCTGAAGGAATGTTAATATTAACCTCTAAGTCCCCTATTGGGCCCCACCCCTCCTGCCCCCAGGGGGTCAGAGCCAAAGTTCTGTTCTCCTTCCCCAAAGGATGTTTATGGCCAAATTTGGTCACAATACAAGCAAAACTCTAGGACAAGTAGCGATTTATAGGATTTACCTTTATTTCCCCTATTGGGCCACACCCGTCCTGCCGCCGGGGTTCAGAGCCAAAATTTATACAAGTTCTGTTCCCCCTCCCCCAAGGATGCTTGTGGCCAAATTTGGTTACAATCCATGCAGAACTCTATGACTAGTAGCGATTTAAAGGAAATGTTGACGGACGGACGGACGGACGGACGACGGACGCCGCGCCATGACATAAGCTCACCGGCCCTTCGGGCCAGGTGAGCTAAAAAGGCTAAAGTACAAGTGAATCAACCAACTTTGCCAACAATGACTACTGCCATGACAGCAAAGGGTTTTGGCTGCAGCACAAAACTTAGTACTTAGCTCCTGCTTTGATGGCAGTTGCTGTGGATGAGAAAATTAGCAAGTCAGCAAAGACTACATTAAACAAGAGATCCCGGAGGGATCTTGGCGCCCACCAAAGAATGGTCTATGCATGAGGGATCTTTTCCCTGCTTTTCAAACTTTTACTACATACTATATATGAAACTTGAGAAAGATCCTTTCAGTACTTTCTGAGATATGTAGCAGTAACAAACTTCAATTATCAAAATCCAAGATGACTACCTGTCGATCATTTTGCTGACCAATAAGTCCGAAAATGCACTGGACCCCTAAAGAAACCTGCAAAAGAAATTTGAGAAAGATCCCTTCAGTACTTTCTGAGAAATAGCGGTAACAAACTTAAACTATCAAAATCCAAGATGGCCACCGTTCGGCCATCTTGTTGACTGATAGGTCCAAAAATGCAATATGCACAACTTTAAGGGTCCTAGGGGAACCTACATATGAAATTTGAGAACGATCCCTTCAGTACTTTCTGAGAAATAGCGGTAACAAACTTTAACTATCAAAATCCAAGATGGCCGCCGTTAGGCCATTTTGTTGACCGATCGCTCCCAAAATGCAATATGCACAACTAGGGTTCAAGGGGAACATGTATATGAAATTTGAGAGAGATCCCTTCAGTACTTTCTGAGAAATAGCGGTAACAAACTTTAACTATCAAAATCCAAGATGGCTGCCGTTCGGCCATTTTGTTGACTGATTGGTCCCAAAATGCAATATGCACAACTAGGGCCCTAGGGAAACTTACATATGAAATTTGAGAAAGATTCCTTCAGGACTTTCTGAGAAATAGCGGTATCAAACTCTAAATATCAAAATCCAAGATGGCCGCCAGTCGGCCATCTTGTTGACCGATCAGTCCCCAAAATGCAATATGCACAACTAGGGCCCTAGGGGAATCTACATATGAAATTTGAGAAAGATTCCTTCAGCTCTTTCTGAGAAATAGCGGTAACAAGAATTGTTAACGGACGGATGGAAAGACGGACGGACGGACGGACGACGGACCACGGACGAAAGGCGATTTGAATAGCCCACCATCATCAAAATACTGTTGAAGAAACAGCAATAGTTGAGAGACTGGTTACCCTGTTGAAGCCTTTCTTGAAAGCTACAGAAATTGTTTGTGGGGAAATGTCCCCAACTATGACCGAAGTTCTGCCGTTTATTGTAAAGTTACCAAGTTATAGTGGAAGGAGCTGACGATCCTCCCATTATATTGGCTATAAAGGCCAAGATGCAAAAGGAAATTGGCTTGAGGCTACTGGAAGATGAAGAGTTGGTACTGCTTGGATGTATACTTAATCCCTACACCAAGGACTTCAACTTTCTCCTTGAAAAGAAATCACAAGCAGAAAATGTGCTTAGAAGGTATGTGTCTGGTGTAGAGGTCATTCAAGTCAAAATAAAAAAGGAACCCAATGAAGCTATGGATGTAGATTTAATGCCTGCACTACCTCAATTACCCACATTGCCGGCTTTCGCCGATACCTCTGGTATTACCTGCTGAAAACTCTGACATGCATGCTGATCAGCGTGATCTTTCGGAAGAGTCCAACATTCAAACTGCTGACTCTGAACTGACAATAAGTGAATCTACTGAACAAGAACCACAAACAAACAAAAGTAAAGTCTGCTGAAACAGAGGATTGGTTAGATGATGTCATATGTACAGGAAGTTACATTATTCAGAAAGAGGATCAAATGCAAGCAGAAATATCTCGGTATTTGGGCAGCACAGTGAAGGAGCAAGTAACAGTTCTACAGTTGTGGGCTAATAATGCCATGTTTTTTCCTCATATTTCTGCAGTTGCAAGGGATGTTATTCCATGCCAAGCATCGTCTGTTCCCTCAGAAAGAGTTTTCAGTCTGTGTGGCGAGATTGTCAGCAAGAAGAGAAGTAGGCTAAATCATGAAAATGTTGACATGTTTCTATTTTTAAATAAAAACATGTGGTATGACTGTACTGAATTTCAATAAAAAATAAAAAGGGATGTCTCTGTTGCTAATTTATTTTCATATCAATGGCAATGTAATGCTGAAATATCCATCTTACAGTTTTCAACAGGTCTCGATCCTGATATCTGTATAGACATGCACATACACAGTACAGTATACAAGCACACAAAAAAAAACCAAACAAATTTAAGGTAAAATCAATCTTTATTTATCTTGTTTGATATTAAAATAGTCATATCCATATGGTTTAAGCCAGTTACATGATATCAAATTTAGACAAGAAATTGCAATGTGTAAAAGCACAAATTATTGTAATTGTAAAACCGATCACATAATCGATTAATCAATCGGTTGGGATCATGCAATTCCAACCGATGATCGGTTGCTATTTTCAACCGATTGCCCATCACTACGAATTTCGTGAAGCACTATTTATAATTCTACTACAAGTAGTACAGCTGTTAAGTGAATAAGTTTCTTATCACTATTGATCAAGACAAACACTGACTGGACGCCCCGCGCGGGGAGCGTGATGGCCTGTGGGGCAGTTGTTTTAGTCAGAGCCAAAATTACCAATTCTTCCGACCAGTTTTTTAGCTCACCTGGCCCGAAGGGCCGGTGAGCTTATGTCATGGCGCGGCGTCCGTCGTCCGTCCGTCGTCCGTCCGTCAACATTTCCTTTTAAATCGCTACTAGTCATAGAGTTCTGCATGGATTGTAACCAAATTTGGCCACAAACATCCTTGGGGGAAAGGGAACAGAACTTGTATAAAGTTTGGCTCTGACCCCCCGGGTGCAGGAGGGGCGGGCCCAATAGGGGAAATAGAGGTAAATCCTATAAATCGCTACTTGTCCTAGAGTTCTGCATGGATGGTAACCAAATTTGGCCACAAACATCCTTGGGGGTAGGGGAAAAGAACATGTATAAAGTTAGGCTCTGACCCCCGGGGGCAGGAGGGGCGGGCCCAATAGGGGAAATAGAGGTAAATCCTATAAATCGCTACTTGTCCTAGAGTTCTGCATGGATTGTAACCAAATTTGGCCACAAACAATCCTTGGGGGAAGGGGAACAGAACTTGTATAAAGTTTGGCTCTGACCCCCCGTGGGCAGGAGGGGCGGGGGCCCAATAGGGGAAATAGAGGTAAATCCTATAAACCGCTAGTTGTTCTAGAGTTCTGCATGGATTGTGATTAAAATTTGGCCACAAACATCTTTGGGAGAAGGGGAACAGAACTTGTATAAAGTTAGGCTCTAACCCCCGGGGGCTGGAGGGGCGGGGGCCCAATAGGGGAAATAGAGGTAAATCCTATAAATCGCTACTTGTCCTAGGGTTCTGCATGGATTGTGACCAAATTTGGCCACAAACATCCTTGGGGAAAGGGGAACAGAACTTCTATAAATGTTGGCTCTGACCCCCCGGGGGCAGGAGGGGCGGGGCCCAATAGGGGAAATAGATGTAAATCCTATAAATCGCTACTTGTCCTAGAGTTCTGCATGGATTGTAACCAAATTTGGCAACAAACATCCTTGGGGGAAGGGGAACAGAACTTGTATAAAGTTTGGCTCTGACCCCCCCCCCCCCCCCGGGGGCAGGAGGGGCGGGGCCCAATAGTGGAAATAGAGGTAAATCCTATAAATTGCTACTTGTCCTAGAGTTTGTTTGTTTGTTTGTTTGTTTGAGTTTTACGGCCCATCGACAACTAAGGTCATTTAGGGCCAAACTACAAGTCATGCATTAATATCAGGATAAAAGTTCAGGGTAAGAGTTTTTTTTTTGTTTTGTTTGTTTGAGTTTTACGGCCCATCGACAACTAAGGTCATTTAGGGCCAAACTACAAGTCATGCATTAATATCAGGATAAAAGATCACGGTAAGAAAAGGCAAGTAAGGACTAAAACACATATTGTAAACGTTTATTTGATAAAAAAAAAAAAAAAACAGTTTTGCATGGGATAAAATAGTTTTGGCTAAAACACATGAGAAAACTCATGCACAATGTTGATGAAACGATGAAATATTGAGTTGATACGATGTATGATGATGAGAAAACGTTCATATTTTGCTTAAAATACCAATCTCTTTGAGATAATTAAAAATACGATTATGTCTCACGGCATGAAACAAAGTGTACATGTCGGAGACATCGTAGTATTTATCTCGTATGTGTTTAAAATCAATACAATGCAATAAAATATGCTCCACTGTGAGAGGAGTATCACATGCATGGCATGTAGGAGGATCCTCCCCTCTCAATAGATAGGAATGTGTAAAATATGTGTGTCCAGTTCGGAGCCGAGAGAGAACAACTTCCTCTCTGCGGTCTCTCCGACTGGACAGTTTAGGATTAAGTGTAGGTTGAATTTTTAAACAGTTTATTGTTTGTTTCGGTAGACCACCTTTGTTGCCAATGGTGTTTGATGGCTGACTGAATTGAAGGTTTGATGTCCGTGTATGGTAGTTTCAAATGTGTTTGTGCTAGGCGAAGAGCAGTCTTAGCTGCTTTATCAGCGTGTTCATTCCCCTTATCAGGGTAAGAAAAAGCAAGTAAGGACTAAAACGCAGATTGTAAACGTTAATTTTTGATAAAACAAAAAGGAGGTTTGCATGGGATAAAATAAATTTGGCTAAAACACATGAGAAAACTCATGCACAATGTTGATGAAACGATGAAATGTTGAGTTGATACGATGTATGATGAGAAACGTTCATATTTTGCTTAAAAATACCGATCTCTTTGTCCTAGAGTTCTGCATGGATTGTGACCAAATTTGGCCACAAACATCCATGGGGGAAGGGAACAGAACTTCTATAAATGTTGGCTCTGACCCCCCTGGGGTAGGATGGGTAGGGCCCAGTAGGTGAATTAGAGGTAAATATTCGAATTCCTTCAGAAAAGAAACAATGAACAGCTATGGTCATGTAAGGACGGCCTCCATGTATTGCGCGGTGTGTTGCGTGTATGTTGTGTGAGGTGAGTTGTACTGGGAGACTGCGGTATGTTCGTGTTGTGTCTTCTTGTTTAGTGGAACTGTTGCCCTTTTTATAAGTGCTATATCACTGAAAGCCATGCCGCCGAAGAACACAAGCAACACACACCCACCCGGTCACATTATATGAACAACGGGCGAACCAGTCGTCCCACTTCCCTGTATGCTGAACGTAAGCAGGAAGCAGAAAATACTACCACTTTTATATACTTTGGTGTGTTCTCGGCCAGGGGACAGAACCCAGAGCCTTCCTACAGGGGCGTACGCTCAACTCAAGGCCAAAGTGAGGCGGTGCCAAGGGAGGCATTAGGAAAGATAAATGTCAGTTAGGAAGGAAGAGAAGAAAAGATAAGATCCTAAATTTAGTCGCCCTTTTACGATCATGCAATAGGGGCTGCAGGTACAATTCTAACGCCCTACCTGCAGGGCTGACTTGGCATTACAAACCAGGTGAGCGATACAGGCCCTCTGGGCCTCTTGTTTCATAATATTTCATCCTTATTTTCCTCTATTTTTCACTAATTAAACGAATTACTTGTTATGATCTAAGATCAAAGAAATCAAATATGATATGCTTGTCGCTGGTTAGAAATTTCGGATTGATGCTTACACATAAAAGCGTGATATGCACTGATATCAACATGTGTGAACGTACAGCAGAGGCATATTACGTTCCTTCTTACAATCATAATGATTTTCATATATATATATCTCTTATTCCGCACCGTATTCATGCCATAAACATTTTTGAAAAAAAAAGGGATTTCTGTTCACCATATATTATATGATATGATAAAAATGACGTCACAGATTCGTTAATTTGATTATATATATATGTTCAATAATTACATGCGGAACGTGGAACAAAACTAGGCATGAAGGTGTGTTACCTGAGCAAATCGAGCCAAAAGACGATAACGGAAACATTGTTTTTGTTTATGGTTTGTTTGTTTGAATAATTAACGTCCTATTAACAGCTATCGTCATGTAAGGACGGCCTCCCATGCATGCGGTGTGTAGCCTGTGTGTAGCGCGAGGTGCATGTTTTGGGAGACTGCGGTATATTATGGAATGAGTGTCAGGGTATAACCTAATTTTAAATAGACTCTTATTTTAGAGACGTACCTGCATGACTTGAGACATATTATTGTTGGAAAAACTATATCTTAACATGGAATTGTTCCGTAATTTCTGTCACAGAAATGTGATGCAACATAATACTGCCCTTATGATTATTTATGATGCATATACATAAACAATTGAAGTCTGGACGTAAAAGTCGAGCGAATGAGAAGGCCAAGAAGACACAGACAAATTAGCAAAAAAACGCTGCAGAGAAAGGGCCGAACGTTGGCTGAACGATTTGTAGGTTAATACTTAACCGCTGTACTACGTAACTGATCAGGTAATTGCTTATATTGTGTCAATCATAAAGTTACCCGAAAAAAATTGTTTTTGTACAGCCGACAAAAGGAGGGCCGGGTGGACTCGAGAAGAGGAGAGTCGTCTAAGAGCTATTTTGGGTTCTCTGTCGGAGCTAGTTTACGAATGTCAGAGATTCGAGGAAAGGCTGGGGAAGCATTCCCAAAATACACGAATCAACAAATTAGGGAAAAAATTTAATGCATGAGAAAATAGATGGTTGTTGACGAGGGTTGACTTATATCATTACTCCATTTGGAGTTGAAATGTCTGTTAATGGTGTCATGCATTAGTTTGAATGATAGTTGAAATAGGAACACGAATAGTACCATTCTTATAAACTGTGAGGCAAAAACACTGATCTAATTTTAAAACTATTTATCCTTTACCTGTAGAATTAAGTTCCTTTAAACAGCAGATATCAAATTACGAATTCAATGAATACATATTTAATATTTATAATTATAATCATATATCAACTGCATAACTTAGATAAAGCCTTAAATAGAATGTAAAACCAAATGAAGAGTTACCTAGAGTAAAAATTTAAGGAAATAAAAAAAAATCAGATAAATGTTCCGTCGTCCATTCATAACATTATCTAGGCGAAAGAAATTATAGTTTCTGTACAGGAGGTTTTTTTAATCTGGCGTAACAGGAACCGGATCGTTTAAGTTTATTTGTGTAATATACATTTTGACTCTCTTTTATTTTTAAGCACCAGAATCAATAACAGACGATTCCGAGAACGGACATGACGAACCCAGAAAACCAGTCACATTTGCTAACTGGTTATCACTCATCTCGAGCTTTGGAACTTTGGATGGAGTAGCCATGTTGCTTACTTTTGCAATGATAGCTGATATATATAAACAATTAAAGTCTGGACGTAAAAGTCGAGTGAATGAGAAGGCCAAGAAGGCACGGACAAATTTGCGAAAAAACGCTGCAGAGAAAGGGCCGAACGTTGGCTGAACGATTTGTAGGTTAATACTTAACCGCTGTACTACGTAACTGATCAGGTAATTGCTGATATTGTGTCAATCGTAAAGTTACCCGAAAACAAGAGGCCCAGAGGGCCTGTATCGCTCACCTGGTTTGTAATGCCAAGTAATGTTCTGAATATAGGTTCATTGTTTCTTTTCTGAAGGAATTTTTATATTAACCTCTAAATCCTCTATTGCGCCCCGCCCCTCCTGCCCCCGGGGGGTCAGAGCCAAAATTTATACAAGTTATGTTCCCCTTTTCAAAAGGATGTTTGTGGCTAATTTTGGTTACAATCCATGTAGAACTCTATGACTAGTAGCGATTTATAGGATTTACCTCTATTTCCCCTATTGGGCCCCGCCCCTCCTGCCCCCGGGGGGTCAGAGCCAAAATTTATACAAGTTCTGTTCCCCTTCCCCCAAGGATGGTCATGTAAGGACGGCCTCCCATGCATGCGGTGTATTGCATGTATGTTGTGCGAGGTGCGTGTTTTGGGAGACTGCGGTATATTTATGTTGTGTCTTCTTGTATAGTGGAACTGTTGCCCTTTTTATAGTGCTATATCACTGAAGCATGCCGCCGAAGACACCAAGCAACACACACCACCCGGTCACATTATACTGACAACGGGCGAACCAGTCGTCCCACTCCCTGTATGCTGAGCGCTAAGCAGGAGCAGAAACTACCACTTTTATAGACTTTGGTGTGTCTCGGCCAGGGGACAGAACCCAGAGCCTTCCTCACAGGGGCGAACGCTCAACTCAAGGCCAAAAGTGAGGCGGTGCCAAGGGAGGCATTAGGAAAGATAAAGTCAGTTAGGAAGAAGAGAAAAGATAAGATCCTAAATTTAGTCGACTTTTACGATCATGCAATAGGGGGGCAGCAGGTACAATTCTAACGCCTACCTGCAGGGCCAGGCCAAGAGGCATCAGTATGCCAAGAGGCATCAGGATCTGGAGGACCAGAGCAACATGATGATCCATCCGCAGGTGATGAGATCCCAAGTTGGTGTAGATGTGGCAAATGTAGAGAGATGCCGACAGACATGGAAAAGAAGTGTTGTGGCTGCTTGCCAATCAACTGTGTTTCGTTGAGACCAGTAAGTATTTAGATTTACTAATATATTTTTAATAAATGTACAATGTACTGTAGTTCCTTTTACATACATGTATTTGTATACTCAACAAATAATGTTAAGGGTCAAAAGTTTTGAGTATAGTATTTTTTTACCAAACACTTAGAACATGATTTTTATATTAATTTATTATCATTAACATTTCATTCATTCATTGGAAACGATTTTTGGCGGGGGAAAACAAGACATTTTTTCAAACTACAGGCATCCGACAAGGCATACCCCTATTTTCAAAGTGAAATCACATATGGTGATGAAAAGTCAATTTCATTCTGGGGAGTTCATTCGATTATCAGTACTTAGTGTGACCTCCTCTGGCCTGAATAACGGCACGACAACGCCTGCTGAAGCTGCGGATGAGTCTACGGATGGTCTATTGTGCCAGGTTACGCCATTCCTCTAACAGTGCGATTTCCAGTTCAGGAATTGACGCCGGTTGAACGGCCCGCTTCTGAATCTGTCTCTGAAGGACATCCCAGATGTGTTCTATAGGATTTAAGTCGGGAGAAACCGCGGGCCAGTCCATGCGCTCGATAGTTTCCGTTTCAAGGTACACATTTACGATCCTAGCACGATGAGGACGCGCATTATCATCCATGAGTACAAAATCGGGACCTAATGCACCCGCGAATGGTCGCACAATAGGGTCTAGGATTTCGTCCCTATAACGTTGTCCAGTCAGCGTTCCGTTCCGAATGATATACAGCTCCGTTTTTCCGTCGAGAGAGATGCCACCCCAAACCATTACTGAACCTCCACCAAAACGATTGTGCTGCGTCACACAGCAGTCGCGATATCGTTCGTTTTTCTCTCGCCACACTCGCCTCTTACCATCGTGAAAGTCCACACAAAATTTCGACTCGTCGGTGAACAGTATTAGTTGCCAGTGAACATGGTTTGTGTAAAAATCAAGTCTTGCTGCTCTGTGTCTCGCGGTCAAAATGGGCCTCACAGCTGGCCGACGAGCCCGAAGGTTAGCTTCGTGGAGACGATTTCTGTAGGTTTGAGAGGAAATACGCAGTCCCTGGTGGTTGCGCAGGTCTGTATTCAGCTCAACACCAGACGAAAACCGATTACGTTTTGCTTGTAGGACAATGGTACGGTCCTCACGGGCTGTCGTACATCGTGGTCTTCCACTTCTGGGTCGCTGACGTACCGAACCAGTTGCCTGGAAGCGTTGCCACAATCTCCCGATGACACTTTGACTCACATTGAAATTTTGAGCAACAATTCGTCGAGTCATTCCAGACTGGAGCATACCTATAGCAGTACCTGAATCTTGTTCACTCAAGTGACGTCTTTGAGGCATTTGGTGTTAATATCACTTTGAATAACGTTTAGTGTTCAAAAAATGCAAAAACTGCAATTCCAATGATTTACCCACATGTCACAATCACTGTCCCATTCGGCTACCAAACTGTATATCGGGGTACCTGTACTCGGCCGAGTGTACTGCCTACGTGGCCTGACCTTCACCTTTTTACTCACGTGTAAATCATGGTCAAATGAACGCTTGAAAAAGTTATATCAAGTAGATATATTCCCTTTATATATTTTATTAATTTTTATTACCCCAAAGTTGTGACCCTTAACTTATTTTGCTGAGTGTAATTTACAAACCCAGATATATTATGAATAGCAACATGAAATGATATTACCTATGTTAATTTTGTTAATTATGTGAGGGATGAGGCAATCTCATTATGATGAGGCAATCTGGTTCAGGTATACCAACATTGGTCCACAGATATTATATCATCCATGACAAAAACAAAACCCAAATAATGTAGAGTTTGACATTATGTATTTATAGCTAGTTGAACTAGCTAATATATAAAATGACTTTTTATCAACAGCAAATGGAGGCGTTGATATTAGACCCACAAGTGCTAGCCATTGGGAACACATATCATAGGGACATGTTGGGAAGGCACAGGATCCGTGTGGAGGACAATAATAAGGCCATGAGGCACAGTGCTTATCGCAATTTTACATTGTGGAGACATGGGCGACTGGGACGAGGAGTCCGAAGAGTTATCCCCAGTTGCTGTATCTGGAAGATCAGTGCGGAATTTCCTTCAACAACAGGAACCTACACAGGATATTTACCTCACATACTTGCATCAAATTTGATGTTATATATTTATATACAGTTTTTTATTTAGAGACTCTTATTTTAATTTTTGTCCACCATTATCATTTCGTCTGTTTATTTAGGTTCCTCTTTTTGAAATGTACTTCATTCAAATGGTCAAGGCATTTATCATGAACCAGGTAATCTGAAGCTAGCAGCTAGGAATAAAAGTTCATTTATTGTCCAAAAAAAACACCCAAAAAAAACCCACAATAATTTAATCTTCAGAAGCATTTTTTTTGCAGATACATTTTTAAATCTATCATTACACACAGTCAAACTATGATATCATCCTTATCCACATCACATAATACTCTTCATATCTTCATTATTATATCATCCTCAGCATCATCATATCATCCTATCATGATTCATATCTTGTGAATCTGATCATATCATGATCCTCATCCTCACCACGTCATTCATCCTCAGTATGTCATGATGACACACCAAGTCATTCATCACCACCTTGTCATTCATCACCACCTTGTCATTCACCATCACCTTGTCATTCATCACCACCTTGTCATTCATCACCACCTTGTCATTCATCACCACCTTGTCATTCATCATCACCTTGTCATTCATCATCACCTTGTCATTCATCATCACCTTGTCATTCATCACCACCTTGTCATTCATCATCACCTTGTCATTCATCATCACCTTGTCATTCATCACCACCTTGTCATTCATCATCACATTGTCATTCATCACCACCTTGTCATTCATCATCACATTGTCATTCATCATCACATTGTCATTCATCATCACATTGTCATTCATCATCACATTGTCATTCATCACCACCTTGTCATTCATCATCACATTGTCATTCATCATCACATTGTCATTCATCATCACCTTGTCATTCATCATCACATTGTCATTCATCATCACATTGTCATTCATCATCACATTGTCATTCATCATCACCTTGTCATTCATCACCACCTTGTCATTCATCATCACATTGTCATTCATCATCATCACATTGTCATTCATCACCACCTTGTCATTCATCATCACATTGTCATTCATCATCACCTTGTCATTCATCATCACCTTGTTCATTCACCATCACTTCATCATCCACCTTGTCATTCATCACCACCTTGTCATTCACCATCACCTTGTCATTCATCATCACCTTGTCATTCATCACCACCTTGTCATTCATCACCACCTTGTCATTCATCACCACCTTGTCATTCATCATCACCTTGTCATTCATCACCACCTTGTCATTCATCATCACCATGTCATTTATCCTCGCTATATCATGATGACACTATGTCTTTCATCATCACCATATCATAATTTCTATCAACAGAAATGCATACTAAATACCCTTATCACATTATCAGCATTCTGATAATTATGAAATAACTAGTCTTTTCTCATAATTGTTATCATCATTTGATATCTCTGTTCAACACATAGTTCAGATTTTATCTAAACACTGAATTCATTTAAGAACAATTCTGCATGATTAGTCCTGGAATCTGGACTTCTTTAGGAGGACCAGTTCCTTTGTAGGAATTGGGGACACCTCTGCTATTGTCCTCTTCAACTGGCGTGGGTCACTTTCCTCCAACGGAAACCTTGTAGGTAGTGGTCCCTCGTGTCGATCCAATGCATTTCGTTTGTTTGTTTGAGTTTTACGGCCCATCGACAACTAAGGTCATTTAGGGCCAAACTACAAGTCATGCATTATTACCAGGATAAAAGATCAGGGTAAAAAAACCAAGTAAGGATTAAAACACCTTGTAAACGTGTATTTGATAAAAAAAGGTTTGCATGGGATAAAATAGTTTTGGCTAAAACACACGAGAAAACTCGTGCAAAATGTTGATGAAACGATGAAATGTTGAGTTGATACGATGATATGATGAGAAAAACGTTCATATTTTATCTAAAATACCGATTTCTTTGAGATAATTAAAAATACGATTATGTCTCACGGCATGAAACAAAGTGTACATGTCGGAGACATCGTAGTGCTTATCTCGTATGTGCTTAAAATCAATACAGTGCACTAAAATATGCTCCACTGTGAGAAGAGAATCACATGCATGGCATGTGGGAGGATCCTCCCCTCTCAATAGATAGGAATGGGTAAAATAGACCACTTAGTTAGACTAGAAACATTTATACGAGAAGCATTTGCCAAGAAAGAACATCTTGTGGCCGTATTCTTTGACCTTGAAAAGGCATACGACACAACTTGGCAATATGGAATCATGAACGATCTTCATGATATCGGTATACGTGGTAATTTGCCAAAGTTTATTTCAAATTTTTTATCTGACAGGCATTTCAAAGTTCGAACGGGTTCAACTTATTCAGAAACACAAAAACAGGAGATGGGTGTCCCTCAGGGTGGTATCCTGTCTGTCACACTTTTTGGCTTAAAAATTAACAGCATAACGCCTAGCACAAACAGATTTGAAACTACCATACACCGATATCAAACCTTCAATTCACTCAGCCATCAAACACCATTGGCAACAAAGGTGGTCTACCGAAACAAACAATAAACTGTTTAAAATTCAACCTACACTTAATCCTAAACTGTCCAGTCGGAGAGACCGCAGAGAGGAAGTTGTTCTCTCTCGGCTCCGAACTGGACACACATATTTTACCCATTCCTATCTATTGAGAGGGGAGGATCCTCCCACATGCCATGCATGTGATTCTCCTCTCACAGTGGAGCATATTTTAGTGCACTGTATTGATTTTAAGCACATACGAGATGAGCACTACGATGTCTCCGACATATACACTTTGTTTCATGCCGTGAGACATAATCGTATTTTTAATTATCTCAAAGAAATTGGTATTTTAGATAAAATATGAACGTTTTTCTCATCATATCATCGTATCAACTCAACATTTCATCGTTTCATCAACATTTTGCACGAGTTTTCTCGTGTGTTTTAGCCAAAACTATTTTATCCCATGCAAACCTTTACTTTTACCCTGATAATAATGCTTGACTTGTAGTTTGGCCCTAAATGACCTTAGTTGTCGATGGGCCGTAAAAATCAAACAAACAAACATTGTGAAGGATTTAAATCAACTGATGAAGAAGTCATTCAATCAACTTGCGTATTACTGTGCCATAGCGTGACCTTAGTATTCCTCATCGTATCGTTTTTATAACGAGGAAGTAATCTTTCAAAGAATGGCATCACTGTTCCTTGTGTTCACGTTTAAATCCGAATTGGAAAATATGTCTTGGAAAAAGAGCTCGGTATAAAACTGTTAAAGCCAATCGTTTTATTGTTTGATCGCACAACGATGTCAGCACGATGTACTCACGATAGGAATAGTGAATGTATCATCGAATATAATGGACGATGGAAACACTGCATGGTAATCCGTTGTTCTCTGAGGCACCTTGATAAAGTATAAGTTTACATCTATGAAATAATCTATTATGTTCTTGTTATTGCAAATATGTTCATTTTGAAGGTGAAGAGCCACAAAACTTCATCCACGTATGGGGATGCCCACCTCGTGGCATCGGATGAATTGTGCCTGTTACTAGAGAATTTCCTTTGCTGGCGACCAGCTAGCGAAGCGAAAAACTTCTTCCTTACAAGTAGTGGACGGTCCATGACCAGCTCGACTATTTGCCAGGATTTGGAAAGGATGTTTCGGCTGGTCGGCTGGAGGAAGTTTGTTTGTTTGTTTGTTTGTTTGAGTTTTACGGCCCATCGACAGCTAAGGTCATTTAGGGCCAAACTACAATTCATGCATTAATATCAGGATAAAAGATCAGGGTAAGAAAAGGCAAGTAAGGATTAAAACACAGATTGTATACGTTTATTTGATAAACAAGAGGCCCAGAGGGCCTGTATCGCTCACCTGGTTTGTAATGCCAAGTAATATTCTGGATACAGGTTCATTGTTTATTTTCTGAAGAAATTTGAATATTTACCTCTAATTCCCCTATTGGGCCCCACCATTCCTGCCCCCTGGGGGTCAGAGCCAAAATTTATACAAGCTCTGTTCCCCTTCCCCCAAGGATGTTTGTGGCCAAATTTGGTTATAATCCATGCAGAACTCTATGACTAGTAGCGATTTATAGGATTTACCTTTATTTCCCCTATTGGGCCCCGCCCCTCCTACCCCCAGGGGGTCAGAGCCAAAATTTATACAAGTTCTGTTCCCCTTCTCCCAAGGATGTTTGTGGCCAAATTTGGTCACAATCCATGCAGAACTCTAGGACAAGTAGCGATTTATAGGATTTACCTTTATTTCCCCTATTGGGCCCCGCCCCTCCTGCCCCCGGGGGGTCAGAGCCAAAATTTATACAAGTTCTGTTCCCCTTCCCCAAAGAATGTTTGTGGCCAAATTTGGTTACAATCCATGCAGAACTCTATGACTAGTAGCGATTTATAGGATTTACCTTTATTTCCCCTATTGGGCCCCGCCCCTCCTGCCCCCGGGGGGTCAGAGCCAAAATTTATACAAGTTCTGTTCCCCTTCTCCAAAGGATGTTTGTGGCCAAATTTGGTCACAATCCATGCAGAACTCTAGGACAAGTAGCGATTTATAGGATTTACCTTTATTTCCCATATTGGGCCCCGCCCCTCCTGCCCCCGTGGGGTCAGAGTCAAAATTTATACAGGTTCTGTTCCTCTTCCCCAAAGAATGTTTGTGGTCAAATTTGGTTACAATCCATGCAGAACTCTATGACTAGTAGTGATTTATAGGATTTACCTTTATTTCCCCTATTGGGCTCCGCCCCTCCTGCCCCCAGGGGCTCAGAGCCAAAATTTATACAAGTTCTGTTCCCCTTCCCCCAAGGATGTTTGTGGCCAAATTTGGTTACAATCCATGCAGAACTCTAGGACAAATAGTGATTTATAGGATTTACCTTTATTTCCCCTATTGGGCCCCGCCCCTCCTGCCCCCGGGGGGTCAGAGCCAAAATTTATACAAGTTCTGTTCCCCTTCCCCAAAGAATGTTTGTGGCCAAATTTGGTTACAATCCATGAAGAACTCTATGACTAGTAGCGATTTATAGGATTTACCTTTATTTCCTATATTGGGCCCCGCCCCTCCTGCCCCCAGGGGGTCAGAGCCAAAATTTATACAAGTTCTGTTCCCCTTCTCCTAAGGATGTTTGTGGCCAAATTTGGTCACAATCCATGCAGAACTCTAGGACAAGTAGCGATTTATAGGATTTACCTTTATTTCCCCTATTGGGCCCCGCCCCTCCTGCCCCCGGGGGCTCAGAGCCAAAATTTATACAAGTTCTGTTCCCCTTCCCCCAAGGATGCTTGTGGCCAAATTTGGTTACAATCCATGCAGAACTCTATGACTTGTAGCGATTTATAGGATTTACCTTTATTTCCCCAATTGGGCCCCGCCCCTCCTGCCCCCAGGGGCTCAGAGCCAAAATTTATACAAGTTCTGTTCCCCTTCCCCCAAGGATGTTTGTGGCCAAATTTGGTCACAATCCATGCAGAACTCTATGACTAGTAGCGATTTAAAGGAAATGTTGACGGACAGACAGACGGACGGACGGACGGACGGACGGACGACGGACGACGGACGCCGCGCCATGGCATAAGCTCACCGGCCCTTCGGGCCAGGTGAGCTAAAAATGTGGTTTTATTTGGGATAAAATAGTTTTGGCTAAAACACACGAGAAAACTCATGCAAAATGTTGATGTAACGATGAAATGTTGAGCTGGTACGATGATATGATGAGAAAAACGTTCATATTTTATCTAAAATACCGATTTCTTTGAGATAATTAAAAATACGATTATGTCTCACGGCATGAAACAAAGTGTACATGTCGGAGACATCGTAGTGCTTATCTCGTATGTGCTTAAAATCAATACAGTGCACTAAAATATGCTCCACTGTGAGAGGAGAATCACATGCATGGCATGTGGGAGGATCCTCCCCTCTCAATAGATAGGAATGTGTAAAATATGTGTGTCCAGTTCGGAGCCGAGAGAGAACAACTTCCTCTCTGCGGTCTCTCAGACTGGACAGTTTAGGATTAAGTGTAGGTTGAATTTTAAACAGTTTATTGTTTGTTTCGGTAGACCACCTTTGTTGCCAATGGTGTTTGATGGCTGACTGAATTGAAGGTTTGATGTCGGTGTATGGTAGTTTCAAATCTGTTTGTGCTAGTCGAAGAGCAGTCTTAGCTGCTTTATCAGCCTGTTCATTCCCTTTTATACCCACGTGACTGGGAATCCAGAGATAAGTAATTTGAGTTTTAGAGGATAATTTGTTTGTTTGTTTGATTTATTAACGTCCTATTAACAGCTATGGTCATGTAAGGACGGCCTCCCATGTATGCAGTGTGTTGCGTGTATGTTGTGCGAGGTGAGTGTACTGGGAGACTGCGGTATGTTTGTGTTGTGTCTTCTTGTATAGTGGAACTGTTGCCCTTTTTATAGTGCTATATCACTGAAGCATGCCGCCGAAGACACCAAGCAACACACCCCACCCGGTCACATTATACTGACAACGGGCGAACCAGTCGTCCCACTCCCTGTATGCTGAACGCTAAGCAGGAGCAGAAACTACCACTTTTATAGACTTTGGTGTGTCTCGGCCAGGGGACAGAACCCAGAGCCTTCCTAAATCGAAATGTTCGGATTAAAAGATTTTGGATTAGAGTATTTCTAGGACATCTTGATTTCAAAGCCTGCAGAACCGAAAGAGAGTCTGAACAGATGATTGCCTTTTCAATGCGGTGTTCTTCGATGTGGTCAAGAGCCAGACCGATTGCACAAGATTCCGCAGAGAAAATGGAGGCAACATCTGGAAGTCGGATAGAGGAACAGTGATTAGATGTACAGCATGCTGCCGCAACTTTATCACCATCTTTTGAGCCGTCAGTGTAGATCTTAACATGATCAGGGAAAGCACTGATGCACTCCCGAAAGGAGGATTTATGTTCTTCGGGTAATGCACTGGACTTTGCCCTCTCATGCAAAGATAAATTGATATCAGGTGTTTGAATGAGCCATGGTGGTACATCCGATATGGTGTACTCGTCAATGGCGTCGAAATTTATATTTAGTTCCTGCAAAAGCTTTGAAATTCTGATGCCAAATGTTGGTATGAGCTTTTGATTTTGTCTGAATATGTCCTGGTGTTGTGGATTAAATACAAGATCGAATGCGGGGTTTTTGGGATTGGATTTCAGTTGGGCAGCATACTGTAAGGATAATTTCTTTCGTCGATCGTCTAGAGATGGCTCATTAGCTTCCACATGGAGACTCTTCACAGGTGTTGTTCGAAAAGCTCCAAGTGCCAGACGCAGTCCCTGATTCTGGATAGGGTCAAGCATCTGTAGATAGGAGCTGCGAGCCGATCCATAGACAATCGAGCCGTAGTCAAGTTTTGATCTGGAGGAAGCCAGTGTCGTGCCTAAGACAGTTTTCAGCAACTGTGGTAAAGTATCTATCTTCATGGATATTCCCTCAATGATTCTAATATTATTCTGAAGTTCCTTTTATTGTGTTATTCCCTTTAAACTTTATTTCAACTAGGCTCGTCTAACATAAAACTGGGCCTAGATGCAGTAGCACTCCTCGATATTGAGACGTGAAAAACTGTCACAGTCCACTTTTACCGTTTGCTGTTAAAATTGGATTTAATGAATAGAGATATTTCGAAAACTGCTACTTTCCACCATTATCATAATATAGGTCAACGCCACCTTTCTCTACGATAGATTAAATAAGTAATGTCGTTGCTAACCATATTTAGTGAAATGAACAGTAATACAAAAGGCTTTATTCGGAAATCTGCGTGGTTGGTCCGTTATCTATTCCTCATACTTTCTTAATATATTGCTGCACCATGGTGACATTTTAGGAGAGCAACATATACGATAGGGATAAACATCCTTCAGATTTGTGTTTTTTCTTTATGTAAAACCAACTGCATTTTTTACCAGTGTATTTTTAGCCCACCATCATCAGATGGTGGTCCGTCCGTCCTTCCGTCCGTCCGTCCGTCCGTTAACAATTCTTGTTACCGCTAATTCTCAGAAAGTGCTGAAGGGATCTTTCTCAAATTTCATATGTAGGTTTCCCTAGGACTCTAGTTGTGCATATTGCATTTTGGGACCGATCGGTCAACAAGATGGCCGACAGGCGGCCATCTTGGATTTTGATAGTTAAAGTTTGTTACCGCTATTTCTCAAAAAGTGCTGAAGGGATCTTTCTCAAATTTCATATGTAGGTTCCCCTAGGACTCTAGTTGTGCATATTGCATTTTGGGACCGATCGGTCAACAAGATGGCCGACAGGTGGCCATCTTGGATTTTGATAGTTAAAGTTTGTTACCGCTATTTCTCAAAAAGTGCTGAAGGGATCTTTCTCAAATTTCATATGTAGGTTCCCCTAGGACCCTTGTTTGTGCATATTGCATTTTGGGACCGATCGGTCAACAAGATGGCCGACAGGTGGCCATCTTGGATTTTGACAGTTAAAGTTTGTTACCGCTATTACTAAAAAAGTACTGAAGGGATCTTTCTCTTTGTTTGTTTGTTTGTTTAAGTTTTACGGCCCATCGACAACTAAGGTCATTTAGGGCCAAACTACAAGTCATGCATTAATATCAGGATAAAAGATCAGGGTAAGAAAAGGCAGGTAAGGACTAAAACACAGATTGTAAACGTTTATTTGATAAAAAAAAAGGTTTGCATTGGATAAAATAGTTTTGGCTAAAACACATGAGAAAACTTATGCACAAAGTTGATGAAACGATGAAATGTTGAGTTGATATGATGAGAAAACGTTTATATTTTGTTTAAAATACCGATTTCTTTGAGATAATTAAAAATACGATTATGTCTCACGGCATGAAACAAAGTGTTCATGTATGAGACATCGTAGTACTTATCTCGTATGTGCTTAAAATCAATACAGTGCACTAAAATATGTTCCACTGTGAGAGGAGAATCACATGCATGGCATATGGGAGGATCCTCCCCTCTCAATAGATAGGAATGTGTAAAATATGTGTGTCCAGTTCGGAGCCGAGAGAGAACAACTTCCTCTCTGCGGCCTCTCCGACTGGACAGTTTAGGATTAAGTGTAGGTTGAATTTTAAACAGTTTATTGTTTGTTTCGGTAGACCACCTTTGTTGCCAATGGTGTTTGATGGCTGACTGAATTGAAGGTTTGATGTCGGTGTATGGTAGTTTCAAATCTGTTTGTGCTAGGCGAAGAGCAGTCTTAGCTGCTTTATCAGCCTGTTCATTCCCCTTTATACCCACATGACTGGGAATCCAGAGATAAGTAATTTGAGTTTTAGAAGATAATCGAAAGGTTCGGATTAAAAGATTTTGGATTAGAGTATTTCTAGGGTTTCTTGATTTCAAAGCCTGAAGAACCGAAAGAGAGTCTGAACAGATGATTGCCTTTTCGATGCGGTGTTCTTCGATGTGGTCAAGAGCCAGACAGATAGCACAAGCTTCCGCAGAGAAAATGGAGGCAACATCTGGAAGTCGGATAGAGGAACAGTGATTAGATGTACAGCATGCTGCCGCAACTTTATCACCATCTTTTGAGCCGTCAGTGTAGATCTTAACATGATCAGGGAAAGTCCTGATGCACTCCCGAAAGGAGGATTTATGTTCTTCGGGTAATGCACTGGACTTTGCCCTCTCATGCAAAGATAAACTGATATCCGGTGTTTGAATGAGCCATGGTGGTACATCCGATATGGTGTACTCGTCAATGGTGTCGAAATTTATATTTAGATACTGCAAAAACTTTGAAATTCTTATGCCAAATGTTGGTATGAGCTTTTGATTTTGTCCGAATATGTCCTGGTGTTGTGGATTAAATACAAGATCGAATGCGGGGTTTTTGGGATTGGATTTCAGTTGAGCAGCTTACTGTAAGGATAATTTCTTACGTCGATCGTCTAGAGATGGCTCATTAGCTTCCACATGGAGACTCTTCACAGGTGTTGTTCGAAAAGCTCCAAGTGCCAGACGCAGTCCCTGATTCTGGATAGGGTCAAGCATCTGTAGATAGGAGCTGCGAGCTGATCCATAGACAATCGAGCCGTAGTCAAGTTTTGATCTAATAAGTGCACGGTAGATACGCAGAAGCATTTCACGGTCTGCACCCCAATCTGAATGGGACAGAACACGTAGAATGTTCAGCGCCTTCGAGCACTTATCCTTCAGATGTTTTATGTGTGGAACAAAGGACAGTTTCGAATCAAATATTAGTCCAAGAAATTTAGTTTGTTCAACTACTGGAATTTTAATTCCATTGAGTGTGAGGTCAGGATCATTGTGTGGTTTTCGTTTTTGACAGAAGTGCATACAGACAGTTTTTGATCTTGAAAATCTTAAGCCATTTTCGTCAGCCCAATTTTGTAATTTGCCTAAACATTGTTGTAGTTGCCGTTCTATAGTGTGCATGTTTTTTGATCTGTAACAGATCAAGAAATCATCCACAAATAGAGACCCTTCCGTAGATTGGCCAAGACATTTGGTTATGCTGTTAATTTTTAGTCCAAAAAGTGTGACGGACAAGATACCACCCTGAGGGACGCCCATCTCCTGTGTTTCTGTTTCTGAATAAGTTGAACCCGTTCGAACTTTGAAATGCCTGTCAGATATAAAATTTGATATAAACTTTGGCAAATTACCACGTATGCCGATATCGTGAAGATCGTTCATGATTCCATATTGCCAAGTTGTGTCGTATGCCTTTTCAAGGTCAAAGAATACGGCCACAAGATGTTCTTTCTTGGCAAAGGCTTCTCGTATAAATGTTTCCAGTCTAACTAAATGGTCTACCGTTCCCCTGCGGTTTCTAAAGCCGCTTTGCAAAGGACTTAAAAATATTGTTTGATTCCAGGAACCAAACTAATCTAGTATTTATCATACGTTCTAGAGTTTTACAAATGCAGCTCGTCAGTGAGATAGGACGATAGTTATTGGCATCAGTAGCACCCTTCCCGGGCTTCGGAATCTTTCTCAAATTTCATATATAGGTTTCCCTAGGGCCCTAGTTGTGCATATTGCATTTTGGAACCGATCGGTCAACAAGATGACTTGGATTTTGATAGTTAAAGTTTGTTAACGATACCTTCAGTACTTATTTCTTAAAAAGTACTGAAGGTATCGTTTACAAATTTTATATGAAGGTTCCCCAAGGACCCTAGTTGTGCATATTGTTAATTGGGACCGATCGGTAAACAAGATGGCCGACCGACGGCCATATTGAATTTTTATTGTTAAAGTTTGTTACCGCTATTTCTCAGAAAGTACTGAAGGGATCTTTCTCAAATTTTATGCGTAGGTTCCCCTTCTACCCTAGTTGTGCATACTACCTTTTAGGACTGATGCATAATGCCTTTCGGGACTGATCGGTAAACAAGATGGCCAACCGGCCGCCATCTTAGATTTCATTGTTGAAGTTTGTTACCACTATTTCTTAGGAAGTACTATAGCGATCTGTCTCAAATTTTATATGTCATGTGTTTGAAAAAGTTTGAAAAGCAGGGAGGGAAAAGATCCCTCTTTCCATTGTCAGACATAGATCTTTCTTTGGTGGGCGCCAAGATCCCTCTGGGATCTCTTGTTTCTAAAAGGTGTAATACAGCATGAACGTAACAAGGAGTTTCTGATTAATTGAAATGTATTGTTCAATCTGTTATGAAAAGTGGTACATACATTTTAAGTCTATGTTCATTTTCCAATTCAACAATTTTTGATTGTTTGTTTGATTAATTAACGTCCTATAAACAGCTATGGTCATGTAAGGACGGCCTCCCATGTATGAGATGTGTTGCGTGTATGCTGTGGGAGGTGCGTGTTTTGGGAGACTGCGGTATATTCATGTTGTGTCTTCTTGTATAGTGGAACTGTTGCCCTTTTTAAAGTGCTATATCACTGAAGCATGCAACTGAAGACACAAAGCAACACACTCAACCCGGTCACATTATACTGACAACGGGCGAACCAGTCGTCCCTATCCCTGTACGCTGAACGCTAAGCAGGAGCAGAAACTACCACTTTTATAGACTTTGGTCTGTCTCGGCCAGGGGACAGAACCCAGAGCATTCCTCACAGACGTACTCACGATAGGAAAAGTAGTGAACGTATTGTCGAGTATAATGGACGATGGAAACACTGCATGGTAATCCGTTGTTCTCTGAGGCACCTTAATAAAGTATAAATTTACATCTATGAAATAATCTATTATGTTCTTGTTATTGCAAATATGTTCATTTTGAAGGTGAAGAGCCAGAAAACTTCATCCATGTATGGGGATGCCCTCATCGTGGCATCGGATGAGTTATGCCTGTTCCTGGAGAAATTCCTTCGCTGGCGACCAGCCAGCAAAGCGAAAAACTTCTTCCTTGCAAGTAGTGGACGGTCCATGACCAGCTCGACTATATGCCAGGATTTGGAAAGGATGTTTCGGCTGGTCTGCTGGAGGAAGCCAGTGTCGGCTACAAGCCTAAGACAGTTTTCAGCAACTGTGGTAAAGTATCTATCTTCATGGTTATTCCCTCATGAATTCTAATCTTATTCTGAAGTTCCTTTTATCATGTTATTCCCTTTAAACTTTATTTCAACTAGGTTCGTCTAACATAAAACTGGGCCTAGATGCAGTAGCACTCCTCGATATTGAGACGTGAAAAACTGTCACAGTCCACTTTTACTGTTTGCTGTTCAAATTGGATTTAATGAATAGAGATATTTCCAAAACTGCTACTTTCCACCATTACCATAAAATAGGTCAACACCACCTTTCTCTACGATAGATTAAATAAGTTATGTCATTGCTAACCATATTTAGTGAAATGAACAGTAATACAAAAGGCTTTATTCGGAAATCTGCGTGGTTGGTCCGTTATTTATTCCTTATACTTTCTTAATATATTGCTGCACCATGGTGACATTTTAGGAGAGCAACATATACGATAGGGATAAACATCCTTCAGATTTGCGTTTTTTCTTTATGTAAAACCAACTGCATTTTTTTACCAGTGTATTTTTTCTAAAAGGTGTAATACAGCATGAACGTAACAAGGAGTTTCTGATTAATTGAAATGTATTGTTCAATCTGTTATGAAAAGTGGTACATACATTTTAAGTCTATGTTCATTTTCCAATTCAACAATTTTTGATTGTTTGTTTGATTAATTAACGTCCTATAAACAGCTATGGTCATGTAAGGACGGCCTCCCATGTATGAGATGTGTTGCGTGTATGCTGTGGGAGGTGCGTGTTTTGGGAGACTGCGGTATATTCATGTTGTGTCTTCTTGTATAGTGGAACTGTTGCCCTTTTTAAAGTGCTATATCACTGAAGCATGCAACTGAAGACACAAAGCAACACACTCAACCCGGTCACATTATACTGACAACGGGCGAACCAGTCGTCCCTATCCCTGTACGCTGAACGCTAAGCAGGAGCAGAAACTACCACTTTTATAGACTTTGGTCTGTCTCGGCCAGGGGACAGAACCCAGAGCATTCCTCACAGACGTACTCACGATAGGAAAAGTAGTGAACGTATTGTCGAGTATAATGGACGATGGAAACACTGCATGGTAATCCGTTGTTCTCTGAGGCACCTTAATAAAGTATAAATTTACATCTATGAAATAATCTATTATGTTCTTGTTATTGCAAATATGTTCATTTTGAAGGTGAAGAGCCACAAAACTTCATCCATGTATGGGGATGCCCTCATCGTGGCATCGGATGAGTTATGCCTGTTCCTGGAGAAATTCCTTCGCTGGCGACCAGCCATCAAAGCGAAAAACTTCTTCCTTGCAAGTAGTGGACGGTCCATGACCAGCTCGACTATATGCCAGGATTTGGAAAGGATGTTTCGGCTTGTCTGCTGGAGGAAGCCAGTGTCGGCTACAAGCCTAAGACAGTTTTCAGCAACTGTGGTAAAGTATCTATCTTCATGGTTATTCCCTCATGAATTCTAATCTTATTCTGAAGTTCCTTTTATCATGTTATTCCCTTTAAACTTTATTTCAACTAGGTTCGTCTAACATAAAACTGGGCCTAGATGCAGTAGCACTCCTCGATATTGAGACGTGAAAAACTGTCACAGTCCACTTTTACTGTTTGCTGTTAAAATTGGATTTAATGAATAGAGATATTTCCAAAACTGCTACTTTCCACCATTACCATAAAATAGGTCAACACCACCTTTCTCTACGATATATTAAATAAGTTATGTCATTGCTAACCATATTTAGTGAAATGAACAGTAATACAAAAGGCTTTATTCGGAAATCTGCGTGGTTGGTCCGTTATTTATTCCTTATACTTTCTTAATATATTGCTGCACCATGGTGACATTTTAGGAGAGCAACATATACGATAGGGATAAACATCCTTCAGATTTGTGTTTTTTCTTTATGTAAAACCAGCTGCATTTTTTTACCAGTGTATTTTTTCTAAAAGGTGTAATACAGCATGAACGTAACAAGGAGTTTCTGATTAATTGAAATGTATTGTTCAATCTGTTATGAAAAGTGGTACATACATTTTAAGTCTATGTTCATTTTCCAATTCAACAATTTTTGATTGTTTGTTTGATTAATTAACGTCCTATAAACAGCTATGGTCATGTAAGGACGGCCTCCCATGTATGAGATGTGTTGCGTGTATGCTGTGGGAGGTGCGTGTTTTGGGAGACTGCGGTATATTCATGTTGTGTCTTCTTGTATAGTGGAACTGTTGCCCTTTTTAAAGTGCTATATCACTGAAGCATGCAACTGAAGACACAAAGCAACACACTCAACCCGGTCACATTATACTGACAACGGGCGAACCAGTCGTCCCTATCCCTGTACGCTGAACGCTAAGCAGGAGCAGAAACTACCACTTTTATAGACTTTGGTCTGTCTCGGCCAGGGGACAGAACCCAGAGCATTCCTCACAGACGTACTCACGATAGGAAAAGTAGTGAACGTATTGTCGAGTATAATGGACGATGGAAACACTGCATGGTAATCCGTTGTTCTCTGAGGCACCTTAATAAAGTATAAATTTACATCTATGAAATAATCTATTATGTTCTTGTTATTGCAAATATGTTCATTTTGAAGGTGAAGAGCCACAAAACTTCATCCATGTATGGGGATGCCCTCATCGTGGCATCGGATGAGTTATGCCTGTTCCTGGGAGAAATTCCTTCGCTGGCGACCAGCCATCAAAGCGAAAAACTTCTTCCTTGCAAGTAGTGGACGGTCCATGACCAGCTCGACTATATGCCAGGATTTGGAAAGGATGTTTCGGCTGTCTGCTGGAGGAAGCCAGTGTCGGCTACAAGCCTAAGACAGTTTTCAGCAACTGTGGTAAAGTATCTATCTTCATGGTTATTCCCTCATGAATTCTAATCTTATTCTGAAGTTCCTTTTATCATGTTATTCCCTTTAAACTTTATTTCAACTAGGTTCGTCTAACATAAAACTGGGCCTAGATGCAGTAGCACTCCTCGATATTGAGACGTGAAAAACTGTCACAGTCCACTTTTACTGTTTGCTGTTAAAATTGGATTTAATGAATAGAGATATTTCCAAAACTGCTACTTTCCACCATTACCATAAAATAGGTCAACACCACCTTTCTCTACGATAGATTAAATAAGTTATGTCATTGCTAACCATATTTAGTGAAATGAACAGTAATACAAAAGGCTTTATTCGGAAATCTGCGTGGTTGGTCCGTTATTTATTCCTTATACTTTCTTAATATATTGCTGCACCATGGTGACATTTTAGGAGAGCAACATATACGATAGGGATAAACATCCTTCAGATTTGTGTTTTTTTCTTTATGTAAAACCAGCTGCATTTTTTTACCAGTGTATTTTTTCTAAAAGGTGTAATACAGCATGAACGTAACAAGGAGTTTCTGATTAATTGAAATGTATTGTTCAATCTGTTATGAAAAGTGGTACATACATTTTAAGTCTATGTTCATTTTCCAATTCAACAATTTTTGATTGTTTGTTTGATTAATTAACGTCCTATAAACAGCTATGGTCATGTAAGGACGGCCTCCCATGTATGAGATGTGTTGCGTGTATGCTGTGGGAGGTGCGTGTTTTGGGAGACTGCGGTATATTCATGTTGTGTCTTCTTGTATAGTGGAACTGTTGCCCTTTTTAAAGTGCTATATCACTGAAGCATGCAACTGAAGACACAAAGCAACACACTCAACCCGGTCACATTATACTGACAACGGGCGAACCAGTCGTCCCTATCCCTGTACGCTGAACGCTAAGCAGGAGCAGAAACTACCACTTTTATAGACTTTGGTCTGTCTCGGCCAGGGGACAGAACCCAGAGCATTCCTCACAGACGTACTCACGATAGGAAAAGTAGTGAACGTATTGTCGAGTATAATGGACGATGGAAACACTGCATGGTAATCCGTTGTTCTCTGAGGCACCTTAATAAAGTATAAATTTACATCTATGAAATAATCTATTATGTTCTTGTTATTGCAAATATGTTCATTTTGAAGGTGAAGAGCCACAAAACTTCATCCATGTATGGGGATGCCCTCATCGTGGCATCGGATGAGTTATGCCTGTTCCTGGAGAAATTCCTTCGCTGGCGACCAGCCATCAAAGCGAAAAACTTCTTCCTTGCAAGTAGTGGACGGTCCATGACCAGCTCGACTATATGCCAGGATTTGGAAAGGATGTTTCGGCTTGTCTGCTGGAGGAAGCCAGTGTCGGCTACAAGCCTAAGACAGTTTTCAGCAACTGTGGTAAAGTATCTATCTTCATGGTTATTCCCTCATGAATTCTAATCTTATTCTGAAGTTCCTTTTATCATGTTATTCCCTTTAAACTTTATTTCAACTAGGTTCGTCTAACATAAAACTGGGCCTAGATGCAGTAGCACTCCTCGATATTGAGACGTGAAAAACTGTCACAGTCCACTTTTACTGTTTGCTGTTAAAATTGGATTTAATGAATAGAGATATTTCCAAAACTGCTACTTTCCACCATTACCATAAAATAGGTCAACACCACCTTTCTCTACGATATATTAAATAAGTTATGTCATTGCTAACCATATTTAGTGAAATGAACAGTAATACAAAAGGCTTTATTCGGAAATCTGCGTGGTTGGTCCGTTATTTATTCCTTATACTTTCTTAATATATTGCTGCACCATGGTGACATTTTAGGAGAGCAACATATACGATAGGGATAAACATCCTTCAGATTTGCGTTTTTTCTTTATGTAAAACCAACTGCATTTTTTTACCAGTGTATTTTTTCTAAAAGGTGTAATACAGCATGAACGTAACAAGGAGTTTCTGATTAATTGAAATGTATTGTTCAATCTGTTATGAAAAGTGGTACATACATTTTAAGTCTATGTTCATTTTCCAATTCAACAATTTTTGATTGTTTGTTTGATTAATTAACGTCCTATAAACAGCTATGGTCATGTAAGGACGGCCTCCCATGTATGAGATGTGTTGCGTGTATGCTGTGGGAGGTGCGTGTTTTGGGAGACTGCGGTATATTCATGTTGTGTCTTCTTGTATAGTGGAACTGTTGCCCTTTTTAAAGTGCTATATCACTGAAGCATGCAACTGAAGACACAAAGCAACACACTCAACCCGGTCACATTATACTGACAACGGGCGAACCAGTCGTCCCTATCCCTGTACGCTGAACGCTAAGCAGGAGCAGAAACTACCACTTTTATAGACTTTGGTCTGTCTCGGCCAGGGGACAGAACCCAGAGCATTCCTCACAGACGTACTCACGATAGGAAAAGTAGTGAACGTATTGTCGAGTATAATGGACGATGGAAACACTGCATGGTAATCCGTTGTTCTCTGAGGCACCTTAATAAAGTATAAATTTACATCTATGAAATAATCTATTATGTTCTTGTTATTGCAAATATGTTCATTTTGAAGGTGAAGAGCCAGAAAACTTCATCCATGTATGGGGATGCCCTCATCGTGGCATCGGATGAGTTATGCCTGTTCCTGGAGAAATTCCTTCGCTGGCGACCAGCCATCAAAGCGAAAAAACTTCTTCCTTGCAAGTAGTGGACGGTCCATGACCAGCTCGACTATATGCCAGGATTTGGAAAGGATGTTTCGGCTTGTCTGCTGGAGGAAGCCAGTGTCGGCTACAAGCCTAAGACAGTTTTCAGCAACTGTGGTAAAGTATCTATCTTCATGGTTATTCCCTCATGAATTCTAATCTTATTCTGAAGTTCCTTTTATCATGTTATTCCCTTTAAACTTTATTTCAACTAGGTTCGTCTAACATAAAACTGGGCCTAGATGCAGTAGCACTCCTCGATATTGAGACGTGAAAAACTGTCACAGTCCACTTTTACTGTTTGCTGTTAAAATTGGATTTAATGAATAGAGATATTTCCAAAACTGCTACTTTCCACCATTACCATAAAATAGGTCAACACCACCTTTCTCTACGATAGATTAAATAAGTTATGTCATTGCTAACCATATTTAGTGAAATGAACAGTAATACAAAAGGCTTTATTCGGAAATCTGCGTGGTTGGTCCGTTATTTATTCCTTATACTTTCTTAATATATTGCTGCACCATGGTGACATTTTAGGAGAGCAACATATACGATAGGGATAAACATCCTTCAGATTTGCGTTTTTTCTTTATGTAAAACCAACTGCATTTTTTTACCAGTGTATTTTTTCTAAAAGGTGTAATACAGCATGAACGTAACAAGGAGTTTCTGATTAATTGAAATGTATTGTTCAATCTGTTATGAAAAGTGGTACATACATTTTAAGTCTATGTTCATTTTCCAATTCAACAATTTTTGATTGTTTGTTTGATTAATTAACGTCCTATAAACAAGCTATGGTCATGTAAGGACGGCCTCCCATGTATGAGATGTGTTGCGTGTATGCTGTGGGAGGTGCGTGTTTTGGGAGACTGCGGTATATTCATGTTGTGTCTTCTTGTATAGTGGAACTGTTGCCCTTTTTAAAGTGCTATATCACTGAAGCATGCAACTGAAGACACAAAGCAACACACTCAACCCGGTCACATTATACTGACAACGGGCGAACCAAAGTTCCTTTTATCATGTTATTCCCTGAACGCTAAGCAGGAGCAGAAACTACCACTTTTATAGACTTTGGTCTGTCTCGGCCAGGGGACAGAACCCAGAGCATTCCTCACAGACGTACTCACGATAGGAAAAGTAGTGAACGTATTGTCGAGTATAATGGACGATGGAAACACTGCATGGTAATCCGTTGTTCTCTGAGGCACCTTAATAAAGTATAAATTTACATCTATGAAATAATCTATTATGTTCTTGTTATTGCAAATATGTTCATTTTGAAGGTGAAGAGCCACAAAACTTCATCCATGTATGGGGATGCCCTCATCGTGGCATCGGATGAGTTATGCCTGTTCTCTGAGAAATTCCTTCGCTGGCGACCAGCCATCAAAGCGAAAAACTTCTTCCTTGCAAGTAGTGGACGGTCCATGACCAGCTCGACTATATGCCAGGATTTGGAAAGGATGTTTCGGCTTGTCTGCTGGAGGAAGCCAGTGTCGGCTACAAGCCTAAGACAGTTTTCAGCAACTGTGGTAAAGTATCTATCTTCATGGTTATTCCCTCATGAATTCTAATCTTATTCTGAAGTTCCTTTTATCATGTTATTCCCTTTAAACTTTATTTCAACTAGGTTCGTCTAACATAAAACTGGGCCTAGATGCAGTAGCACTCCTCGATATTGAGACGTGAAAAACTGTCACAGTCCACTTTTACTGTTTGCTGTTAAAATTGGATTTAATGAATAGAGATATTTCCAAAACTGCTACTTTCCACCATTACCATAAAATAGGTCAACACCACCTTTCTCTACGATATATTAAATAAGTTATGTCATTGCTAACCATATTTAGTGAAATGAACAGTAATACAAAAGGCTTTATTCGGAAATCTGCGTGGTTGGTCCGTTATTTATTCCTTATACTTTCTTAATATATTGCTGCACCATGGTGACATTTTAGGAGAGCAACATATACGATAGGGATAAACATCCTTCAGATTTGTGTTTTTTCTTTATGTAAAACCAGCTGCATTTTTTTACCAGTGTATTTTTTCTAAAAGGTGTAATACAGCATGAACGTAACAAGGAGTTTCTGATTAATTGAAATGTATTGTTCAATCTGTTATGAAAAGTGGTACATACATTTTAAGTCTATGTTCATTTTCCAATTCAACAATTTTTGATTGTTTGTTTGATTAATTAACGTCCTATAAACAGCTATGGTCATGTAAGGACGGCCTCCCATGTATGAGATGTGTTGCGTGTATGCTGTGGGAGGTGCGTGTTTTGGGAGACTGCGGTATATTCATGTTGTGTCTTCTTGTATAGTTTGTTTGTTTGTTTGCCCTTTTTAAAGTGCTATATCACTGAAGCATGCAACTGAAGACACAAAGCAACACACTCAACCCGGTCACATTATACTGACAACGGGCGAACCAGTCGTCCCTATCCCTGTACGCTGAACGCTAAGCAGGAGCAGAAACTACCACTTTTATAGACTTTGGTCTGTCTCGGCCAGGGGACAGAACCCAGAGCATTCCTCACAGACGTACTCACGATAGGAAAAGTAGTGAACGTATTGTCGAGTATAATGGACGATGGAAACACTGCATGGTAATCCGTTGTTCTCTGAGGCACCTTAATAAAGTATAAAATTTACATCTATGAAATAATCTATTATGTTCTTGTTATTGCAAATATGTTCATTTTGAAGGTGAAGAGCCACAAAACTTCATCCATGTATGGGGATGCCCTCATCGTGGCATCGGATGAGTTATGCCTGTTCCTGGAGAAATTCCTTCGCTGGCGACCAGCCAGCAAAGCGAAAAACTTCTTCCTTGCAAGTAGTGGACGGTCCATGACCAGCTCGACTATATGCCAGGATTTGGAAAGGATGTTTCGGCTGGTCTGCTGGAGGAAGCCAGTGTCGGCTACAAGCCTAAGACAGTTTTCAGCAACTGTGGTAAAGTATCTATCTTCATGGTTATTCCCTCATGAATTCTAATCTTATTCTGAAGTTCCTTTTATCATGTTATTCCCTTTAAACTTTATTTCAACTAGGTTCGTCTAACATAAAACTGGGCCTAGATGCAGTAGCACTCCTCGATATTGAGACGTGAAAAACTGTCACAGTCCACTTTTACTGTTTGCTGTTAAAATTGGATTTAATGAATAGAGATATTTCCAAAACTGCTACTTTCCACCATTACCATAAAATAGGTCAACACCACCTTTCTCTACGATAGATTAAATAAGTTATGTCATTGCTAACCATATTTAGTGAAATGAACAGTAATACAAAAGGCTTTATTCGGAAATCTGCGTGGTTGGTCCGTTATTTATTCCTTATACTTTCTTAATATATTGCTGCACCATGGTGACATTTTAGGAGAGCAACATATACGATAGGGATAAACATCCTTCAGATTTGTGTTTTTTCTTTATGTAAAACCAACTGCATTTTTTTACCAGTGTATTTTTTCTAAAAGGTGTAATACAGCATGAACGTAACAAGGAGTTTCTGATTAATTGAAATGTATTGTTCAATCTGTTATGAAAAGTGGTACATACATTTTAAGTCTATGTTCATTTTCCAATTCAACAATTTTTGATTGTTTGTTTGATTAATTAACGTCCTATAAACAGCTATGGTCATGTAAGGACGGCCTCCCATGTATGAGATGTGTTGCGTGTATGCTGTGGGAGGTGCGTGTTTTGGGAGACTGCGGTATATTCATGTTGTGTCTTCTTGTATAGTGGAACTGTTGCCCTTTTTAAAGTGCTATATCACTGAAGCATGCAACTGAAGACACAAAGCAACACACTCAACCCGGTCACATTATACTGACAACGGGCGAACCAGTCGTCCCTATCCCTGTACGCTGAACGCTAAGCAGGAGCAGAAACTACCACTTTTATAGACTTTGGTCTGTCTCGGCCAGGGGACAGAACCCAGAGCATTCCTCACAGACGTACTCACGATAGGAAAAGTAGTGAACGTATTGTCGAGTATAATGGACGATGGAAACACTGCATGGTAATCCGTTGTTCTCTGAGGCACCTTAATAAAGTATAAATTTACATCTATGAAATAATCTATTATGTTCTTGTTATTGCAAATATGTTCATTTTGAAGGTGAAGAGCCACAAAACTTCATCCATGTATGGGGATGCCCTCATCGTGGCATCGGATGAGTTATGCCTGTTCCTGGAGAAATTCCTTCGCTGGCGACCAGCCAGCAAAGCGAAAAACTTCTTCCTTGCAAGTAGTGGACGGTCCATGACCAGCTCGACTATATGCCAGGATTTGGAAAGGATGTTTCGGCTGGTCTGCTGGAGGAAGCCAGTGTCGGCTACAAGCCTAAGACAGTTTTCAGCAACTGTGGTAAAGTATCTATCTTCATGGTTATTCCCTCATGAATTCTAATCTTATTCTGAAGTTCCTTTTATCATGTTATTCCCTTTAAACTTTATTTCAACTAGGTTCGTCTAACATAAAACTGGGCCTAGATGCAGTAGCACTCCTCGATATTGAGACGTGAAAAACTGTCACAGTCCACTTTTACTGTTTGCTGTTAAAATTGGATTTAATGAATAGAGATATTTCCAAAACTGCTACTTTCCACCATTACCATAAAATAGGTCAACACCACCTTTCTCTACGATAGATTAAATAAGTTATGTCATTGCTAACCATATTTAGTGAAATGAACAGTAATACAAAAGGCTTTATTCGGAAATCTGCGTGGTTGGTCCGTTATTTATTCCTTATACTTTCTTAATATATTGCTGCACCATGGTGACATTTTAGGAGAGCAACATATACGATAGGGATAAACATCCTTCAGATTTGCGTTTTTTCTTTATGTAAAACCAACTGCATTTTTTTACCAGTGTATTTTTTCTAAAAGGTGTAATACAGCATGAACGTAACAAGGAGTTTCTGATTAATTGAAATGTATTGTTCAATCTGTTATGAAAAGTGGTACATACATTTTAAGTCTATGTTCATTTTCCAATTCAACAATTTTTGATTGTTTGTTTGATTAATTAACGTCCTATAAACAGCTATGGTCATGTAAGGACGGCCTCCCATGTATGAGATGTGTTGCGTGTATGCTGTGGGAGGTGCGTGTTTTGGGAGACTGCGGTATATTCATGTTGTGTCTTCTTGTATAGTGGAACTGTTGCCCTTTTTAAAGTGCTATATCACTGAAGCATGCAACTGAAGACACAAAGCAACACACTCAACCCGGTCACATTATACTGACAACGGGCGAACCAGTCGTCCCTATCCCTGTACGCTGAACGCTAAGCAGGAGCAGAAACTACCACTTTTATAGACTTTGGTCTGTCTCGGCCAGGGGACAGAACCCAGAGCATTCCTCACAGACGTACTCACGATAGGAAAAGTAGTGAACGTATTGTCGAGTATAATGGACGATGGAAACACTGCATGGTAATCCGTTGTTCTCTGAGGCACCTTAATAAAGTATAAATTTACATCTATGAAATAATCTATTATGTTCTTGTTATTGCAAATATGTTCATTTTGAAGGTGAAGAGCCACAAAACTTCATCCATGTATGGGGATGCCCTCATCGTGGCATCGGATGAGTTATGCCTGTTCCTGGAGAAATTCCTTCGCTGGCGACCAGCCATCAAAGCGAAAAACTTCTTCCTTGCAAGTAGTGGACGGTCCATGACCAGCTCGACTATATGCCAGGATTTGGAAAGGATGTTTCGGCTTGTCTGCTGGAGGAAGCCAGTGTCGGCTACAAGCCTAAGACAGTTTTCAGCAACTGTGGTAAAGTATCTATCTTCATGGTTATTCCCTCATGAATTCTAATCTTATTCTGAAGTTCCTTTTATCATGTTATTCCCTTTAAACTTTATTTCAACTAGGTTCGTCTAACATAAAACTGGGCCTAGATGCAGTAGCACTCCTCGATATTGAGACGTGAAAAACTGTCACAGTCCACTTTTACTGTTTGCTGTTAAAATTGGATTTAATGAATAGAGATATTTCCAAAACTGCTACTTTCCACCATTACCATAAAATAGGTCAACACCACCTTTCTCTACGATATATTAAATAAGTTATGTCATTGCTAACCATATTTAGTGAAATGAACAGTAATACAAAAGGCTTTATTCGGAAATCTGCGTGGTTGGTCCGTTATTTATTCCTTATACTTTCTTAATATATTGCTGCACCATGGTGACATTTTAGGAGAGCAACATATACGATAGGGATAAACATCCTTCAGATTTGTGTTTTTTCTTTATGTAAAACCAGCTGCATTTTTTTACCAGTGTATTTTTTCTAAAAGGTGTAATACAGCATGAACGTAACAAGGAGTTTCTGATTAATTGAAATGTATTGTTCAATCTGTTATGAAAAGTGGTACATACATTTTAAGTCTATGTTCATTTTCCAATTCAACAATTTTTGATTGTTTGTTTGATTAATTAACGTCCTATAAACAGCTATGGTCATGTAAGGACGGCCTCCCATGTATGCGATGTGTTGCGTGTATGTTGTGCGAGGTGCGTGTTTTGGGAGACTGCGGTATATTCATGTTGTGTCTTCTTGTATAGTGGAACTGTTGCCCTTTTTAAAGTGCTATATCACTGAAGCATGCAACTGAAGACACAAAGCAACACACTCAACCCGGTCACATTATACTGACAACGGGCGAACCAGTCGTCCCTATCCCTGTACGCTGAACGCTAAGCAGGAGCAGAAACTACCACTTTTATAGACTTTGGTCTGTCTCGGCCAGGGGACAGAACCCAGAGCATTCCTCACAGACGTACTCACGATAGGAAAAGTAGTGAACGTATTGTCGAGTATAATGGACGATGGAAACACTGCATGGTAATCCGTTGTTCTCTGAGGCACCTTAATAAAGTATAAATTTACATCTATGAAATAATCTATTATGTTCTTGTTATTGCAAATATGTTCATTTTGAAGGTGAAGAGCCACAAAACTTCATCCATGTATGGGGATGCCCTCATCGTGGCATCGGATGAGTTATGCCTGTTCCTGGAGAAATTCCTTCGCTGGCGACCAGCCATCAAAGCGAAAAACTTCTTCCTTGCAAGTAGTGGACGGTCCATGACCAGCTCGACTATATGCCAGGATTTGGAAAGGATGTTTCGGCTGGTCTGCTGGAGGAAGCCAGTGTCGGCTACAAGCCTAAGACAGTTTTCAGCAACTGTGGTAAAGTATCTATCTTCATGGTTATTCCCTCATGAATTCTAATCTTATTCTGAAGTTCCTTTTATCATGTTATTCCCTTTAAACTTTATTTCAACTAGGTTCGTCTAACATAAAACTGGGCCTAGATGCAGTAGCACTCCTCGATATTGAGACGTGAAAAACTGTCACAGTCCACTTTTACTGTTTGCTGTTAAAATTGGATTTAATGAATAGAGATATTTCCAAAACTGCTACTTTCCACCATTACCATAAAATAGGTCAACACCACCTTTCTCTACGATAGATTAAATAAGTTATGTCATTGCTAACCATATTTAGTGAAATGAACAGTAATACAAAAGGCTTTATTCGGAAATCTGCGTGGTTGGTCCGTTATTTATTCCTTATACTTTCTTAATATATTGCTGCACCATGGTGACATTTTAGGAGAGCAACATATACGATAGGGATAAACATCCTTCAGATTTGTGTTTTTTCTTTATGTAAAACCAGCTGCATTTTTTTACCAGTGTATTTTTTCTAAAAGGTGTAATACAGCATGAACGTAACAAGGAGTTTCTGATTAATTGAAATGTATTGTTCAATCTGTTATGAAAAGTGGTACATACATTTTAAGTCTATGTTCATTTTCCAATTCAACAATTTTTGATTGTTTGTTTGATTAATTAACGTCCTATAAACAGCTATGGTCATGTAAGGACGGCCTCCCATGTATGAGATGTGTTGCGTGTATGTTGTGGGAGGTGCGTGTTTTGGGAGACTGCGGTATATTCATGTTGTGTCTTCTTGTATAGTGGAACTGTTGCCCTTTTTAAAGTGCTATATCACTGAAGCATGCAACTGAAGACACAAAGCAACACACTCAACCCGGTCACATTATACTGACAACGGGCGAACCAGTCGTCCCTATCCCTGTACGCTGAACGCTAAGCAGGAGCAGAAACTACCACTTTTATAGACTTTGGTCTGTCTCGGCCAGGGGACAGAACCCAGAGCATTCCTCACAGACGTACTCACGATAGGAAAAGTAGTGAACGTATTGTCGAGTATAATGGACGATGGAAACACTGCATGGTAATCCGTTGTTCTCTGAGGCACCTTAATAAAGTATAAATTTACATCTATGAAATAATCTATTATGTTCTTATTATTGCAAATATGTTCATTTTGAAGGTGAAGAGCCACAAAACTTCATCCATGTATGGGGATGCCCTCCTCGTGGCATCGGATGAGTTATGCCTTCTCCTGGAGAAATTCCTTCGGTGGCGACCAGCCAGCAAAGCGAAAAACTTCTTCCTTGCAAGTAGTGGACGGTCCATGACCAGCTCGTATATTTGCCAGGATTTGGAAAGGATGTTTCGGCTGGTCTGCTGGAGGAAGCCAGTGTCGGCTACAAGCCTAAGACAGTTTTCAGCAACTGTGGTAAAGTATCTATCTTCATGGTTATTCCCTCATGAATTCTAATCTTATTCTGAAGTTCCTTTTATCATGTTATTCCCTTTAAACTTTATTTCAACTAGGTTCGTCTAACATAAAAGTGGGCCTAGATGCAGTAGCACTCCTCGATATTGAGACGTGAAAAACTGTCACAGTCCACTTTTACCGTTTGCTTTTAAAATTGGATTTAATGAATAGAGATATTTCGAAAACTGCTACTTTCCACCATTATCATAATATAGGTCAACGCCACCTTTCTCTACGATAGATTAAATAAGTAATGTCGTTGCTAACCATATTTAGTGAAATGAACAGTAATACAAAAGGCTTTATTCGGAAATCTGCGTGGTTGGTCCGTTATCTATTCCTCATACTTTCTTAATATATTGCTGCACCATGGTGACATTTTAGGAGAGCAACATATACGATAGGGATAAACATCCTTCAGATTTTGTGTTTTTTCTTTATGTCAAACCAGCTGCATTTTTTTACCAGTGTATTTTTTCTAAAAGGTGTAATACAGCATGAACGTAACAAGGAGTTTCTGATTAATTGAAATATGTATTGTTCAATCTCTTATGAAAAGTGGTACATACATTTTAAGTCTAGGTTCATTTTCCAATTCAACAATTTTTGATTGTTTGTTTGATTAATTAACGTCCTATAAACAGCTATGGTCATGTAAGGACGGCCTCCCATGTATGAGATGTGTGTTGCGTGTATGCTGTGGGAGGTGCGTGTTTTGGGAGAACTGCGGTATATTCATGTTGTGTCTTCTTGTATAGTGGAACTGTTGCCCTTTTTAAAGTGCTATATCACTGAAGCATGCAACTGAAGACACAAAGCAACACACTCAACCCGGTCACATTATACTGACAACGGGCCAACCAGTCGTCCCTATCCCTGTATGCTGAACGCTAAGCAGGAGCAGAAACTACCACTTTTATAGACTTTGGTCTGTCTCGGCCAGGGGACAGAACCCAGAGCATTCCTCACAGACGTACTCACGATAGGAAAAGTAGTGAACGTATTGTCGAGTATAATGGACGATGGAAACACTGCATGGTAATCCGTTGTTCTCTGAGGCACCTTAATAAAGTATAAATTTACATCTATGAAATAATCTTTGTTTGTTTGTTTGTTTGATTAATTAACGTCCTATTAACAGCTATGGTCATGTAAGGACGGCCTCCCCTTTTATGCAGTGTGTTGCGTGCATGTTGTGCGAGGTGCGTGTTTTTGGAGACTGCGGTATATTCATGTAGTGTCTTCTTGTATAGTGGAACTGTTGCCCTTTTTATAGTGCTATACCACTGAAGCATGCCGCCGAAGACACCAAGCAACACACCCCACCCGGTCACATTATACTGACAACGGGCCAACCAGTCGTCCCTATCCCTGTATGCTGAGCGCTAAGCAGGAGTAGAAACTACCACTTTTAAAGACTTTGGTGTGTCTCGGCTAGGGGACAGAACCCAGAGCCTTCCTCACAGGGGCGAACGCTCAACTCGAGGCCAAAAGTGAGGTGGTGCCAAGGGAGGCATTAGGGAAGATAAAGTCAGTTACGAAGAAGAGAAAAGATAAAATCCTAAATCTATTATGTTCTTGTTATTGCAAATATGTTCATTTTGAAGGTGAAGAGCCACAAAACTTCATCCATGTATGGGGATGCCCTCATCGTGGCATCGGATGAGTTATGCCTGTTCCTCGAGAAATTCCTTCGCTGGCGACCAGCCAGCAAAGCGAAAAACTTCTTCCTTGCAAGTAGTGGACGGTCCATGACCAGCTCGACTATTTGCCAGGATTTGGAAAGGATGTTTCGGCTGGTCTGCTGGAGGAAGCCAGTGTCGGCTACAAGCTTAAGACAGTTTTCAGCAACTGTGGTAAAGTATCTATCTTCATGGTTATTCCCTCATGAATTCTAATCTGATTCTGAAGTTCCTTTTATTATGTTATTTCCTTTAAACTTTATTTCAACTAGGTTCGTCTAACATTTTTGTTTGTTTGTTTGTTTGATTTATTAACGTCCTATTAACAGCTATGGTCATGTAAGGACGGCCTCCCATGTATGCGGTGTGTTGCGTGTATGTTGTGTTTGTTTGTTTGTTTGTTTGAGTTTTACGGCCCATCGACAACTAAGGTCATTTAGGGCCAAACTACAAGTCATGCATTAATATCAGGATAAAAGTTCAGGGTAAGAAAAAGCAAGTAAGGACTAAAACACAGATTGTAAACGTTAATTTGATAAAAAAGGTTTGCATGGGATAAAATAAATTTGGCTAAAACACATGAGAAAACTCATGCACAATGTTGATGAAACGATGAAATGTTGAGTTGATACGATGTATGATGAGAAAACGTTCATATTTTGCCCAAAACACCGATCTCTTTGAGATATTTTAAAATACGATTATGTCTCACGGCATGAAACAAAGTGTACATGTCGGAGACATCGTAGTATTTATCTCGTATGTGTTTAAAATCAATACAATGCAATAAAATATGCTCCACTGTGAGAGGAGAATCACATGCATGGCATGTAGGAGGATCCTCCCCTCTCAATAGATAGGAATGTGTAAAATATGTGTGTCCAGTTCGGAGCCGAGAGAGAACAACTTCCTCTCTGCGGCCTCTCCGACTGGACAGTTTAGGATTAAGTGTAGGTTGAATTTTAAACAGTTTATTGTTTGTTTCGGTAGACCACCTTTGTTGCCAATGGTGTTTGATGGCTGACTGAATTGAAGGTTTGATGTCGGTGTATGGTAGTTTCAAATCTGTTTGTGCTAGGCGAAGAGCAGTCTTAGCTGCTTTATCAGCCTGTTCATTCCCCTTTATACCCACATGACTGGAAATCCAGAGATAAGTAATTTGAGTTTTAGAAGATAATCGAAAGGTTCGGATTAAAGATTTTGGATTAGAGTATTTCTAGGGTTTCTTGATTTCAAAGCCTTAAGAACCGAAAGAGAGTCTGAACAGATGATTGCCTTTTCAATGCGGTGTTCTTCGATGTGGTCAAGAGCCAGACCGATAGCACAAGCTTCCGCAGAGAAAATGGAGGCAACATCTGGAAGTCGGATAGAGGAACAGTGATTAGATGTACAGCATGCTGCCGCAACTTTATCACCATCTTTTGAGCCGTCAGTGTAGATCTTAACATGATCAGGGAAAGTCCTGATGCACTCCCGAAAGGAGGATTTATGTTCTTCGGGTAATGCACTGGACTTTGCCCTCTCATGCAAAGATAAACTGATATTCGGTGTTTGAATGAGCCATGGTGGTACATCCGATATGGTGTACTCGTCAATGGTGTCGAAATTTATATATAGATACTGCAAAAACTTTGAAATTCTTATGCCAAATGTTGGTATGAGCTTTTGATTTTGTCCGAATATGTCCTGGTGTTGTGGATTAAATACAAGATCGAATGCGGGGTTTTTGGGATTGGATTTCAGTTGAGCAGCTTACTGTAAGGATAATTTCTTACGTCGATCGTCTAGAGATGGCTCATTAGCTTCCACATGGAGACTCTTCACAGGTGTTGTTCGAAAAGCTCCAAGTGCCAGACGCAGTCCCCTGATTCTGGATAGGGTCAAGCATCTGTAGATAGGAGCTGCGAGCTGATCCATAGACAATCGAGCCGTAGTCAAGTTTTGATCTAATAAGTGCACGGTAGATACGCAGAAGCATTTCACGGTCTGCACCCCAATCTGAATGGGACAGAACACGTAGAATGTTCAGCGCCTTCGAGCACTTATCCTTCAGATGTTTTATATGTGGAACAAAGGACAGTTTCGAATCAAATATGAGTCCAAGAAATTTAGTTTGTTCAACTACTGGAATTTTAATTCCATTGAGTGTGAGGTCAGGATCATTGTGTGGTTTTCGTTTTTGACAGAAGTGCATACAGACAGTTTTTGATCTTGAAAATCTAAAGCCATTTTCGTCAGCCCAATTTTGTAATTTGCCTAAACATTGTTGTAGTTGTCGTTCTATAGTGTGCATGTTTTTTTGATCTGTAACAGATCAAGAAATCATCCACAAATAGAGACCCTTCCGTAGATTGGCCAAGACATTTGGTTATGCTGTTAATTTTTAGTCCAAAAAGTGTGACGGACAAGATACCACCCTGAGGGACGCCCATCTCCTGTGTTTCTGTTTCTGAATAAGTTGAACCCGTTCGAACTTTGAAATGCCTGTCAGATATAAAATTTGATATAAACTTTGGCAAATTACCACGTATGCCGATATCGTGAAGATCGTTCATGATTCCATATTGCCAAGTTGTGTCGTATGCCTTTTCAAGGTCAAAGAATACGGCCACAAGATGTTCTTTCTTGGCAAAGGCTTCTCGTATAAAATGTTTCCAGTCTAACTAAATGGTCTACCGTTCCCCTGCGGTTTCTAAAGATTCCAGGAACCAAACTAATCTAGTATTTATCATACGTTCTAGAGTTTTACAAATGCAGCTCGTCAGTGAGATAGGACGATAGTTATTGGCATCAGTAGCACCCTTCCCGGGCTTCGGAATCTTTCTCAAATTTCATATATAGGTTTCCCTAGGGCCCTAGTTGTGCATATTGCATTTTGGAACCGATCGGTCAACAAGATGACTTGGATTTTGATAGTTAAAGTTTGTTAACGATACCTTCAGTACTTATTTCTCCAAAAGTACTGAAGGTATCGTTTACAAATTTTATATGAAGGTTCCCCAAGGACCCTAGTTGTGCATATTGTTAATTGGGACCGATCGGTAAACAAGATGGCCGACCGACGGCCATATTGGATTTTGATTGTTAAAGTTTGTTACCGCTATTTCTCAGAAAGTACTGAAGGGATCTTTCTCAAATTTTATGCGTAGGTTCCCCTTCTACCCTAGTTGTGCATACTACCTTTTAGGACTGATGCATAATGCCTTTCGGGACTGATCGGTAAACAAGATGGCCAACCGGCCGCCATCTTAGATTTCATTGTTGAAGTTTGTTACCACTATTTCTTAGGAAGTACTATAGCGATCTGTCTCAAATTTTATATGTCATGTGTTTGAAAAAGTTTGAAAAGCAGGGAAAAGATCCCTCTTTCCATTGTCAGACATAGATCTTTCTTTGGTGGGCGCCAAGATCCCTCTGGGATCTCTTGTTTCTAAAAGGTGTAATACAGCATCAACGTAACAAGGAGTTTCTGATTAATTGAAATGTATTGTTCAATCTGTTATGAAAAGTGGTACATACATTTTAAGTCTAGGTTCATTTTCCAATCAACACTTTTTGATTGATTGTTTGATTAATTAACGTCCTATAAACAGCTATGGTCATGTAAGGACGGCCTCCCATGTATGAGATGTGTTGCGTGTATGCTGTGGGAGGTGCGTGTTTTGGGAGACTGCGGTATATTCATGTTGTTATTCATGTTATTATTGCAAATATGTTCATTTTACACTAGGGCATTAGTAAAGATAAAGTCAGTTAGAAAGAAGAGAAAAGATAAGATCCTAAATTTAGTCGCCTTTTACGATCATGCAATAGGAACAGACAGACAGACCCACAAGATGATTTCAGTATACCCCGCCCCACTAACTTCGTTATTGTTGCTTTGGTAGATGGAAACTATACAAGGGAGGCTATGCAATGGCAAGGCTTGGACAAGATGGCACTAATCGAAGTGACTCAGAAAACATTTTGCAATACAATTTGCCAGGGGAAATGCAATTGTACTTTTATCGAAGAGGTGAACCTGATGTGGAAATATGTATCCAAGGAACAAAATGGATCGCTCACATATTCAGGATGGAAGTAAGTATGTCAATGAATATTTGATATGCCACATATTAAATTAAACTTAATTTATATGAGGATTTCAAAGATAAGATAGAAGAAAAACATATATAAAGGTAATAAAATGAAAAGAATATACTTACATATAATCGCATGGTTTTTAGGCTGATTAATATACAAATTTAAAAAAAAACACCATGGAATTCGTGGGAAACCACGGAGGCAGATAAAGCCAGGAAATATACTAATTTTTAGCTCACCTGGTCCGAAGGACCAAGGTGAGCTTATGCCATACCGTGGCGTCCGGCGTCCGGCGTCCGTCGTCCGTCGTCCGTCCGTCCGTCCGTCCGTCAACAATCGACTTCTTCTCCATAACCGCTGGTCTGATTTCAACAAAATTTGGCTGGTAGCATCCTTATGGGCTACTAACTGAAAATTGTACAAATGATGGGGCTGACCCCCCAGGGGCCTGAGGGGCGGGGCCAAAAGGGGTCAATTTGGCTATTTCCATATAAACGACTTCTTCTCTGAAACCAAGCATGGGATAGCACCCATAATGCAATGGTAGCATCCTTATAGGGTGGGGATTCAAAATTGTACAAATGATATGGCTGACCCCCCAGGGACCTGAGGGGCGGGGCCAAAAGGGGTCAATTTGGCTATTTCCATATAAACGACTTCTTCTCTGAAACCAAGCATGGGATAGCATCCATAATGCAATGGTAGCATCCTTATAGGGTGGGGATTCAAAATTGTACAAATGATGGGGCTGACCCCCCGGGGGCCTGAGGGGCGGGGTCAAATGGGGTCAATTTGGCTATTTCCATATAAACGACTTCTTCTCTGAAACTAAGCATGAGATAGCACTCATAATGCAATGGTAGTATCTTTATAGGTTGGGGATTCAAAACTGTACAAATGATATGGCTGACCCCCGGGGGGCCTGAGGGGCGGGGTCAAAAGGGGCCAATTTGGCTATTTCCATATAAACGACTTCTTCTCTGAAACTAAGCATGGTATATGCACCCATAATGCAATGGTGGCATCTTTATAGGGTGGGGATTCAAAATTGTGCAAATGATGGGGCTGTCCCCCAGGAGGCCTGAGGGGCGGGGTCGAAAGTGGCCAATTTGGCTATTTCCATTTAAACGACTTCTTCTCTGAAACTAAGCACGGTATAGCACCCATAATACAATGGTAGTATCCTTATAGTGTGGGGATTCAAAATTGTGCAAATGATAGGGCTGACCCCCCGGGGGCCTGAGGGGCGGGGTCAAAAGTGGTCAATTTCCATATATATATGACTATTTCTCTGAAACCAAGCATGGGATAGCATCCATAATGCAATGGTAGCATCCTTATAGGGTGGGGATTCAAAATTGTACAAATGATGGGGCTGACCCCCCGGGGGCCGGAGGGGCGGGGTCAAATGGGGTCAATTTGGCTATTTCCATATAAACGACTTCTTCTCTGAAACTAAGCATGAGATAGCACTCATAATGCAATGGTAGTATCGTTATAGGTGGGGATAAAAAATTGTACAAATGATGTGGCTGACCCCCCGGGGGCCTGAGGGGCGGGGTCAAAAGGGGTCAATTTGGCTATTTCCATATAAACGACTTCTTCTCTGAAACCAAGCATGGGATAGCACCCATAATGCAATGGTAGCATCCTTATAGGGTGGGGATTCAAAATTGTACAAATGGGCCTGACGGCGCCTAGTATCCTTATATATCGACTTCTTCTCTGAAACTAAGCATGGTATAGCACCCATAATGCAATGGTGGCATCTTTATAGGGTGGGGATTCAAAATTGTGCAAATGATGGGGCTGTCCCCCGGGGGCCTGAGGGGCGGGGTCGAAAGTGGCCAATTTGGCTATTTCCATTTAAACGACTTCTTCTCTGAAACTAAGCACGGTATAGCACCCATAATACAATGGTAGTATCCTTATAGTGTGGGGGATTCAAAATTGTGCAAATGATAGGGCTGACCCCCCGGGGGCCTGAGGGGCGGGGTCAAAGTGGTCAATTTCCATATATATATGACTATTTCTCTGAAACCAAGCATGGGATAGCATCCATAATGCAATGGTAGCATCCTTATAGGGTGGGGATTCAAAATTGTACAAATGATGGGGCTGACCCCCCGGGGGCCGGAGGGGCGGGGTCAAATGGGGTCAATTTGGCTATTTCCATATAAACGACTTCTTCTCTGAAACTAAGCATGAGATAGCACTCATAATGCAATGGTAGTATCGTTATAGGGTGGGGATAAAAAATTGTACAAATGATGTGGCTGACCCCCCGGGGGCCTGAGGGGCGGGGTCAAAAGGGGTCAATTTGGCTATTTCCATATAAACGACTTCTTCTCTGAAACCAAGCATGGGATAGCACCCATAATGCAATGGTAGCATCCTTATAGGGTGGGGATTCAAAATTGTACAAATGATGGGGCTGACCCCCCGGGGGCCTGAGGGGCGGGGTCAAATGGGGTCAATTTGGCTATTTCCATATAAACGACTTCTTCTCTGAAACTAAGCATGGTATAGCACCCATAATGCAATGGTGGCATCTTTATAGGGTGGGGATTCAAAATTGTGCAAATGATGGGGCTGTCCCCCAGGGGGCCTGAGGGGCGGGGTCGAAAGTGGCCAATTTGGCTATTTCCATTTAAACGACTTCTTCTCTGAAACTAAGCACGGTATAGCACCCATAATACAATGGTAGTATCCTTATAGTGTGGGGATTCAAAATTGTGCAAATGATAGGGCTGACCCCCCGGGGGCCTGAGGGGCGGGGTCAAAAGTGGTCAATTTCCATATATATATGACTATTTCTCTGAAACCAAGCATGGGATAGCATCCATAATGCAATGGTAGCATCCTTATAGGGTGGGGATTCAAAATTGTACAAATGATGGGGCTGACCCCCCGGGGGCCGGAGGGGCGGGGTCAAATGGGGTCAATTTGGCTATTTCCATATAAACGACTTCTTCTCTGAAACTAAGCATGAGATAGCACTCATAATGCAATGGTAGTATCGTTATAGGGTGGGGATAAAAAATTGTACAAATGATGTGGCTGACCCCCCGGGGGCCTGAGGGGCGGGGTCAAAAGGGGTCAATTTGGCTATTTCCATATAAACGACTTCTTCTCTGAAACCAAGCATGGGATAGCACCCATAATGCAATGGTAGCATCCTTATAGGGTGGGGATTCAAAATTGTACAAATGATGGGGCTGACCCCCCGGGGGCCTGAGGGGCGGGGTCAATTTGGCTATTTCCATATAAACGACTTCTTCTCTGAAACTAAAGCATGAGATAGCACTCATAATGCAATGGTAGTATCTTTATAGGTTGGGGATTCAAAACTGTACAAATGATATGGCTGACCCCCGGGGGGCCTGAGGGGCGGGGTCAAAAGGGGCCAATTTGGCTATTTCCATATAAACGACTTCTTCTCTGAAACTAAGCATGGTATAGCACCCATAATGCAATGGTGGCATCTTTATAGGGTGGGGATTCAAAATTGTGCAAATGATGGGGCTGTCCCCCAGGGGGCCTGAGGGGCGGGGTCGAAAGTGGCCAATTTGGCTATTTCCATTTAAAACGACTTCTTCTCTGAAACTAAGCACGGTATAGCACCCATAATACAATGGTAGTATCCTTATAGTGTGGGGATTCAAAATTGTGCAAATGAAAGGGCTGACCCCCCGGGGGCCTGAGGGGCGGGGTCAAAAGTGGTCAATTTCCATATATATATGACTATTTCTCTGAAACCAAGCATGGGATAGCATCCATAATGCAATGGTAGCATCCTTATAGGGTGGGGATTCAAAATTGTACAAATGATGGGGCTGACCCCCCGGGGGCCGGAGGGGCGGGGTCAAATGGGGTCAATTTGGCTATTTCCATATAAACGACTTCTTCTCTGAAACTAAGCATGAGATAGCACTCATAATGCAATGGTAGTATCGTTATAGGGTGGGGATAAAAAATTGTACAAATGATGTGGCTGACCCCCCGGGGGCCTCAGGGGCGGGGTCAAAAGGGGTCAATTTGGCTATTTCCATATAAACGACTTCTTCTCTGAAACCAAGCATGGGATAGCACCCATAATGCAATGGTAGCATCCTTATAGGGTGGGGATTCAAAATTGTACAAATGATGGGGCTGACCCCCGGGGGGCCTGAGGGGCGGGGTCAAAAGGGGCCAATTTGGCTATTTCCATATAAACGACTTCTTCTCTGAAACTAAGCATGGTATAGCACCCATAATGCAATGGTGGCATCTTTATAGGGTGGGGATTCAAAATTGTGCAAATGATGGGGCTGTCCCCCAGGGGGCCTGAGGGGCGGGGTCGAAAGTGGCCAATTTGGCTATTTCCATTTAAACGACTTCTTCTCTGAAACTAAGCACGGTATAGCACCCATAATACAATGGTAGTATCCTTATAGTGTGGGGATTCAAAATTGTGCAAATGATAGGGCTGACCCCCCGGGGGCCTGAGGGGCGGGGTCAAAAGTGGTCAATTTCCATATATATATGACTTTTTCTCTGCAACTTAACATGGGATTACGCTCATAATGCAATGGTTACATCCTTATAGGGTTTGGATTCAAAATTTTGCAAATGATTGGGCTGACCCTCCGGGGGCCTGAAGGGTGGGGTCAAAAGGGGTCAATTTAGCTATTTCCATATAAACGACTTCTTCTCTGCAACTAAGAATGGAAGAGCACTTATAGTGCAATGGTAGCATCCTTATAGGGTTGGGATTTGAAATTGTACAAATGATAGGGCTGACCCCCGGGGCCTTAGACGGCAATAGATGCGAGGTCAAAAGGTCAATTAGGCTACTATTTTCATATAAATTACTTTGTCTCTGAATCTATGTATTGGATAGCATATTTGTATGGTATCAATAGCACCATTGTATGGTTGTGATTCAAAATTAAACTTTGGGAGTCAATTTTGCTTATTTTTCTAATTGTCAGAGTCTTGTGATAATTACTAACAAAAAACCAGGTGAGCGATACAGGCCCTCTGGTTTTTTAAATGCATTAAAATGGTTTATTGTTTCTGAATCTTGATATCGGATATAAAATTTGGCAAATTACCACTTATACCGATATCACAGGGATCTATCAAAATTCTTAACATACCATTTCACATTTCAATTAATGGCGGCGAAGTCGACTGTAGGGTATCTCTTCCATGACAAGTGTCGTCAACCCTATCAATAAACAAGTTCAACAATACATTCATTTAAGACGACCATTTCATATTAAGTGGGCTATCTCATTCTGCGAGTTCAGAAAGAAGCATCATATCGCTATTCGTGCGTGTGTTGACGTGGATATTCTATCAAAGCTGCCTATGCTTAGAGTTTTACGGCCGTTCTACAACTAAGGTCATTTAGGGCCAAACTACAAGTAAGGCATTAATAACGATTGCATCTAAAAGATCAGGATAAGACAAGGCAAGTAAGAACTAAAACACAGATTGTAAATGTTGATTTAATAAAATAAAAATTGCATTGGAAAATTGCATTGGATAATATTTTTGACTAAATCACATGGAAAACCTCATGCACAATGTTGATGAAACGATGAAATGACGACTCCTGATCCTCTGATTGGTACTATAGCACATAATGAATGGCTGAGACAAGAACTGTCATATCCAAATCTAAAACCATAATTTGTAGGAACAACAGACCTCCCTGAACACCAGGGATATCTTATGTGGGGAACGCGGGTAATAATATCTCACAAACTGCAAGCCAGATTCCTTTTAGAGTGGCCCATAAAACCGTGGAAAAGGATACACATATTTTGCTTGCCCTTTTCTAGAACACTGAATCTTTTTATAACAGACGATGTCATCATCAAAGTGACGATAATGAGAGAATCACCGACGATGACAGCGATGCTAATAGTGATGACAGAAGGTCTGTTTTGTGTTGTCATCGTTCTAATATATCAGAATATACATCCAGGTAATTTGGAGAAAATGCATAATTTGCTTGTTGCATGGGAATGTGACATTTCAAAATAGATAAAAAGGCAATTCGTCGTCGTATACCTTGTATCTACTCTCTTTATTATATTTGTATCTTAAATTCTTTTTTTCGATTAGTACATTGATTAAACAACAAAAAAGTGACGATAATGAGCGAATCACCGACGATGACAGCGATGCTAATAGTGATGACAAAAGGTCTGTTTTGTGTTGTCATCGTTCTAAGATATCAGAATATACATCCAGGTAATTAGGAGAAAATGCTTATTTTGCTTGTTGTATGGGAATGTGACATTTCAAAATAGATAAAAAGGCAATTCGTCGTCGTATACCCGATATCTACTCTCTTCATTATATTTGTATCTTAAATTCTTTTTTTTCCGATTAGTACATTGATTAAACAGCAGAAAAAAGATACAACACCCATCTTTCGTTGATGACAGGTTTTAGGCAAGCGACAACTAACGTTGATTAGTCTCACCTTCCTGTGATTGTTATGTCGTCTTTTGATGTGAATTTAGTGATGTCATAATCATCGGTCAGAAGGTGGGACTAATCAATGGTATTACTTCACTCGTGTCAATTTAGGATCTCGATACACCCGTATTTTATTTTAGCCCTAGCACGGCTCTTAAGACAAACAAAAAATCTTTAGAAATGGTTCCTTGGTGTAGATGAACTAAACGACTTCAATGAAGCCAGCCATCATGCTCCCTACACACAATTCATACTTAAGCAACATTTGTTTGTTTGAATAATTAACGTCCTATGGTCATGTAAGGACGGCCTCCCATGCATGCGGTGTGTTGCGTGTATGTTGTGAGAGGTGCGTGTTTTGGGAGACTGCGGTATATCCATGTAGTGTCTTCTTTAGCAACAAGGAAGGCTTTTGTGTAGGAATATTTGAGCGAGTCCAAGCTGTTGTGTTTGGAAAGTTAGAGACAAATATCCTGATCAGTTTGGACATTACACTGTATATATTCCTTCACGTTTGGAATGTTGCTACTGTGCTAAACTCAATAACCACCAGGCACTGAATTTTTTAACAAAAACGGGGCAGCTTATGGAAACAGTCTGATTAAAATATATATCCTTATTATCACAACATCAAATGATAAGGATCCGTCTTTTAATCAGATTGTTATGGTTTGTTTGTTTGTTTGAAATTTAGTTTTATAGCCTATCGACAACCGAGGTCATTTAGGGCCAAACTGTAAGTCGGGCATGGATATCTCGATATAAATAATGATTGCATCCTAAGATCAGGATAAGAAAAGGCAAGAAAGAACTTAAACAGATTGTAAATGTTGATTTTATTAAAAAAAAAAAAAAAAAAAAACATGGGATAAAAGAATTTTGGCTAAAACACATTAGAGAACTCGTGCACAATGTTGATGAAACGATGAAATGTTGAGTTTGTGCGATGGTATGATCAGAAAACGTTCGTATTTTGTTTGAAATGCCGATTTCTTTGAGATAGTTGAAGATACGATAATGTCTCACAACATGGAACAAAGAATACATGTCGGGGACATCGTAATACTTATCTCGTATGTATTTCAAATCAATACAGTGCACTAAAATGTGCTCCACTGTGATAGAAGAATCACATACATAGCATGAAGGACTTCCTCTCTGCGGTCACTCCGACTGGAAAGTTTAGGATGAAGTGCATTTTAAACACTTTATTATTTGTTTCGGTAGACCACCTTTGTTGCTAACAAAGTTTGATGGCTGACTGAATTGAAAGTTTGATGTCATTATATTGTAGTAGTCGTCGTAGCAGATCTTTACCGACAAATTTGGTTAGATTGCTGAAATTGGTGATGAGTTAAGAGTCTCTTTTCTCTATACTCCATGCTGAAACAAACTTTCTCAAGTCCGAGTACACCGTCTGATAGTGAAGAGAAACTTCGGAGATTTATTCAATGCGTGATTTTCTGCGCCAGGCAGCCATCTTTGATTTTGGCAGTTGAAGTTTGTTATCGATATTTCTTGAGAACTACTGAAGGGATTTTGTTCAAACTTCACATGGAGGTTACCCTTGGTCTCTAGTTGTGCCATACAGATTTTGAGGCTGATCGGAAAAACAAGATGGCCGCTTTTTCTCAGATAGTACTTAAGGGATCTGTCTCAAATTTCATATGTAGGTTTCCCTAGGGACCTTGTTGTGCATATAGCATTTTGGGATCATTCGGTCAACAAGATGGCTGCCAGGCAGTCTTGGATTTTGTTTTATTCAAAGTTTGTTACCGCTATTTCTCAAAAGTTACTGAAGCGATCTGTCTCAAATTTTATATGTAGTATGTTTGTAAAAGTTTAAAAAGTAGAGAAAAGATCCATCTTTCCTTTGTCAGATATAGATCATTCTTTGGTGGGCGCCAAGATCCCTCTGGGATCTCTTGTTAATAACTCAAATCTGTCATTCAGTAAACGGAAAAATAGGTGGGAGTCTTAATTTAAGACGCCCCCGTAAGTCTGAAAATATGTCAAAATAAGCAATCTGCATCTTTATTATTCTAAAAACTTCACAAAATATCTTTGACTTTATGCATAGGCTGTACCTTTATTTCTTCCTTTACTTTCAGTTTTATTAATTATATATGAAATTATAAAAATATGAATTACTTTCGCAGAGCCTATTTTGCCCAGAACAAATACCCGTCTCTAACCTGAATGTCTCAACGTCATCTGTAGCACCCAACCGAAGTGATATAGGATCCCCATAACATTCACCATAGACCCCTACGTCATCTGCCAGACAGGCGACGGAGAGATAAGTTACCAAATCTCCTCAACCATCCTTAAAACTGTCAAAAATGTCGACGGAAACCTCTCCAGAAAAAACTGCCTGTTCTGCACACACAAAAAACAAGAACAGTGGAGTAATCAGCAGCTTCAACACCGCTTATCCTCCTATTAGAACCAAATTTCCAGGACGGCGATGAGCCCTTCAATACATTACCAGTTGTCAGCAATCATCAGATTTTAGAAGCACTACCAGCACTTCAAAGTATCCAATACACAATATTTTAGTACTTAAAAACATCCTGAACTTATAGACTATATAAATTATCTGTGTACTACATTTACATTTTTCCTTTTAACATCTGCAATTGGTCAAGGCATTGAGGTACTTTGTGGATGCTCAACATTTGGCTGCAAAGAAAAAAGGCAATCCTTCAGCGACAAGAACTGACTATTAAAAGCACGGATTGTCAAACTAGGAAAACAAGAGGCTCAGAGGGCCCGCATATCGCTCACCTGGTTTGTAATGCCAAGTTATGTTATGGATACAGATTCATTGTTACTTTTCTATAGGAATTTCTAATTCCTCTATCACGCCCCACACCTCCATTCTCTTCCCCCAAGGATGTTTCTGGCCAAATTTGGTCACCGTCCATTTAGAACTCTAGGACTGGTTCTTGGAAATTAGTCCGAGCACTGAGTTTGTTTGATTATTTAACGTCCTATGAACAGCTATGGTCATGTAAGGACGACTTCCCATGTATGCAGCGTGTTGCGTGTATGTTGTGCGAGATGCGTGTTTTGGGAGACTGTGATATATTCATGTTGTGTCTTCTTGTATAGTGGAACTGTTGCCCTTTTTATAGTGCTATATCACTGAAGCATGCCGCCAAAGACACCAAGCAACACACCCCACCCGGTCACATTATACTGACAACGGGCGAACCAGTCGTCCCACTCCCTGTATGCTGAACGCTAAGCAGGAGCAGAAACTACCAATTTTATAGACTTTGGTGTGTCTCGGCCAGGGGACAGAACCCAGAGCCTTCCTCACAGAGGCGAACGCTCAACTCAAGGCCAAAAGTGAGGCGGTGCCAAGGGAGGCATAAGGAAAGATAAAGTCAGTTAGGAAGAAGAGAAAAGAAAATATCCTAAATTTAGTCGCCTTTTACGATCATGCAATAGGGGCAGCATTTGTTTGTTTGTTGTTTTGAGTTTTACGGCCCATCGACAACTAAGGTCATTTAGGGCCAAATCTAAAAGGCCAGGATAAGAAAAAGGCAAGCAAAAACTAAAACAAAATTGTAAATGTTGATTTAATGAAAAGAGTTACATCGGATGAAATAGTTTTGGCTAAAACACATGAGAAAACTCATGCACAATGTTGACGAAAAGATGAGTGTTGCGTAGATATGAATATAAGACGAGATGAGAAAACGTTCCACTTTTGTTAAAAATGCCGATCTCTTTGAGATAACTGAAAATACAATTATGTCTCACGGCATGAAACAAAGTGTACGTGCCGGAGACATCATAGTACTTATCTCGTATGTGTTTAAAATCAATACAATGCAATAAAACATGCTCCACTGTGAGAGGTGAATCACATGTATGATAGGCAACAGGAATAATGCCCTACCACAAGGAATATGAGACCATAAGAGATGAAACAGTTGATGTCGATAATTCAGATGGAGTAAAAAGGGTTTTAGATGTTGGTCTTTCTAACCAAGTCTTAGACGATGAAACTTCATTGGTTTACATTTCCCAATTGTAAGTGCTTGCCAAAAAGACTGCTGACAGCCAATGTAAAGTTGAGGGGTGCAGAAAACAAGTCAGCATTTCTACAGAAACTAACGAAACAACAACATACCTAAAATGGGCAATCCATTTTTTCTCTCTTGCATTCTACTTTCATTCAAATATAATTTATTTGGTTTGTGTTGTTAAAGTTGAAGTTCCTATTAACAGACACACTAAGTAAAGTGTTCTTATTGTATAATACCATATTTTCTTTTTGAAGTGGTTCACTCATAGCGTGATGGAGTGAAGGTAACATATTTACTATATGGGTCTGGAAATTTGTCCCTTATTGCCCACACACAGCAACTTGGCACTACTCTGTTCACACCAGCACCAAGGCGTCCATGTTGTAAGATGGTGTACTAGTGATATGTACTAACTAGTAGGCGGCATACCGGTTTACCTTGTAGTCCTCGTCATCTTCATCAGCAAACACATCCTGCTGATACATTCTTGCCTCATCCAGGATGAATAACCGGACATACTGCAAATAAGTTCATTCAATATTAGTCCTAAACAGATACGGGCTGGGAGGTTGATCTATAGTTTGTGACATATAATTCTGAGCATTATCTCGATGTTAATAGGACGTTAATTAATCAAACAAAATGTATTATGATTTGTTTGTTTGATTAATGTCCTATTACCAGTGATGGTATTATGATTGCAATAATATAACTAGGTATGAGTCAGAACATCACATCCAAGCCATTGTGACATTTGACTTCGCTTGTCCAGTTTGCTTGATTATTTTAACGTCCTATTGACAGTCAAGGTCATGTATGCAGTGTGTAACGTGTGTGTAGTGCGAGGTGTGTGTTTTGGGAGACTGCGGTATGTTCGTGTTGTTCAGACCAATGTCCCTTTAAGCTATTAGAACTATTTGACTTATGAATCCATCTAGGTATGCTAAACACAAATTTTATAGTGGATTATGTTTGCTGAAACAAAGAATTATAAGCTATTCGTTGATATAAATCACAAGGTAGTGTTGTAAGATCTTGAGTCTGACGAAGAAGAAGAATAACTTTTAACAGATACTTTTTAATTAAAAATTCTTGAGAACATAGTGACCATAAACAAAAGGCCCAGAGGACCTGTATCGCTCACCTGGTTTGTAATGCTAAGTAATGACCTATATAAAGGTTCATTAAATAGTTGTTTCTTTTCTCAAGGAATTTTCCCTCTTATATCCCTATTGGGCTCCACTCTTTCTGCTCCATGGGGTCAGAGCCAAATTTTTTTTTCTCAACGGGATGTTTCTGGTCAAATTCCGTTACAATGCATGCAAAACTCTGACTAGTAGCAATTTAAAAGATTTACTCTATTTTCCTTATTGGGTCCAGCCTCTCCTAACCCCAGGGGTTCAGAGCCAAAATTTATACAAACTCTATTCCCCTTCCGCCAAGGATGTTTCTGGTCAAATTTGGTAACATGGGGAACATTCCGTGCAGAACTCTATGACAAGTAGCGATTTAAAGGAATTGTTGATGGACGGACGGAGGACGGACGCCGCGCCATGACATAAGCTCACTGGCCCTGAAGGCCTCTTCTAAAGACGGAAGAGGTACTCCGTATTCGACACAGGTTTATCAAAGTTTGTATGGTCAAGATTGGTCACACAGCTTCTTTCACTACCTCTTCAGGGCAGGAAAAAATCCTTATGATGAACTTTTCAGTAGCAGATGCCACTGATTGTGCCTTGGTCATTTCCAGTGACCCCCATCATCAAAGAAGTAGCAAGTCTACATACAAGGCACTTCCGCTGGAAAGAGAAGGTTGTGATGACAAAGAACTCGACGATCTTCAAATGAACTTTTCTGCATCTAACCTCTTTATATACACACGCTGTCCCCAGTAGGTTAAGATATATTAGTAGCTACTGTGTAGGGCAGGTTGGTAAGGTGATAGAGGGATATTTTATAGCCTTTTATTATGTATTTTGCTAATATCTACGGGGTATATTACATGTGTTAGTTAACGTTAATCTGTTTTATAGTTATACAATGTTCTCATGTTTGTTTGTTTGATTGATTAATTAAAGTGAACAGTCGGGCAAGGATGGCTAAAGTCGGTAAAAATGGTGTGAATGTATCCAGTATAATTTCTTATGAAATGGAAAAATAAAATCTCTCGTCAAAATCAGTCTGCGTACGAAGAAATTGATTTAAAGTTTGGGAATTCTAAAACGTCCTCCCGGCTGATTATGTCCGTGGTTACATTTCCACGCAGCCTCGCTTTCAACGCTTTCAACTTTCCTTTACTTTAATGGTCAAAACTGGGAAACTAAGCAGAACTTGACCGTCGTATTAATATGTGAGAACTTTTGGAAGGCCAATGAACGCATTTAGACTGGTTTTCTTTGCCCGACTATTCACTTTAACGTCCTATTTACAGTTATGGTCATGTAAGGACGGCCTCCCATGTATGCGGTGTGTTCTCATGTTACTGGTTCAGAATCAAGTAAAAAAGGCTGCTACTCAAGTGCAGAAGAATGTTAGTTAGAAAAAAAAGAATGATATAAGATCCTTAATTTATATATACGGTCAACCAGCAGGGCCTTGTACATTGCTATATGATGTAGATAACAGTGATATATGTGCCGCTGAAGGAAATTCCATGAAGCTGATGAGACCGAGGTTACTTGGATGAAGAGTTATGTTAAATCAATTAAAATGTCACATTGATTTGTAAATATGAATTGGTATGCCACGGTATATTCCATCTCTGTCGACAACAAAAACAAGAGGCCCAGAGGGCCTGTATCACTCACCTGGTTTTTTGTTTGTAATTATCACAAGACTCTGACAATAAGAAAAATAACCAAAATTGACTCCCAAAGTTAAATTTTGAATCACAACCATACAATGATGCTATTGATACCATACAAATATGCTATCCAATACATGGGTTCAGAGACAAAGTAATTTAAATGAAAGTAGTAGCCCAATTGACCTTTTTGACCTCGCATCTATTGCCGTCTAAGGCCCCGGGGGTCAGCCCTATCATTTGTACAATTTCAAATCCCCAACCCTATAAGGATGCTACCATTGCATTATAAGTGCCTTCCATTCTTAGTTGCAGAGAAGAAGTCGTTTATATGGAAATAGCTAAATTAACCCCACCCTTCAGGCCCCCGGGGGGTCAGCCCCATCATTTGAAAATTTTTGAATCCAAACCCTATAAGGATGTATCCATTGCATTATGAGCGTAATCCCATGTTAAGTTGCAGAGAAAAAGTCATTTATATGGAAATTGACCACTTTAGACCCCGCCCCCTCTGGGGTCAGGACGCCCTATCATTTGCACAATTTGGAATCCCCACCCTATAAGGATGCTACCATTGCATTATGGGTGCTATACCATGCTTAGTTGCAGAGAAGTCGTTTATATGGAAATAGCCAAATTGGCCCTCTTTTGACCCCCCGCCCCTCAGGCCCCCGGGGGTCAGCCCTATCATTTGCACAATTTTGAATCCCCCACCCTATAAGGATGCTACCATTGCATTATGGGTGCTATACCATTCTTAGTTTCAGAGAAGAAGTTTTTTATATGGAAATAGCCGAATTGGCCCCTTCTTCTGCCCCGCCCCTCAGGCCCCCGGGAGGTCAGCCCCATCATTTGTACAATTTTGAATCCCCACCTTATAAGGATGCTACCGTTGCATTATGGGTGCTATCCCATGCTTGGTTTCAAAGAAGTCGTTTATATGGAAATAGCCATTTTGACCCCGCCCCTCAGGCCCCCCGGGGGTCAGCCCCATCATTTGTACAATTTTGAATCCCCACCCCTATAACGATATACTACCATTGCATTATGAGTGCTATCTCTTGCTTAGTTTCAGAGAAGAAGTCTTTTAGTGGAAATAGCCAAATTGACCCATTTGACCCCACCCCTCAGGCCCCCGGGTGGGTCAGCCCCATCATTTGTACATTTTTGAATCCCCACCCTATAAGGATGCTGCTATTGCATTATGGGTGCTATATCCCATGCTTGGTTTCAGAAAAGAAGTCGTTTATATGGAAATAGCCAAATTGACCCCTTTAGGCCCCGCCCCTCAGGCCCCCGGGGGATCAGCCCCATCATTTGTACAATTTTCATTTAGTAGCCCATAAGGATGCTACCATTCAAATTTTGTTGAAATCCGACCAGTGGTTATGAAGAAGAAGTCGATTGTTGACGGACGACGGAAGCCGGACGCTGCGGTATCCCATAAGCTCACCTCGGTCCTTCGCACCAGGTGAGCTAAAGATTGTAAACGTTTTGGGACGATTTGACTCTTACTCGAGACGATCATTTCGGCCATACAGAAAACAAGTCACACAATCACAAAATCCATTAAATCCAACTTGTTCCATAGAAATTCCTTTGAAATATCCGTGACTAACAAACACTGTTATTTATATACTCTTGTAACCAGTTTGAGAGTTACAAATGATGATGTATCCGAGTACGTTAAAGTCGGCAACTTAAAACTGTATTATATAGATACTCGTAACGTTAAACAGGTTGGGCACAACCTTGAATATGGGTAACAGTTACCCAATAAAGTAACAGTAACCTGTCGATCCAGTGTAATTAGTTTCCTATTCTGCGTTATTAGAGTCCGATCATGTCTAATTAGTATCCTATCCTGCCTTATTAGAGTCCGGTCATGTCTTATTAGTGTCCTATCCTGCATAGTCTTATTAAAGTCCAAGAGTGTCGGACGTTCCGCCCTAAACTCTTTCGCCGCAAATTTCATTCGTTTTCGCCCCCAAAAACTCATAAACGCCCCAACTTGTTTCGCCCTTAAAGCTCATATCGCCCCAAATAAAGAATTTCATGTCTCTTTCATCCTATTTATAAACAACATCTTACCAATTATTGTTATGTTATCGTTTTGCTGTAGTGAGTCACTGACAAGAGTGTGTAACTACTGTTATATATAGATAGATCTATAGAATAGACAAATTTGTAACGAACAGAAATTCGTTGTAATGAATGAATGTAAGTTTACAAAAGCTTTTAAGAAGTACAATTCACGAATTCAAAGTACTGAAAAGATGTGAATCTAGATATTATGCGTGTTTATGAAATAAAATCGGAAAACACGATATTTTGAAATGGTGTCGTTCGATCACGTCAAAATGTAGTGCAGTGTTTTTAACGATATTTAGAAACTTGATGTTATCCAAACTGAACGATTGGTTGGTCATTGTTGTGCAAATATTACTGAAACGTCTTCTTCTTCTTCTTCTTCTTATGAGAAACACAAATCCATCGATGCCGATGATTATATTGTGCGGATTGGCAGAGGCGTGATTGTGGAAAAAAAGAGTGAAGTTATTTACAGTGATCGTGAAGGTGCATGTTATTTTTTTTTATTATTATTTTCTTTTAGTGACAGTTATAAGATAAAAATATGATAGAAATTTTAGGGAGTGGGGTTTAGGTCTTCAAGTTCTGTTTTTAGGATATGTGACTTGAAGACCTCTAGTGTAGTGCTTTGTACTGTAGCCACCGGTAGGATGTTCCATTGTTTAATTGTGTGTGGAAAAAAAGAGTGTTTGAATATGTCCTTGGTGGCAGCTATATGTCTATATGTGAATGGATGTGATTGTCTCGTCCTGAAGTCTGTCAGATTGAGAATTTGACTATAGTTTATTGCCACATGATGGATGGTGTATGATTTTATAAAATAAAATTAAACGTGTTCTTGTTCTGCGTGTTTGTAGTGAGGTCCAGTTGAGGTTTTCCATCATGTCTTGTACTGAACTTGTGTTGTGGTATCTGCTTGTTGTATAGCGTGCTGCTCTGCGTTGTGTTTTTTCGATTTATAACTAACGTTATTGGGTAAACTGAAATTCAAAGATCACATATGTAAAGAGCAGTCACAGTTAATTGAAATATTTGAATCATCCCTGAATTACGTCATGGCTGCTTCATAATTATTATGTCTTCACAACACATTAAATTAGTTTGAATTAAATTCTTCATACTTCTCTTAACAGTATAGGTGCATGATACTTGTAACCCTGTTATTCTTCTCTTCTCTTCCTGTTTTCTCTGAACTTTATTTACGTGACTTTATCGATTCTAATTTCCTGCTTATAACTACAACATAAGTAAAGTTACCAACGTATGTTAGACATCTACTTATAATTGGGGTACCCTACGTCAAATGTATAAAGAGAAAATGTCTACGCGTAAGCTTTGTATTTCAACATAATATAGAGCTTTCACAAACAGATGATGAGATAAGATAATGTATTAACGTCTTACATTCCATGATTTTCAATAATATTAAAACATTAAAAGGTACAAATCATAAAAAAAACACTCTAAAAATAGTTATGAGAGACTTACAAAAAATAAAGTATAAGTAGTAATGTATGAGTTCCGTAAGACCCCCTAGAAATTATGATACCGGTAACACCCCTTCAAAATTGTGATATTCGTCGCTCCCCTATGTATTGACGATTGTTAGGCAAAGATGATGACGTAAGTACTGATCTGGTCTTGAGTATTCTCATTCATCAGAGTTACTTCCCTTTCTTTCACTCTGTCAGTATAGCGATAGCTTGGTCTAAAGGATAGTAAAGAAACTACGTTGATTTAATAATCATTTTACAAAATAGACAGAACACGGTTATTCTATAAACGGGACAAGACGATGCTAGGTTAGTTAGAATCAGATCAAGTAGGAGGGTTTAGAAATATCATAGGCATGATTTTCCAAAATAGACAGGACACGTTTGGAGATATACAGAATTCTATATACGGGACAGGACGATGCTAGGATAGTTAGAAGTGGGTTAAGTAGGAGGGTTTCGAAAGGTTTGTTAATTATAAGTAATGATTGTACAAAATAGACAAACGAGTGTTATATAAGGGAGTTATACGGAATTCTGTATACGGTACAGGACGATGCTAAGTTAGTTAGAAACGGGTCAAGTAGGAGGGTTTCGAAATATATGTTAATTATAAGTGATGATTGTACAAAATAGACAAAATGAGTGTTATATAAGGAATTCTGTATACGGGACAGGACGATGCTAGGTTAGTTAGAAACGGGTCAAGTAGGAGGGTTTCGAAATATATGTTAATTATAAGTGATGATTGTACAAAATAGACAAAACGAGTGTTATATAAGGAATTCTGTATACGGGACAGGACGATGCTAGGTTAGTTAGAAATGGGTCAAGTAGGAGTCGAAAGGTTTGTTAATTATAAGTGATGATTGTACAAAATAGACAAAACGAGTGTTATATAAGGGAGAAACGGAATTGTGTATATGGTACAGGATGATGCTAGGTTAGTTAGAAACAGATCAAGTAGGAGAGTTTCGAAATATCATAGGCATGATAGAACACAAAATAGACAGGACGCGGTAATGGAGATATACGGAATTCTATATACGGGACAGGACGATGCTAGGTTAGTTAGAAAGGGGTCAAGTAGGAGGGTTTCGAAATATATGTTAATTATAAGTGATGATTGTACAAAATGGACAAAACGTGTGTTATATAAGGAATTCTGTATACGGGACAGGACGATGCTAGGTTAGTTAGAAACGGGTCAAGTAGGAGGGTTTCGAAAGATAACAATATCAAAGGTATGTTGATTGACATTTTACAAACTAATCAGAACACTATTATATAAGGGAATTCTTTAAACGATTACTGGAACAAAAGATAGAAATGGATCGTGAAGGAGATCGTGTGGAATTACGTTTCATTGAAATATATGTTCACGTAACAGAGGATCAGGAGAGAGTATTAGAGTGTTTAATAGAGATATTTTCGGACTTATTTAGATTGTTAGGGATACAAATTATAGATACATCGGTCGGGTTATAAGAAACAGGTTATTTAGTGTTCGATCGTCAGTCTTCAATATGGCTCTACGAGAGATAGGAGAGAATTTGTATGCTTACACGGGTATGTACAACGATGAACTCCATGTTAAATTAAAGAAACTGATGCCGGACGGAGATGGACAACTTCAGCCTGTTGACAACAAAGGTATGTACATGTCCAAAACATCTTTCGTATTTTCGCAAGAAAAAAATAATATATATATTCTAATAATTATTGTAGATTTTAGGTGTTATTTCGGACTGAAGAAGGCCCTATAGCGGCTGAATATATATATTCCATAGACATGATTTTGATTTTACTTTGAATTTATTTTGGCCTTTTATTTCAGATTATTAATATACTAGCTTTATACCGTTTTTACCTCATTATTATTGTAGATTTATTTATTTATTTACTTATTTACAGGAATTTCCCTAAGTGTCCAGCAATGGGAGACAATCGACGGGCACTCCCAAGAGATAGACGCAGAAATATCACGCGTCACGGAGCTGGAGGCTACAAGTAAGAAGTCGTGGAGGATTTCCCCAAACCGCTTTTTGAGTGTTACTCGATTACAGAGTAAATATATGAGTGTCTACATGACGCTCGTCAATATAAGAGTCCATTTTATGAAGGGAGCTGAAGAGCCTGTCAACCCTACCAGATTCGGGGTGGCGATGAAAATCGCAGAATGGTATAAATTGATAGGAATGAAAGCCGGTATCAATAGAGATATAACTGGAGGGAAATCAAAAGCCGATGAACTAATGACGGAATGTATTTCATTTACCATTTCCCAGGAAGTGAAGGATATGTCTGCCAAGAACTGTCATGGGTGCCAAATAGATCACCCGAGTCAAAAAAAGTATCAGACATCGGGGTGTCTGATAGAAACCTGTCTGATAGAAGACTGGGCTGAACTGATAGAAACCTATTTCGATTGTGCAGTTGACTGCATTAAGAGAAAGGATGTGTTAGCGTTATTCATTAAAACATGGGATGACGGCGACGACGAGGAAGTGGATCTGTATCGACTCTATAGGAGCGTTCTCCGCTCTAGTGAAGTGCTTGCCCTAGCCAAGCTAAGGCAATGGAAACACTTGGTTGAATAACAACTGAGTTTAATAAAATAAAAGAGAGAACATATATTTTTTTGAGTTTGTATTTTATTAATATTATAACCAATATATAGCAGAAAATATTGAATACAGATAAATGTCGTTAGATGTACAGTCTGTATTGAAAAATCGCAGCACATTGATATTTCGGACCCGTAGCAATAGATAAACGAGACAATAAACCCCGCATAATGTCGAATTGTAACTCTGTATATGAGTTGAAGTGACAAATTTTTAAGACACAGAATGTTGTTTCACGAAATCAACAATCGAGATAGGAATAGAAGTAGCCAATGGGTCGAATATCTCTGCGCTGTGATTTTTATCGAAATGCAATGCAATCCAATGTCCATACAAGGAGCTAGGCATCGTGTTGACTATAAGAGAGCACGGAAACGACAATACACTTAGCTTTGTAAAGTATCTCGCGAATACACACCCAAAAAATCACGACCTAGAACTGAATCGGTCTTAGCGAGACGATTAAGTTGACTATTGTTCATGACAAATGACGTTACGAGTTTGATCTATCTCAAGATAAGCATTGGCGGCAAACTGCGGCTGAAGCTGGAACCCATACAAGGCGTACCCGCCCGGCCAATTGTCAGGGTCGATTGCGTTGTCCGCGTCTAGATCGGATTTGTTTGCGACCTCGTAAGGCTGCGAAATGCCATGACATAACACTCCCCAGTCGTGTCGGAAAGCTCCAACTTATGAGGTCGCGCGGGGACACTTACATTGTCGAGATAAACAGCGACACTTGACGCGTCAAAGGGTTGAAAGTTAAACGGATTTTTGTCGTAAGCCCCCGTATAGGCGTCGGTGGAGACTAATCCAAACACTAGCTTTCTAGGTACCTTCGACTGGTAGATATTGTCCCAAATGAAGCTGGTCTGTCCAACGGGTATGGACGCTGACTTAACGTCAGTTCGTATATAAGGGTCAGTTCTAATGCTCCCACGATCACGTCTGGATTCACTTGAACCCTGCAAGCGCGGAATAAAACTTCCTGTAGTTCAATCTTATAGTCCGGGGTCGATTCCGCTGACATCACAGAGAACGCGGCATTATTTCGATAGAGCTTGATATCGACGTCGACACTGTTAAGTATATACCTGTCCAAGCGACACAGGTCTTCTAATAGCGGTCCGATCATGTCCACGCTTTTGCTGTTCTTTGTAAACGCGTTGCACTCAAACAGGCCCGAGTTTTGGCCATCCGGGTCTGCATCATCCATGGCGTTCGGCGTGTCCTGAAAGTAGAGTTGCGACGTAAACTGAGTTTTCTTGGTCGATATTCCGCAATTCAATAATGTCTGCAAAAACGCCTTGTACGCGTAATTGCCCGAATTACTGGTGAGTTGTCGACCTTGCAGCGACACGTCTACCTGACTCCACAGTGTCTGTAGCGACATAGGCTGACATACTGTCATACTTCCAAGAGGAGAACATTCCGGTCTCTCATGTTAAACGCATCATGACGAGAAAAAGTGGGAGCTTGGTCCCAACACACACTTTTATCTTCACATTCGCTACACCAACATTACCACAGAGCGTAACTGTTGGATACCAACGTTACAATGTCACTGTCTACATCCCTAATCCATTGAGGTGCCGTAACTGCCAGAGGTACGGCCATCATGAGAACAAATGTAGACGGAAAATGGTATGTCAGTACTGTGGCCGTGAAGGTCACGACGAAAAAGACGAATGTGACATTGTCAACCGTCACTGCGTCAATTGCGGGGGTGACCATGCTGCGTCTGCTCGCACCTGTCCTGCCTGGACTCGGGAGAGGGAGATATTACGGGTCAAATATACCCGAGGTGTCTCCTTCCCTGAAGCTAGGAGGATAGTCGAGTGTTCAGACCTGAATGTGGCAACCTATGCCCAGATCACCCGCGCAAAGACGCCTGTTGACAGTGTCACCGTCAAACATGCGTCGGTCCAGGCCTTGGTTGACAAGCCTAACTGGGACAATGATGTCCCAGATATGGCTGATGCTAGGGCCTGCAAAGTAATCATGGGGGACCCGAACAGGTTCAAGTCAGGTCCATCTAAACCACAACACAAACCACAACAAAAACCACAACAAAAACCACCTGGAGCTAAAACACCAATCCCACCGGCGTCTCCAGGACTTGCACAACACCAAACACCGAACATTAGAAAAAAAGTTACCGCCGCTCGTCATAGACGTGCTACATCTTCACCGTCTATTGACGTAAAAAAACTCCCTGAGAAAGCCAAGCCAAGCGACCAGCAAATACACCACCGCAGGAGCAACGCCAGACCAAAACCACCAAGGTAAAGCTGGCGAGGCTCCCTGCACTAAACAACAAACCCAGTAAGGGATCAGATGACCCTATCCTTGGACGGAACATCTATGATGTTCTATCGGACGACAGCGAGTTTGGTGACAACACATTTATTGCCACCAAACAACCTGCTTCAAGTAGTCCTGTCGGTCCGACAAACTATCCTCAAGGATCAATATAGAGACAAACACTATCATACAATGGAACATACGCGGATTTAAAGCGAACATAGAAGAATTAAAACATCTTATACAAACAAAAAACCCATCCATATTCTGCCTTCAAGAAATAATGCTGAAAGACACCATCAATCTCCGACAATTTACACTATACACCAAAACTCCAACAACAGGTGGCCGCCCATCAGGTGGTGTGGCGGTGGCGGTGCATAAAAACGTTCCTCACAGACACATTCAGCTAGATACCACCTTGCAAGCTGTTGCTATAAGCGCAACTCTTCACCGAAAAATAACAGTCTGTTCTATATATTTACCTCCAAATACTCCATTTAGTTGTGATGAACTGAGTAACATCGTATCACAACTACCAGTGCCATATATTATCATGGGTGACTTTAACGGTCATAATAGCCTCTGGGGCTCCCCAGGCACTGACGATAGAGGTAGACGTATCGAAGATTTTATTAATAAAAACAGCTTATGTTCTATAATAAACAATGCCCCAACATATTTACACCCTGCCTCTGGCTCGCTTACCTACATTGATCTATCATTGTGCCATCCATCAATTCTTCTGGATTATGATTGGATGGTCAACGGTGATCTCTGTGGGAGCGATCACTTTCCAATTATACTTAAAAACATAGGGTCACCAAAACTTGAGGAGCCTATTCCTCGTTGGAATCTACATAAGGCGGACTGGGTTCAATTTAAAAATTTGTGCGCAGAGGAGCTCATTGAGGAAAAATTTTTGAACCTCGATGACCCCATTAAAATTTTCACAGAAGCACTCGCTTCTATCGCTACAAAAACCATACCAAAATCCGTGCCAAAAGCCTACAAAGTTTCGTCTCTCAAATGATTCATTTATCAATAGATCTGGTAGAAATTCCGCTCTGAGGCGGTACTTGGCTTCGCCAACCGTCTCAAACTATAACAATTTTAAAATTTGGAGAGCAACAGCTCGAAGGTCTATCAAATCCGACAAGAAAAGTACTTGGAAAGAGTACGTCTCAAAAATTAATTCCAATACATCTTCGAAGAAAGTTTGGGAAATGATTGGTAAAATCAGTGGGAAAAGAAAAGCAACACCATCCTCCCACCTCATTAACAACAATAAAATATTTTCTTCAAAATCCGAAATAGCTGACGCCTTTGCCAAAAATTTTGCTAAAAATTCATCCATCAAAAATCATTCCAAAAAATTTCAAAAATTTAAAAAGGAAAAGGAAAAAAGACGTCTTAATTTTAAATCCTCCAATAGTGAAAGTTAGAATAGGCCTTTCGAGATACCAGAATTGCTCGAGTCCCTTGAGAAATCAAAGGACTCGGCAGCTGGACCAGACGAAATTCCATATATGTTTTTAAAACAATTACCAGAATCTTCACTAAAATGTCTTTTAACTATATTTAATCAAGTTTACTCTTCTGGCAATAGGATCTTATCTTTTCTCTTCTTCCTAACTGACTTTATCTTTCCTAATGCCTACCTTGGCACCGCCTCACTTCTGGCTACGAGTTGAGCGTTCGCCCCTGTGAGGAAGGCTCTGGGTTCTGTCCCCTGGCCGAGACAGACCAAAGTCTATAAAAGTGGTAGTTTCTGCTCCTGCTTAGCGCTCAGCAAACAGGGAGTGGGACGACTGGTTCGCCCGTTGTCAGTATAATGTGACCGGGTGGGGTGTGTTGCTTGGTGTCTTCGGCGGCATGCTTCAGTGATATAGCACTATAAAAAGGGCAACAGTTCCACTATACAAGAAGACACAACATGAACATACCGCACGCAGCTCGCACAACATACACGCAACACACCGCATACATGGGAGGCCGTCCTTACATGACCATAGCTGTTAATAGGACGTTAATTAATCAAACAAACAAACAAACAATCTTCTGGCAAAATTCCCGAGTCTTGGAAGGAATCTACTATTATACCCCTTCCGAAGCCCGGGAAAGATGCTACTGATGCCAATAACTATCGTCCTATTTCATTGACGAGTTGTATTTGTAAAACTCTAGAACGTATGATAAATACTAGATTAGTTTGGTTCCTGGGATCAAACAATATTTTAAGTCCTTTGCAAAGCGGCTTTAGAAACCGCAGGGGAACGGTAGACCACTTAGTTAGACTAGAAACATTTATACGAGAAGCATTTGCCAAGAAAGAACATCTTGTCGCCGTATTCTTTGACCTTGAAAAGGCATACAACACAACTTGGCAATATGGAATCATGAACGATCTCCATGACATCGGTATACGTGGTAATTTGCCAAAGTTTATATCAAATTTTATATCTGACAGGCATTTCAAAGTTCGAACGGGTTCAACTTATTCAGAAACAGAAACACAGGAGATGGGCGTCCCTCAGGGTGGTATCCTGTCCGTCACACTTTTTGGACTAAAAATTAACAGCATAACTAAATGTCTTGGCCAATCTACGGAAGGGTCTCTATTTGTGGATGATTTCTTGATCTGTTACAGATCAAAAAACATGCACACTATAGAACGACAACTACAACAATGTTTAGGCAAATTACAAAATTGGGCTGACGAAAATGGCTTTAGATTTTCAAGATCAAAAACTGTTTGTATGCACTTCTGTCAAAAACGAAAACCACACAATGATCCTGACCTCACACTCAATGGAATTAAAATTCCAGTAGTTGAACAAACTAAATTTCTTGGACTAATATTTGATTCGAAACTGTCCTTTGTTCCACATATCAAACATCTGAAGGATAAGTGCTCGAAGGCGCTGAACATTCTACGTGTTCTGTCCCATTCTGATTGGGGTGCAGACCGTGAAATGCTTCTGCGTATCTACCGGGCACTTATTAGATCAAAACTTGACTACGGCTCTATTGTCTATGGATCGGCTCGCAGCTCCTATCTACAGATGCTTGACCCTATCCAGAATCAGGGACTGCGTCTGGCACTTGGAGCTTTTCGAACAACACCTGTGAAGAGTCTCCATGTGGAAGCTAATGAGCCATCTCTAGACGATCGACGAAAGAAATTATCCTTACAGTATGCTGCCCAACTGAAATCCAATCCCAAAAACCCCGCATTCGATCTTGTATTTAATCCACAACACCAGGACATATTCAGACAAAATCAAAAGCTCATACCAACATTTGGCATCAGAATTTCAATTTTTTTGCAGGAACTAAATATAAATTTCGACGCCATTGACGAGTACACCATATCGGATGTACCACCATGGCTCATTCAAACACCTGATATCAATTTATCTTTGCATGAGAGGGCAAAGTCCAGTGCATTACCCGAAGAACATAAATCCTCCTTTCGGGAGTGCATCAGAGCTTTCCCTGGTCATGTTAAGATCTACACTGACGGTTCAAAAGATGGTGATAAAGTTGCGGCAGCATGCTGTACATCTAATCACTGTTCCTCTATCCGACTTCCAGATGTTGCCTCCATTTTCTCTGCGGAATCTTGTGCTATCGGTCTGGCTCTTGACCACATCGAAGAACACCGCATTGAAAAGGCAATCATCTGTTCAGACTCTCTTTCGGTTCTTCAGGCTTTGAAATCAAGATGTCCTAGAAAATACTCTAATCCAAAATCTTTTAATCCGAACATTTCGATTATCTTCTAAAACTCAAATTACTTATCTCTGGATTCCCAGTCATGTGGGTATAAAGGGGAATGAACAGGCTGATAAAGCAGCTAAGACTGCTCTTCGCCTAGCACAAACAGACTTGAAACTACCATACACCGACATCAAACCTTCAATTCAGTCAGCCATCAAACACCATTGGCAACAAAGGTGGTGTACCGAAACAAACAATAAACTGTTTAAAATTCAACCTACACTTAATCCTAAACTGTCCAGTCGGAGAGACCGCAGAGAGGAAGTTGTTCTCTCTCGGCTCCGAACTGGACACACATATTTTACACATTCCTATCTATTGAGAGGGGAGGATCCTCCAACATGTCATGCATGTGATTCTCCTCTCACAGTGGAGCATATCTTAGATATCCCTAGTTATAATGTCTATCCATGTAATGGACCTTCCCTACATATCCCTAGTTATAATGTCTATCCGTGTAATGGACCATGTAATTCCCTTCCCTATCCTATATCCCTAGTTATAATGTATGTCTATCCGTCTAATGGACATTCCCTACATATCCCTAGTTTTATAATGTCTATCCGTCTAATGGACTTTCCCTACATATCCCTAGTTATAATGTCTAATGTCATATCCTAGTTATAATGTCTAATGGACATTCCCCATATCCCTAGTTATAATGTCTATCCGTCTAATGGACATTCCCTACATATCCCTAGTTATAATGTCTATCCGTCTAATGGACATTCCCTACATTCCCTAGTTATAATGTCTATCCGTCTAATGGACATTCCCCCTATGGTTATAATGTCTATCCGTGTAATGGACCTTCCCTATATATCCCTAGTTATAATGTCTATCCATGTAATGGACCTTCCCTACATATCCCTAGTTATAATGTCCCTATCCGTCTTATAATGGACATTCCCTATATATCCCTAGTTATAATGTCTATCCGTGTAATGGACCTTCCCTACATATCCCTAGTTATAATGTCTATCCGTAGTTCCCTACATATCCCTAGTTATAATGTCTATCCGTGTAATGGACCTTCCCTATATATCCCTAGTTTATAATGTCTATCCGTGTAATGGACATTCCCTACATATCCCTAGTTATAATGTCTATCCGTCTAATGGACATTCCCCCTATATATCCCTAGTTATAATGTCTATCCGTCTAATGGACCTTCCCTATATATCCCTAGTTATAATGTCTATCGTCTAATGGACATTCCTTACATATTCCTAGTTATAATGTCTATCAGTGTAATGGACATTCCCTACATATCCCTAGTTTTAATGTCTATCCGTCTAATGGACATTCCCTACATATCCCTAGTTATAATGTCTATCCATCTAATGGACCTTCCCTATATATCCCTAGTTATAATGTATATCCATCTAATGGTTTTTCCCACATATCCCTAGTTATAATGTCTATCCATGTAATGGACATTCCCTATATATCCCTAGTTATAATGTCTATCCATGTAATGGACATTTCCTACATATTCCTAGCTATAATGTCTATCCGTCTAATGGACATTCCCTACATATCCCTAGTTATAATGTCTATCCGTGTAATGGACATTCCCTATATATCCCTAGTTATAATGTCTATCCGTCTAATGGACCTTCCCTACATATCCCTAGTTATAATGTCTATCCGTGTAATGGACCTTCCCTATATATCCCTATATCCCTAGTTATAATGTCTATCCATCTAATGGACATTCCCTACATATCCCTAGTTATAATGTCTATCCGTCTAATGGACCTTCCCTATATATCCTATATGTTATAATGTCTATCCGTGTAATGGACCTTCCCTACATATCCCTAGTTATAATGTCTATCCGTCTAATGGACCTTCCCTATATATCCCTAGTTATAATGTCTATCCATCTAATGGACATTCCCTATATATCCCTAGTTATAATGTCTATCCGTGTAATGGACCTTCCCTACATATCCCTAGTTATAATGTCTATCCGTCTAATGGACATTCCCTATATATCCCTAGTTATAATGTCTATCCGTCTAATGGACATTCCCTACATATCCCTAGTTATAATGTCTATCCGTCTAATGGACCTTCCCTACATATCCCTAGTTATAATGTCTATATCCTCCCTATGGACATTCCCTGTCTATCCATATCCCTAGTTATAATGTCTATCCGTGTAATGGACATTCCCTACATATCCCTAGTTATAATGTCTATCCGTCTAATGGACATTCCCTACATATCCCTAGTTTTAATGTCTATCCGTCTAATGGACATTCCCTACATATCCCTAGTTATAATGTCTTATTCATCTAATGGACATTCACTACATATCCCTAGTTATACATGACTTTCCATCTATAGGACCTTCCCTACCATATCCCTAGTTATTATGTCTTTCCGTGTAATGGACCTTCCCTACAAATACCTAGTTATAATGTCTATCCGTGTAATGGACCTTCTAATTATCCCTAGTTATCATGACTATCCGTGTAATGGACCTTCCCCCACAATCCCTATTTATAATGTCCTATCCGTGTTAATGGACCTTCTCTACATTATCCCTAGTTATAGTGTTCATATCCATCTAATGGACTTTCCCTATATATTCCTAAGTTAGTAATGTATTTATGCCGTGTTAATGGTAACCTTCCCTATAGATCCCTAGTTTTATAATGTCCTACACGGTAGAATGGACCTTCTGTGTGTATACCATAGTTTATAATGTGTAACACCTTAGTAAGGGACCTGTCCCTACTATGTCACTTAGTTTATAATGTCTGCTATCCGTGTAATTGACCTTCCCTATATATCCATAGTTTTAATGTATATCTATCTAATGCGTTTTCCCGACTTAATCCCTAGTTATTTAATGTTTATCATGTTACGATTTAATCGGACCTTCTCTACTAATATCCCTTGTTCATAAAGGTCTATCCAATGTAATTGAATTTTTCCTACAATATTTCCTATCTATAATGTCTATCCGTGTAAATGGACATTCTTTGTGTAATCCCTTAGTTTTAATGTCGACTCCGTCTAAACAGACAATTCCCTACATATACCTTGTTATAATGACTAATCCATGTAATGAGACCTTCCCTAGTACTAGTCACTAGTGATAATGTCTATACGTCTAATGGACTTCTCCTATAAACCCTAGTTATAATGTCCATCCGTTAAATGACCTTCCCTATATATCCTAGTTATTATGGTCTATCCATCTAATGGATATTCCCTAGATATACATAGTTTATAATGTCTATCCGTGTAAATGGACCCTTTCCTACATCTCCCTAGTTATAAATGTTGTCTATCCGTCCTATATGGAGCATTCCCTACATATCCCTAGTTTTAAAGTCATATCCGTACTAATGGTCATTCTCCATACATATCACTTGTTTTAATGTATATACGACTAAATGGTTTTTCCCTACATATTCATAGTTATAATGTCTATCCATGTAATGAACATTCCCCCTTATTATATCCCTAAGTTTATCATTGACTACCCGAGTAGACGGACATTTCCTACAATATTCCTAGTTTTAATGTATATCCGTCTATTGACATTCCCCTACCCTATATATGTCTATCTATGGTTTATATTGTCTATCCAGTTGTAATGGACCTCTCCCTACATACCCTATTTATAATGGTCTATCCGTCTAATGGACCTTCCCTATATCCTCCCTAGTTATAATGTCTTATCCGTCCTAATGGACCTTCACTTATATATTCTACATTTTAGTTTAAATGTCTATCCGTGGTAATGGACCTTTCCCTATTATATCCTCTAGTTATAATGTCTATCCATCTAATGGACCTTCCCCTACATATCCTCTAGTTATAACATGTCTATCCATGTAATGGACCTCTTCCTATATATCCCCTAGTTGATAATGTCTATCCAGCCTATATGGACATTTCCCTACATATCCCTAGTTATAATGTCCCATCCATCTAATGGACATTCCCTACATATCCTAGTGTTTATTATCCGTCTATCCGTGTAATGGACATTCCCTACATATTCACCTAGTTATAATGTCGATCCGTGTAATGGACATTCCCTATATATTCCTAGTTATAATGTCTATCCAGTTTTGTAATGGACATTCCCTATTATATCCCTACATAACCCCTAGTTTTAATATCTAGTTTTAAGATGTCTATCCGTCTAATGGACATTCCCTACATATTCCTAGTTATAATGTCTATCCGTGTAATGGACCTATCCCTATATATCTATAGTTTTTAAATGTCTATATCCATAGTTATAAATGTACTAATGGACTTTCCCTACATATCCCTAGTTATAATATCTATCCATCTAATGGACCATTCCCCTATATATCCCTAGTTTTAATGTCTATATCCCTACTGTATCCCCTAGTCTCCATCTAATGGTTTTTTCCCTACATAGCCCATAGTTATAATGTCTATCCATGTAGTGAACATTCCCTATATATCCCTAGTTATAATGTATATCCGTGTAATGGACATTCCCTACATATCCCTAGTTATAATGTCTATCCTTCTAATGGACATTCCCTACCATCTCCCTATGTTTATAATGTCTATCCATCTAATGGACCTTCCCTATATATCCCTAGTTTTAATGTATATCCATCTAATAGTTTTTCCCTACATAGCCCTAGTTATAATGTCTATCCATGTAATAAACATTCCCTATATATCCTTAGTTTATAATGTCTATCCATGTAATGGACATTGCCTACATATTCCTAGTTATAATGTCTATCCGTCTAATGGACATTCCCTACATATCCCTAGTTATAATGTCTATCCGTGTAATGGACCTTTCCCTATATATTCCTATTTATAACGTCTATCCGTGTAATGGACATTCCCCTACATATCCCTAGTTATAATGTCTATCCATCTAATGGGACATTCCCTACATCTCCCTAGTTATAATGTCTATCCATCTAATTGACCTTCCCTATATATCCCTAGTTTTTTAATGTATATCCATCTAATAGTATTTCCCTACATTGCCCTAGTTATAATGTCTATCCATGTAATAAACATTCCCTATATATCCTTAGTTATAATGTCTATCCATGTAATGGACATTTCCTACATATCCCTAGTTATAATGTCTATCCATCTAATGGACCTATTCCCTATATATCCATAGTTTTAATGTATATCCATGTAATAGTTTTTTCCCTACATAGCCCTAGTTTATAATGTCTATCCATGTAATAAACATTCCCTATATATCCTTAGTTAAATGTCTATCCATGTAACGGACATTTCCTACATATTCCTAGTTATAATGTCTATCCGTCTAATGGACATTCCCTACATATTCCTAGTTTCAATATCTATCTGTGTAATGGACATTTCCCTACATTTCCCTAGTTATAATGTCTATCCGTCTAATGGACCTTCCCTATATATTCCTATTGATAATGTCTATCAATGTAATGGACCTTCCTACATATCCCTATTTATAATGTATATCCATCTAATGGACATTCCCTACATACCCCTAGTTTTATGTCTATCCGTCTAATGGACATTCCCTACATATTCCTAGTTATAATGTCTATCCATATAATGGACATTCCCTACATATCCCTAGTTTTAATGTCTATCCGTCTAATGGACATTCCCTATATATCCCTAGTTATAATGTCTATCCGTGTTATGGACATTCCCTACATATCCCTAGTTATAATGTCTATCCATATAATGGACATTCCCTACATATTCCTAGTTATAATGTCTATCCATATAATGGACATTCCCTACATATTCCTAGTTATAATGTCTATCCATATAATGGACATTCCCTACATATCCTAGTTTTAATGTCTATCCGTCTAATGGACATTCCCTACATATCCCTAGTTTTAATGTCTATCCATATAATGGACATTCCCTACATATTCCTAGTTATAATGTCTATCAGTGTAATGGACATTCCCTACTATATTCCCTAGTTTTAATGTCTATCCGGCTAATGGACATTCCCTACATATCCTAGTTTCAATGTCTATCCGTCTAATGGACATTCCCTACATATCCCTAGTTTTAATGTATATCCATCTAATGGTTTTTTCCCTACATATCCCTAGTTATAATGTCTATCCATGTAATGAACATTCCCTATATATCCCTAGTTATAATGTCTAACCATTGTAATGGACCTTCCTACATATTCCTAGTTATAATGTCTATCCATCTAATGGACCTTCCCTATATATCCCTAGTTTTAATGTATATCCATCTAATGGTTTTTCCCTACATAGCCCTAGTTATAATGTCTATCCATGTAATAAACATTCCCTATATATCCTTAGTTATAATGTCTATCCATGTAATGGACATTTCCTACATATTCCTAGTTATAATGTCTATCCGTCTAATGGACATTCCCTACATATTCCTAGTTTCAATATCTATCCGTGTAATGGACCTTCCCTACATATCCCTAGTTATAATGTCTATCCGTGTAATGGACATTCCCTATATGTCACTAGTTATAATATCTATCCATCTAATGGACCTTCCCTATATATATCCTATTGATAATGTCTATCAATGTAATGGACCTTCCCCTACATATCCCTATTTATAATGTATATCCATCTAAATGACATTCCCTACATATCCCTAGTTTCAATGTCTTATCCGTCTAATGGACATTCCCTACATATCCCTAGTTTTAATATATATCCATCTAATGGTTTTTCCCTACATATCCCTAGTTATAATGTCTATCCGTGTAATGGACCTTCCCTATATATCCCTAGTTATAATGTCTATATCCGTTTAATGGACATTCCCTACATATCCCTAGTTATAATGTCTATCCATATAATGGACATTCCCTACATATTCCTAGTTATAATGTCTATCCGTGTAATGGACATTCCCTACATATCCCTAGTTTTAATGTCTATCCATCTAAAGGACATTCCCTATATATCTCTAGTTATAATGTCTAACAATGTAATGGACCTTCCCCTACATATCCCTATTTTATAATGTATATCCATCTAATGGACATTCCCTACATACCCCTAGTTTTGATGTCTATCCGTCTAATGGACATTCCCTACATATCCTAGTTATAATGTCTATCCATCTAATGGACATTCCCTACATATCCCTAGTTTTAATGTCTAATCGTCTAATGGACATTCCCTACATATCCCTAGTTATAATGTCTATCCATATAATGGACATTCCCTACATTTCCCTAGTTATAATGTCTATCCGTCTAATGGACAGTCCCTACATATTCCTAGTTATAATGTCTATCCGTCTAATGGACAGTCCCTATATAATGTAAGTTAATTATTAGCCGGATGAGATTTTCAGCGATCCCGATTTCGGAGTCAAATAGCCAATCCCGACAGATACAGTTTCGGGTTCCGTTTAGCGATATTTTAACGTTGATAAACATTGCCAATATTTCAAATAACATGTTGTAATTTTGAAAACTTTCTAATTCAGGTATAGGAACGTTTGTAGGAAGTCAAAAACCCTAATAAATCTATGTAAATGTAATGATTTAGTCCCTTTAATAATAATATGGACAGAGCCAGGTTATCCTTCTGTGGTCTGCTACCTTATAATGGCGTCCTCCTGTATAATATAATGTGCTGCGCATGTCACAACGACGGAAGTCGAAAAAGCGAAAAGCCAATGCTTAATTTTTCGCTTGTTCGCGTTTCTCCGATCACGAAAAACCGAAAAAGCTTCAAAAAACTACGAAAAAGCGACGGAATGGATTTTCGATTTATCGTTTTTTTTGCTTTTTCGCTTTGCATTTTTTTCGCTTTTTCGCTTTATCGCGTTGGGAAACTGCGAAAAAGCGAAAATCCAACGTTTGCTTTGTCGCTTTTTCGCGTTCTTTCTATCACGAAAAAGCGAAAAAGCCAAAAAACAAAAAAGGAGCATGCGACGGAATGGATTTTCGCTTTTTCGTTTTTCGCTTTTATGGCTTTTCCCTTTTTCGCTTTGCATTTTTTCGCTTTTTCGCGTTGGAACAAGTGCAAAAAGCGAAAAAATAACGTCGGATTTTCGCTATTTCGCATTTTTTCAACGCGAAAAAGCGAAAATGGCACAAATCAGTCGTCCCACCATAGAGCATAGAAAAAAATTCAAACGTATAACAGGGGGGATAATAATTATATATAAGAAAACAATATCGAAAGTTCTTATATTTCACAAGTCCAAATCAGAATTCGTACAATGGTGTGAAATAACATATGATGCATCGAAGGAAAATCCCGAATTTTAATTGGTCGTGTTTATGTACGTCCCGAATATAGTAAGTACTCATCCGAAGATGCCTTCCAAGAAATCGAGGATGGACAAAATATTTTCGTAGTGGGTGATTTTAATGCTAGAACTGCTACTTTACCAGACTACATTGTTTCAGATGAAAACTTACATAACATCCTTGATATTAATGACCAAGGTGTTATTGAAGATGTATATGCATGTGAAAAACTTACAAGTCAAAATATAAGTCTTACCAGGTATAGTGAAGACACTGCGCTTCCTAATAGATATGGTACGAAACTGTTAGAATTATTTCAATGATGTTCTTTATTTACTGCTAAAGGCCGTATTTACAGAGATAAATGTATTGGTGTGACAACCTGTAAAGACACTAGTGTTGTTTATTACTTGCTGATGTCTCCAGAATCATTTCGATTAGTGTCCGACTTCGTAATTTGTGATTTTGACCCTTTATTCTCTGATGTACATAAAACAATAGAATATTCCTATCATTTACAATCATTCCAAAATATTCCAGTACCGGTATCAGCAGAAGATGACCAATTACATATACATACTGATATTGTAAAATAGGAACAGGCTAAAGTAAATATGTCTTCTGAAGCTAATCTGACAAAACAAGACAGTCTCCGTAATATAGAGAACACGTTAAATAGACTACAATCAATGGATTCTGGTTTGATTACTAATGATCAAATCAACAATGTAGTAAAATCTATATGCTCTGCGCTAACTTCTTCAGCCAAGGTTATTTTGGTGTTAAAAAACATTGATATACCAAAAAAAAGTAAAGATACGTCATGGTTCAATAACGAATGTATAAGAGCTCGCACTGATTATTACAGAGCTAAAAGAACATATAAACGTATTAAAGCGACTTTTACTAAAAGTCAAATGAACAAAAAAGGAACAGAGTATAGGAAAAGAATCCGTGTAAATAACAGAAAATTCTAAGAAAAATGTGCAAAAGAACTCCGCCAGATTTCCAAAACTAACCCTAAATTGATATGGAATACTCTAAATAAATATCCACGGTGTGAGAAAAAAACTGGTGAAATTCCAAAAGATACTCTATTCCAGTATTCTAAAGAATTAAACGGAAACCAGACTGTCGATGATAATGAAAATGACGTAACTAATCAAAATGATGACGTCATTCCCGAAGAGAATGACGCTATACTTAATAGTATGATATCGGAAGATGAACTTAAAAATGACATTAACCAGCTGAAAAATAGTCAAGCGCCTGGTGTAGACAACATTTTAAATGAATATATCAAATTTTTGTCTCCTGATTTAATGTCAATGTATTGTAAATTATTTGATATTATATTTGAAACTGGTTTATTACCAGAAAGTTGGACAATCGGCGTTATCAAATCAATTTATTAAAATAAAGGAAATCCTGATGACCCCGATAATTACAGAGCTATTACTTTGATAAGCTTTTAAGGAAAACTATTTACACGTATAACTAATAACTGACTTAAAGATGCTCCACCGCCGACAGAGCATAAATGGCATTCATCATTAGAACAATAATTGCTGTTTAATCTTGTATATATATGTCTAATTAACACAAACATAATACATGATCATTTCTTTTGCCTTTGGTAAATGCGCAATCAGTACATCATTCCATATAGGATATAGAGCCACGGATTTTTTTCGAGATGCAATTAATTATTTTATATATTTTTTCACTTGAAGTAAAATCAGAAGCTCAAACTTTTCAATGGTGGTAATGGTCTGAAGTAAGTAACTTTTGTAACTGACGAAAAATACAACATCGTCTGCTCCTGTTTTTGATAGTGAAAAAATACAAATTGTCAGCGGTGGAGCATCTTTGATAAATACTCCGATATGGTAAGTTTACTATCAAAAAAATCAAGCAGGGTTTCGGAAAAACCATTCAACCATGGACAATATTTTTATTTTGCATACTTTAATTTCTCTTTATACATCAAGTAGTAAAAAACTTTATTGCACATTCGTTATTTTCGTAAGGCGTTCGATACTATCTGGCGAACAGGACTTTGGGAGAAGATGATAAAAAAGTGGTATAAAGGGTAAATGTTTCAAAATAATATACAACATGTACGATAATATCAAATCCTATCAATCGGATCACCTCGTCATTTTCTCCGAAACTAGACTCTGACCTAAGTAGTAACCATTTTGGACTACTTTCGGTAAAGATGGCGGCGCTTCATCGTAATTAGTTGGCGATAAGAGGTGTTTCGTCTTCGTCTGCATCTATATCTACCGTACATGGGATTTAAATGATGGTTCCTTTCATTTTATATATAAATTACAAATAGGAATATGATAAAGTACTTTGTTTTTGATAATGATACAATCGCTCTCTTTTGGTCGTTGTACAGTCAAACAGCAGGACTTAGTTTAAAAGGTCCCACTGGAAACAGTTCCGTTTTAATTAAAATTCAATAAACATATTACGACTTTGTTGTTCATTTATTTTCCGACCGTTTACGTTGTCTATATAGTTCAAATTAATATTGTATGATAGGCCTAGTGTATGTAAATAAATTAGTAGAAAGCATAAAGATCAAATAACGATGATCTATTTCATCTTTTTTTCCAAATTACTTTAATAAAATACTAGAATTATATAATATACAGTGTTATTAATAAACATTCAGTTTAACAATGCTGATGAAATTACACTTCAACAGAATCCTTTGCTTAACTTGATATATGTATGAACTGCTAGAAATATTTCTTTTTTATTGAATAGCTATCATCTGATTTTCCCAAAGTAATGTTTTTTTTCGGTAAGAAGAATATCTAATTGATGTAGTGTATTTTGTCTGATTATGGAATAGAACATGATATTAAAAAATAATACCGAACCACAGGTACATAAAGGACTATCTTGTTAGTTTATTGTATATAAATGTTGTTTAATATTACTAAATTTAAGTCCCAAACGTTTGTGTAAAATTTGAAGATATATATTTCCTGAGTTAAAATATAAGGGGGGGGGGGTTAATTATACTTTTTTGCAAAAAGCTTTTAATAATGGCAATAGACGGATTGGTAGCAGTTTGGCTTTGAGTTATCTGAATTTCTATCGGTATTATACAAATAACCTTATGGTACCTTATTTGGAATTAGACGTGATAGATAATCCCCCCCTCATCCTAGCTTTAGTGACGGATGAGGAGGATTCTTTGAGATCAGCCGGAGGCTGAGGGGGTTGAGATAGCATTTCCGCTCCTGCGCACTAACATTGCCTCGTTTTAAAGAGAAACTATTCATATGTAAATGAGCCAGTCTACCTACATGCGGATCTCCTGAAAACCCCATACTTGAAAGCTAGACTATGAACGCTACAGGGTGGGGTAACAGGGAGGGACCAAACTCAACCCCCTCAGCCTCCGGCTGAATTCAAAGAATCCTCCTCATCCGTCACTAAAGCTGGGATGAGGGGGGGTATTCTTTTCCGATAGCCTCCGGCTTTCGGGGGTTGAGATAGCAAGTTGAAAGAGTGTGATGATGTCTAAAAGAAAAACCAAACATCATACTGTCAACCATAATAATGTATATTTCAATAAACAATGGTAATGGGAAAACTCCCAAGATACGGTCAATAACTAGGTCAACAATATACCGTCAGTGCAAGAACTTCTCAAGTAACCTGTCCGCGCGAGAGCACTGCGTCCGCAAACTGACTGTCGGCAACCACCACGTCCCTTCGATAGAAGGTGGCAAAAGTACGTGAATTGGTCCAATTGGCTGCCTGAAAAATGTCATGAAGTGGCACACCAGCATGGAAAGCGGCCGAAGTAGATGCACTCCTAGTGGAGTGAGCTCGGAAAGCGGAGCTAACCCCTGCACTGGATAACACTGTACGAATCCACCGCGCTAGAGTAGCGGTACTAACCGCCCTATAGGTAACATATGACATCAAAAGTTGTCGCGTCTTCCTGAGACCACTAGTAACAGATATATAATGCACCAACGTACGGTACACACAAAGTTCTGTGTCAACAAATTTCTTAACACAAACACTGGGCTGAGTCCTTCCTGGACCCGATGTTTTCAACAGAGTCACAATATGAAAAATACAACCATCCGTAATGTCCTGCATATCATCCAGACTTAATGAAACCAAGGTCTGAGCACGTTGGGCTGTAGTAAGTGCCAGAAGCATAACCAACCGAAAGGTCAAGTCCTTCAGAGAAAGTGCTTCTAAAGGGTAAAGAGTTCTAATATATGCTAAAACAACACTTACATCCCAGGTAACCTGATATCTAAGCGTTGGAGGATTGATGTTATATAAGCCCTTCATAATCCTGGTAATAATAATACTATCAAAAACACGTCCAGAAATCAATTGTAATGTCTGAAACAGCATTGAGCGATGTGTGTTCAAAACACTATAAGACTTCCCTTCTGTGTGTTAGCTGATGAGATAATCAGCTATGTCCTTCTCAGTCGGCAGCTCACAATTAACTTGTTGTCGATTACACCAAAGTGTCCACTTCCTCCACGCCAAGCTGTAAGCCTTGTTAGTTCCTGACCTCCACGACCCTGCGACCAGGTCCTGAGCTGCCCTTGATAGGCCTTTATGCTTGAGGGATTGGCTGATACGAGACAGGCGGTCAGATGAAGCTTTCTGTAAAGTGGATGAGGACGACCATCATGAGGACATGTAACCACCTCAGACTGCACTGGTAGCCGGACCGGCGACCTAATTAACATATCAAGCAGATTACGGAACCATGTTTGAGCAGTCCAATGTGGGACAATATTTATAGCCTGTTCAACCCTGTCGGAACATAATTTCTGAAGAATTCTAAATGAATCGGAACATAATTTCTGAAGGGCCTAAATGAAGTCCATGATATTGAAAAAGCATCTACATATTCTGACCCTGGGTCAACAGTCCAGGATACATAACGACCAAGCTTACAATTGACCCGTGATGCAAAAAGATCAATGTCGGGTACAAAATATTGTTGGCAGACCCTACCAAAAATGGCCGAACTCAGACTCCATTCTGTTTGGCTTGGAGATTCTCGAGATAAGTAATCAGCCTGAACGTTAGCCACCCCAGGGATATGTGCTGCAGATAAATAAATGTCTCTGTTCCAGCACCACAACCAGATCTCTCTAGAAAGGTATAACAAAGCACTCTGTCTGCCACCCAAGTTATTGATGTAGGATATAGCAGATGTGTTGTCACTCTTAATAGCGACATGTACCTGTCTTAAATCTCGACAGAAGGTTTGAAGAGCTAATTGAATGGCCTTAAGCTCCAAAAAATTAATATGTCTACGGGCCTCGGCAGCCTTCCAGCCACCTGAAATTGTTTTCGTACCATGCTGATTGGTACATTCACAAACCGCACCCCAACCATCAAGAGATGCATCCGTAGTCAAGAACACAGTAGGTTTAACTGGGCGTATGGGCTTCCCATTCATAGTTCTCAAATTCTCCTGCCACCACCTAACTTCTAAAATACTCTCCTTTGAGAGTGTGACAGGAGAATCAAAATCATCCCCCGAATCATTGAGGGCTGAAACCTTATCAGATTCAATAGATCTGTAGTAAAATGGGCCCAATAAAACTGCTGTGAATGCTGAAGTCAAACTGCCAATAAGTGAAGCCTATCCAGTGGGCTATCCGAAGATACAATATTTTGGCATTTATTCAAAATTTTCACCACATAATCTTCAGGCAGAAAGACCTTAAATTGTACAGAGTCTAAAATATAGCTCAAATGACAGACCACCTGGAACGGATTCAGAACAGATTTTTCAGAATTCACCTGAAAACCTACAGACTCTAACGTAGATGTTAAGCTTAGAGTATCACGAGAGTACTTTTCTTTTTCTTGTGCTCTAATAAGAGAGTCATCTATATAATAAAAGGTGTTAACTCCCCTGCTTCGCAAAGAGCTGTATACAGGCTTCAGAACCTTTGTGAACACTCTAGGGGCACTGGCGAGTCCAAATGGCAGGGAACAAAAACGAAAAAGTTGGCCCCTCCAAAGAAATTTCAAAAATTTCCTATCTCTAGGAGAAATAGCAAGACTGAAATAAGCATCTTTTAGCTCAACTGAGGTAAAAAAATCGCCCTGCTGGATAGCTTCTAAAATAGTCTCCAGTGTTTCCTGTTTAAAGTGTTGATAAAGGACTGATTCATTGAGATAACGCAAGTTAATGACGGGCAATATTTACCGTTTTTCTTTTGCACAATGAAAATATTTGAAATGAATTCGCCCCACTCGTGTTCACAAAGCTCAATAGCACCTTTGCTAAGCATGGCAGTCACCTCATTGTCAATGATAAGCTTCTCCTCATCAGAGAACTCTATGGGTTTAGGAACAGTAGACTGAATTGGAATCTCTGTAAATTCAATATGATAACCCTGAACTGTATCAAGGACCCACTGGTCAGATGTTAACTTCTGCCAAACTGGCAGACAACGAGATATTTTGCCGGAAGGAAGATTTTTACTCACCTCTACTGGGTGGAAGCCTTGGCCTTGTCCTGACTCTGGTTGGGGAATGATTGTCGGCGACCTCTCCTGTATCGCCCTCTCTGGCTCCTTCTGTTGTAATATCCCCGGCCGGACCACTGTTGACCCCGACCGGACCACTGTCCGTTTTGTGATGCCGAATTGCGTCTGTAGGTGGCCTTGTGTACCTCATCCAGGTCTTTAATACGTTTGGCTACATTGTCACCAAAAAGTTCTGCCCCTATCGGCGTTTCAGAGTTACACAAACTCTGTAAATGAGAGTGTTTAATGCCACTACGCAACATGAACCGTCTCTTGACTGACATTTCATAATGTAAATTGCAGAGGAGACTCACCGCATTGTTCAGCAGAACCTGTATTTCCTTCATATCCAGATCCTTGAGTCTTAACTTCTCAATCATGAACATAATTGGCGTTAAAGAGTGGACCAGTAATTCCTGCAGATCCTGCATTAATCTGTCTCGTCCGTGGAACTGCGGTGAGACCATACCCCAAACTTCACTATTAGTTCTTGGCGGAAGCAAGCACTCGAGATTCTTAGGAATCTTGTACAGCTGTTTCAGCTCTGAAACATCGGCATTCGTACGAACTGCCGTAGTAATGTCCTCAGCAATTTTTGGCTTTGACTGACACACAGCAGGCCCGAGTTTTTTCTTATCAAAAATGTCCGCCAATTGGAAGGTAAAATTCTCCTCAGGACAGTCCGCTGCCTCAGTGACTGACCCACACTCAGAATAAAAAAACGAAAAGTTCGCTGAACGAACATTCTGACGTACCGGAGCGTCAAACTCCTGCTCCGAATGATCACTCTCAAAAACGAAAGCGGAAGTAGCATTACATGCGTTTCCGGACGACTGCGCCTGCGCAAAGTCCCGCTGAACAATCGCAGCCGTAAGACTATTAATAGCAGTTGATACAGCTGATATATCGCTGTTCTCCACATTTTCAGCCTTTTTTGAACCCGTTTTACGCTCAGCGAGCTTATGGATTTTGTAAACGGATGAAAGTCTCCCGGCAGAGCCCTTCCGTTTTTGAGTCTTGCCACCTGCAGTCTTATTTCGAGTATTTTGAGCCGGCGGCTCGGTATCGTCCACCACATTGGCGTTAGCAAAGACATGGGCACCCGCGGAGCCCTGTGGTGAAATATCCTCATCAAGGACATGGATATTATTGTCAGAAATTGACAATGAGTCGTCGTGGTCGGAGTCCATGACTAAAAGACTACAAGCAAAAAGGACGACAAACACACCTGAAACAAACAAACACAACGTAAACACCACGAAAAATAATAGCATGCTACCGCAGTATCAAATAAGAACGAATAAAAACTGGCTCGCGAGGCATAAAAAAACACAAACACTTACCAATAACCCGAACTGGGATTACGTGTGGTCTGTCGTGCAGCTCAAAGCGAAAAGATGGGGTTTTCAGGAGATCCGCATGCAGGTAGACTGGCTCATTTACATATAAATAGTTTCTCTTTAAAACGAGGTAATGTTAGTGCGCAGGAGCGGAAATGCTATCTCAACCCCCGAAAGCCGGAAAAGAAAAGAGTTTTCCTATGATAGATTTTTTGGAATTGCAAAATTTTATTATTTTCTCTTCTTTTAGATAATGTTCAAGTCTAAATCTTTATATAATAGACTGACACTTAATAATTTAGTAGCACCTGTTACTATTCTTGCTGCCTCCAATTGTATATTTTCTAAACTTTGGCATATACAATTTGATAGGTTGTCCCTAACAAAATCACAATATTCTAGAATCGGTCTTTTAAATGAAAAAATAATGTAGATAGTTTGGAGAGTTTGTATCTAAAGTATATCTCAAAGCCCAGAGTTTTTCCCCATTACATAACCCAACTATGAAACTGATGTCCCACAGTTGTTATGTCTTCAAATTTCTTGTAGTGACGCGGCATTTTTGTTCTAAAAAAATCTTTTTTCTTCTTCTTTTTTTTTTTTAAAAATATTGAAGTACCACTGGAAAGAAGACGAGTTATTGCAAAAATCTTAAAATGCAAGACAACCTTTTTGATTGAACGAGGGGCAGTTTTTTTAAATTATTTGTTGTTGTTTTGTTTGTGTTGTTTATACATGGAGACATATTTCTAGTTTTACACAAAACTGAACATTAAGTGGTAATTAATTAGCGTCTCTATGATACTTTATAATGATAGGAATGCGATACAAATCGCTATTTAAGACAGCGATAATGAACAAAAATGTGTTTTTAATGACATCATCAACTTTGTTAAAAGTGAACATTAAAGAATATATGTTATTTGTTTATCTTCATCTATTCTTACAATGGCAATTGAGGATATAATTCAAAAGGTGCGTCTATTCTATGACCTTCTTAAAAATTTTGATTACAAACTAATGAAATTAGCGGTATATTGATAGCAGTATAAGTACAGTATACTTATAATGGCTGATAAGTAAAATCAAAAGAGGAGATTGTAATAATTACGATAATGTTTCCTGGATTGTATATCTTCATGTATGTGTTAATATATAATGCTTTTACATATCATTTTCAGTATCTCTAATTTAAGGAATAAAGGTTATTATAAATATGAAGAACACTATATAAAAATAACAAACAACTTTCAGCTACTGTATATACACAACGACATTTACACTGTATATATATTATCTGGTCTTTTGGAATTGTCACCACACAAATACACATGGATACTTCGGTACAAATATGTTTTAAGATGCTCCGCCGACAGGGAACAAACGATTCTCTGGTATTTACTCAGATATGTGTGAATGTATGTCTAATAAACACAAAACCTGAATAAGTGAAAAGTATATTTTGCTTTTGGTGCATGCACAATCAGTGCTTTATTCAATATAGGACATGGTTATGGGTTTTTTTTCGGAACGCAATTAATTATTTTTGATATTTTTATCTTGAAGTAAGAAAAGAAGCTCAAATTTCAAAAGGGATATAACCCTCTGTGATATATAGTCCTACTGCTAGCAGTAATTTGGTTGATGTCCGGCGGATCACAAAATATATCATTTTCATGTGTATTCATACAGTTAGGTCCGAGCCTATGTTCGAAGAAGTGGGCGAGATGTTCCGATTGAAATCCTGTGTGAAATTCCATTCGGAAACCTCTGACCATTTCCCTTGTCAAGTCGGGTTACGCCAAGGTAAAAATCTTTCTCCGTTTTTGTTTATTGGAAGTATTTGTACTATTATATGCTGATGATACCGTTATTTTTGCGGAAAGTGTTGAAGGTATGCATGCTACACTGAATAATTTCGTATATTGTAAAGTGTGGAAGCTAGAAGTAATGTTAATAAAACTGAAGTAAAGATATTTAGCAAAAGAAAGTGTAGACGGTAAAACAACTTTATACTCGATAACGAAATATTGGAAATTGTAGACTGCTTTACGTATCTCAGAATTACTTTTTAATTTAAGGAAATTTTGTGGCGGCTAGACAGAAGCTTATAGAACAGGCACAAAAATCTATATTTTCGATTTTTAAAAAATTCGAAATCAGGCAATACCAGTAGATCTACAACTTAAGCTATTTGACTTATTAGTTGAACCGATTCTGTTATATGGGTCAGAAATCTGGGGTTACGAAGATTAAAATATTTAAATTACTATTACAAAATTTCGTACCTCAAATATAAAGTTTCCTATTGAAACTGGGCAATGGCTTGGTATCCCAAAACAAAATAGAATATGTCATTTATGTCATGTTGATATCGGAGACAAATTTCACTATCTTTTCAAAAGTCAAAAAATGGAAATTAAAGCTATTAGAGAAAAATGTTTTGCTCAGTACTACACCAAATATCCTACTTAAAAAAAAAATTAGAGCGTGTATTGATCCCAGTTTTAAACAAATTCGCAACTTTTCTAGGAAAGTTAATATTATCATCTTGTCATGTAGATGTCTATGTATATAGATTTTGTATCCATCTTTTGTATCCATCTTGTTATGTAGATGTCTATGTATATTATAGATTTTGTATCCATCTTGTCGTAGATGTCTATGTATATTTAGATTTTGTATCCATCTTGTATGTAGATGTCTATGTATATTATAGATTTTGTATCCATCTTGTCATGTAGATGTCTATGTATATTATAGATTTTGTATCCATCTTGTCATGTAGATGTCTATGTATATTATAGATTTTGTATCCATCTTGTTATGTAGATGTCTATGTATATTATAGATTTTGTATCCATCTTGTCACATCTATGTATATTATAGATTTTGTATCCATCTTGTCATGTATGTCTATGTATATTATAGATTTTGTATCCATCTTGTCATGTAGATGTCTATGTATATTATAGATTTTGTATCCATCTTGTCATGTAGATGTCTATGTATATTATAGATTTTGTATCCATCTTGTCATGTAGATGTCTATGTATATTATAGATTTTGTATCCATCTTGTCATGTAGATGTCTATGTATATTATAGATTTTGTATCCATCTTGTCACGTAGATGTCTATGTATATTATAGATTTTGTATCCATCTTGTTATGTATATGTCTATGTATATTATAGATTTTGTATCCATCTTGTCATGTAGATGACTATGTATATTATAGATTTTGTATCCATCTTGTCATGTAGATGTCTATGTATATTATAGATTTTGTATCCATCTTGTCATGTAGATGTCTATGTATATTATAGATTTTGTATCCATCTTGTCATGTAGATGTCTATGTATATTATAGATTTTGTATCCATCTTGTCATGTAGATGTCTATGTATATTATAGATTTTGTATCCATCTTGTCATGTAGATGTCTATGTATATTATAGATTTTGTATCCATCTTGTTCATGTAGATGTCTATGTATATTATAGATTTTGTATCCATCTTGTCATGTAGATGTCTATGTATATTATAGATTTTGTATCCATCTTGTCATGTAGATGTCTATGTATATTATAGATTTTGTATCCATCTTGTCATGTAGATGTCTATGTATATTATAGATTTTGTATTCTTGTTATCTATGTATATTATAGATTTTGTATCCATCTTGTCATGTAGATGTCTATGTATATTATAGATTTTGTATCCATCTTGTCATGTAGATGTCTATGTATATTATATAGATTTTGTATCCATCTTGTCACGTAGATGTCTATGTATATTATAGATTTTGTATCCATCTTGTTATGTAGATGTCTATGTATATTATAGATTTTGTATCCATCTTGTCACGTAGATGTCTATGTATATTATAGATTTTGTATCCATCTTGTCACGTAGATGTCTATGTATATTATAGATTTTGTATCCATCTTGTCACGTTATGTAGATGTCTATGTATATTATATAGATTTTGTATCCATCTTGTCACGTAGATGTCTATGTATATTATAGATTTTGTATCCATCTTGTCATGTAGATGTCTATGTATATTATAGATTTTGTATCCATCTTGTTATGTAGATGTCTATGTATATTATAGATTTTGTATCCATCTTGTCATGTAGATGTCTATGTATATTATAGATTTTGTATCCATCTTGTCATGTAGATGTCTATGTATATTATAGATTTTGTATCCATCTTGTCATGTAGATGTCTATGTATACTATAGATTTTGTATCCATCTTGTTATGTAGATGTCTATGTATATTATAGATTTTGTATCCATCTTGTCACGTAGATGTCTATGTAATATTATAGATTTTGTATCCATCTTGTCATGTAGATGTCTATGTATATTATAGATTCTGTATCCATCTTGTCATCTGTCATGTAGATGTCTATATATATTATATATTTTGTATCCATCTTGTCACGTAATGTCTATGTTTGTATCCATCTTGTCATGTAGATGTTATGTCTATGTATATTATAGATTTGTATCCATCTTGTCATGTAGATGTCTATGTATATTATAGATTTTGTATCCATCTTGTATACGTAGATGTCTATGTATATTATAGATTTTGTATCCATCTTGTCACGTAGATGTCTATGTATATTATAGATTTTGTATCCATTCTTGTCACGTATATGTCTATGTATATTATAGATTTTGTATCCATCTTGTCACGTAGATGTCTATGTATATATAGATTTTGTATCCATCTTGTCATGTAATGTCTATGTATATTATAGATTTTGTATCCATCTTGTTATGTAGATGTCTATGTATATTATAGATTTTGTATCCATCTTGTCATGTAGATGTCTATGTATATTATAGATTTTGTATCCATCTTGTTATGTAGATGACTATGTATATTATAGATTTTGTATCCATCTTGTCATGTAGATGTCTATGTATATTATAGATTTTGTATCCATCTTGTCATGTAGATGTCTATGTATATTATAGATTTTGTATCCATCTTGTTATGTAGATGTCTATGTATATTATAGATTTTGTATCCATCTTGTCATGTAGATGTCTATGTATATTATAGATTTTGTATCCATCTTGTCATGTAGATGTCTATGTATATTATGATTTTGTATCCATCTTGTTATGTAGATGACTATGTATATTATAGATTTTGTATCCATCTTGTCATGTAGATGTCTATGTATATTATAGATTTTGTATCCATCCATCTTGTCATGTAGATGTCTATGTATATTATAGATTTTGTATCACTTTCAGTGAGTATATATGTTCCATCTTGTCACGTAGATGTCTATGTATATTATAGATTTTGTATCCATCTTGTCATGTAGATGTCGATGTATATTATAGATTTTGTATCCATCTTATCACGTAGATGTCTATGTATATCATTATGTCCTCATGTAAAATATTTTTATGTGTCTGAGAGTAACAAATAAAATCTTGAAATCCTGTATTCCCTGACCGTTAATTCCACAAGATGGATTTGGATGATATACGGAGCAATTTTGACTCTAGATTTAACGGCATGTCCAAAGTTTGTAAATCTGTGCAAAATAAGATCGGTAATTCACCCATTTGGCGCGACAGGACACATAATTTGGTCATACGCAACGTTCCTGAAGGTTTAAATGAAAATGTCATAACGAAGGTCGACGCTCTTTTCAGAGATGGTTTAAAACATCCCAATGAAATCAGCTGTACGTAAACAATGCAAAACTCGGAACAAATCAGGCGTGATTATCGCTGTATGTCGATCTGTTGATGATAAACGATCAATTCTAGAAGCAAAGTCTGCGTTACGGGAAAGCAGTAGGTTTCAAAATGTCTACATAAACAATGACGTCACTATCGACCAAAGAAAGTTAACAGAAAACCTACGTACAAAAGTAAACACATTAGGAAGGTACACATTACAGATGAGCGGTTCAAAGGTCATAAACGTTGCTCACCGTGGGAAATCCGATTCGTATGCACATAAAGTCCGATACGGAGGTCATGTAAACAACCAATCACAAGACAACACGCGCAGACGCAGGTGGAGCAGAAACGATTCACCCTTACCCATCCAATCAGAATTATGACGTTATGACCTTGGGCGGCAGTCACGTGTTCATGATGCCAACATGGCGGAACACAGTCCAGACATGTGTGGCTGCTTGGCAACATAGGTACAATTTTTAACATTCAGAATCAACAGAACGAGTTGAAACTTCAGTCAAGGACAGCATTTCTATGATTCAGCAAGTTGGTACTGTAAGCATTTCTATCTCCGTCTATTTGGTCAAAAAAGTGGTGTTGAGATCCCATCTTTTCCTGTAATTACTAGCTCACTATTGACTGTATATGCACGTGAGGTGAAGTTGTGAACTCATTTTGTGGCAGGGTAATTAATTATGTGATGTATTAAGTTACTAATTAGTTTATGTAATTAGTATTAGTGTATTTATGTATAGTTATAAATTAAGCTGCACCCCTGCACTACATGTATGTGTTGTCCCAGTACTGTCTTTATGTCACTGTCTTGTATACCTGTATATTACCTGGAAGGAGAGAGTGCATGGATGAATGAGCACAATCTTTGATTATAGGTATGGGTAGGTACCAGTCAGGTGACTTACCTGGCTGGTCAGCTGATTGTTTTTATTTATTTTATTGGTTTATATATATAATAGTGTGTGTTTTTATTGGTCAAACTTTCCCTCCAAAATTCTATCTTTGGAGAACTTTCCTTTGTCTGTGGGCAGTTCACAGAGAGAGTTTAATGAGAGCAGGTGTGTTTTGGTCTCTCAGATATTTAGTGGAATTCGGATATGTCTAGGAGGAAATTCTTCTACTTCTGTAAGTATTCTTTTTCTATATCTCACTAATATTGTATATCCTATGCAATGTTCATAAAGTAAATTATTTATATTTATTTGCTTTATTTTGGTAAAATTATCAGAATGTGTTGAACTATTTTTGAATAAGTTGAATTGACTTGAAAGTGTAAAAGCATAAGTATGTATTTGCATTTAAGAGTAATTGTCTATTTATATAGACAATTTGATATAAAGTAATATGTATATATTGATCTCTATTATAACCATCATAGAGATGGAAAATTAGTGTTTTATATGGAGATATTTTATTAGTTTAGACCTTTTTGTGATATTATATATTTTATTCATGTATAGGACCTTGGGTCGAAAGATAAACAATGTAACAAAGATCGAAGCCTAATTGAGTCGGCCCATAGCCATGTGTGTATTTATATAATGTGTATATCTTTGTATTTGTATTAGAATATGATATTAGTAAACGCATTGATAGTGTTATATGTTGTAGTGTCTAAGTGGGTAGATTATCTCCCCTTAGACTAGAGTAATTTATTGTATAATTGTAAAGGGGCGAATTGTCTCCCCCTGATATTATACGGTATAGAGGAGACAGATTGTCTCCCTTTATTTTAAATTATAGAGGGAACAGATTGTCTCCCCTTGTATTTACTATTGATAGCAGAAGCTATATCTATTGGTGTAAAGTCTAATTTATGATAGTTGTTGAGTTTATAAATAGATTAACTCTGATGTTATTTATATATATTGTGAATCTGATGTTGATATACTGTAGGCTACATAGGGATCTTGTATGTATGTATGATTAATATGAATGTTATTTTATTATGTATTATTGAAATGTGAACTTGTACTTAATGAGTCTTGTTTTATCTTGTTACAGACTCTACGTTTATACGCTCTACGCTTCTACACTTGTACGCTTATACACTTGTACGCATATACGCATGTACAATTGTACATATATAGAGAATAAAGAATCATGACCTAGAAGATGGAGTGTGTCATTTGTCAATAACCACATCTGTATCACCTGGGACCTAACCCAACCCAGCAACAATTTTGTATGGTATATACTGGCCCTACATCACTTATAACACGTGTAATATGTGAATAAAACACTTTATACTACAATACCAGCAAGAATATTTAATGGGAAAGAATAACAATAAAAAAACAATATTCAGCCATCCGTGACCGACACAGGCTTACGTAACCCCACATGTAATACAGGTACATATACGAGACACGCGTGTAGTCTTTGTGTGCGTCGACAGGACGAGGTCCCCAAGGTATGAGTGACATTATATCCAGAGCCAATAGAATACTGTATGGACTTGACATGCCATCCCACCCTGGATACTGTTAACAATATGGCTCTACCACAGAACTTTACTCCTCCTAGCCCTTCCTTAACACCACCGTCGCAACCACATTGCCCCAACATGGACAATACATTGCATGGTATTTATTTTTTAGAAAAGATGGCGATGACGTCACACAAAGGTACATCCGGGCGCTCAAAGGTACAACTCCGTATATCTGTACACATTAACATGGTGGGAACACAGCCGCTTGCGATGGTTGTTTACATCGGATTGTAATAAATAGTACGGCAATCCGAGAACTATTACGTTATTTTAATTTCAAAAAGTGTAAATAAAAAATATTTAACAATAACATATACATTTAAACATACGATATTCATATATTTTACTCTGTTTATACTCCATTTTCGACCGCTGCGAGAGAACACAGTCGCCATTACGTATAAACATTGACAGATATATTGCGAATATCAACTTGATATTACAAATTTAATTCAAAGTTCCCCAAAATATCATACTGACATTTTCATAAGCAATTACTGCAATTACTTAACATTTTCATAAGCAACTGCAATTACTTAAATTTCAGACTTCACATATAGCAGCCCATGAAATAAAAGCGACTGAAAATTTAAAAAATAAACTCTGAACCATGAAAACTGAAAGATTGCACCATTTTATTTTTCGTTATATTGACAGCCATGCATACGCGTACGTGATGTAGATATGTATGTACGTGTAACACAGTGGTTTATAGCATTCATTTAGAACAAGATATACACGGTAAAGAACGAAATATATATCTTTTACAAGTACTTATTGAGATATGTGTTATTAATTACGTATCAATATTATTAATTTCTCCAACTATGGGCTGTGGCCTGAAGTGATCTACCAGCGAAGCCATGCCCGAGCAGCCGTGGTCTGGCCAGTTGGTTCACATTTCGTCATATCAAATAGTGTTGTGAACAGCTTTTTTATGTATAACAGAAACATGACACAATAAAATAAACTATCTAGTCATCTCTTTTTCACAACATGGATTACTACGTGTGAACAAAAAACGGGTACGAGTGGCGGCCCGCCACCGCTTCGCAAGCTGGCTTCATGATCACCACTAAATCTACACAAATGTATTCAGCAATAAACAATTGTAGATATAAAAATATAAATGTCTATAACCTCTGAAACGATAAGAAACCATTTTAAAATAAGAATTTAAAAGTATGAAAGTGTATACTTTTGTTAAAGTATCGATTGTGTAGCAGAGATGTGAGTATCTGTTATTGTTTTTTATTAGTCGCCATACTGTGTTTATACCTTTGAGGACCCGGATGTAAACTTTCTGTGACGTCAAGCCATCTTTTCTGAAATCTCCTATAATAAACTCCCAAAACTCGACACTCTAGATACAATCATGAGTAGGATGAATGCCATAGAGGGCAAGTTTGTGTGCATGGAATCTACAGTAGCATAAAAGAAATAAAGCAAGAACTGAGAGTTCATAGCGATAAGATTGAGGGGTTCGATTTTGACCACACCATTCTTGAGGAACGGATCAGTAAAGTGGAAAACGAGAGAGATATGGCGCGAGAAGAGTGTGAATATCAAAGAGAGAAAATAATAGAACTGCAAACTAGATCTATGAAGGACAATTTGTTGTTCAGTGGCATCCCTGAAACCGGTCAAAGTGAAGATTCAGAGGCAGTTCTTCAGGCTTTCCTCAGGTCATAGTTAGGTATTGAGAACGATATCCAATTCCAAGTTGTCCATCGGCTTAGAAAACGGTTGGATGGTAAGCCACGTTCCATGGTGGCGAAATTTACGAACAGGAAGGAACGCGATATTGTCCTCAATGCTGCACCCGAGAACCACATTTTTTCATAAATGAACGGCGACGACTCTTATACCCTGTGTTTAAGGAGGCTCATAGACGCAGTCAGGCCGTTATGATGAAAGCTGATAAGCTCTATATCGATGGAGTTCTGTACGATCCTCCTCCTCATCATCATCCTACGGGTATATGAGTGGTTCAGGGAGCTCCCGCTTCACATTACAGGACCGAAGATGGTCCAATCAGCCTCAAGGGCGACGCATCGATGATGGGGCTCAACAGGGCCATCCTCAGTCAGCGACATCTGGCGGATGGGATTCGCGCCCTCGTCACAGCAACCGACCGTAGGAAAACGCTACGAGAGGTCGAAACCGAGACCGAGACTTTAATACAACGAACAACTTAAACTTTACGTTATTAAATATATGTGGTATAAAACCTTTTATGTTAACCATGCTTGTATGGAGCAATTCCTCTAAGAATATATTCTATGGGGCGCGTTATATTGAATATATTCTTAGAGGAATTGCTCCATACAAGCATGGTTAACATAAAAACGAAATCCAATCCCTATATTTACACTCACACGACTTTTTATTTATATTTTATGCAATAAAATCGTCATTTGAAAGTGACGTAATTATTCAATAAAAGTCGGTCAAAAGTGGGAGGAGCTTACTCATTTGAACAGCGAATGGTGACGCTTCACGTAAGGTAGAATTATTCATCCGCGACGACAAAAAAGTTCAATATTTTAGTGTAAAATAAACATGACAAACAAAGTAAATTTCAGCGATAATTTTATTTAATCAGATCAGAACTTTAAATATATATTCAATTTTGCTAAAAGTTAATATATAGCGTAATAACATAAAGAATTTGTACACGGCCACATGTGTGAACTCGGTGACCGTTATTGTGCAGCGAGGCGAAGCTGACGCACGCTTACACACTTTAGTTTGCCGAAGTTGGCAAAACACCGATTTTCAAGTAGCTCAATGTGTTTGAGATGTCGTCTGACTTGTCGGTATTACATCCTTGGGAGCCATGTGATTATATAATCTACGCTTAGATCCATATCGCCATCGATAGATGAAACAAATTCACTTGTGTTCGATGGATACAAATGTATTTGTGGTGACGCGGAACTGTCAACACGTGGATTATTAGCGGTGCATGTTTTATAATACACATGATTAAATACTCAAAGAACAAAGACAAGAGGATATGTTTATAACTGACCTCTATCAGAGGGTCTCACACCCGTCCACCCCAAAGGCTCGATCGTAGGACGAACATAGGCACAGAGGTAATGTTTACATTTGACACCCATCATTTTTAACAAAAATGAAAGCACATCGCCCCGGTCGGAATATTTTTCCGTTTCTTTATACAATTGTTAATTTAAAAAATGTTTGAATCATATATAAATATAAAACATGTATATATTGTTTACATTTTTCCAAAATTCTATGAAAAACAACAATATACACGTAATGTTGCGTCAAAATGTAAACAAAGCCATGTGTTTCTTTTTAAAAAAAGTAGTCCTTTTACGTTGCACAGAACATTTCCTTACGCAAGTTCAAAGTTCAATGTTACCATGCAGTTATGGTAAACAAAATCGGCTAGTATTAGCGTATAGTGACCAAGCCTAGCAAGTGTAAATATATATATATGGTATAACAATGAAGATACAATTTACCAGAATTTTCTGACTACTTAAGATCACATGATATTCTTGTATTTGTTGAAAGTAAAACAGATGACTTGGGTGTATTACAGATACCATCTGAGTATGCGTATGTTGATAAGAATCGCTGAAAAGCGAAAAAAAAGTCTGGCGGTATAGTTGTTGTGTATAAAAAGGAATTTAAACCTTTTCTACATTTTTATAAAACTGATTCTGAGTATGTACAGTGGGTTAAACTGTCCAAATATGTTCTTTGTCTTGAACATGATATTATAATAGGATGTACGTATACCCCCCCCCAAAAAAAAAAAAAAAAAAAAAAAAAACTCTAAATATTCGTCTATTAATGCATTCGAAGAAATAGAGGGTGAAATGAAAGAACTCCAAAAGTCGACATGTAAGGTAGCCTTACTTGGTGATTTTAATGCTAAAACCAAAGTTCTACAAGATTTCATAGAACCAGACGATTCACTAATGAATATGGTAGATATTGAAGAAAAATAAGATGTTCTTAGTTATATGTATGACTTCGAGAAACTTTCCCAACAGGGTGTACCCGTATTGAGATCAAGTCAATGCAAGTGTAATGTTAACAATTTTGGCTATAAGGTACTGCAATTGTGTAAACAAAATAATATGTACATTGCAAATGGAAGAGTCGTAAGGGATAAATCTGTCGGAAAAACTACTGTAACGACACAAGTGTTGTAGACTATTTAATAGTATCATCTAATTTCATTGAATTAATCACTGATTTTGATGTAATGGATTTTGACCCATTATTCTCTGAGGTATAAAGTAGAATTGTATTTCGTTTAAGTAGTAAAAATAATACTGAAACTTCACCAAAAGATGATGATCTAAACTTATCTAAAGATAATGCTTACATTAAATGGAGAGCAGATAAACAACAATCCTTTTATAATTATGTACACGAAGACTGCTGTGAACAATTAAATATTATAAATGAACAGTAATAATCCTTAACTGAGAAGGAGAATAGCAATATCACATCTAAGGATATCGATAATGTTGTAAATGATATCAATGATCTATTTAAGACATCTGCTAAAAAGGTATTTGGTACAAAAAATAGTGCAAAGTATATTAGCCAAACCAATAATAAAGCTTGGTTTGGGAATGATTGTCGTAAAAGGAGAAGGAATTAATGCAGCTAAAAATAAATTAAACATAAAGAAAATAAATCAACGTTAAAACATGCAAGCAAAATCTACAGACAAACTTTAAATAAACATTTCATGATGCATAAACAGAATGAAGTAAGACATACTGCGACATGTAACCCCAAAGCATTTTGGAGGTAATTCAAATGATTTTGGAGGTAATTCAAATGAACAAAACGTTGATATTAAAATTGAGGAGCTACATGTGTATTTGATTATTTTAAAAATATTAACAAGGACGATAATACAGACGAACATTTTGACTTCGATGATGGTTTGTTTGATGATATATTGAATGATGTAATTACTGTAGATGAAATAAAGCATGCAGTTAAAAATCTTAGCAATGATAAGGCAGGTGGTATAGACTGTATTATAAATGAATACATAAAAAACACCATTGGACCTATTTTTAAATGTCTATCAAAAATTGTTCAATATTATTTTAAATACGCCATGTATCCCAGAATCGTGGAAAAAACAGATATCCGAAGAACTTAGATGGCTTCAGAAAGCAATATTCTACTGTTGATAATATTTTTGTTTTACATACCCTTATATCTATATATATATATATATATATCACTCAAGAAAAATTATATTGTTCTTTCGTAGATTTCAAAAAAGCTTTCGACTCTGTTGGAGAATAGGATTATGGAAAAAGGTTAAAAAAAGTAACATAACCGGGAAAATTTTAAAAGTCATAATTAACCTATATGCCAACACGAAAGCGTGTGTCAAGAAAGGAAATGAACTGTCAGGATTATTTGATTGTAATATTGGCCTAAAACAAGGGGGAAATTTGTCACCTTTTTATTTGCGATTTATCTAAATGATTTAGAAGACTTTTTCATGAAAATGACGCCAGTTACCTCCAAACTATGAAGAGCTTGAATGATGATGTTTGATTTTTTATTAAGATGTTTCTTTATATTACCACGTGACACGCACCCGTAGTGGTCAGAGAAAATTACGCTCCGATATTTTCTTATATTTTTCTTATATTTTGCCTATATATTGGAAGCAATACTTTTCAACATTTGGCATGAGGACATAAGAAGATCAGTTTGTTTGTTATATGTCGCCCTGGTTGTGTCAACTGCGGAAAAAATATGAGTTTGGAGCATTTTTTGGTATGACAATGGACTAACACTACAGGTAGCGACCACCACTCACGGCGGCATTCCATTCGTTATACATAATAGAGCGGTGTGCCTATACAGGTAAATATTGGACTTGGACTATATTATTTATACACTATTTCTACTAATATGGATTCTCGCAGAGGATAACCTGCAATATCCAACCGTACTGACGTTAATGTGGTAGAAAAATTGGGACAATTAGCTGAAAAACTAGAAAGTTCAGTTACGAAAGAGTATATGGACACTATCGTATCGAAACTAAAAGATGATATCCAGACAGAAAATCAGAGACAGAATGAGGAACTGGTCAATTCCCTGAAACTGAGGATCAATAATCTAGAGTATGAAAACGAAGAACTGAAGGAAAAGGTCAGCCTACTTGAAAAGAGAGAATGTGACTCGGAGGAGTCCATCTGTGAATTTGAATTTAAACTTAATGACCTTGAGCAACAGGACCGACAGAATTCTATAAGAATTTTTGGACTCCCGGACCCTGCAGTTAAGGAATCGACTGAAGAATGTGTTAAACGTGTAGTGGAATTTTCTAACACTAAGCTTAAAGTGCCACTCAGACCCGAGGACATTGATATAGCACATAAACCTTGGAAAGTTCAACACTTCCAAGAGTAGACCGGTTATTGTGAAATTCACTCATCGGATGAAGAAGCACGAGATCGTTAAGGCCAGACGGATCTTAAGGAACACAGGGATGACGGTTTCCGAGGACTTAACCAGAACTAACCAACAAAGACTGAGTGAGGCTTTCAAACTTGAAAGCGTACATAATTCCTACAGCGTCGATGGCAAGCTTTTCGTTGTGCTGAAGAACGGTAAAAAGAGGAGACTGTTTTACGATACCAATGGCAAACTTACCGACTCATATCTTACAAATGACGCCAATTTCAATTACACTGTTCGTGCGTGACTTTGGGCATAAAATGCCTTTTCGACCAGTACACGTATAAGAGACGAGTCGAACTTACTTTTTTTCCTACAGTTTATATTTACATTGAAATGATATATTTCGCGAGTGAAAGTGTGCTCATTGTGTTTGTGGAAGTTACGAGTGAGTAATATTCACTTCATGGATTTAAATACATTCTGATCAAAGGAAGGTCTTTTTAACATGTGTTTATGGATGTATAATACCGATATTTGATAATCAATTTAAATATGATGTCAAAATAAGATATACAAGTTATGCTCGTTATTTTGGGCCTTTTCATTATATTTATTTTGAAATTATACTTCTATGAAATACTTCTAAATTCATTTGCATAATGTTTTGTACGTCGGTATATATTGTAATCCGTATAAACGTGTATAAAATATACAGTGAGCCTAGAAGCGAAATGTACAATTTACGCTATGAATCGCTCTACAATGCATCGAATCAATATTAAATTATATATAAAGTGTACATTTAATCGAAATATCAGAAAGATTCACTACAATCTATGTACAAATTCAAATTCTTTCGTGAAATGATATTATTTTTTATTACATTACATCTTTTGTGATCAATCGGGAGACGTCGGCAATTTCCGAGAACTTATTCACGGAGGGTGCCGACGGCCCCCGACTAGATTTGTAATTTCCGGAAGAATTGTTTCGTGTCGAGCAATGTGTACAGTATATGTTTTGTATGCATATGAAATTTTTAGATAAGTTTTTTTTACCTGCTAACTTAGAATTTTTTCTCATGAGTGGTTGTGAATGTATCGATAAGTCCCTTCTGAACTCAGAAATTAAAATCGCTTGATATTATAAATAATGTTTCCGGAAATACTACTCCAGTATGGGTCTTATTTTAGTTTTTCATTACTTACGGAAGTTAAGTTCATGCTGCTGTGTATGGTTGTCGCTACCGATTTGACCTCTATTGATGTCATTTAGATACTACAACTATCTTGTTATCTATCCTTTCTTCTATACTGTCTATTCTTTCCTCTAACTTTACTTTTTACCGTCCTTCTATCAACTAAATGAAGAAAAAAATCTATCAATGGCATGTAAGCAGAGCTGAATACATTCTAACACATGGAAGAAGTTACTCCAACAATGTTAGAGGTTAACACGACGAGGTATTTTTTAACATTGCGTCGTGTGACCTCTAACGAGCACGGCCATTGATTCATGTTGCTGGGCCACAGCTGATCAAAATGATGTAAAATGTATCAAAAGTCACATTTTATATGTTGTCACCTACCTTTTTGGATTTATATATCATAAATACACATATTTGCAAGACATTTTCGACAAATTAGTCCGAGAAGCAATGATAAATGCATTTCTTATAACTTTCACTTGAATTGGCCGCCATTCTTAATTTGAATAGGAATATTGAGGTTTTATGAAATTTAGGAGTTGTCTAAATGTGTACGCAAAACAAGCGGAACGAAGTAAGCCTCATTTCCATAATGCGTTTCCCTAAATTTAAATTTTGTGTATTGTATTAACCATAGTGGCCATAACGTTTTAGTGACAGTAGAATTGAGAACATCGACTTGCATACGATTTAACACGGATTTAACAATATATAGGTGGTGTCATACAAAATTATTTGCAGGAATGGATTAATATATAATCAACAAGAAAGTCAATCAGTAATCGTTTATATATCTTGCCATTTAAATTGTCTTAGACACGTTTAAACCCAGCGACAAAAAAACCGGGCGCTGCCAGCAACATGGCGGACACACGGATCTCGTATGAGGTCGCATATCCACCCAATGTAATCAGGTGGAATAAGACCTCATACATGTGTAGGAGTAGGAAGAAGTTAAAAGCGAAAAACATTGTCAGGGTTTGGGTGACAAGTACAAGCGAAAAGACGTGTTCTCATATTTCAAAAGCTTGAATTTTAATATATATTGCATCCATGATACGCACTTTACTCCAGAAATCGAAACCATTATAAAATCAGAATGGGGATACACTTGTTATTTTAGCTCTTTTAGTTCAAATTCCAGGGGAGTGGCAGTTTTAATCAATAATAATTTCGAGATAAAAATTTTAAAGGAAGGAAATGATTTGGATGGAAATTTTATTGTTCTAGATGTCTCTATCGATAACATACGTTTTACACTTATTAATCTGTATGGTCCAAATTAGGATACCCTGTCTTTTTATAGTAAATTACTTAGTAATCCCGTCTAGCGCTACATCTTCCCCAGCGAGTACACCCGTAAAAGCAAAACGCACATGGAGATCGGACTGGGAAAAGACATTTCTGTGGTTACGTAAACGAGAGGACAATGGTGAAATTAGAGCAACTTGTGCATGGTGTGTAGATGCAGGAAAGAAGAATCCCTTTGCCCGAGAAGGAAGTAGTAATTTACAACTGTCTGCTTTCACGCGTCATGAAATGAATCCCGAACATTTAATGGTAGTTGAAGGTCGTAGAATTCGTTAAAAGCGAAAAACATTGCCTTGTGCTGTGGACAACTTAATTCAGAAAGTGCCACTGACGATTCTAAAACATCACAGTTCAGGACACTCTATTTCCTTGCAAAACATGGATTACCCTTGACACAATTCAACAACATCGTAGAATTACAGGTAAGCTAATATTATACTTGTATATTATTTCTAGATCTAGTATTTGCCTATTTTGTCGGTAAAAATAACTTTATTAATATTTATAAAAAATTGCTTTTATCAGTTTATTATTTAGTAGTATCAATGTTATTTTTTTTATCGTGTATACGTACTTCACCATATAATTCCATAGAAATTTATATGTCTATATTTTGATAATATTAATTGGTGGTTGCCTGATTAAAATACAAAACACAATATCTTTTAATGATCATATATGAATTAAAATATAATATAAATAATTGTCACTTAAAAAAGGCCTAGCATCGGATTTCGATTTTATGATATTGTGATTATTTTGACTTTAAATATTTTCATTAATTGTTGTATTTTAATACATGTACACATTGTTTTATTTGGTTTATATTTTATGTGCTATAATTATAATAAATATAATTAAGGTGAACATTTTTACTTTTTATTTCATTGTGTAACATATTGAAAACCAACATTTAAACAGAATTAAAACAAAACTGATTTGACAATTTGTAAAAAAATCTTGTTATTGATACAGATCAGTGATTTTTGTGTGTTGGCTTTCTTTATGACAACATATTAAAAAGAAATTATTTAAAAATTACTTATCACACTGTATAAATTTGAAATGATGAAGTAGATAATTAAATCAAAACCTATGTATTATGACACATCTATAGCTTTTACCTTTAACTTATTTGTCTCATCCAATACTTATTTTATTATATCTAATTTCTTTCAGCGTCTAAATGATTGTACAGCTCTCCAAGACAAGTCCAAGCTTTACACCAGCTCTACACTTCAAGGGGAAATGCTTGATGCTATTAATACTACTATAGAGGATGACATCTGTGCAAACATCAATCACTCTCGCTTCGTTGGGATTATCTTGGACGAAACAACAGATGTAACAATTCCTAAGAAACTAAATGTGTATTTTCAGTGTTTGAGAGTTGAGGACAATGAACCTGTTGTTCACTTTATTGACTGTGTGTCCGTTCATGATGGAAAAGCATAGACTTGCACTTGCTGCCGGATAAGCTCGCAGAGACATTCCCTTGTTTGAAGAGTTTCAGAGGAGCCTGAAGTTGATTTACAGGTACTTCCATAACTCTGCTGTGCGCTACATTCAACTCAGAGCTGTGGTGGAACTTCTACAAGATGATAATATGCGATGTCTGTCCTTGAAGGAACCAGCTAGTTTCCGTTGGCTTTCCCTTGAAGCCACAGTGACCGCCGTCTTGGATACTTACCCAGCTCCAGTGATGACATTGGACAGTGATGCTGCTAAGGGAAACACTGCAGGGAATGCCGAGGCTAAGGGACTGTACAACCGTGTCAGAACTGTTACATTTGTACTCAGTACCGCTTTCCTCAAGGATGTTCTATCTTGTGTTGGGAAACTTTCCGAGGTATTTCAACGAGACCATGTAGATGTCGAGACTGTTAACATCATGGTAGACGCCACCCTGGAGAAGTTGGAGTCCCTCAAGGCAGACAATGGGCGACATCTTGAGGACACCTACATCAAACTCCAGGAAGCTGTGTAAGAACCTACGCAACAGGTTTGATGAGGAATCCTTGGGCAAACTCAAGTTGTTATATACTGTGTTGAACGCAAACTTCTTACCATCATCTGTCTCTGGAGTTTCCGAACACGGAAGAGAAGAGCTTCAAGGTCTGATTATCTTCTATGGAGGAGAAGACCCACTGATTAATGCTGAGTTACTAGAAGACGATTTCCAGCAGTTCAAATGTGTGTTGAAGTCTCTTTGAGGAAAATTCCTCAAGGATTCATGTGTACAGATCATAAACAACTACTCAGATGTTTTCCCAGACTTTTGTACATTAGCTAAGATTATCCTCGTTGCTTCAATGACATCAGTGGCTTGTGAACGTGGATTTTCCTCACAGAACAGATTGAAGACCAAGGCAAGATCTTGTTTGAAGCATGAGACTGTGATGAAGCTCATCAGGATCACGGAGGAAGGACCGAATGTGAAAGACTATGACCCTACTGTCAGCATTGGGAAGTTTGTGAAGGCCAAACAGAGGAGGAAGTAAACTTGTCAGTGAAAAGAGACTTCAAGTGCATGTGAAATGAATTAACTTGTTTGAGTTTATAAACATATTGATGAATGTCATATCATAGTTTTTGTAAAAGTCATCTATTAACTTAGTTTTAACTTCAAGTTTGAATTTAAGTTCAGATTTATAAATTGATGAATTACGTAAAACTTTGATCTGAGCTGGATATTTATTTGAATGTGAGAATGTGATAATGGAAATTAGTGCTTATAGATTAATTAGAAACTGAGTATTTATTTTAAAGTGAGAATGGAAGCTAGTGCTTGTAATTAATTAGAATATTTATTTGAATGTGAGAATGTGAGAATGAAAATAGTGCTTTTAGATTAGTTAGTATATTTATTTGAATGTGAGAATGAAAAGTAGTGCTTGTAGGTTAGTTAGAATATTTATTTGAATGTGAGAATGTGTGAATGGAAACTAGTGCTTGTAGATTAGTTAGTATATTTATTTGAATGTGAGAATGAAAACTAGTGCTTGTAGATTAGTTAGAATATTTATTGAATGTGAGAATGTGTGAATGGAAACTAGTGCTTGTAGATTAGTTAGTATATTTATTTGAATGTGAGAATGAAAACTAGTGCTTGTAGATTAGTTAGAATATTTATTGAATGTGAGAATGTGTGAATGGAACCTAGTGCTGATAGCTTAAATATGTATTGAATGTCAATTGTGAGAGTGGATAGTGCTGATAGAGATGAGAAAATATTGATGATGTTTGGATTTTAATATTTATATAATTAAATTATTTGAATTTATATACATGTGTTTGTTATTCTGAAATCTTTAATCATTTTCATCTCTTACTTACAAACAAGATCTTTGGTTTTAATTGATACAGTGAATGGCAAATATGACACTATTAATTAATAAGATCTTTGTTTAACTTAAGAAATGAAAATGATTTATCGTAATGACTGTTTCAATCTTCTGACATCCACTGATATATAAAAAGCTCTCTTCTGCTGAAAGAGAAAAGTTGAAACATGATAAAGACTAGAAAAGTAATGAAAATGATTAAAACAACACGAAAACAACTTGACGGCATTGCTATAGAACAAAATCGATTGACGAAACACATTTGACCCCTGACTTTTTAACATTTTAAGTTTTTGAACCTCAGGATTTCAATTTGACCCTCAGGATTTTCATGTCAAGGGTCACTGACCTTTGAGATTTTCAGCCTACTGGATGCCCTGTACTAGATGTTGCATATGGATTTGGAAATGACTCGTTCATCATTTGCGGAGATTTTAATTTAGTGTTAGACCTAAGTCTAGATTGTTCTAATTATGTACATGTGAATAATCCTTGGGCAAGGGAAAAGTTTGTGATATGATACATAACCTAGGATTAATCGATATATATAGAAACAACCATCCAGATAGTAAACGGTTTACTTGGAGGAGAACAAGGCCAGTAAAGCAGGCAAGATTAGATTACTTTTTAATTTCAGATAATCTTTCTTCAAATTTACAAAAAACAAATATTGAACCAGGATATCGATCTGATCATTCCATACCAAACATAACTTTAGTTTTTAATAAATTTAGAAAAGGTAAAGGGCTATGGACATTTAATAACTCATTATTACATGATTTGGAATATCTTAATCTTATCAATAAACATATAATAGATATTAAAATGCAGTATGCCTTATCAGTATATAACCTTGAAAATTTACCTCTCATTTCAGATGAAAATATACAATTTTCAATAGACGATCAATTATTTCTAGAAACTCTCTTATTTGAGATCAGGGGAAATCTATATCATACTCATCTTATAAGAAAAAAAAGAATGAGCAAAGAAATATCATTAAGGGAAAAGATTAAAGAAGTAGAAGACCAAGAAAATGTTAACTTAGAAGACCTATCACAAGCACTGAAAGAACTAGAGTCCTTAAGGAAATATAATTTGAAAGGCAGTATATTAAGATCTAAAGTAAAATGGGTTGAGGAGGGGGAGAAAACATATTTTTTTTTAAGTTTGGAAAACAGAAACTTCACCACAAAAATTATATCAGTAATTGAAAAAGACAATGGGAGCATAATTAGAGACCAAGATGAAATATTAGCTGAAGTAAAAGAATTTTATGAAAACTTGTATTCAGAGGATGAAGATTTACTCAATACCAACTTAAACGAATATCTTGATTATGACAATATACCAATATTAAATTATTCAGAATCCAAAAGTTTAGAGGGCAACATAACCTATGAAGAAGCAGGTATTACCTTAAAAAATGAAAAATAATAAAAGCCCAGGCTCAGATGGCTTCACTGTGGAATTTTTAAAATGTTTTTGGAAACAACTAGGTCACTTTGTAGTTCGGTCAATTCAACATGGGTTTAACATAAACAAACTTTCAATCACACAAAGGCAGGGAATCATAACTTGTTTACCAAATGAAGATAAATCAATGCAGTACTTGAAAAATTGGAGACCTATTTCACTTTTAAATACTATATATAAAATCGTTTCAGGCACTATCGCAAATACAGTATAACTTGTCTAAACCGGACCCTGTATAAACCGGAAACTTGTCTATACCGATTAAATTTGTTTGGTCCCGGCAAATTTCTTAATAAACTATAGTCCCCAAAACCTGCATAATCCGGAACCTGCCTACTCTGAAAACCGGAACTGTCTAGGTAATGTTACTTTACCTTTCTTTGTAAAATTAACTTGGGCAAACCGGCAACAATGTTTTCACAACATGTGACAATCAAAACAAACACTGTCGATTCACGCCTCGCCCTACCTCTGATGATGAGGCGCCTAAGGGGAATTTACCTGTATGGGTATACTAAGGGCTAGATAGTGACAACTTTTCACCTTTTTCACGTTTGGTTGCACATATATTGTATTAGTGAATACTTTTCACAGCAAATTCTAATAATGAAAAATACACATAACTTCTGAGAGTGCATTTGAATGTAGCACACCGAGAGAAATGGATCGAACATGTACACATCAAAAACCAAGAAAACGTATGCTGGAATTCGATACGCCTTCTCCGAATAGATCGCGAAAAGAATTGAACTTAGAAAAAAAGATGGATTTTATTAAACGATCGTTGACATTTCCAAGACCTACACAAAGGGAATTAGCCAATATTTTTGGCATAGGAGTATCAACCGTGTCGGACATTTAAAAAAAAAAGATGAAATGAAAAAACAATTTGGTGATAACATATCCGACAAACGGAAACGATACAACAGTGGTTCAACGTTTAATGATTTAAACACACTTGTGTTAAAGTGGTTTGAACAGGCACGTGCTAAAAATCTGCCACTTAGCGGACCAATCATTCAGGAAAAGGCTTTACAACTGGTTAATGAATTGGGATTAACAGAATTCAAAGCTTCCAATGGATGGCTTGATAGTTTTAAAGAAAGAAACAACATTGGATTTTTCAAAATATCTGGTGAAAGTGCTGATGTCGATGACGATGTTGTGAATACGTACAAAAAGCGACTCCCTGAAATTGTGTGTGGATATGAACCAAAAGATGTCTTCAACTGTGACGAAACTGGTTTATTCTTTCGTATACTCCCTGATAAAACGTTTGCTAAAAAAGGAAAATCATGTAAGGGTGGTAAACTACCAAAGGAACGGTTAACTGTAATGTTAGCTTGTAGCGAAACCGGAGAAAAACTGAAACCTCTCGTAATCGGTAAATCCGAAAACCCACGTTGTTTCAAAAACATAAAAAAATCTATGCTCCTGTAAAATGGGCTTTCAACAAAAAATCCTGGATGACCAGAGACATTTTTATATCTTGGATCATAGATGTCAATAATCAAATGAAAAAGGAAAGCAGGAATATTGTGGTTTTTCTAGACAATGCTACTTCACATCCACACGAGTTAAAACTAAGCAACGTAAATTTTCAGTTTTTCCCGACGTGTACGACATCAAAACTGCAGCCGCTGGACTTAGGCATTATCCGTGCGTTTAAGGCCCGATATAGAAAACGGCTCATGCGACATCTACTTGTCAAAGTGGACAAGTGTGAAAAGGCTTCCGAAATGGCTAAGTCCATCAATGTTCTTGAATGTATCCACTGGATAAACGAGTCGTGGATCGAGACAGAAATTTTAACAATTCGGAAGTGTTTTCTGCAGGCTGGTTTCCCGTAGCGGACCCCCTTACGGAAGGCCCGGATGAATATGACCCTGATGATGACATACCCCTGGCTCAGCTTATGAACAATGATCGTGTTAGCATTAATGATCTGTGTGTTATTGAGGAGGATATTGAAACAGAGGAAACATTTAGTGGTGAGTGGGAAAGTGATCTCGTACAGAACTTTCTTGAGGACAAAAATGTTGATGAGGACGAGGATGACGACGATGAAGGTGAAATTAACATGGACAGTGATGGTTCGAAGATGACTTACCGGGAAGTATATGGTTACCTACAGACATTGTTTGCATTTGCTGCTCATACCGATGAGCGATATCTACAACCCATAGTAAGGTTAAAGCTGACAATGCAAGTTAAAAACATGCATTTGAAATTCAAAAAAAATTATTAACGAAATATTTTTTTTCAAATATTGTTTCTGAGACATCCCCTAGTTATGACAGTGTGGTATCTAAGGAAGTGGCAGCCATTTTTCTTTTGCTCTGCTTAGTAACCTTCACTGGCCAACCCCCTATATAAAGCACGGGACACTTGACACACGTGTGTCATTCTAAACATGTCTTGTCTCAGATACACATGCCCCGATATTGGAAATAACAATGTCAAATTGAAAATAAACATTGCACTAACCTGCCAATATTGCATTGAAGTAATAGATGAATGTGTTGTCAGCTATATCCCTACATATGTCCAATACGAACTAATAAAACACTTCAATATACACGAAGTTTTACACGTTCATGTACATCGACACGTGTGTGTCCTTGATAGTTGTCGCTCGTTCGGGTCAGGTACGTAGTCACGTGTATACGGTCATTTGAGTGCATCGGGTACGATGACATACGTGGAGATATGTGGACGGATTATTGTTTGGATTTATATTCACTTTCGTTGAAATTTTATTTTGAGAAACATCTAAATGACAATTTAGAGGAGTTGACATGTTAATTGCTAAATAAGGTCCCATATAGTTTTACAGGTGAGGGTTTTGTTTACCTATTTGTAGGTGATATATACTGTGGAATGCTAGGTGTATAGGTACATGAATGAGCGCACGTGTGTCGATTCACGCGCTTTATACAGGGGTCGGCGAGTCGTCGGAATGTAAAACAAAAATGGCTGTCCTCAACCGGGGAATGTCTCATAAACGATTCTTGAACAACGAGTATACTTATTTAAAAAAATCATTTTAATAATTTTAACTTGCATTGTCAGCTTTAAGGACATTGACTGAACAAATCTTAGTTGAGGAGCAATCCAAACAAACTCAAAAGAAGATGACTGACTATTTCAAAAAATAAGTGTTATTTACAGGCTACGTGACTTTGATCGATTCGTTGTCATTTCACTGATTTTCTACCATGTAGATATATGTGAGAATAAATGTTTTGTGCTGTAATAAAACTTTCTCTTCTGATGATTTTCATGTGACAAAATTGTGATAAGGTTCTATCCTCTATAAACCGGACACCTGTATAAACCGAACAAATAGACTGGTCCCGTTCACATCCGGTTTAGACAAGTTATACTGTAGAATAAGAAAAGTATCAGACACCATAATCAATACTGATCAATCTGGATTTATATCAGGTAGGTATATTGGGGAAAATACTAGAATCATTTACGATATTATGAATTATGCAGATGAAAATTACATTCCAGGCATGTTGTTAAATGTTGATTTTGAAAAAGCTTTTGATTCAGTCAGCTTGGATTTTATTGATAAAGTACTTAAATTTTTCAATTTTGGAAATGATATACATAAATGGGTTAATATTTTTCAAAATGGTTCTAACTCTGCAGTTAATCAGAGAGGAAATTTGTCTTCATTTTTTCTTATAAATCGAGGTTGTCGTCAATAATGATATACTAATTGACAGGAAAATGGTATTCTATAAAGACTGGTATCAAAAAGGTGTTATTTTTCTTAATGACCTTTTGAAATATCCATACTCATTACGTTTTTACAATTTTCAAGAATTCACTGATAAATTTAATGTAAATACTAACTTTATAACCTGCCAGGGAATTATCAACTCATGTAGAGAATACCTAACACACAATCAACTTGATAATGTCAATTTGTCATATCCAATTATACCAAACAATTTATAAATTTTTATTAAACATAAAAAAAGGATCTAAAGAATTCTACCGTATACTTTGTCAAAATAACACTATGTCCGCGGGCAAAAGAAAATGGAATAACCTATTTGAAATTAATGATGAAACTTGGAAAAAAATATATTCTACTCCTTTCCGAGTTACTACAGTTTCACAACAAACTCATATTTATTTAAAATTGGTTTATCTGAAAATCCACAATGCCTTTTCAGTAAGACAGAGATAGAAACAATAACACATTTATTTTGGGAATGCAGCGAACTTTTTTTTTAACAATTTGAATTTTTATTTGATGCATTACTTATTCCTTTTTCCTTCAATAAAGAAACAATTTTTTCGGGGTAACAAACTATTAAAACATGTATTATATAATTGATAATCTGATTTTACTAATCATGAAACAGTACATTTATAGATCTAGGTGTGATCAACAAAACCTATCTGTAGCATCATTAAAATCTATTATAAAGGAAAATTGAGATATACAGAAATATATTAGTATTGGTAAAGGTAATAAATACATAGAAACAATTAACCGTAATTGGAAAAAATGGATTAAACTTATAGAAACTTCACTAAATCCCTGACAGTATGAGATAAAATATACTTTATTACAAAATTATTTTAACACACTTCATTAAGTATTTATACAAATGTTTACATAACTGCAACCTCCAGCTATATAATCTATAATATAATCATTACTCTCTCTCTCTCTCATGATTGATTATGATGATGTTGTTTATGTAGATGAAGATAATGTGACTAATTTTTTAGTATAACTATATATAGTTGGTGATGATGATGTTCTTTCTGATGATTATGATCATGACAATGATGATGATGAAGATAATGATATTTGAAGAATTATGATGATGAGGATGATGGTGATGATGATTACAAGGATGATGATGATGATGATGATGATTATATTTCATGTTGTTGATATGAGGGAAATGATGGGAAATGATGAGTTTAATGACTATGATGTTGACGGTGGTGGTGATGATGATGAAGAAAATGGCAATGATGATGTAATATCACATTATTATATGAACATGGTCTTTTTGAAAAATAAAAAATTACAAAAAAAAGATGTTTTTTTATCCTTTATGCTGATGACACTGTTATTATTTCTGAATCATCAGAAGGACTAGACCTTATTGAAAATGTTTGAAATATACTGTTTGAAATATACTGTAATGAATAGAAACTTACGGTTGATACGCATATGTATCTCAAAACGGAAGTGTCAAACACGTTTGTGCTTTTTATTTTGCAATGAAGAATTAGAAATATTGGAATCTTTTACATACTTAGGCATTTTATTTAACTATAATGGTACATTTGCTAAAGCAAAAAGTAAATAAGCGGAACAGGCGAAAAAAGTTTTATTTGCTGTTCACAAAAAAAAAAAAAAAAAAATAGAAATATTTCTCTGCCAGTTGATTTACAACTAACGATTTTTGACACTCTGGTACAACCTATCGTTTTATATTCTGTTGAATTATGGGGTTTTGAGAATATTACTATTATTGAAAAAATCACTTGCAATTCTGTATTTTAGGTTTGAAACGTAGTACTCCAAACATCATGGTATATGGTGAATTGGGTAGATATCCGTTTAGTATTGAAGTGATATGTAAAATGGTCATGTTTTGGTATAATTTAATTTCAACTGATAAATTGTCAAGCAAAATAAATAATCTAATGTAATAGTTGCATGTAAATGGAAACATAAGTTTTAAATGGATCGATTTTGTGCGAAATATTTCTTGAGATAGGCTTAAACTTTTTATGGAATATACAGGAATCTTGTACATTGAGCAAAATATATTCAAAATTTACCATTAAACAAATCCTTCAGGATCAATTTATTCAAAGGTGGTTTAATGATATGAATTTGTCATCAAAAGAAAAAATGTATACAGTTTTTAAAAAGATTTTTAAATGGAGAATTATCTATTGAAATTGAATGAAAAAGATAGAAAAAATATTGTTAAATTTCGTACTTCTGATTTACATTTGCCCATAGAAACGGGACGATGGGTTAATATACCGCGCAATTAAAGAATTTGTCCCCTTTGCTCTTTTGGCATTGGTGACGAATTTCATTACTTATTTAATTGTATTCACACACCAGTTCATCACATTCGGCAAATACATATACCAAAATATCATTTTACGAACCCTAATCTAACAAAATGAAAGGTCTAATCTCACTGTGTAACGTACGTGTTCTTTTGCAACTTAGCAGGTTCATTGAGAAATTAAAGAAATTAATTTGTAATAATTAGATTAATGAAGTCCATTATATTCTGTATTATACTTATGTTGTGTTGATTGTATTATACTAATGCTATGTTGAGTGTGTTCCGTCATTTCAAAATGTAATACACTGATTTGACATCTTGTTACACACGTAAGTGTGTCAGAGCGTAATAAAGAAATATGAACCTGAATCCGAACTCAACCGCAACAATACAAACGTCCACAAAAGTGAAGGTCACAATCATCAAGCGACAATCACAACAACAAGACACACGTGCATAAACGTACACATACCTCGAGCTCATGGGCCTCTAGTCCGCGCACAGGATTCGGTCGTACCTCTTAATCACCGAAATTAGCTAAAGTGTGGTTTTTGGAATGTTCGAGGAAGGAGTCTAAACAAATCTTCAGACAATTACATATTCCGTACACAATATGTTAAGGGCCTAGACTTTATAGGTATAGCTCAAAGTCATTCATGTGACTCGGACCAAATTCACGTTGCCAAATTCCATTGGTTTGGCCAAAATCGTCGTTTTATTCATCCGAGAGCTAAAACTGGGTCTGATGGCATATGGGTTTTGGTCAGAGAAGAGCTTTTAGAGATTTTTAACATCAATGTGTCCCATGACGATCATGAAAGTATTTTGTGGCTACATTTTAGTTCGAAATCAGGGCTTCAGGATTTCTATACCTGTGTCTGCTACCTCTCCCCTAGAGTTCTACGAGAGGAGTTTGTATTTTTAAAGTTTTCATTAAACATATATCATGTCAAAACATATATGACACGACACGCATATACCCTCACTAAAGAAACAATCTTACTCACACACATGTACACTCATCAAATATATGTACACCCGTTAAACATCTTAGACTAATATATACACATAGAATAGAAATATATATCATAAAGTTATATACCTATATTACACATCAGCAGATGACCACATCCTGACACACTTACATATACAAAACGCACACTCACACACATATTTCATATATATGATTTCGCATTGTTCTACCTTTACACACCAATATGTAACTATCTCACATACACACGCACACATATTCACATACAGACATATACAATTAGACACATGATTAAAATTTTGCATACAGTGTCCAATAAATGCCTACAAACTACATACACAAATAGTTATAGACCTCTTAGAATATATAATATACAAACCCTAATTATTTTAATATTTAAGGATTAATTTGAATATTTTTTTTATGTTATGGAGATATAACACAAAAATCTGAGTGTACTCTAAATAAACCGCGAAGCATAACATAAAAAAATATATTCAAATTAATCCTTATAATTCAATTAAATAAAGATAATCTCTTCAATACTTAAAATTCATTTTGGGACTCTTTTGTCTATGAAATCATTACGCCGTCATCTCAGCCAATCAGAAGCAACGTCATAAACGGCGACGCCATTTTTTCCTTTATGGGCTGATAAAGTAAATTTTTTAAGCCAATGAAAATGCTTGTAACAAGCAAAATTGAATTATATTGAAAATAAGTCATGTATATTTTTTTTATTTTTTTTTGTACTTTTTTGGGATATATACATCATTGCATTATTGGACATAGTATGAGTATAACATTGAAGAAAAAACACCAGAGAAAAATAGAATGTATAGATTGACAGGCACAAAAGTAAATAAATACATAAAAAATAAATAAATGAAAAAAAGAAAAAGAAAACAAAAATTAGGACACGAATAAAATAATTAAGTTACAAGAAAGAAATAGAAAAAAAAAGAGAAGATTGGAATAAAAGAAAAAATGAAGAGGAGGGGGTTAAAATAAGTAGAGGGAGGGGGGTGTTGGATGCACTGTGTATTATAATTTGGTTTAACGAAGGAACAACATTTTATTAAAGATTTTTGCAAAAAGACAGGGGTGGCATTATAATATAATGGCATTATAATATAATACACCTATTAAAAGACATATGATTTGACACCGTAGGGCGGCCAGTATATATTGCTAGGCAAACAAACTGTTTACTATATATATAATATGTAATCTTTATGAGGGGCACCAATCAATCAAAAAATTAATTAAAGATCCAATAAAGGTTTCCATTTTCTCCATTCCATCTTATTGATTAAGGCATTTATATTCAATGACTTATAAAGAAATCTTGTTTTGTAAAATATAGTTTAATAATTATCAATATTTCATTATGAACCTTACTACATTTTTGTTCAACAATTCCAAAGAGAAAAGTTTCTTTATTATAAGCAAATGGAATATAAAGTACATACAGTAAAGATTCAAATTGTTGTAATAATGTTTGAATCTCATTACACTCCCATAAACAGTGTGCCATTGATTCATTCTCCAAATTACAAAAAAGTACACAATGGACTAGGTATTAAGTTGAACTTAAATAGAAATGTGTTTGTCACCAAAATTTGGTGAATAATTCTTTCCTGAAACCATATAAGCTTTGAGTTATTAGTAGTTAAAAAAGGCAGTTCATGATTTTGTTCCATTTATCATCGTCAAAGTCAAACTCTCTATTCAATTTTGTAGTGCCAGTAGGCCTTGATGGTGTTACTAATATACAATTATAAAAGTCGTTACATTCTCTTTTACCAAACTCTAAATTTAATGGTGTAATAGGAAACGGTATTTTTTTCTGTATTTTTAACAATATGTCTTATATATTGTTTAATTACCATTCCATGATATTGTAAGAAATTACAGTTAACATTAAACTTTTTTGAAAAATCCTCAAATGATAGGAAATTTAAGTTGTTAAAGTCAGTATCGTTTATGAGATTATTTATCATATAAATGCCTTTTAGGTACCAGCTCTGGAAGAATACAAATTTCCTATTTATTTGAATTTCATTGTCGTACCAAAGTGGAGATTTAAGAAAATTTTGCTTTTTGTGCTGTTTCATATTTTTCAGAATTATTTATCAATTTCCAGGCTTTGGAAACATCTGTCCAAAAGTTATTTTTACAGTTTAAAATACATAAATTCACATATTCTTCTCCACGTTGATAAAACTTATTGAAATCAATATCTAGCTTCAATATAACAATAATTCATAACAAATCAATCATTTTAAAACCCCCATTTATATAATTCTGTCTTCACCCTTCTTAATTTGATGTCTATCACCATTCCATAAAACGTTATATATGATAGAATTTAACTGAGGAATGCATTTTTCTGAAGGATTCGGAAGGTTAATAAATAAACAGTTTAGTTGTGAAATCAAGAGTAATTTTATAATATTAATCTTTCCTATTGGAGTCAGATTTCTTCTTTTCCATGAGGTTATTATTGCCTTCAGCTTCACAATTTTCTTGTCAAAGTTCAATGTTGCTATATTTGTAACTCCCTAACCAGATCAAGTGCGTTTTATTAACATTGATCTTAAGACCAGAAATTTTGGCATAGTAACTTAATTCAGAGACTGACTCACTTAGTGATGTCTCCGAACCATCTAATATAAGGCCAGTCATATCTGCATATTGAACATTCAAAATAGGTATGTTATCAACTGGTAAATTTATGCCTGTAATTTTATCATTTGTTCTTATTCTTGCAGCGAGGACTTCAGGTCAAAGTATAAAGATATAGGGAGAGATTGGATCAGCTTGACGGCATCCACTTTTGATGTCGATTTTCTTAGATATATTGCCGCCTTGATTAATTGAACCATATGTATTGCAAGGAAAAAACTTTATTCCATTTTTGAATATCATTTCCAAAATTAAAATATCTTAAAACTTTATTAACAAAATCCCAAGAAACCGTATCAAAAGCTTTTTCAAAATAAATTAACATTAACATACCAGGAATATCAGTATCATCTAAATATTTCATTATGTCATAAACTGTTCTAATATTTTCTCCTATATACCTTCCTGACCAGTCTGGTCTTAGCTTATTAACCTATCCAAATCTGAGCTCAACCGCAACAATACAAACGTACGCAATAGCGAAGGTCACAAACCATGACGCGACCATCACAAAAACAAGACACACGTGCATAAACGTACACATAACTCAAGGGCCTCTAGTCCGCGCACAGGATTCGGTCGTACCTCTAATCACCGAAATTAGCTAAAGTGTGGTTTTTGGAATGTTCGAGGAAGAAGTCTAAACAAATTTTCAGACAATTGCAAAATCCGTACACAATATGTTAAGGGCCTAGACATTATAGGTATAGCTGAAAGTCATTTACGTGACCCGGACCAAATTCACGTTGACAATTTCCATTGGTTTGGCCAAAATCGTCGTTTTATTCATCCGAGAGCTAAAACTGGGTCTGATGGCATATGGGTTTTTGGTCAGAGAAAAGCTTTTAGAGATTTTTAACATCAATGTGTCCCATGACGATCATGAAGGTATTTTGTGGCTACATTTTAGTTCGAAATCAGGGCTTCAGGATTTCTATACCTGTGTCTGCTACCTTCCCCCCACGAGAGGAGTGTGTATTTTTTTTTTTTTAAATTTTTCAAGTTTTCATTAAACATATATCATGACAAAACATATATGACACAACACGATTATACCCTCACTAAAGAAACATACTCTCAAAACTAAACAAAAAGTAAATAAATGAATAAATAGATTAAATAAGAAGAAAACAAAAATCAGGACACGAATAAAATCATTATGGATAGGAGAAAGAAATAGAAAGAAAATAAAAGAAGTAGAGGGAGGGGGTGTTGGATGCACTGTCTATTATAATTTGGTTTAATGAAGGAACATCATATTATTATAGATTATTGCAAGAAATCAGGGTTGACATTATAACATAATATAAATATTAAAAGATGTATGCATTTGACACCGTAGGGCGGCCAAAATTCTACGAGAGGAGTTGATGCAGGAAACTTGATGTCTCATTTATACGAAATCAGTACAACTGGTACCAATGCGCTATTTTATATTTGTGGTGACTTTAACGGTCGCTGCGGTGATATTGATGATTTCATACCCGGTGTAGACGAAATGAAACATAGATATATTATTGACTTTAAGGTAAACAAACACTGGACTCTACTATGCGAGTTTTTAACTCATGTCAATTGTTGCATACTCAACGGTCGGAATACAGTTAAAATACTGTGGTTGATAACTGTTTAATTCCTTATGAACTTGCTCACATATTTGACTCTTTCGCAGTAAATACTGAATCTGAACTCGCGAGCGAATACGATGTGTGTGCCGTTTCCGGACTGCCCGACCATTCACTTTTATCTTGGAGGTTTAACTTAAGACTCCCCGAGTCAGCTGATGGCAACGGTGATTGTGATTCCGCTAAATACCACCGACGTTACGATAGAGACAGTATACCACCAAATTTCTTAGGTGACATTAGCGAGCAACTTTTCAGTTGTATATCAAAACTTGAAAACGACAACCGATATGGACAACGTGTACGGAGAATTTATAGGTTCCATAAAACATGAAATGGACAAGCATTTACGTCACTTTGACATAGCTATAAGTACTGGAAATTCAAACAAGGGCCGACGGATACGGAAACCTTGGTGGAATGACAGTTTATCTGCTTTTTGGGATCAAAAGTGTTCAGCAGAAAAAGCATGGTCAACTTCAAATAAACGATAAAACACCTTCTGAAGTCAGTATTTGTAAAATCACGGAAAGCTTTTGACAACGAAGAACAAAATGCCAAACGACGTTACTGGTACAAAAGACAGTCGAACATTGAAAATGTCCAGTCAAATGACCAAAAATTTTTTTGGAATGTAATCAGCATATAGGCGTCGGTAATGAACGACAAAAAATCATTCCTATGGAAGTTTTAAAAGGCGATGGTTCAATCAGTTATAATACCACCGATATTCTAAAAACATGGAAATCCAGCTTGCAAACTCTTCTTAACCCAAATAGCCGTGTTTGTGCGAATTTTATCATCGCCGATGACGTCAAAAATCCCTTATTACAAGATCTACTACAACACTCTATATCGAGAGAGGAAACATAAAGCGCTTTGAGGTCAGCTAAATGTAAAACAATATACTGGCATATATGAAATCCCTATGGAGGTACTTCGTAATACATTCTTGTAGAACGATTGTTGACAGTCTACCCGCTATTTTCAATAAATGTTTCCAATTATAAATTATTCCCAGCATATGGAAAAAGTGAATTGTAAATCCAATCCCGAAATCTTCGTCGAGTGACCCGCGGGACTCCTCCGGATACCGTTGAATAACCCTTGCATCGGCTGTTTATAAGTTATACTGTAGTATTTTAAATCAGAGATTCACTACCTGGGAAAACGCTCACGGCATAATTTGTGACGAACAAAACAGCTTCAGGAAAGGAAAAGCACCGTAGGCCATCGGTCTACACCAACTTCTATCATAGATTCGCGCAAATCTAAGAATTTATCGACATTTACAGCATTCATAGACTTTTGTAAAGCCTTTGATTCCATCGATAGATCACTACTATTCCAAAAACTACACGACCTGGGCATTGGTGGCCGAATGTTTGGTGCCATTACGTCACTTTATCGTGACGTTTATTGCTGCGTACGTGTCAACAGTGTTACTACCGACAAGTGATCTTATATACACTATAAGGTACTCTGAACATGACAAGAAGACTATTTACGAAAAAAAACCTTAAAATGTGGACTTTGAGGCTCTTTCCGAAAATTTGCATTTTTCGCCCCAAACAGATCGGTTGAACTATTTTTTTCGTGAAGAGTCTTCTTGTCATGTTCAGAGTACCTTATGGTGTTTATAAGAACATTTGTATCAATTGAGATGGCTTCTTATATACGATATTTGTGATCCGCCATTTATAGCAGCCATTTGCATTTACTACAATAGGCTCCTGCGCTATTTGCTGGTCCGATTTTGCCAAACAAACTGTTGGAGTACCTGGCATATTCACTACTGAACACGATGGCATGATTATTTAGTTCCATCAATGCAATTCACACCAGTTCTATGTCTTCTCCAGAAATATACATTTTTCTCATATTTTACTGAATTTAACAAGCAGCCTTCACAAATTACATATCAACAGTAAGACTGACAGTTAGCCAGGGTATATACCAACAATTAATGAAATTAGTTCTGTTCAATTTATGTTGATACAGATGATTGATTGTGGTAAGTACTGTTGATAAGTGATACATAGCATACCATTTTATTTCTTCATTGTTATAATCAACGATCAAATGGACAGAACGTTCGAATTCTTAGTCGATTTATTCAGCAGTGAGGTTAATTGGAGGTTTGACATTTGATGTGAATATGTCAATTTCCGGATGATTTATAAACGTTTAAAAGTATATATTTTTCAGTTTCATGGGTAGTGGTAACGTTTTTTTTTCTCAAAGATAAACAAAATATGAATTGGTAATAATAAACGTATTTGAGAGAGTTCTAGTATCCCTTGAAGCGTGGGTCAATCTATGGAAGCCTTACTCTAACAATGCATTTTATTGTATGATGTAACTCAAACACGATACACTTTTGAAAGATATAAACAAAGCCAGCGATCTCACGATTACTGGAAGTACGGAAGCATGTTTAAGTCAATAACCTTCACAAAATATTGTGTATGTTGTCAAACAATCAGTCTCCCAAAGTTGTTATCAATGATACATTTGTAAATGAAAGGCTGCATCCTATAATTAGGAATGTCTAGTAAAGTAAGATTCCCTTTGTAAATGTACATGAATGAGTGGGACATGGGGAAGGTGGGCGGTGCGAGAGGATTGTACCCTTCGTCTTCTTGTTACAAGTATATAAATATGAAGGCATTACAATACAGCAGTTTTGGATCAAACAGTGTTGCATGATTGTTGTGTTTTTATTCAATCGTCAAAAAAGCAACGAGTTAGTGTGGTTTGTACATAAACATGTTAGTGTTAAATACGGTGTCACTTCTTAGCTGACGGAGCATGCATACACTGTATGTTCCTCAGTTGATAGCGTTGTAGATTTCCACTCTGGAGACCTGGGTTGCTCATCCGATAAGAATCATATGTATTTATCCCTGTTCTTCTTTGATTAATTTACCTTTTATGATTCTGTAGTTTTGTCAACAAGTATTGATTTGAAATATAAAACATCAATTAATATATGCTGGTTAATGGTAAAAAGTTGATGCCCCCTGGCCAAAACAAGCTGATCTTGGACATTGATTGTCATGTTATGAGATTAATCTATAACAGGGTAAGACTGTGCCGCCAGGTGGACTTGAACCTGCCACCAAGTCTTACTGGTCTGTCGCTTTACCAGTTAACTTAGTGTAAGGGAAATTCCCTCTAAACTGAAGCCAGGAGGCTGTAGTATTACTTTATTATACCCGTTACAAAAGTGATAGTTCATTACCTTACAATAATGAATACAATAAAGCACATACAATGCATATACACAGTTAGTAAAATATTGGATCGGTCAATTTTCCTTTATGAAAATAAATTGTTTCCTTTATTATTTCAGTGGAAAAATGTGATTGTATCCTACCAGAAGACTAGTCATCGAATCACCAAACGGATATGCAGTATATGTGTAACCCTGCATGTACATAAAAGTATGTACATGTTTATAAAACATTGTATTGTGATTAAAAATATATGTATTTGTCTCCTTTCTCTCTGTCAACCGCACTCTGTCATGCAATATCATGTCATGGCACAATTAGATACAGTCAAACCTGTCTATAAAGGACACCAAAAGGACATAGCAAAATTGTCCCTTAATATAGATAGATAGGTCTCTTTATACAGAGTAGTACCTTTATAGTATATTTCACCAAATGGAACTGATGGGTTTGTATTTTATTAAAAAAGGACCCTTTACATACAGGTTTGACTGTATTGAGATGGAGGCATTTCCAGTTGAAACAATAACTTGATCATAATATTTGGGTTTATATAATTTTGTACATGTATATTTTAAGGAATGGTGCACATGCTCAGCTATATATACATTGACCAGAATACCTTTGTCAAACTCACTCTTGCATCATTGTTTGAGGTTCACAATTAAATATCTTTTTGTTTTGTTTTGCAGGTCTCATCAGTTTTGAACTTGTCAGTAGCAGTACAGCAGTTATCTCTGGCTATGGATCTACAAAGCACCATACAAACTGAAGTTATTTGATCAGTTTCTTAAGCACCTTGAATTAAAGCCAGAGAAGTGGAGAATAACTGAGATTGCATCAGGGAAAAGAGACAGAGTGATGCGTATTAAGTTTTAACAAAGAAGGTCCATGTGGAGCTGGAAACAAAATTAATGAAAGGTTTTACAGAATGTGGTATTTGAAGGTGTTTAATGAATATCATCAATGCAGACAATCTTAATTGACTAAAATAATTTGTGTTTTGTCTGCAATACTGTGGAATGATAGACAACTACATGAATAGATGAGGTGGTATTATTGACACTACTGTTTTCTAAGTTATTGCTAGAAAAATTACATGTACATAATAATTGGGCCCCTCATCGTTATGTCCATCTGTGTGAAAAGTTTAGTTAGTTACAAAAGGCCAATTTACTTGAAATTTTACAAGATTCAAGCATTTGGTACATAGTATGTAAATGTGCATTTTTTTTCCATTAATAAAGATGGATGAAAAAATATGCTTTCTTTTTTATTGATAACTTAAGACAGACTTAAGTAACGTCTTCTAATCATCTCTTGTCTGTCGTCGAACATCCTCTGCAGTCCATCAGGCCCCAATTTCTCAAACAAATTTAACTTAAAAACTTACTTAAGTCAAAAAGTTTTACGTAAGTTACATAAGGAGAAAAACAGAAAAACTTAAGCTCTTACTTAACTTACTTAAGTCTGCACTTTTGTTTCGAGAAATCGGGGCCTGATCTTCATAGATTGAAGGACTCTAAAACTCTTAACAAAAATTATTAATTTCATGGCCTAGAGATTGGGTCTAAGATTTTCTTCTAGAGAGTGTACTCCGATACTATAGTTACATAGGGAAGCATGGTTTGAGAACTATTTGTTTCCCTCAGGAAAAAGTTGAACTTTCTTATAATTATCTATTAATTATCAGTAAGAGATCACAGGGATCTGGCACAAGTTTTCAACCAACACTATATAGACTATACATGTATATACATTGTATTTATATACAAAGTGAAACAAATATATGGTTTCTGAGCCACAAGAACAGAAATGGAGACCAAAAGTGGTCAAACTGACCAAGATGTCCAGATATACTCAAATTTAATACTCATTACAGATAAAAGTTTCTTTTTTCAAATACATTTTACTTAAAGAGAGTGTTTCTGAAATCGGGATATTAGGCTTTTCCCAAAGCAAGAAAGTAAAGTTTATTACAATTATGTGTGATTACAGTGATGGTTATTTGATTTTGATATGCATCTGTTTTAGTCCAGAATGCTCCTTTACCAAAAAAGTCAAAAGTTTTTTTAAGCATACATAACTCAAGTGACCTTTAAGGCCATTTTATCTTTTGTTTTCATAAAATTTACTAATAAAACATTTCTTACTGTTCAAAATATACTACATAATTACAAGGAAATAGAGTTTTACATTGTATTTAGCAAATTTTCTTTTAATAATGTCTAGGATACAAATGTACTTGCCCCATGGGCCTCCATACATTGTATGGATATTTGATTTTGATATGCATCTGTTTTAGTCCAGAATGCTCCTTTACCAAAAAAGTCAAAAGTTTTTTTTAAACATACATAACTCAAGTGACCTTTAAGGCCATTTTATCTTTTGTTTTCATAAAATTTACTAATAAAACATTTCTTACTGTTCAAAATATACTACATAATTACAAGGAAATAGAGTTTTACATTGTATTTAGCAAATTTTCTTTTAATAATGTCTAGGATACAAATGTACTTGCCCCATGGGCCTCCATACATTGTATGGATAAGTAGTCCATGGCTGCCATTTTGGATTTCTTGTTCATTTATTAACAAACTTTTACTAGTCATTTTAGATGTTTATCATTATATTATATCAACCAAAGGCATAGCATGACCTAGAAGATAATTGTTTAAAAGATAATTGAGTTTCTTTTCAAACAATATATGACTTCACAAATTCTGAGGATTTGCAGCAAAATTTCAACAATTTTGTGGTACTCATTTCATTTCAGAAATGTTTTTAAATAAATAGTTTATTCACATGGATAGTCTGTTTCCTACTGAACATTTTGGTATATATAATATATGTTATATTTAATTTTTTAAACTTGTAATTCTAACTAGAAAACACACTCTAAAAAGGGACCTTCTACCTTAACTGTATAGCAAACAATTTACACAAGTTACATCATGTATAGACAGGACAGAGACGAGAAATGACAGACAGGTCTGTGGAGTTGGGGGCTCTGGTGAGTAGATCTCTAGGACAAGTAACGATTTATAGGATTTACCTCTAATTCCCCTATTGGGCCCCGTCCCTTCTGCCCTCAGGCGGTCAGAGCCAAAATTTATACAAGTTCTGTTCCCCTTCCCCCAAGAATGTTTGTGGTAAAATTTGGATACAATCAATGCAGAACTGTAGGACAAGTAGCAATTTAGAGGATTAACCTCTCTTTCCCCTATTGGGCCCCGCCCCTCCTGGCCCCGGGGGTGGGTCAGAGCTAAAATTCATACATGTTCTGTTCCCCTTCCTCAAAGCATGTTTGTGGTAAAATTTGGTTACAATCCATGTAGAACCCTAGGACAAGTAGCGAATTATAGGATTTACCTATTTCCCCTATCGGGCCCCGCCCCTCCTGCCCCCAGGGGGTCAGAGCTAAAATTTATACAGGTTATGTCCCCCTTCTCCAAAAGATGTTTGTGGCCAAATTTGGTCACATAGCTAATATTTATACAAGTTCTGTTCCCCTTCCCCCCAGGATGTTTGTGGTAAAATTTGGTTATAATCCATGGAGAACTCTAGGACAACTACCAATTTATAGGATTTAACTCAAATTCCCCTATTGGGCCCCGCCCCTCCTGCCCCTGGGGTGGTGGGGGTGGGGGGTCAGACCCAAAATTTATACAAGTTCTGTTTCCTTTCCCCCAAGGATATTTGTGGTCAAATTTGGTTACAATCCATGCAGAACTATATGGCTAGTAGTGATTGAAAGGAAATGTTGACGGGTTGACGGACGGACGGACGACGCACCATGACACAAGCTTACCGGCCCTTCGGGCCAGGTGAGCTAAAAAACATAGAAAGTATTCCATTAGCATTGTTAAAATACATTAATTACGGCAACAAGAGGCTCGTGAGTCTAAACTGTCATCTGACAATCCATATACATTTTTGTTGGTAATTGCAAGATTGTTACCATATTTGACCCCTGTGACCATGTAAGAGGGTCAATGAGCAAACATTGTAGACTTTTAAGCTTCATCTAAGCATGTAACCCTGACACCTTAATGACTAGGAAGTAATTGAAAGATTTTAAAGACATTTAACCCCTTGTGACCTTCAACATTGGTCAAGGTCATTCTTCTTAACAAACTTGGTAGCCCTTCAGGTCACCCAAGCATCCTGCAGGCCAAATATCAGTAACTTGGACAAACTTTGTGAGAAGTTGTTTGAAGATTTGAAGCATATTTGACCTCTGTTACTATGAAAAAGAATGCCTATCCGTTTTTCGTCTATGACTTCATAACCCCAAAAGGTATTTAGTAAATAAAATACTTGACATACAATTATTTCAGTCCATGGAAAAATAATCTCAAAGATCTAACCAATTCCGTACCAAAAAAGCTAACCAAAGCTCATCAGAAACTCATGAGCAGCACATGAGCTTCACATATCAAGTTCGATGTAATATCATCGCGTCGTCGACACGGATTTGACTATAAATATTAAAGCACTTTTCCTATGACCGATATTGATACATTTTCTTTCGATTTTATTGCAGATCGATTTCTAATCACGCTTTTTAAATGGCGTGCCTGAAGTTATGAATCACAGGGGTCTGAGAATCAGTACAGTGCATATCAATTTGGACCTAACAGAGTGTCAATATATTATTTAAGACGTTTGATGGATCTAGATAAAAATCGGTAAAATTCGTATTCTACATGTACGCTGTACTCTAGGGCCCTGCAGGTAGGGCGTTAGAATTGTACCTGCTGCCCCTATTGCATGATCGTAAAAGGCGACTAAATTTAGGATCTTATCTTTTCTCTTCTTCCTAATTGACTTTATCTTTCCTAATGCCTCCCTTGGCACCGCCTCACTTTTGGCCTTGAGTTGAGCGTTCGCCCCTGTGAGGAAGGCTCTGGGTTCTGTCCCCTGGCCTAGACACACCAAAGTCTATAAAAGTGGTAGTTTCTGCTCCTGCTTAGCGTTCAGCATACAGGGAGTGGGACGACTGGTTCGCCCGTTGTCAGTATAATGTGACCGGGTGGGGTGTGTTGCTTGGTGTCTTCGGCGGCATGCTTCAGTGATATAGCACTATAAAAAGGGCAACAGTTCCACTATACAAGAAGACACAACACGAACATACCGCAGTCTCCCAGTACACTCACCTCGCAAAACATACACGCAACACACTGCATACATGGGAGGCCGTCCTTACATGACCATAGCTGTTGATAGGACGTTAATAAAGCAAACAAACAAAAGTACGCTGTACTCGTATAATACACCACGAAGAGAATGAAATTTCCTGATTTTTATCTATACTCCTACATATCTAAAAAGGGAGTGTGGACACTCTGTTGTGTCTAAATATATGTATGTAATAACTGTAACTATATCTCAGATCCCTGTGTTATGCATTGGACGCTAAACTATACTCTTTTTGTTCGCAGTCTTTCTCTAGAGTTTAACACATTTCTAGTTTTTAACTCCAGACTATTAGGTTTATCTTCTTCTTCAACACCACTTACATTCGGATAATCAAAAATATTTTTTTACGTTAAATTGAATAAATGTTCATTGGCAAACTACACCGTTAGGTCGCACCAGATATGCAGTCACAAGGACATTTTCCAGCATGCATCACGCGCGTGGCAATTTTGTATATATTCTAGATCTCTTTACAAGTGAAATGATTGTGTATAGAAGAAACATGTACCTGTATGACAACGCATATGTCTTCTACAAATCTAATAGTAGAGGTGAGTCTTCAAATGTTAAGTAACTGTTTTTCATGAAATCCGATTTTAATGTAATTTGACATGTTTCAAACTGACGTTACGTAACGCGTCGTCGTGACGTTTGGTCTTACGTCGTTATATGAGTAGACAATTTACGGAATTTTTAAAATACGCAATTATTTTTTATTATTGATCGCACAATCAAAATAAAAAGTGTTATATAATTTTCAGTTGGGACACATTGCGAATATGATTTTATATCTATATTCAATATTTCCTAATATGCTGATAAATGTCCCTAAAATCGTTATATTTGCAAAAAGTAATAGAAAATCACTTGGTGGACAAATTACGGAATTTCTAATTTTTAAAAACCCTGACAACTTTACAGCTAGTCTGATGTGTGATTTCAGATATAACCGTGTGGTTAAGTTACAGATACCCCAACAGAATTCCAGTGATTGTGTAGCCGAAATGGCTGTTAGCGAAATGACTTGACATTACGTGCTTCAAATTTGACTCGAATCGTCCCAAAACTTATACACATGGGCACTCTAGCTATATAGTCCGGTAGGGATGACTATTGAGCAAAATTTAACAATTGTGATAGTATTGCTATAGTTGAACAACATAGTTTTCCTGTTATTCCCTAGTTTCAAATCGATATTCAGTGCTTGTAAATGTAGTTGTTAGCGGTCATTGTCAATAATGTTTGTTGTGTACTAATTTTCTATTGTGTTTTTCTATATTCTGTAGTATTTGTCTATACATCATTATTTAGTGCTTTTCTATAGCGCATCTATCTGTTGACAGCTGGTAATTAGATGGGGGACACGCTGGACCCTTAATCCGTGAAGTAATTAATTATCTACGGCCGTGGCACTTATCGTCTGCGGGGCTCCCTCAATTTTATTTCCCCCTTATTTGAGAGGTATTAATCGCCTCCTGCATGTTTGGTATAAAAGGAGCACAAAACTGAAGCTCGGGGAGTTAAGATGTTTGCTGGTTTGAATGACGGAGTTCAGGTGTTCGCTGGGTTAAATGAAGGAGTTATGTGTTTGCTTTTTTTGACTATTGTTTAAGTGCACGTTTCTATGCTAGAGAGAGCGGAGTGGTTATCCTGTGAACTGTAACTGTATCCTGTAAATGCTATTGTTGCTGAATACACGTGGAACTTTATAACGGCGTTGAATTGTGTTTTACTCGACGACCCACTCTACTTTAATCAAAACTCTGGTATTGTGGCGGTTGGCTGACGCTACCCTAGAAGGCATCTACCGAGGGCTGTGGGCTGGAAATACGTAAGTACACGTAACTCCCGCAGTTTTTCGCTACAAACGGTGGCAGCGGTGGGATTAGTCTGAGATTATTCACGTAAATTTGTTATGGAGCAGGATAAAACACCTCTAGTGGATTCAGGACTCGACGTATCGCCGTTTAGTTCGCGTGACACCAGCACACCCAGATGTAGGATGGCGGCTAGAACTCCCCTTTCTGTGTCTTATGTCCTACTACCGGAAGTAAATCAAGGATTATCCAATAATTGCTAAGCCATTATTCGACCTCACTAAGAAGAATACAAAGTTTTGTTGGACTACGGAAGCAGAAAAAACATTCAACGAGTTAAAACGGAGATTGACCGGCTCAGATGTAATAGCCTACCCTGACATAAATGGATCCGAATTTATCCTAGATACGGACGCTAGCCAATACACCATAGGAGGGATATTGTCTCAGGTTCAAGATGGGAAAGAAAGGGTTATTTCTTTTGGCAGCAGGATTTTGGACAAGGCTGAAAGGAACTACTGCGTTACAAGAAAAGAAATGCTGGCGGTTGTGTATTTCACCAAATACTTCAAGCATTACTTAATCGGGAAGCCCTGTATAGTGCGCACAGACCATGGTTCTCTCACTTGGCTACATCGTTTTAAGGATCCAGACGGACAAATTCATCGTTGGTTCATAGTACAGCAGCTTAGCCAATTCGACATGAAAATTGTACACAGGCCGGGACGGAAGCACGGAAATGCAGACGCCCTGTCTCGGTTATGTAACACAGATGAGGATATATGCAAGCAGTGCAAAATGCCGAGGGATTATGTACCTCAGGAATCAGAGACGGGAACATGCAATACAGGCATGAGAGGGACCTATCGGATACGGTAAACCTTCGGTTAGTTAGAACAAAATTAAATAAATATTGATGGACCAGTTCGAATTATCCGAAATTAAGCTTCAGGAAAGAATAGTGAGTTCGAACTATCCGAGTTGAAATCGGTAAAAACCAGTTTTGAGTACCGATGTACCTGGCATAAGCAATGTAAGGCAGAAAATCTATAGGGAAAGTATTTAGTTTCCTGAAAATGCATGCTTATGGCCGTTCACGATCGCGGCCTATAATTTACATCGACGTCCGTTAACTGAGATAGAAACTTTATTTAAACCACAGAAAATCTAGTTAGATCTTTGTTATATTTCGTAACAAACTTAAATTTATTTATAACTTTTTTAGTTAAAGAAAATCCGGTCGCATTTACGAAACTGCTGTTATTTATATATTTGTTTACATTCATTTCGTAAAATTAGGTCACAATCGCACTAGTACTGTGACTGTCAGACTGTCAGACTGTCCAAAACCCGATTGCATATTGTCTGCTTCTAAAATTACGTAACTAGTTTTAACCTGATGAAAAGATACGTATCCTATAGTTCAATTACCCAACACGTGGATTGTTTTTGGCTGGAGCTGAATATGTAATCACACTCACTTGCTGTGACCCAGCGGCTGGCTTTTGATGCTCGCTGTGACACCTCGTAACTGGCCTGTCCAAGCCAGCGTGAGGCACTTGTTTACAGGTAATTTAACACCTTGATTGCCTGATTAAAGATAGATTGAATACATATTTTAATGTCGACTTAAACTGATATCCGTATCTAGATTGGATTCTTCCACGTGTTTCCATCGGGTACAGCGAATGTAAATATATATTGTCGGGGCCTAAGATTAAACATTTGGCCTTGCTGCTTTGTGTATGATATATCGGCATAAATAATTTATATTTATGGCTTAAAATGTTCATTACTTGTCTGTCGTATGGTCATTATAATGATCATTTATACAATCTTTATTCCAAACATCAAAACTGTTGCAATATTCAAAATATATCGCCATTTTTAGGGACCTCATTGCGCCGATTTGCCGACAAAAATCTTACTTTTACGTTCATACTTTGACGTGTTCGAACTATCCGAAATAGGATTGATTATGTGTTCGAACTATCACTAGCTAAAAAATTACCACTTTTCTGGAAAAAATTGTGTGTTCGAACTATCCGGCGGTTCGAATTAACCGGAGGTTTACCGTATATGGTAATATTGACACTCCACATACCTATCAGACAGAGTCCGGCCATGTGATACACATATACCAAGGAGACATCAGACATGTCAGTGTGAATGCGGTCATTAACGCAGCTAATGAGTATATAAGCATATGGAGCCGGGGTTGCGCGTGTAATAGCCGACGCAGCTAAAGCCAACTTCAGACGGGAGTGTGAAAACTACATTAAAACACACAATAGACTACCAGAGACAAGTGTATATACAACGACTGCAGGGAGGCTGCCTTATCGCGGGGTGATACATTGTGTCGGACCGAAATGGAGCGATTACGGAACAGAAAGGAAAGACGCGTGCGTGGCGAATCTTGAAACCACAATAATAAACATAGCGAGGGAAGCTGAACAAGAGAATTTTCTTCGCATTGCAATACCTGCTGTAAGCTCTGGTATGTTTGGAATACCAAAGGAACTATGTGCGAAAGCTTATCTAGACGGACTCTTACTATTTGCTAAAAGGCACAGAGAGAAAGTAAAAGAAATACACTTAGTGGACATTGATCACGACACGGTCAAGATCATCAGAGAAACTTTCAACGGGTATTTTATTAACGTGAATGAAGACCCAACAGGTGTCCAGACAACTTACGCAATAGAGAACGATTGGACGTCGGAGGAGTCGGAAGTAAGTGGAGACGAGGACGAAACGCCAGGAGGCGTTGTGTTAAGGAGGGGGAGGAAGCCAAACCGATCCCAAATGGCCCACGCTAAACAACATCCCGTTCCAATACTCACACTAGACGCGCTGAGTAAACGCCAACAAGAAGATGACATTATTGGAGAAATATATAAACTAAAAATGGAGCGGACAAAAAAACCGAGCTGGACAGAGATTTCTCATAAATGCCAAGAGCTAAAGTACTGGATCGGAAAATGGGAACTGCTGGCTATACAAAACAACGTCCTATGCGTACGATGGCACACAGAAGGTGGAGGTATAAAATGGAGGATATCTATTCCTGACGACATGGTGAAGGAAAGTGTATGGTATTTTCATGACTCACCTATAAGCGGCCATTTTGGAGTTACAAAAACAATGGAAAAGGCAAACATGAGTCCACATTATTGGCGGAACATCAGTGCTACGGTACACGACTATGTCACATCCTGCGACATATGCGGGGAATATAAAAATCCTCAATACTCAAAACGGCACACCATGCAATCTTACGTAATGGGTGGACCTTTCGAGAGACTGGCAACAGAAATAGCGGGACCTTTTCAGACAACCTCCTACAACAACAAGTACATTCTAGTAGTGAAGGACTACTTTACCAAATACACAGAAATATACCCAATGACAGACATGCAGGCGGAAACTGTCACTGAAACCATAGTAAAATCATGGATAACAAGATATGGCTGCCCCTTGGAGATACATTCTGATCAAGGGAGACAATATGAGAGTGCAATCTTCACGGAAATGTGTAAATTATTGCAAATACACAAATCAAGAACATCCCCACTCCACCCAAGGTCAAACGGCATTGGTGGAGCGAATGAATAAGTCAATATAGGATATCCTGGCAAAGTAGATAAAGTCGAATCAGAAAGACTGGGACAATCACCCAGCATTTGTTGCGATGGCCTACAATATCGCCTTGACGCGATGGCCTACAATATCGCCTTGACGTATGGTATTTGGGAGAGAAATGGCCTTATGACATTATGACCGAGGCCCCTGTAAGCCACCCGGAAATCAAATGCGATACAGAATATGTATTTGATCTACAACGGAACCTCCAGAAAACTCACAAAATTGCACGAGACCATCTACAGAGAGAAGCTAAAAGACAAAAGAAACAATACGACACTCATGTAAAAGTTCACCCTTACGAAGGACAACTGGTCTGGCGGTACCAACCAAATAATTTACTAGGAAAAAAACGGAAGATTACAAGACACTTGACGGGCCCCTGGGTAATTAAACAGAAACTTGGGGACGTACTGTTTCGCATCCAGTGTAAGGAGACGCCCCCTACTGTCGTAATACACGGAGACAATCTGAAACCCTACAGGGGAAAAAACCATTATCTTGGTATACGGGACAAATGGAAATGCCAACAGAAACCCAAATGTTCCCAGATATAACGCCTAACACTGGCGAAAGGGCCAATGGAAATTTGGACAGAAGCACGTGTGAGGAACAAAACAAAAATAAACCTAACACTGGCGAAAGGGCAAATGGAAATTTGGACAGAAGCACGAGTGAGGAACAAAACAAAAATAAATCATTAAAGGATCAACACCCGGCAAAGGCGATTGGAGCAGAACGCCCATTAAGGGACGAATTGGTCCGCCCATCCGACGTCACTACCGGGAGGCCTTTGTTTACAAGGACAGGGGCAATAAAAGTACCATCTAGGTATCGCTATTTTTGTTTGTTTGTTTGAGTTTTACGGCCCATCGACAACTAAGGTCATTTAGGGCCAAACTACAAGTCATGCATTAATATCAGGATAAAAGTTCAGGGTAAGAAAAAGCAAGTAAGGACTAAAACACTGATTGTAAACGTTAATTTGATAAAAAAAAGGTTTGTATGGGATACAATAAATTTGGCTAAAACACATGAGAAAACTCATGCACAATGTGATGAAACGATGAAATGTTGAGTTGATACGATGTATGATGAGAAAACGTTCATATTTTGCTTAAAATACCGATCTCTTTGAGATAATTAAAAATACGATTATGTCTCACGGCATGAAACAAAGTGTACATGTCGGAGACATCGTAGTATTTATCTCGTATGTGTTTAAAATCAATACAATGCAATAAAATATGCTCCACTGTGAGAGGAGAATCACATGCATGGCATGTAGGAGGATCCTCCCCTCTCAATAGATAGGAATGTGTAAAATATGTGTGTCCAGTTCGGAGCCGAGAGAGTACAACTTCCTCTCTGCGGTCTCTCCGACTGGACAGTTTAGGATTAAGTGTAGGTTGAATTTTAAACAGTTTATTGTTTGTTTCGGTAGACCACCTTTGTTGCCAATGGTGTTTGATGGCTGACTGAATTGAAGGTTTGATGTCGGTGTATGGTAGTTTCAAATCTGTTTGTGCTAGGCGAAGAGCAGTCTTAGCTGCTTCATCAGCCTGTTCATTCCCCTGTATACCCACATGACTGGGAATCCAGAGATAAGTAATTTGAGTTTTAGAAGATAATCGAAATGTTCGGATTAAAAGATTTTGGATTAGAGTATTTCTAGGGCTTCTTGATTTCAAAGCCTGAAGAACCGAAAGAGAGTCTGAACAGATGATTGCCTTTTCAATGCGGTGTTCTTCGATATGGTCAAGCGCCAGACCGATAGCACATGCTTCCGCAGAGAAAATGGAGGCAATATCCGGGAGTCGGATAGAGGAGCAGTGATTAGATGTACAGCATGCTGCCGCAACTTTATCACCATCTTTTGATCCGTCAGTGTAGATCTGAACATGGTCAGGGAAAGCCCTAATGCACTCCCGAAAGGAGGATTTGTGTTCTTCGGGTAATGCACTGGATTTTGCCCTCTCATGTAGAGATAAATTGATATCAGGTGTTTGAATGAGCCATGGTGGTACATCCGATACGGTGTACTCGTCAATGGTGTCGAAAGTTATATTAAGTTCCAGCAAAAATTTTGAAATTCTGATGCCAAATGTTGGTATGAGCTTTTGATTTTGTGTAAATATTTCTTGGTGTTGTGGATTGAATACAAGGTTAAATGCAGGATTTTTGGGGTTGGATTTCAGTTGAGCAGTATACTGTAAGGATAATTTCTTCCGTCGATCGTCTAGAGATGGCTCATTAGCTTCCACATGGAGGTATCGCTAAAACTAACTCAAACAAAATTTGATCATGGAAGCAACAGGAGGTAAATGGGTCTGCGAGGAATGAGATAAGAAGTTTACTAGGAAGAGGAACCTGAATCGACACAAAAACTCACAGCATAAGAGCACTCTCTGAATTAAACACTGTCAAATAGAAGGATGTCAACGGTCATACAGTAGGACGGAGTATCTTAAAGGATTTGTGCAGTCAAAAATGATAATTTCAGTTTATGCTGGAAATGGCTTTATTAGACCATGTAGAAACCTCTCCGTGCTAAGTACTTCATTGTTTTAACCAACTTCTACTTAAGTAGTTTAACATATCTACTTAAGTACTTCATTGTTTTAACCAACTTCTACTTAGGAAATTTAACATATTTACTTAAGTACTTTATTGTTTAAACCAACTTTTACTTAAGTAGTTTAACATGTCTACCTAAGTACTTCATTGTTTTAACCAACTTCTACTTAAGTAGTTTAACATATCTACTTAAGTACTTCATTGCTTTAACCATTTTCTACTTATGTAGTTTAACATATCTACTTAAGTACTTTATTGTTTAAACCAACTTTTACTTAAGTAGTTTACGTATCTACTTAAGTACTTCATTGTTTTAATCAACTTCTACTTATGTAGTTTAACATATCTACTTAAGTACTTTATTGTTTAAACCAACTTTTACTTAAGAAGTTTAACATATCTATTTATAAGTACTTCATTGTTTTAACCAGTTTCTACTTAAGTAGTTGAACATATCTACTTAAGTACGTCATTGTTGGAATAAACTTTTACTTAAGTAGTTTAACGTATCTACTTAATTACTTCATTGTTTTAACAAACTTCTACTTAATTTTTTTTTAACATATCTACATAAGTGTTTTAACCTACTGAAGTGTTTCAAACCAAAAAAATATGTCTGTTAATGGTGACCCGACCGACCCTTATTTGTTTTACCCCCGACCCTAATTTTTTCACACTTTCCTACGAAAAAAAACCAGTCGGGATTTCGATCTCAGATACTTAAAGAAGAATCCTTCCGACCGATCGACTATATTTTTTGCAAATGTAACCCTCAACAGACATATGTTTATTGGTCCAAGAAGTTTAACATATCTACCTTCGTGTTTTAACCAACTTCTACTTAAGTAGTTTAGCATACAATGTTTCTACATAAGTACTTCATTGTTTTAACCAACTTCACGCGTGCCCAGAAACGATTCAATTCAATTCAACCAACTTCTGCTTCACATTTCTTTTGCACGGGGCGAGTTGGTTCGTGGGTGTTTTCTAGATGATTATGTAAAATGTACTTAAGTAACAAGAACGAAACTTACACTTAAGTAAAACTAAACAATGCTTAAGTAAATACAACACATCATGACCTAAAAATCATTAAGTACTTAAGTGGTAAAAAAGACACTTAAGTAGTTTTGGTATTTTATCCTGAAACGGCCTTCCATAAATATCGAGGTCAAATTTTCTGACCACCTGATTATGCATATTTTCTAGCTCTAAACCGTGTGATGTCATAATAGTCCGTGGCTTATAGCTGTACTATAATTGATGTGCTTTCACTTACATCGACGGTCATAGGAAAAGCCGATCAAAGATTTTTTTATGATTGCTTTTGAGTGAAGTTAATCGTACAATAACTTTGGCTCGAATATAAATAACTGAAAGAGTGAAATTCGATGTTTCAAATACTCTAATTTATGCTCTAATAGCAGGTATTCGTGTAATTATGAAAGAAAATCCACACAGAATTAAAAGTTTCAGATTTTGTGTCGAGGAGTTCAGCAACAAATCAGCTTTAATTAGATAATATTTTCCTGTAGTCTGTATCTTTGATACATTGTGAATTGCAAAGTTTGTGACTTTAAAATGAAATTTTACGTAACAATTTAAGAAATCCTTGATTAAAGCATCAAGGATATGATGCTTGACATACGTACACACCGATGATTGATCATTACAAACATTGTGCTGTGTGTTGCTAACCGAATAAATCGAGATACATTTATTACAATACCGTAAACGTTTCAACATGTGGTAGAAAGAATTTACTTTTGATATTATAAAAGATCAAATAATTGAGATATTAAGCAAAACAAACTATTTTTCAGACCGTGCGGTCGCTTTCAATTTTTAATCGATATACGAGTAGATATACCGATATTAATAGGTATATAATTAGCCATGCCTTTGGTTTGATGGTTATGTAATACCTTGACCAGGATGTTGTTTACCTGTATACAACGCCATTCCTCGAACTCACCTGTAATTACCTGGCCGCGGGCAATTTGCTATTCGGTTGACTATATCTGGTATTTGCTATTGTCTTACAGTCATTCAGGTTAGGACATCCGTTAATTGGATTGTGATTTGAATTATGGAAACCCCGTACATCTATTCTCTAGGTTTTTTTTATTGTCACCTCCATTTTTAAAATGAAGATGTAAAAGCAAATGGAAGTAAAATATACCTGATCATACCTAGGAATATATATGTCGTACACAGGTAAAACAAAAATGGAAGGTGACTTATTCAGAAACAAAAATGGTTCTAAGAACTATTTCAACTAAAGGTTTAACCTTAAAAATTATTCCAGTCTAGTAATTACGGAATCGTGGCATATAGCAATCTTCCGTAATTTCTAAGGTATAAGTAAAAATTCTAACCATGTATTTTCACCGTTTCGAATCTAAATGTACATGTATATTCATACAAGAAGGGTTACAACATTATCACACTAAATATGCTTATTTAAATATCACTTAGTATATTTTTAAAATAATGCCTGTATACAAGTCATTTCAATTTTCATTTAATCACTTTATGTGATTACTTTTTGGATTATACGAAAAATGTTCATATATCATACTATTAAATCTCGGTATGATATACAAAACGGTCGACAATGAATGTATTATTTTAAGGATTTAGTATAATTTTGAAATAATGAATTTAAATCTACACTTAAACTGTGATTAGGTACATGTATCAGAATGTATTTCTGCTTTTTAGTAAATGTTATGGATAAAGTTTCAAAGGCAACAATATAGATATACATATTATTTTCGGTATAAGTTCGGTACTGTTACTCCAATATCACATAACTGATAACCGTCCACATTTTATTTTTACTCAAAAAACTGTGCCGTGTTCGCATCGTTATAGCAAAAGTTTGAAATAAAAACACGGATTCTAGACATATTCATGCTAAATTTTGGGGTTTTACTCGAAAAAAGATAGTTTTACATTATACTGTTTTTATTACACTGAAATTTACATCATATGCTATCTAAATCTCAGTCCAGACTGATCCGAACATCATTTTGATATCGCTATCAAATTAGACTGATTATCTAATCTAAAGTTAGATATATGTTTGTCTGAATTGTTTAAGTGGTGTAAATGGAATGTTTTGAAACTGAAAATATCGATCTACATCATAAAGCTAGAATAACCATTTACTCGAAAAACTCAAATTGTAGATCTAACTGGCCCTGCAGGTAGGGCGTTAGAATTGTACCTGCTGCCCCTATTGCATGATCGTAAAAGGCGACTAAATTTAGGATCTTATCTTTTCTCTTCTTCCTAACTGACTTAATCCTTCCTAATGCCTCCCTTGGCACCGCCTCACTTTTGGCCTTGAGTTGAGCGTTCGCCCCTGTGAGGAAGGCTCTGGGTTCTGTCCCCTGGCCGAGACACACCAAAGTCTATAAAAGTGGTAGTTTCTGCTCCTGCTTAGCGCTCAGCAAAAAGGGAGTGGGACGACTGGTTCGCCCGTTGTCAGTATAATGTGACCGGGTGGGGTGTGTTGTTTGGTGTCTTTGGCAGCATGCTCCAGTGATATAGCACTATAAAAAGGGCAAAAGTTCCACTATACAAGAAGACACAACATGAATATACCGCAGTCTCCCGAAACACGTACCTCGCACAACATACACACAACACACCGCATACATGGGAGGCCGTCCTTACATGACCATAGCTGTTAATAGGACGTTAATTAATCAAACAAACAAAATGTAGATCTAACGTATGTACGTATATATGCTGTATACATGTATAGTACTAGGCTTACCTTGTGTAGCCGCGGACTACTCTGACATCACAAGACCACGTGACCATCTAGCTCATTATCTCTGAACCGTAGTCGACACTACCCGTAAATCACGTCCAAAACCAACCGATAGCGCTAAAAGATAGGCGATTCGTTGGGTGGGACTTAATTTTTCATTCATCCAAAGCAATATCCTGACATATTATCAAAAAAAAATTTTGGCTGCACAAATCCTTTAAATTCCATTCAGTAACTCGCTTAATAAGAGTACACAACTTCCCAATAGAGCCTGCTAGGATATTGGCAAGGGAAGCCGAATTTGAATGCAAAGTAAGAGAGGTAAACGGCGATCTCAACAACAACGAGTCACTATTTGATTTGCTGGAGGAATTTGAACCTCAACCAAGTCCTCAGAAGCCCGCGGAGGCTATCTTTGAGGACATTACTCCTGTCAGCACCCCGATCGTTATCAGCGACGACAATTCAGATTCTGAATCTATAAGAGATGCTGATAGCATCGGGAGTGATAAAGAGTTCAATAATGAAACAACAGAGGAGATGAGTGACGAGGAGGAAGAAGAAAGCGATGGAGTAAGGGTTATCGTTTCAGAAGAAACTTTTGTCGTACGCCTATCAAAAAGGACCATCAGGGAAGGTGAAAGGGTGACGACAGAAAGGGACCAGACGTTCAATGCCAGCAGAAACGGTCAACATATTCCACCTTAAATGTTGGCTGGACCAGTCTCTTCACATTTGTCAGTGAAGAGATAAGTGACCACTATCATTACCAAAATTCAAGAAGCGCAGAAGACGCAGAGCAGTTATAACGACTTTCTAAAAAAATGTACTATTTCCGAAGCTGAACTGTGACATTCTTGTGGATTATTACTAAAGCTGCACTGTGACATTCTTTTGGATTATTACTAAAGCTGAACTGTGACATTCTTTTGGATTACTACCAAAGCTGAACTGTGACATTCTTTTGGATTACTACCAAAGCTGAACTGTGACATTCCTTTGGATTATTACTAAAGCTGAACTGTGAATTATTCCAGAAGCTGAACTGTGACATTCTTTTGGATTAATATAAAGATAGAATTGTGACATTCATTTTGGATTATATATTAACGCGGAACTGTACATTCTATTTGGATTATTATAATAGTAAGGCAGTGACATTTTTTTTGATCAATTTTAATACTAAACGTTTTGATCGTCTTCCTCGTCAGATTACGTTGCCTCAATTATAATTATGCATGTATGATATATAATTATGTGACTGAAAGTGTGTGAGTATCGTTATGTCATCATTCGAGATTTTGTGCTAGGAATTTCTCAGAATTTAAACTTTGGATGGATTATGTAAAATTGAACTTCCGGTCCATGAGTTACTATTTGTTTCATGAGTTACTTTTTGTTTCACGAGTTACTTTTTGTTTCATGAGTTACTATTTGTTTCAAGAGTTACTATTTGTTTCACGAGTTTGTTTTATGAGTTGTTACAAGTTAAGTTGATAACTCCCGATTATTCAGGCCGATTAATTAGATGATCATGAGTTGACATTGTTAACGCAGACGGGTAATTCCAGTATATTATTGGTATTGCTACAGTAGTGTACATGGAACAAATTATTGTTGTTAACATTTTATTTTACTAGTATTAGTAATATCCAAGTGTAATGTTAGTTTAATAGGGACGAGGTAATGTCTCATTAGTTTTTGGACATCGATGATTATCATGCCGAATAGGCGTGAGATTTGTTAGATGCTATTCAGATTTAGTTTAGTTTTGGTATGTGTTGTAAATAATGATTTTTTGTATTCATATTCATAATCACGTTAACATCTTTATAAGAATAAGGAGTTTTAAGACGGCAAGCGGTTAACTGAACAGTGGAAGTTCAGTGTTTCAAAGGAAGGTGAGCGTACTATTTTTCTATATTTTCTATTGTGTTTTTCTATATTCTGTAATATTTGCCTATACATCATTATTTAGTGCTTTTCTATAGCGCATCTATCTGTTGACAGCTGGTAATTAGATTGGGGACACGCTGGACCCTTAATCCGTGAAGTAATTAATTATCTACGGTCGTGGCACTTATCGTCTGCAGGGCTCCCTCAATTTTATTGACCCCCTATTTGACAGGTATAATCAATCGCCTCCCATCCCCATTATCTATAACAAATGGCTACATCGGTGTGGAAAATCTGCCAGTGTCCACATCTATATTAGACACGGTCAACATTTACTTGTGGCTAATCGTTTTTCGAAGTGTTATGTTTTAGTGTTACTGTCAATTTTGGTAACCAGAGCCCACCGCTCCTGCAAAGAGGCGGGGTGCTCCTACAGTGCTCCTGCATGTTTGGTATAAAAGGGGCATGAAACTGAAGCTCTTGCTGGTTTGAATGACAGAGTTCAGGTGTTCGCTGGGTTAAATGAAGGAGTTATGTGTTTGCTGTTTTGGACTATTGTTTAAGTGCACGTTTCTATGCTAGAGAGAGCGGAGTGGTTATCCTGTGAACTGTAACTGTATCCTGTAAATGCTATTGTTGCTGAATACACGTGGAACTTTATAACGGCGTTAAATTGTGTTTTACTCGACGACCCACTCTACTTTAATCAAAACTCGGGTATTGTGGTGGGTGCCTGACGCTACCCTAGAAGGCATCTACCGAGGGCTGCGGGCTGGGAATACGTAATTACACGTAACTCCCGCAGTTTTTCGCTACAGTTGGCTTATTGGTATTGACATGTCTTTAGGAATAAATTAATATTCAGACACATCCATGATGCAAAACTAACTGACCATAAGCAAAGATTTAAATATAATTGGGATAAGTAACTAGGGCTGTTCTCGCGATATCACGTACCCACCTATTGTTATCGTAAACGGATGAACGGTTACCGCGAGACCAAGCTGTGCGTCTGTGCACTAATAGCTGGAGGCGAGTTATAGTGTTAGTCCATGAAGCTGTGTACGGCATATTTGACTACAAACCAATAAACATCGGAAAGTCTGTCATATCTTTTTAGGTCATCTGACCCGAAGGGTCAGGATGACCTATAGTCGTCATTTTTCGTCCATCGTCGTCCGCCGTGCGTTAACATTTCACATTTTGAACTTCTTCTCAAGTTCTACCAGTATGCGATTTAGCTGAAACTTACAAGAAATGATCCTGACATGTTCACGACAAAGTGTTGTTATTTTTCAGGTTGATCCAAAAATCAAGATGGCCGCCACAGCTGCCATCTTGAAAACACATTTTGATCTTCTTCTCAAGTTCAACCGATGCAATTTGGCTGAAACTTGTATGAAATGATACTGACATGGTTCCGACAAAGTGTTTTTTTTTCCGGGTCGATACGAAATCCAAGATGGCCGCCATCTTGAAAACACATTTTGAACTTCTCAGTTCTACCGGTGAGATTTGGCTGAAACTTGCATGAAATGATCCTGACACGGTCCTCACAAAGTGTTGTTATTTTTCGGGTCGATCTGAAATCCAAGATGGCTGCCACAGCCGCCATCTTGAAAACATCAAGTTCAACTGATGCGATTTGGCTGAAACTTGCATGAAATGATCCTGACATGGTCCCGACAAAGTGTTGTTATATTTCGGGTTGATCTGAAATCCGAGATGGCCGTCACAGCCGCCATCTTGAAAACACATTTTGAACTTCTTCTCAAGTTCTACAGGTGCGATTTGGCTGAAACTGACATGGTCCCGACAAAGTATTGTTATATCTCTGGTTGATCCCAAACCGGAGATGGCTACCATGACACTATATCTAATTAATTTACAATATGTTAAGGCCCTTTGGCCTCTTGTTTGAAATAAAATTTGTTGAAAGAAATTGAATATGATCCTGACATGGTCCTAACAAAGTGGCACCATATATAATTAATTTTACTATTGCCAAGGTAGTCATATTACCGTTAAAGCCCTTTTAGGCCATGGGCTAGGAGGGTCCCACATGCACCCCCCCCCCCCCCCCAAACCTCCGAACCAATATTTTTCTGAACCCTTATGACCCACTGATCACAACTCCAAATGTTAACATTGCATAAGTTGGGATGAACTTCCGGTTATGACGTCATCAAGATGGCCGCCATCTCAAATTTCACTAAAAATTGAAAAATAGTCATAACATTAACATTTTTCAACCGAAGTAGACAAATGAGGTATCAAAATGACCACAATAGAACAACAAATACATATCAGGACCAAATCAAAGTACTGAAAGTACTGAAAACACAATGGCTATCTGATCAAGTTGGTTCTAATAGCAATACCATTACCATTGTTATGAAAGGAGTAAATTGGCCGATAACAATTTTTTCATGAATGTATATACTTTTCCGAGACTGGCACAAAATTATTGCATTCTAGATAGAGACATTTTTTATACATATGCTAATAGTTATTGAGAAAGAGAGAAAAAGCATTTAAGTAGGTATAACAAGTTGAAAATAAGAAATAAATGGATAGTTTCTATAAAAAGACAAAGTCCAATAACAATTATTTTTGCAAAGGGCAATAACTTAGTAAGTTACAGTCGAATCAAGCTGATTTTCGAACTCGTCCGAGATCTTTCTAATGTTAGTCTCCTTTAAAGTTTCATTAAGATCGGTGCATATTTACTCAATTAAAAGTGTTCACTATGTTTATTAATTTTTATTGACCTGCTTTTCCCTGCAAAGGGCAATAACTCTGTAAGTACTTTTAATGTCAAATCACGCTGCCACCATCTTTTTCGTTACAAAAATTTGTCAAAGACCCTCTCTCCAAAGTTGGTCTGAGAAATAGCGGTAACATGTATTACTCAAGTTATCATGTTCACATTTGAAATTTGAGAAGAGAATCCCTTCGGTACTTTCTGAGAAATAGCGGTAACAAACTTTAACTATCAAATCCAAGATGGCCGCCTGTCAGCCATCTTGTTGACCGATCGGTCCCAAAATGCAATATGCACAACAAGGGTCCTAGGGGAACCTACATTTGAAATTTGAGAAAGATCCCTTCGGTACTTTCTGAGAAATAGCGGTAACAAACTTTAACTATCAAAATCCAAGATGGCCGCCTGTCAGCCATCTTGTTGACCGATCGGTCCCAAAATGCAATATGCACAACTAGGGTACTAGGGGAACCTACATATGAAATTTGAGAAAGATCCCTTCAGTACTTTTTGAGAAATAGCGGTAACAAACTTTAACTATCAAAATCCAAGATGGCCGCCTGTCAGCCATCTTGTTGACCGATCGGTCCCAAAATGCATTATGGCACAACTACGGTCCTAGGGGAACCTACATATGAAATTTGAGAAAGATCCCTTCAGTACTTTTTGAGAAATAGCGGTAACAAACTTTAACTATAAAAATCCAAGATGGCCGCCTGTCGGCCATCTTGTTGACCGATCGGTCCCAAAATGCATTATGCACAACTACGGTCCTAGGGGAACCTACATATGAAATTTGAGAAAGATCCCTTCAGTTCTTTTTGAGAAATAGCGGTAACAAACTTTAACTATAAAATTCCAAGATGGCCGCCTGTCGGCCATCTTGTGACCGATCAGTCCCAAAATGCAATATGCACAACTAGGGCCATAGGGTAACCTACATATGAAATTTGAAAAAGATCCTTTTAGCACTTTCTGAGAAATAGCGGTAACAAGAATTGTTAACGGACGGACGGACGGACGGAAGGACGGAAAGACGGACGGACGACGGACCACGGACGAAAGGCGATTTGAACAGCCCACCATCTGATGATGGTGGGCTAAAAATGGGAATTTTACTTCTTAAATTATACCTAAATTGCAATCAGATAATGGTAATGTAATTACTAAGCAGGCTGATGTCTTGGAGGAAGTTAAGAAATTTTATTAAAAATTGTATGATTCTAATGATGAAATAGCAGATGTAAATTTAAATGAGCTCTTAGATCCTTACAATATAAATAAGATTAATGAACATGATTCTGAAAATTTAGAAGGTCAAATCACGCTAGAAGAGTCTGGTAAAACACTTAAAAACATGAAAAATATTAAATCTCCAGGGATAGATGGTTTCACAGTAGAGTTCTTTAAATGTTTCTGGAAATCCATAGGTAATTTTGTTGTTCTTTCTATAAATTTAGGTTATAAGAATGGTATTTTATCTATCTCACAACAAGGAGGCATTATTTTATGTATTCCAAAGGGAGATAAACCCAGACATTTTATAAAACAAGAGGCCCAGAGGGCCTGTATCGCTCACCTGGTTTGTAATGTCAAGTAATGTTCTGAATACAGATTCATTGTTCTTTCCTGAAGGAAAATTGAATATTTACCATTTTCCTCAACTTGATCTATAGGGCACCACCCCTCCTGGTATCAAATTTGGTTTTAATCCATGCAGAACACTAGGACAAGTAGCGATTTATAGGATTAACCTCTATTTCCCCTAATGGGCCACACCCCTCCTGCCCCCGGGGGGGTCAGAGCCAAAATTTATACAAGCTCTGTTCCCCTTCCCCAAAGGATGTTTAGCAAATCTAAAGGCTCCAAAGTGTTTTATAATAGTCTGATAGAAACCGATATTGTACCATCAGGACAAAAGAAATTCCATTTATGATTATAAAAAAACACAAAATTCCAGTGGTTTCAATGTAGAGTTAATCATACGTATTCTGGCAACTAATTCTTTCTTATTTAAAGCTCAAATTGTTCAGTCACCTATATATGTGTACACTTTGCAACTCGGAATATGAAACTATTACACACTTGCTTTGGGAATGTCAAGAGGTGCAAAAACTTTTTGTGAGTCTTGAAACTCTTTTAGACACTCTTTTTCTTTCTTTTAGTTTCAATAAAAAATCTTTCCTTTTTGGACTTCTCCTTCAAAATGTAAATAGTATTTTTTTTTAGAATTGATAATGAAATACTCATTATAGTGAAACACTATATATATATAATGCGTTAATGTCTTCACAAATCTTTAAATTTAAATTCTCTACTTAATGCTATTCAAGACAATCATAATGCTCAAAAATGTTTGGCTTGTAACAAAGGTAATGTTTATGTAGTGAAATTTTGAAAGGAATGGCAAAAATGGGAAAAACTTGTTTTGCTATAATTAATGTATAATTAACTAATTTTCTTTCTCCTCTCTGTTTCTCTCTCTCATATGGACCAGTAAAATCTTATATATCAATCACACAAGCCAATGATATCTCTTTGGTCTACAGTCAAGCCCCTAATCGGAGTAGGGGCAAGATTATCTCCCCTTACAATTTCCAACAATGACATGTTGTCAATATTGGGTATGTAGCTTGCTTGAATGAAGGGCTTATAAGTTTGTTTAAATGAATGACATTGACTGTCATTCAAGGTCACAGGGGTCAAATGGCTATAACATTTAAACCACTTCTTACCAATAACTAAGATGCCTAGAAACTTGATATTTGATCTTAATATCTCGCTTGGATGAAGGGCTTAAATAAAACCTGCAATAGGTTGGTCAAATAAATGACCTTGACCAATGACCATCATTCTAAATCACAGGGATCAGATAGGCTGAAAAAAAGTTTTGTCACATTGGGCATGCAGCTTGCTAGAATGAAGAGCTAATATGTTGTTCAAATGAATGACCTTAACTGTTATTCAATGTTGCATGGATTAAATAGGCTAAAATCTTTAAACCACATGGACAGCACAATTTAATGACAATACATGTATTCTTGATAATTACTCATAAATACAAAACACAACAGTAACAGAAGAGTCTTAGATATATAGACTCAGATAGTGCAAGTGTGAATGGAGTTGCAAAATTGCAAGCAATTCTTGCACAGAATTATTGCTGTAGAAATTTTCACAAATTTTTGCTAAAGTTAAAATCTGTGTAATACAATAATAATAGAAATCCCCAATTTATGGTAGTAGTATAATCTATTAATTTTGCAATAAGAGAGAAATTCATCTTGTAACAGTAATGACTTTGATACTCAATCTTGTTTTGCAAAGATTTTTAAAACTGAAAGTGGGACATTTTTGTAGAATGCCTCATATATAAATAATTTCATTTTTAAAAGGAAGTGTTTAATACTGCTTATTGCTTGATTTTGCAATCATTGAATGATAAATACACTGCATATATGGCATGAATCAAATTGCTTTCAAATGATTTAATTCTGATATTGAGTTGTCAGCACAGAAATCCCAAACATTTTTAACAACTAATAAACAATGTATTCAGTATTTCCCCCTATCCTGTTACTATAAATGTTACTTATTTGGTTGATTGTACGGTCTAAAGGTCCCTCTACCAAAATGGTGAATTTCATGGCCGTGGGGTATCAGATTTTCTCATGGGGAGGGGGGCAAATTTACTATAGTTTTATATAGGGAAAACACATTCATGAGCATTATTTGCTCAGTTTTCATAGGAAATGAATAAAACTTTGGGTGCAATTGGGCCAATAAATATAGTGTTTACAATGTATATAATGTCTTTTGTTTCATTCTGTATCAGAACTCATGATCAGGTGACCGTTTGTAATCATTTGTTATCATTTAATCAATATAGTAGGTAAGCATATAACTACAGGTACTTACACAAATGTCATACACTTTTACACTACATTTATACTCAATATTCCAAGGGTTACTATCACAAAACAAGGGTGATCATAAGCCAAATTGCAAAAAAATACAAAATTCGACCACTACAAATAAAACCGGAAACTGGAGCGGGACCAAAAATTCCGGAAATATTTTTTCCGGGTCAGAACAATGTGTATATTATTATTATTTATATATGTATTGTATCAATGTTAAATATATATTGTTTAATTATGTGAATTATTCTAGTTAAATAATGGATAGGCTTAATATGAATTGCATTTGGAAAATACATCGTATATTATAATATTGTATGTTATAGTTTCTCACTCTAATGTTAGGTTACCATTATTATGTAAAATGACACAGAATCTCCTTGAAGGAGGAAATAAAGAATGTCTGTCTGTCTGTCTGTCTGTCTGTCTGTCTGTCTGTCTGTCTGTATGTCTGTCTGACTACATAGTATTACAGATAAAGAGGTCTCCTCATAACTATGAAGTATTACAAACATAGATATTTTCTTACAACTATACAATATAACACACAAAGATATTTCCTTATAACTATACAATATAACACACATAGAGATTTCCTTATAACTATACAATATAACACACATAGAAATTTCCTTTAACTATACAATATAACACACATAGAGATTTCCTTATAACTATACAATATAACACACATAGAGATTTCCTTATAACTATACAATATAACACACATAGAGATTTCATTATAACTATACAATATAACACACATAGAGATTTCCTTATAACTATACAATATAACACACATAGAGATTTCCTTATAACTATACAATACAACACACATAGAGATTTCCTTATAACTATTCAATATAACACACATAGAGATTTTTTATAACTATACAATACAACACACATAGAGATTTCCTTATAACTATACAATATAACACACATAGAGATTTTCTTATAACTATACAATATATCACACCTACAGATTTCCTTATAACTATACAATATAATTTTTGGTTTGTTTAGTTTTACGTCTTATTAACAGCCAGGGTCATGTAAAGACGTGCCAGATTTGTTGGTTGAGGAAAGCCGGAGTACCCAGAGAAAAACCACCGGCCAGCGGTCAGTACCTGGCAACTGCCCCACATGGGATTCGAACCCGCATCCCAGAGGTGGAGGGCTTGTGGTAATATGTCGGGACATCTTAACCACTCGGCCACCGCAGCCCCTCTATACAATATAACACACATAGAGATTACCTTATAACTATACAATATAACACACATAGAGATTTCCTTATAACTATACAATATAACACACATAGAGATTTCCTTATAACTATACAATATAACACACATAGAGATTTCCTTATAACTATACAATATAACTTACATAGAGATTTCCTTATAACTATACAATATAACCTTATAACTATACAATATAACACACACAGATATTTCCTTATAGCTATACAATATAACACACATAGAGATTTCCTTATAGCTATACAATATAACACACATAGAGATTTCCTTATAGCTATACAATATAACACACATAGAGATTTCCTTATAACTATACAATATAACACACATATAGATTTCCTTATAACTATACAATATAACACACATATAGATTTCCTTATAACTATACAATATAACACACACAGATATTTCCTTATAACTATACAATATAACACACATAGACATTTCCTTATAACTATACAATATGATGTAGCGGGATTGGACTGGGTCGATCATCGGTGACCAGGTAGCTCAGTCGGTAGAGCACTCGGCTAGTATTCTGAGGGTCCCGGGTTCGAAATCCCGGTCTGGCCGCTGCATTTTCTCCTCTCCTGTTACAGAATTGGCGCCCAACTAAATAACCCACGGTGGTGGTGTTTGGAAGGGTCTCGTATGTCTTTCGGGGGCGAAGACTTCGAGAAAGGAGGGAGGAGTGTAGCGGGATTGGACTGGGTCGATCATCGGTGACCAGGTAGCTCAGTCGGTAGAGCACTCGGCTAGTATTCTGAGGGTCCCGGGTTCGAATCCCGGTCTGGCCGCTGCATTTTCTCCTCTCCTGTTACAATGACACACATAGAGATTACCTTATAACTATACAATATAACACACATGGAGATTTCCTTATAACTATACAATATAACTTACATAGAGATTTCCTTATAACTATACAATATAACACACACAGATATTTCCTTATAACTATACAATATAACACACATAGAGATTTCTTTATAACTATACAATATAACACACATAGAGATTACCTTATAGCTATACAATATAACACACATAGAGATTTCATTATAACTATACAATATAACACACATAGAGATTTCATTATAACTATACAATATAACACACATGGAGATTTCCTTATAACTATACAATATAACACACATAGAGATTTCTTTATAACTATACAATATAACACACATAGAGATTTCCTTATAACTATACAATATAACACACATAGAGATTTCATTATAACTATACAATATAACACACATGGAGATTTCCTTATAACTATACAATATAACACACACAGATATTTCCTCATAACTATACAATATAACACACATAGAGATTTCCTTATAACTATACAATATAACACACATAGAGATTTCTTTATAACTATACAATATAACACACATAGAGATTTCCTTATAACTATACAATATAACACACATAGAGATTTCATTATAACTATACAATATAACACACATGGAGATTTCCTTATAACTATACAATATAACACACACAGATATTTCCTCATAACTATACAATATAACACACATAGAGATTTCCTTATAACTATACAATATAACTTACATAGAGATTTCCTTATAACTATACAATATAACACACACAGATATTTCCTTATAACTATACAATATAACACACATAGAGATTTCTTTATAACTATACAATATAACACACATAGAGATTACCTTATAGCTATACAATATAACACACATAGAGATTTCATTATAACTATACAATATAACACACATAGAGATTTCCTTATAACTATACAATATAACACACATGGAGATTTCCTTATAACTATACAATATAACACACACAGATATTTCCTTATAACTATACAATATAACACACATAGAGATTTCATTATAACTATACAATATAACACACATAGAGATTTCCTTATAACTATACAATATAACACACATAGAGATTTCATTATAACTATACAATATAACACACATGGAGATTTCCTTATAACTATACAATATAACACACATAGAGATTTCTTTATAACTATACAATATAACACACATAGAGATTTCCTTATAACTATACAATATAACACACATAGAGATTTCATTATAACTATACAATATAACACACATGGAGATTTCCTTATAACTATACAATATAACACACACAGATATTTCCTCATAACTATACAATATAACACACATAGAGATTTCCTTATAACTATACAATATAACACACATAGAGATTACCTTATAGCTATACAATATAACACACATAGAGATTTCCTCATAACTTTGCAATATAATACACATAGAGATTTCCTTATAACTATACAATATAACACACATAGAGATTTCCTTATAACTATACAATAAAACACACATAGAGATTTCCTTATAACTATACAATATAACACACATAGAGATTTCCTTATAGCTATACAATATAACACACATAGAGATTTCTTTATAACTATACAATATAACGCACATAGAGATTTCCTTATAACTATACAATATAACGCACATAGAGATTTCCTTATAACTATACAATATAACACACATAGAGATTTCCTTATAGCTATACAATATAACACACATAGAGATTTCCTTATAACTATACAATATAACACACATAGATATTTCCTTATAACTATACAATATAACACACATAGAGATTTCATTATAACTATACAATATAACACACATAGAGATTTCATTATAACTATACAATATAACACACATAGAGATTTCTTTATAACTATACAATATAACACACATAGAGATTTTCTTATAACTATTCAATATAACACACATAGACATTTCCTTATAACTATACAATATAACACACACAGATATTTCATTATAACTATACAATATAACACACATAGAGATTTCCTTATAGCTATACAATATAACACACATAGATATTTCCTTATAACTATACAATATAACACACATAGAGATTTCATTATAACTATACAATATAACACACATAGAGATTTCTTTATAACTATACAATACAACACACATAGAGATTTCCTTATAACTATACAATATAACACACATAGATGTTTCCTTATAACTATACAATATAACACACATAGAGATTTCCTTATAACTATAGAGTTTTACACACACAGAGATTTCCTTATAACTATACAATATAACACACATAGATATTTCCTTATAACTATACAATATAACACACATAGACATTTCATTATAACTATACAATATAACACACATAGAGATTTCATTATAACTATACAATATAACACACATACAGATTTCCTTATAACTATACAATATAACACACATAGAGATTTCCTTATAACTATGCAATATTACACACATAGAAATTTCCTTATAACTAAAGAGTATAACATATATATCTGGAGTTCTCCTTTTAAAAATATATTTATTATTTATATAGATGCTTCCTTATAACTATAAAGTAGAAAAGTGTATAGTTGGCTACGGTTTTCATTCCCCAGTCCCATCTTCAGTATTACAACATCCGAAAAATAGAAAGCTAACGAAAAATCACCATTCAAGTTGAACAATTTCGTTTTGAGCTCTTTAGAATTTCATTAAAAATAAAAATGACCCACAGAGATACATCTGATGATTAAAGAAATAAATGCCAAGATGTTATTATGATATCAAATTAACGTAATACCACACCTGTTATTTACGACAGCGTCACAGGAGTTACTTCCCTTGTATTGCTCATAACCCTGTCCCCGTAATGATTCCAGAAAAAATGTCTTTGCTTACATTTTTTTTCAATGTATCTATTCATATCAAATCGAATGAATATTTCATAATATCAAGTTCGGGTATTCATGGGAGACTAAAAATAGACCATATGACGTGATCGTTGCTAATACAACAAGTACATGTACATCATATGCACACTGCGCATGTCTACCTCAGTTTCAGTAAAACGAAAGGTGATGAGATGGCGTAAGTATACGGTATTTATATATACATACAGATACAAATTACAAAAGATTACAAAATAATATACATTAATATCTATACACGGTGGTGAGCTAGATGTAACAGGCCTTTTGGTCAACTTCATCAATATTATGGGCTATTATGGGGCTATATTGTGTACAAATGCATATTTACTTTGGCGACCGTTGTATTGTTATGAACAGAACGCAGAGCGATGTCCACTTGTGTAATCAGATAAACTAAACGGTCTTACTGAATTATGTCATATCTATGTACCATCAATAATACTTACGTTTTGGTTTCGAAATTCGGGGAATCTAAGTAACGAAAGCGAAAGTAACATCAACTCATACACGATACAAATATTTCCGGTTGATTGGAAATCAAATATGGCTAGCTCCTACTGGCCCGGATAGGCACATACTGATGTTATATCTAAACTCACAAGTCAATAAGATATATAAGCATCAAACTGTCAATATTATAGACTCTGTGGTTTACATAGATGCAAGAGCACACATCACAGACAATAATTTGATAATGAAGAGAGCACATAAATAGAGTATCTGTCATGAGTTGCCCTTCATATTAGATTTATGATACGAGTTTGATTTTTTAACATTTCTTGCGAGCCTGTTACGAGCAAAAAATTGGAAAATTCCAAATGAATATGATAAATCTAATATGAAGCGAAACGAATGACAGAATACCAATGCGCCGTGATATCTAGTGTGAAAAATAACCAGTTTGTTTAAAATAGTAATTTAGATTGAGCAGGTACTTCATTATCAAACCTTTACTGGGACCCTACCAGTAAACGTGAAGGAACAGTAGTTGTGATTTGGGAAAAAGTTGTGTGCATACAGCAAACACATTATTTCCACATGAACAACACAACACCATCTTGAAGTATTCGTCAGTAGCTCCAGATATTCGGAAAATCTGGACTCAAAGAAGTATATGGACACAATCACGACTACTCTTCCGTCACGACTACTACGAATATAGAATAATCCTTGATTTAGATGAAACCCAGTTGAACAATTATGCTGTGTTTGTGTGTTAATAAACCAATTTTCAATTAATTAGTTTTTGATTCTTTAAACTTAACTATAATAATTGCTTACTACTCAATATCCAATTACACATGTAATTAGTAAATAAAGATAAAATTATACACATTTAACCTAAGTCATCAGATAGGATGGTTATGGCCTGTGCATCAATAATGCACAAGGACATTTGGTCAAACCACCTAAAAGTTCATCATTCTTATTAAAATGTTATATTTCATAATATGTATTTATTTTATATACCTTCGTTTAAAATCACAACATCTATATTCAGTTTGTAATCTATGTATGTGTAATGAAGTGCGTGTGAATGTATGTATTTATGTAATTGGTATATATGGGACAAGGAAGTAATTCCAACCGTGTGGACAAAACAAAATTGTCAAATTTTCGAGGCGATTTGCCCCTTTATCAAGACATACAAAACGAACACGATTACATAATAGGATACGAACAGTAATGTGGGACAAAGTAGACAGATATTAAACTATATTTAACAATTAAAGGATTGTTAGATTGCATTTATTGGAGATATAAATGCAATCTGGGTGGCAGATAAATAGAATAGCGCCCGTTAGGGCGCTATGAATATTTATCTGCCACCCAGATTGCATTTATATCTCCAATAAATGCAATCTAACAATCCTTTAATTGTTATATTTACATTTTACTTTCTAGTTCAAAGTAAAACATAAAATAGATTCGAGTCAACATTTGAGTTTAACCTCAACAGCCAAGTTCAATGTGATAAAAAATAGTCCCTATAAAATTATTGAAATGATAACAAAATTACAATGTTTTCCAATAGCTTTTCAGTTTAATTTCAATTATCCAGACATTCAAAAGATTTTTTTATAAGTTTCATAACCAAACTGGTTCATTCGACTACATTGTCAATTTTCCCGCGCGGACTAGAATGGTGTCAGTAAACAAGGCCCACATCCATTTATGTAGATATTACTACGCTAAGTCTAGGCTGCATTTATTGGCTCATAATGCAGATCAAGTTTATCATTAGAGTTATGGGAGTCGCAGTGACAAAATGTAAATATAGCACAATGGAGCGCAATTAACCCTTCGGCAAGTGGCAGCCGAAGGCCGGAGTTGTAATTAGGTATTACCTTTTCTATATTTTGTTGTTACATAATTATTCATTTCAAAATATTGTAACATAATATCCTTGAAAGGAAAGAATTTGTTTAGGCTTTGCCTGTTATTCAATCCTTTTGACTGCAAACATCATGTCAATAAAATTTGTTGAAATGAAAAAAAAAAAAAAAAAAAAAAAATAAAATTTGTTTAAATTAAAAAAAAAAAAAAAAAAAAAAAAACAACATTAAGATGGATAAGACACAGTTTGCTGTATTTGCGAGATAAGTTTAGAATAAAAGTAACTAAAATGACAATAATCTACCATTCGTTACTATAGAGAACATGAAGATTCGTCATCTTCAGTCTCCGGAGACAGTAATAGTGGAAGTGATGATGAAGTTGTGGACAATATTGAGGTAAGGAAACATTTATGTTCTACTTTCTTTATTGAGTTGCCCAAAAGAAGCATATATACATATATATATATATATACAGTACGCGTCAGGTGGTTTGTTAGCCAAACACCGCCACATTGTTGGGGTCTATTTTACTAGCGTAATCCCCTACACTAGTCGCCTCCCGCCGGGTGGCGGTCGGTGTAAACACCCGTGTTGAAACACTGGCTGTTCTAATCCCCTACACTCGTGTGACACTCGTAACTCCGAGAGTGGATTAGCACAAATCAACCTGACGCGTACTGTAGATATACATTATTGAATATTCCCACTATCTAACCGAGGGGACACAACTCGTCAAAGACAACATCACATACAGCTGCACATCATACAGAGTATTTACATATATAGCATTGATAACTGAAATAACATTGGTAAAGGTTACTCGCTATGTTTACCAATGAATCCAGATATAGTTTGAATAACTATTTAACTATCAGTATTGATCTTAATCATTTACAAGGTTTATAAGAGCGAGAACCTGGTAACATTAATTTGGTCAAATTTGCGAGTTCTACGATCATTTTGACACGTTTAATATATATATATTAATAAATCACATTGCAAGACATTCTTCTAATCGTATGAGCACTGCCTAGACATATATGACTTAACCTGCATAAATAGGAAAGAGTTTAATTTAATCTTCTTTGATTTATTAGCTCTGCTACTTTTAGTGTCCATGGTAGCATTGCTTATCTGGATAGTACGTACTCATATTTGGGATAACATACATACGTAATTGACCAGTCCAGACCACCGTTAACAAATACACAGGCATTGTCGCTAACTACAGGTGTAAATAACATGTACAAACATATCACTATCGTCAGTCACAACTTGGATATCATCCTGCTAAGCTTACTTCTAATGCGTAGAATAGTGTTTGAATTTTTTAAAATGATCATTTTGAGAGCTACTGAAGCAATATATTTCCACTGTCGATCCCTACAAGTTATTACACTGACCGTAAACTTGACTTGCAATTGGCAATAGTGAGACTTCAACTAGCTACAAACTGTACGATGGAAGTCAATGCAGACAGGGACACACTACGGGTTTAAAGATACTAAAACGATTAAGGTAAAGGATGATTTACCGTCGATTAGTCCCACCGTTCGTTGATTGTGTGGTCACAAAATATCACGTCAAAATATGACGTTACATTTACGGAAAGGTAGGACTAATCGACGATCAATCTTAATTCATTTGCGTCGTTTTGGTATATCGAAATCGGCGTATTGATTCCCGGTAAAAACATCTACAAAAATAGCAATTATGATCAAACAATCGCCTGGTTATGATGACACTTAAATGGCACCTAGTAATGGATGCTATTACAGATCTGATCATTGTATTGTATTATACAGATAGATCCAGGCTTCCTGCCTAACGATGTTGTACTGATAGTGGAGGACCAGAGACTCCATGTTAACAGAGATCTACTGGTGTCAGTGTCACCTGTGTTCGAGGCCTGGCTTAAAAAGGAATGGCAGGGTGACCAACAAACAGAAAGTGGGAAAGTGGAGTTATCAATCCCGCGGAAATCATTGAAAGATATAACAACATTCTTAAAATGTCTTCTGCCTTCTTTCTCTGACAAAGTGTCAGGTAAATTATGGACTCATATTGACTACGTGCTCAAACATTCAGGGAGTATCACAAGTGTCAAAGAAAACAAACTTTTAACTTGATCTAGTTTCTAACCTCTTTGTTTTGGGAGATGGGCGATGGAATCTGTTCGCGAATTCATACTGCTGTCTTGTATATTTTATTTTTTAGGAAAAAGTATTTCAGCCATTAAACGGTAAGCAATAGAAAAGTGTCGTTATTAGAATGTCTATGTTAAAAAATTGCCTATGCTACGTATGTGTCTATGACAATAAACATGTTTTGTTTTACAGTGGAAACACTTGATATAGTACTGCCTTTGGCAGATGAATATCAAACAGAGTCCTTGCTATCAGAATGTTTCCATGTGATACGGCGACATATAGAATCTGTCTTCACGACGAATAGTGACATCAGCGCGGATCAAATTGTTAAATATCTGCATTTCATCGAGCAGTACGAACCCGACAACGACGACATTAAAACAGATATTGTTAGTATAGCGGCCTGCGAAAAAATGGAGAAACTTGAAGCAGTAGAGGAATTCGACGACATTGGAGAGGCCTTGCAACTGGAGATTGCTAAAAAGAGTTCCAAACTTCTGGAGGTTTTATTTATGTCCAGATTATCTGATATTGAACGTAAGTGTTTTGTTTCTTCTCTTTGACATATGAACAATAATTGCTATGTTCGTTAGCAACCGAAAAAAGGCTCGTGGTTGATTATTATGATTATACATGTTTTGGAAATATTTGGAAGGTACAAACAAGAAGTTCGAGTTTAATATTTTCTTCGTCAGTTGTATTAATTTTCTTTTGTTTTGTAGAGAAAATACATCGTAAAAAGCCATTTGGAAACGTACACCATGTTAATGCCTATTTTTTGCGGAAACGGAAAGATAGCGTACAGTTACTTCTAGAACAGACATTGAATCACATCAAGGATTTCGAGAAATCTGTTTCTTCTTATAATGTATCATCAACACCAATGGGAGAACTTCTGTTATGTCTTTCTGTCTCCGATACTTTAGAAATAAGTACAATTTATAACAAATGCATAACAAAACTATCCAGCATAAAAATTACTAATGACCAATTCAGAACGTGATGGAAGAAACTTTTCCGAACCGGTAGAAATGCTGACAACGAAGTCATCAATAAACATTTAACTAAACTATAAAATATATCAAAGTTTTGTACATATTTTCAATGTTGAGTTGTTCTCTTGTGCATTATACTACATCTTCTTTGGTTTGAATAATGAAAACGATGTATGTAATCCCTTTAAATAAATAATTTTCACATCTCTAGGCAAATGTAACTCCCTTAGTGTCAGATTAACAAAAATATAAATAACAATAGTATATCCCAAATATCTCATTTTGTAATACACACCAGATACCATATTTTCTTAGATAACATAATTTATTGCACTTGTTCATATTTATGTTTTATATTTATCCGGGTGATGACTGTTGTGATTACATCTGTATTTGAAACAAACAAGTAGTGGTGATTATCAGATGTTGATGTAGTTATCACAAAGAATTTTGTGATATTTTTTTAAGTGCTTTGAACTTCTGTTAATAGTTGCTAAATTTCAACATCAATTATCAGTTTACCATTGTGTATAATTTGTCATTCCTAAGGCTTGATTATATTCTTGATCATATTTACTCTACATATATCGTTTGTGACATTTGAGTTAAAAACCCCGTAGTGAAAACTGTGTATATCCTCTGGCAATTTACTTCGATACCTTTTTTGAAAGATTTTATGTTCCATTTTATTACGTAACCGGATTAATGTCACGGCCATCCTAATTGCCTAAAGGACACTGACCACGGCTGATTAATCTGCCAATGAGCGATATCTGTCAATCATAATTCTGTAATTTTATTGTATGTACATTATTTATGCATGAAATATTTTATTTGTAAGTCAGTTAGGTCTCCGACTTTGTACGGAACACAACGGCTATATTCTGGACACTCCAGAATAGCCATCTGTCAAGTCAAAGTTATCATCATTAAATTCCAAAGTTCAACTTCAACATTTTCTTACGTCATCTTTACTTCTTGACAAAACGTACGAAGTTTCCGTATGTTATATTTGTGTTGATTTATTTTACTGAGACTCGATTTCAAAATAAGTGATCAAGAACTACATAACTTGTCTAAACCGAATGTCATCGGCACGAGCCGGAAAAGGCAGGTTTCCGAATTGTAAGGTTTTCATACATGTACCTATATTTAAAAAGGAAAATAATACATACAATAGAGCCAGAATTAAATCAATATTATGATTACAATTAATCAACAGGCTTATGCATGTTCACATCTGGCACACAGTGCTTATAATTACATCTTGATGTATATCATGATTTCTTTTCCTCGATATTGAAATATGCTATGTGCTTCATAAATATAAAGCTTAAAAATGTATATGGTAATTTACAATGATTTCACGAATACGAATATTAAAACATATGTATTTCTTCCAAGAAGCAAGAACCCCATAATGTGGACCACGGTGATTTTTGTTGTGTTTACTTTGATAAATGATAAACTGTACATAGTTAATTTACTGTTGTGTTATTTAGAGGCTGCTATTGCAAATTTATATATATGTACTAAATGTGTTATATACGTTTATAGACCTTTGTATTAAGTTGTGGAATGTAATGCATGACCAGTTGTTTATGGTGATAGATTCAAACAGAATAAACTTTTATGTTCGAATACCTTTCCAATCAGACAAAAGTCCGCGTACCAAAACAATTTATGTACTCTCGGTACATCAGTTTTATATACATGAATGTAATGGAACTGGGTTTATAGGCAAATTATGGGTTATCCTTAAAATGTATAGCAATGATAAAAAATGTATTACGTATAACAATTTGATGTCCTAACGTGTTTTAATGGAGAGAGGAATTTTACAAGGGCGTCACTCTCTGCCAAAATGTATCTGATTTCATCAATGAATTATTAAATGAAATCAAAATATGTGGCAAAGGCACAGCGGATTGTTGATTTAAAAGCTGTTATACCCACTCAAGCGGACGACCTGTGTCTTTTAAGTACAAATCATCACAGTTTGCAAGAAATGGTAAACATATGTGAGGTGATACAATATACAAACACACATATGTCAAATCAACACATGAGGTAAATAAGAACATACTACACCTGTGTATCAACAGGTTGATGTGTTACCATTGAACACAGGTATATATACAACACAGAAAATTATCGTTATGAGGACAATATAGTAATAAACATTTTTTTGTCCACATATGAGGTACAATATATTAAACAACAAGCTATACCAGACATCATTACAATATACAAAACACACAGGTATGATACATCAACACTACTGGATATACAACAAAAAACATATGAGACAATATTTAAAAATATACACAACACACATAAGTGTTACAACTACACACAGGTTGAGGTACAAATATTATAGCACACATTGTATTTTGAGGTATGAGGTACAATATACATATATAATTATAATCAATATAGTGGAATGCATCTTTAATTATCATGAGGTACCATATCATTTTGTATTCAGGTATAATAACACATTTAGGTATTTTAGGTAAACAATTATGGTTAGAATTCAATATACAATATTATAACACACAGGTATGAATAACATACAATTAGCCTTTGGTTTTATTACAAATAGTGATTTATAGGAGTTCAGATTAAACACACATGTAGGTACAATATACAACACACAGGTATGAGAGTACATTTAAAACAGGTATACATACGAGGTTAAATCTCACACACAATTATAATTATAGGTACAATATACAATACACACAGTTATGAGGTACAATTTACATGTAACAGGTATTCTTAATGGGTAATCTTCATATATACAACACACAGGTATGGTTACAACACACAGTTTATTACAAATACTTGTATGTATAAAATATACAACACACAGTATGATGTATAATATACAACACACTGTGATATGAGGTACAATATACAAGACCACACACGGTATAGGAGGTTACAATATACAACACAGCAGGCAAAAGCTACAATATACCAACACACAAGTTTGAGGTACCAATATATAACTACACACATGTATCAGTGACACTACTAAACAAGCGACACAGGGTATAGAGGTACAATATACAACACACAGGTATACAACACACAATATACAACACACAGGTTCGAGGTACAATATACAACACACAGGTATGAAGGCTACAAATACAACACACAGGTATGAGGATACAATATACAACACACAGGTTATGAGGTACATATACAACACACAGGTATGAGGTATCACAGGTACAATCAGGTAATATACAACACCAGGAAGGGTGTAGGTGATTAGCAGTTATGCACATATGTTAAGACACAGGTATTGAGGTACAATATACAACACACTAGGTATTGGAGGTACAATATTACAACCACACAGGTATGAGGTACAATATAACAACACACAGATGTATTGATAGGTACAAATATACAACACACAGGTATGAGGTACAATATACAACACCACTCGGTATGAGGTACAATATACAGTCACACACAAGTGTATGAGTACAATATACAACACACAGGTATGAGGTACAATATACAAACACACAGGTATGATCTACAAAATGTACAAACAAACAGGTATGAGGTACAATATACAAACACACAGGTATGGAGGCTACAATAACAACACAAAGGTATGAGGTAACAATATCAACAAACACACAGGTATAGAGGTAGTACAATATTACAACACACAGGTATAAGGTTTACAATATACAACACACAGGTCATGAGGTACCAATATACAACACACAGGTATGAGGTACAATATATCAACACACAAGGTATGAGGTTACAATATACTAAAACACAGGTATGAGGTACAGGTACAAATATACAACACACATGTATGAATGACATATATACAACACACAGGTATAAGCGGTACAATATACAACACACAGGTATGAGGTACAAATGTACAACACACAGGTGTGAGGTGTACAAAACACAATATACAATGTACACACACAGGTATGAGGTACAATATACAACACACAGGTATTAGGATAGTACAATATTACAACACAAAGGTATGAGGTACACTCATACAACACACAGGTATGAGGATCACAATATACAACACACAGGTATGAGAGTTACAATATACAAACACACAGGTATAGGTACAATATACAACCCACAGGTATGTACACAACACACAGGTACAATATACACACAAACAGGTATGGAGGTAACAATATACAACACACAGGTTTGAAGGTTACAATATACAACACACATGTACAGATGACACATTATACAACCACACAGGTATGAGGTAACACATATATACAACCACGCACCAGGTCATGAGGTACACTATACAACACACACAGTATGCAAGGTACCAATATACAACACACTTAGGTATGAAGGTACAATATAACAGTACAACAAGACACCAGGTATGAGGTACAAATATACAAAAAACACTAGGAATATAGGTACCAAATAATACAATCACACAGGTATTGATGTACAATATACAACACACAACAGGTATTAGGTACATATATACAACACAGTCAGGTATCGAGGAGGGTACAATATACATAACACACAGGTATGAAGCCTCCTAATATACAAACATACACAGTATATGAGGTACAATATACAACACACACGGTATGAGGAGACAATATACAAAACACAGGTATGAGGCTACTCATATACAACACAACACTACTAGTGAGGTACAATATATGGAGTACCACAGGTATGAGGTACAATATACAACACACACAGGTATGAGGGTAGGAACTATAGCAAAACACAGGTATAAAGGTACAATATACAACACACAGGTATTAGGTATCATATAAACAACACACAAGGTAGTGTGGTATCGATATACATAATACAGGTGATGAGGTACAATATACAACTAGACACAGGCGTATGAGGTCTTATATTAGACATATGTACCACGGTACAATATTACAACGACACAGGTAGGAGGTATACAATATACAACACATCACAGGTATGAGAGGTAAATGAGGTATTCACAAACACACAGGTATGAGGTACAATATACAACACACAGGTATGAGTACCAATAGGTACAACACACAGGTATGAGGTACAAATATACAACACACAGGATATGAGGTTACAATATACGACACACACAGGTATGAGGGTACAATATACAACACACAGCGTGTTGAGATACAATATACAAAACACAGGTATGAGGTACAATATACAACACACAGGTATATGAGGTACAATATACAACACACAGGTATGCAGGTACAGTATACAAATCCACAAGGTATGAGCATGATATTAAAATAGGGTATGAGGCGTTACCATTATATCAACACACAGGTTTGAGTTACAATATAACAACGCACATGGTATTACAGGTACAATATACAAACACACAGGTAAACAGAATCACAGTAAAACAGATATACTAGGCACATAGGTACGCTCAGAACAATATACAACACACTCACTAATGAACGGTTCTCAATATACAAAAACATAGGTACTGAGGTAACGCAAATACAACACACAGGTATGAGGTACAATATACAACGTAAACACAGGATGTATGAGGTACAATATAGCAACACAACAGGTATGAGGTAACAATATACAACAACAACAACAGACATATGAGGGTACAAATATCCAACACACAGGGTATGAGCATACACATATACAAACACACACAGCTATGAGTGTTCAAAATATACAATCAACACAGGTAATGAGGTACAATAACAACACACACACAGGTCTAAATATACAACGCACAAGTATAAAGGTACAATATATATACAAACAAACTGGTATGAGGTACAATATACACAAACACAGGTAGGAGGTACAATATACAACACACAGGTATAAAAACAGTACAATATTTATAACAAAACACACACAGGTATGAGGTACACATTATACAAACACCCAGATATGAGCTACAATATACAACACACGGTATGAGGTACAATATACAACACAAAGTATTCGACGGTACAATATACAACACACAGTGTATTAGGTACAAGTACAACACACAGATAATGAGATACAATATACAACACAATGATGACAAGGTACGACATACAAACACACAGGTATTGAGTGTACACAATATACAACGCAAAGGGTATGAGGTACATATGATAGCACATTATAGGTAGGGAGGTACAATAGTACAAGCAAATAGTTATAGTGGTTCAATATACAAGTCACAACAGGTAGGAGACAACTATTATACAACACTCAGGTAGGATGGTACAATATACAACAATAGTACAAGTAGACATTTGCAACACAAGGTCTATGAGGTACAATTATACATACAACACAGGTTCGAAGGCTTACAATTATAATCAACACACATGTTTGATGTACATTATTACAGCACAACACACATGTATACTATGTACAAGATATACAAACACACAGGTGTATGAGGTACAATTATACAACACACACGGTAGACAAGTAGCATTATACAACACACAGTTCATTACGTACATTCCTACAACACGAAGCTATTAGGTTCAGTATACACATACATAGGTATGAGGTACAATATACAACACACAGGTATAAGTACAATTTAACAACACGCAGCTTATAAGGTTTCATATACAACTAAGAGTGTATGAGGTACAATACACACACAACAACTCACCAGTATGCCGGTAACAATATACAGAAACAATCAAGTATGAGGTACAATATAAAAACACTACAAGTAATATTGAAGCTACAATAAAGTACAACAACCACAGGTATGAGGTACAATATACGACACAACACAGATATGCACGCTACAATATATAACAACACCCAGGTATGGAGTTACAAAATATCGAAACACACAGATAATTCGCTACAATATACAACACAAACCCCCAGGCTATTAATGGTTACATATACTAATAACCACATTAATTATTAGGTACGATATACAAAATACCTTTATATATTATACAATCAATCCACACGCACAATTAAATATGTTCACAATCTACAACACATCTAACAGCAGGTAAAGATGAACAAAATACAGCACATAATGTATGAGGTACAATAATAGCAACACACAGTTAGTGAGGTTCAATATTACAACACACGGTAGGAGGGACAATATACAACACCAAGGTATTCATTAACAATTTACACACAGCAGACTATGAGGTACAATATATCAACACAATCAGAGTATGAGGACTACACTATAACAACACGAGGTTCGAGGTACAGATATACAACACACATTATGATGACAATATACAACACACAGGTATGAGAGGTACTATATACAACACACAGGTATGATGTATCAATATACAAAACACACAGGGTGAGGGGGGTTATAGAGATACAATATACAACCACAGGTATTTCAGGTACAGTATAAACAACACACAGGTATGAGGTACAAATACAACACACAAGGTAGAAGTACAATTTACGACGACACAGCTATGAGTTTCAATATACAATACATAGGTATGAGGTTACAGATATACAACACACAGGTATGGAGGTACAATATATCAACACACAGGTAATTAGGTACAATATACAACATCACAGGTATGAGGGTACAAATATACAACACAGATGGGCCGTCAGGCATAAAGGTACAATATACAACACACAGGTAGGAGGACAATAGGTCTACAACACCCACTGGTACTGTGCCGTAGAATATTTTACCGACACAACACCAGATTTGAGGTTACCAATATATACAAACACCACAGGGATACAGAGGACTACAAATATTCCAAAACACACAGGGTGTGTGGTACAATTACATAAAACACAAGTAATAGGTTCTACTTATACAACAAACATAGGTATGAGGGTACATATATACAACACACAGGGTATGAGGTACAATATACAACAACCACACAGGTATGAGGTACAATATACAACACACAGGTCTATGGAGGTACAATAACTAAAAACAAACACAGTATGAGGTTACAATATACAAACACACAGGTATATAGGTTACTCAATATATAAACACACAGGTATGAGGTTCGATATACAACACCACAGGTATTGTAGGTTTACAATATACAACGACCACTAGGAGTATGAGGTACAATATATAACACAAGTGTATGAGGTACAATATAACAAACCAACACAGGTGATGAGCGGTACAATATACAACACCACTTTGTATGAGGTTAAATATACAGAACACACAGGTGATGAGGTACAATATACAACACAACCAGGTTTTAGGTACAATATAAACAACACACAGGTCATGAGGTACAATATACAAACACACAGGTTAGGGAGTGTCAAATATTAGGCCCACATATTGTATGAGGTTACAATATACAAACACACCACATATGAGGTACAATATACAACACACAGGTATAAAGGTACAATATACAACACACAGGTATTAAGGTACAATAATATCAAACAACACACGTAGATAGATGTACAATATAAACACACACAGGTATAGTAGGTTAGGCAATTTATACAAACACAGGTTTTGAGGTTCAATATTACAAAAAAACATAGTTTATGGTATGATTGGACACAGATATGCAACCTCGAACAGGTATAGAAGGTTACAATATTACAAACCACACGAGGCTTTGTGTGTAAACCAATATCAACACACACAGGTATGGAGGTACAAATATACCAAACACAACACCGGTATTAGGTTACAGTATTACAACCACTCACGGTCATGAGGTTAACAAGATAACAAAACCAACACAGGTATGAGTTGCATATTTACATAAACCACAGCTATGAATTCATAAATATACGAAACGCCAAGAGGTATGAGGTTACAATATACAACACACAGGTAGGAGCGTTTAAATATACAACACTTAGGGTATGAGATACAAGTAAACCACAACTCAGTATGAGGTTACCATTATAAATCACACAGGTAGGAGGTACCAATATTACAACACACACAGTAATAACTAGTACAATTTAACATCTATACAAGCGACCCTGAACACACAGTATAAACCAAAAACACGGAGAACATGGTTGGGAAGTACTTTATACAACACACAGGTTTGATGTACAATTTACCAATTACTCACAGCTTTGAGGTTCCAATATTACAATACAGCTGGTTTATGAGGTACAAATAATACAAATCACAGGTATGAGGTACAATATAACAACAACACAAGGTATGGAGGGTAAAAATTATACAACACACCAGGTATGAGGTACAATTATACAACAACAACAGGTCATGAGGTTACAAATTATACCAACACACAGGTCTATGAGGACACATTATACCAACAATCACATGACTATAAAGGTTACAACGATAACAACCACACAGGTATGAGGTCTCATATATTACAAAAACATAGGTATAAGCTACAATATACAACACACAGGTATTGAAGGTAAATATACAACACACAGGTATAAGTTACAATTTTTACATTACACACAAAGGCAATATTGAGGTACACCAACTATACAAACACACAAGGCATAAGCTACTATTATACAACGACGACAGTTTTTGATAGGGTAACCAATATAAAATCACAACACATTGTATGATTGACAAATATTTGCAACCACAACAATGATATGAGCGTACCAATATATCAAAAAAACACAGGTAAAGGGTTGAGGTACAATTTACAATCACACAAAGCGTATTAGGTACAATATAACCCAAAACTCACGAGAGGTAATGTAGTACTGATATACCAAACACCTCAGGTATGAGGTTTACCCAAGTATTAACAACAAACAGGTATTATGTTTACAATAATACCTAAAGGCGACTGCTATGAGGTACAAATATTACAATACAGAGGTATCTGAGGCTACAATATACAAAAATAACACAGGTATGAAGGTTCTAATATTACATAACACAGGTAATGGGGTTACCAAATATACAAAAGTACACAGGTATTGAGGTATCTTTTATACCAAATCACCACTGGCCCATAAGGCTACCAACTTACAAACACACAGGTAAGAGGTTTTCATATACACAACCACGACCAGGCATCGAGGTAGCAGTCTAACTACACATCAGGGTATGATGTTACAATACATACACATACACAGTATGAGAGTACGAATATACCACACACAGGTATATAAGTAACAATTTAACCAACACAACAGCTAAGAGAGTTTCAATATACAATACAAGTGGTATAGGTTACAGTGATACAACAACACCAGGTATAGACGTAAAATTTACTTCATAACCCACCCACAGGTATGGAGATAACAATTAGTAACAAACACACAACGCTGCTCATTGAGAGTTTCAATATTACAATACAGAGCCATGAGAGGTTACACATATACAACCACCCACAGGTACTGATGGTAAAAATATACAAAACACACCTGGGTATGAAGGTACCAATATTACACATACATAGGTATGAGGTATACAAATTACAATAGACACCACACAAGGTAAGAGAGTACAATATTTTCAAAAACTACACACGGTATTGAGGATACAATATACAACTACCCACAGGCATGAGGGTTACAATATTTACAACCACCACAGGTATCGATGCTTTAACAATATTAATCACACAAAGGTAGGAAGGTACAAATATCCAAACCTCACAGGTCATAGGAGGTACAATTATTAACAAACTCACAGGTTTGAGGTTTTACAATATTACCAACACACAGCTATTAAGGTAGGCAATATACATAAACACCCAGGTTATTGAGGTACTTATATCCTACAACAAAACCAGTTTGAGGTACATATATACTCAAAACTACAGGTATAAAGTTACAATATTCAAAACCACAAGGAATTAGCTACATATATATAAAACACACAGGGTATATGTGTATCGATATTACAATACACAGGTATGGAGGTTACAATATACATCACACTATGGTTTGAGGTACACAGATATCCAAAACCACAGGTATGAGGTACAATAGACATTATCACCATCAAGGTATGGAAGCTAAAAAATACAACACACAGGTAAAACACACATTATACAAAAAACACAGGTATTGTGGTACATATCATTACTTACAACACAGGGTATTGGAGGTACAATATACAACAGAACACAGGTATGAGCTTACACAATATACAATCACACAGATATTAGGTAACTTAAATATAAGAAACACACAGGTGGTGTGGTACGATATACTAAAATACAGGGTAGGAGGGTTTCTATATACAAACCCCTCTCAGGTATGAGTTTACAATATAATAACGCAAACAGGTATTAGGTACTATCAGTAAAAAACCAAACAGGTATGAGGTCTTTACGTTATGAAATTACACAGGTAGGGAGTAACAATTATTTACAACACACAGGTATGAGTTACATATATTACAAAACAGGCACACCGGTATGAGGTTTTCAATATATAACACACAGGATATGCGACGGTACAAATATTATCACTGACTTACGGAGGTACAATATACCAAACACACAGGTTCGAGGTTTTCAAATTTACAACCACCCCCACAGGTGTGAAGTACTACAAATAATAACAAACACAACAAGGTTATGATGTACAATATACCACACAGAGGTTTCGAAGAGTACAATATACACAACAACAATGGTTATGATGTAACAATATAAAACACACAGGTATGAGGTATCAATATACAACACACAGCTATTAGCGTACATTATACAAACCACAGGTTGGAGGGTACTAAATACAGCACACAGGTATTAAGTTTTACAGTTTTCAACACAAAAGGTTTGGAGGTTACATATACAATACATCGTTATTAAAAGGGTCTATTACAACCCACCACAAGCTATAAGGTTTTCAAAATACCCAATTATATAATTAAGTAAGAGGTATAATATACAAAAACAAACAGAGAATGAGGTAAATATTATAACAACACCACAGGTATGAAGGTAACAATATACAACACACAGGTATGTGGCTACAATTTAAACACAACAGGAATTAGGTACAATATTACAATCACCACAGGTATTAAGTACATTTTACTATCAACACAAGCTATGAGGTTCAATATGCAATACCGAGGTATGGCGTACAATATATCTTAAACGACACAGGTCATGAGCTACAATATAGCATCACACTAGGTATTGAGCTACAATATACAACACACACAGGTCATTGAGGTACAATATAACAACACACCAGGCATAATGACATACAAATATTCAACACACAGTATATAAAGGTGACAATATACAAACACAACAAGTATTGAGGTTACAATTATACAATCACACAAGGTATAGAGCATACAATAAACAAAAACAAACGGTATACTGTGGTTACAAATATGCAACACACAGTCTATGAGGTACCAATATATAAAACACAGAAATTGTTACCATATACAAACACACAGTATAATGTTTAAAAATTATTTAGCCAACACTAAACAGGTATGAGATACAACATACATGGGAGGGAAGGTAGATCTTTTTTAACAATATACAACACACTGGTATGACGGGAACTAAATTACAAAAAAACACAGCTATGAGGTAAATCAAAACATATACATATACTCGGGTATGAGAGGTTACAATATTACAACACATCATGTATGAGGGTACAATATACAACAAACACAGGGTATAAAGTTACCAATATACAAACACACACGGTATTTGGTGCATATATAATACACCACACTGGCGTATTTAGGTACAGTATAACAAACCACACAAGATATAGAGGTTACAATATTAACAACACGACAGGTATAATCTCTACCCAATTATTACAACTCACAGCTATGAGGTTCAATAATACAATACAGAAGTGTTATGAGTTTACAAATTACAACACACATGTATGAGCTTACAAATATAACAAAACACACAGGTATTGTGCTACAATATACAACACAACAGGTATGTGGTTACATTTAATACAACAACACATGGTTGAGGTACTAATATCCTACAAGTATGACGTGATCTACGAGACCACAACACAGCCTACAGTTATACTAATCACACAAAGTATGTACATTTTCACAACAACACAAGCTTTGATGCTTCATCATATATACACAATATGACAGTATACCACACACAGGTATGAAGGTACAATATACAACACGACTGTAGGTAATGAGGTCCACAGGTAATGAGGTACAATATACAACACACAGGGTATAGCAACAATATACAAAACACAGGTATAATGTAACAATATTAGTAGGTATGAGTACAATACTTTACAATCTACATCATTTTGCGATGACAACACACACAGGTAATCATTAGGTGATTATCACAGACACACAGGTTAAAAGGGTACAATCATATGAACTAACACAGCAGGTATGTTAGGTAGCAATAATACAATACACAGGTATTACCGTTCAGTTGAGCCAGAGACAGCAGGTATGAGGTATTGCAGATATTACAAAACTCAGGTATCAACAGAGTAGGCAATTTAACAACAAACAGCTATTAAGGTTCGAAAATATCAGAAGAATCCAATGAGTGTAATGAGTGTAATACATGAATGATACATATACACCAGAACAGGTTATGAGGTCAAATTATACGAACGATCACATGAGTATGTAGGTGACATAATACTGACAAACACCACAGGTATGTAGTTACAAATATGAACGAATGCGCACCAGGCATTAAGTATAGGCCATATCACATACGACACAGAGGTAAAGAATGTTCACATATACAACAACACATGATGCATATAGGTAACATGTATACAAACCACCAAGGGTAATAGAGTAAGGGTCAATGTTTATTTTATACCAACATGCTCTCCACATGTATATAGATACAAATTTACAACACAGTAAACAGCTATTGTTAGGATTCAATAATAGCGCATACAGAGGTTATGAAAGGATACATATATACTAACACACAGTATGAGGTTAGAAAAATGCAATATACAGACACTTTATGTAATGATGTTCAATATACTAACCACACAGGGTAACTCGTGGTACAGATACTACACACACACATGGTATGCAGGTACACATACACTAACAGATCAGGCAAGAGGTTACATATAATAACAACACAACACAGTATGAGGTATGGCAATATACAACAACACATGGTATTAGGTACATATTACAACAGATGAGGCTCTCAGAGCTACCTAATATACAGACAACACAGGTAAGAAGTAGACACATTTAACTATACGAGCACAGTGTATATAGTACAATTTATGCAGACGACACATTTTAGTGAGGTAGCATAATAACAACACAAGATCCGTACACTTCAAGCATACAGGATCCTATCACTCACATGGGTAATGGAGTACAATATACAGAGCATAGGTTTGTAGTGTAACAATATAACAGATCAATGCACATGTATGATGGAACAATAAGTCAACACACAGAGGTATTGAGGGTACAATACTACAATATTACGACATACAGGTATGAGGCTACGAATATACAAGCACAGCATGGTGATGAGGTACAATATAAGCAAGCACACGAGGTATTAGAGTACCTTAGTATAGCAGACATCAATCAGTGAATTAGAGTGACCATAATACATCACAACAAAGGTTATATAGTTAGCTATTAACACAAACACCCAGGCATGGAAGTTCAAATATACACATACAGGTATTAGTACAATATCAAAGGTACAGTATGAGTGTACGAACATAAAATAGACAGATATAGAGGGAAAATATACGAACACACAGGTATGAGTTACAATAGGTAACGCAAAGGGTAGGAGGTACATATATACAACACACAGTGAAAGGGTTCAATATAACAACAGACTAGGTATAACAGGCACATATAGTACAACAACACAGAGACAATAAAGGTGACCAATTTCACAACACTACAGGTTGTAAGAGGGTACAATATTACAACACACAGGCATGAAGGTAAACAGATATATCAAGCGACCAGCCAGGTATCCAGGTACAATAGACAACCACACTATTTTATGACATGACACCTACACACAGGTAATACAGTAGACATCCATTTATCAACACACATGCTATGAGGTTTCAATAAACCATAACCAGATGTAGTAATGAGCGTAGCAATTAACTAACATACACAAAATACAGCTATCAGGTACGAGTATACAAACACACAAGTATGAGGATATACCAGATTTACAACACAGCAAGCTATGAGAGGTAGCAATACATACCTGACAATAGGCTATTGATAGCAGATAGTATCAGACGACTTACAGAGAAGTGTAGTGTTAAACCTACATACACACACACAGGTATGGAGGTACAATATACGCAACACACTAAGTATGAGTCTACAATAATGACAACACACAGGCATAAGGGCCAAATACTCAAGACAGTTATAGGAGCGTACAATATCACAACACACAGGGTATGAGTGTACAATATACACACACACAGGTGATGAGGTAGTAAAAAAACAATATATCATACACACTAGAGTATCTAGCTACAGTATACAACACGACAGTTATGCAAGGGTAAGGTGGTTGGGGGGGGGGGGGGTATAAAGGGTTTTTTTTATTAAAAAAATGGTATTGAATGGTAGCAATATGCAACACAAAGGTATCAGGTATAATATAGCAAAACAGAGCTATTACGAGTTTAGTAATAATATACAACTCATAGGTATAGAGGTAAGATAAATCACACACAGGTGATGAGGTATCAAAATATATCAAAACAAACACAGGTATAAGTATGCATGAAGCCACACACAAGGCGACTAGGTATATAAGGTACAGGCATATAACAACACACATGGCATACGAAGTGACGATATTACAAATATGTACAGTATGAGGTACAAGTATACAACACCAGTGTATGAGTAATATAAAGCAACACAACAGGTCATTAGGTAGCAGTATAACAAACAGCACAGGTATGAGGTATCTAATAGTACAACTACACCACAGGTATGCGCTGTACGCAATACTACAAATCACACAGAGTATAAGGTTCTAATATACAACATACACATGTATAGAGGTACACTTATTGACAACACTTCTCGGCATAAAGGTTGAAAAGTATGATCAAGCACACATGTGTATGTAGCGTTACAATATATACGAATCACTATAGATATGAGGTAGCGATTATATCAACCCACTTAGGTGTGAGTGTAGCAATATATGAAGCACGACACAGTGTAAGTAGGTATACAATATATCAACACACCGTAAGAGGCCTAGACACATATACAAGGCTTACATGTATGTAGTATACTAATATACGAACACACAGGTTTATTACGGTACGATATTACAATACACATGGTATGAGCTACAAAATATAGACACACACAGTCAAGAGAGTACAACTAATCAGATCACTTCAACACAATCGGATGAGTGTAGGTACTAATAACAGCCACACTAACAGATATGAACGTTTACAATATAGGATCACAGTATGTATGAGGGTAACAAAAATACATCACACACAGGTCGAAGATAATCAATTTTAATCAACACAATAGGTATGAGGTAGCGACAATATAAAACACATGGTATAGATGGTACAGTAATATCAACACACAGGGTTTCGTAGGTAGCTAGATATACAACACACAGCGTATAAGAGTACAAAAATACTAACTGCAACAGCAGGAGATAGAGATAACACATAATAAGCAACATCCATGACACTAGTGTATGAGAGTAGCAATATACGAACACATCACAGGTAGTGAGGGTAGCAGATATACAGCGACACAGAATATTAGGTCCACGTATATTTCAGCACAACAGCAGGTATGAAGGTAGCAATAATAATTAACTAAGCAGACACTAGCAGAGTAAGAAGAGTCGACTAATTTACATAACACACAGATATAAACGATAATCAATATACAATACCATACTAGTATGATGGTACGACATGATACAAAGACACTCCAGGTATGATGGTGTACAATATACAAGCGACACAGGTATCGAGGTATCAATATTCAACAATCGCAGATGACAGCAGTATGAGAGTACACATGATATACGATACACACATGGTATAAGGAACAATATACACATATCACAGAATTTGAGTACATAGTACAATGTATAGGTGACACACAGGTATGAGGTACAATATACAACACACAGTGAATGAGGTTCGAGTATACAACATCAGTAGGTATTGAGGTACAATATACAACTAACTCTGGCATGTTATGGAGGTACAATATACAACACACAGGTAATCGAGTACGGTACGACATATACAACACACAGGTATGAGGTACAATATACAAACACACATTCATAACATGCTAGGTACATATAGTCCAACACACAGGATGTATGAGGGTACAATATAGCTTAACACACAGGTATGAGGTACAATATAACAAACAATAGGTTCGAGGATACAATTAATACAACACACATGTATGAGCTTACAATATACAACAACACAGGTATGAGGTAGCCATATATCAACATAACACACAGGTATGATGGTACAATAATTACAAACACACAGGTATGAGGTACAATATACAAGTATCACACAGGTATAATGTAACAGTATAGTTATATACATACACACACAGTATAGGATTGTACAATAACTACAACACACACGAGTAAATGAGACTACAATATGATCATAGCAACACAGGTATGGAATGGTTACAATTATAGCAACACACAGGTATGAGGTATCAACAATATACATAACACACAGTTATGAGGTACAATATACAAAAAAAAAAACCCACACAGGTATGTAGGTAACAATATAACAACACAGCAGGTATATGAGTACAATATACAACACACAGGTATTAGGTGTCACTATATAATACACAACAGGTATCGAGGTACAATATACAACACACAAGTCTATATGAGGTTACAATATATACAAACACACAGGTTATGAAGGTACAATATACAACACACAGGTGTGCTATGGAGCTCTACAATATTACAACACACAGGTATATGGAGGACACGATATTGCAACCTCAGGTATGAGTCTACAATGATACAATCACACAAGGTATATTAGGTATACAATATAAACAACACATCAGGTATGGCGAAGGTACGAAAATATACAAACAAGCATCTATCTTATGATATGTACCAAAAATCCAACAACTAGCAGCTTTATAGCAGTATCACATGAAACTCAACACACCACAAGTTTAAGGGGTTTTTCATATAAGAGTAGCTAGGTTTAGCAACAACGACAAGTATAAGCTACATCTATACTAACTAACACATCGAGCTTATTGGGAGTAAGACTAATAGTACAACAAAGGTATGCGAGAGTACATATATATACAAACACAGAAGGTATTGTATGTGAAATATATTCTACACGACAGTTAATGTATGTACCAATTATTAGCAGATCACTTACAGGTTATGAGTGTAGATCAATATAACAACACACAGCGAATATAATGTGTAACTACACTAAACAACACACAGGTTATGAAGGTTAGGCAAAGTATACGAATATCACACAGTATAAGTACAATTGATACAACACCCTGAGCTACTGAGTGTTCATATATATAATACTGTTATCAGAGAGTGTGATGGTACAAACATATAATCTACAAAATCGCAGGTATTGTAGGTAACAAATATTTGCATTAGCGACACAGCAGTTTATGTCAGAGATACATAAATTAGCATTCGACAGCTCCTACGAGGTATATAGGTATCACATATACGAAAACACCACAGGATATGTTGGAGGTACGATAATGACCAATTTTAGCAGGTATCGTATGTAGCAATATAGGCAACTAACACAGGTATCGAGTTACAATATGACATTGGACGCACGAGGTATTGAGGTACAATATGACAGCACACTACAGGTTATGAGGTACAATATTGACCAGCTATTGTTTGTAGTTTTTTCGCGATGGTACAATATACATACACATCAGCAATACTTTCCATGATATGAGGGGCAATTTACAGACATCTACATGTATGAGTAAGTACCATATATACGATTACACACAGGTATGTAGGTACAAGCATAGAACTAACACAGGTCGAAGCTATCAATATACAACAACACATGGTATGAGGTACAATATATACCTCACCCGATATGAGGATAGCATATACAGCACACAGGTATGAGTTTAATCACATAATACAACACACAGGTATTGAGGTACTAAATAATACAACACACAGAGTATACTCGGTAGGTCATGATCATATTTTTATTGCATCATCTTACAGGTATTGAGGTTACAGATATACAACACACAGGTATTGAAGGATACAAATATCACAACACAACAGGATATAGAAGTTACAAGTATACATCACACACAGGTATGAGGGTTAGACTAGATATACAACAAACTCATGATGAGGTTACAAAGTGGTACAACATACAAGTGTTATGAGGATTACAAGTTAACAACACGTGTATGATGGTAACAATGTATACAACTGACAACGACCATAGTATGAGGTAACGATATAGCTGAACACACAGATATGGAGGATATTATATACAGAACACACAGGAGTAGTGAGGTAGACAATATACAAACACACAGCTTCATTACGGTTAAAATATACAGACACTACAGGTGCTCTAGAGTTTCAATTTACTCAACAGCTCAGCTATAAGTTGGTTCAATATCATAATTAAATGGTGTATGGAAGTACAATTTATCAAACACACAGGTGGGTATGCAAGGTAAGTACTAATAGTGCAAACCACCACAGGTATGACCAGGTACAATATACAATAGCATCACGGTCATTTAGGCTTGAGAGACAATTATACAACATCAGAGGCAGGATAAGGGTACCAATTATACAACACACACAGGTGTGATTCAAGTTAACAGATCTTTTAGACACACTAGGTCTGAGGTACACAATACATCACACAGGATATTAGGGTACGATATACGATACAACAGGTTGATGACGGTGCAATATTATCAACACACTAATGATATACAGAGTACAGGTTTACAACACACAGGTATGTATGTAGTAGGGAGAAAGAGGTATCATCGATGTATGATTATCAGGGTAGATACAATATACAACACACATAGGGTATGAGAGGTGAACAATATACAACACACAGGTAGAATAGTAAGTACAACTATACAACACACAGGTATGAGGTACGCAATGATACAAACATCAGAATCAGTAAGATACAACTATACAACATCACACAGGTATAGCAGGATGACAATAGATACAACACACAAGTATGTAGGTAAATATACAACACATCATGGTATAGATGGTTTCGAATATACAACACACATAGGGTTAGGAGGTACAATATACAACACACAGGGTGTATAAGTACTCGAATATACAACACACAGGTATGAGGTACAATATACAATATACAAAACACCACAGCAGTATGAGTACAATATACAACACACAGGTATGAGGTACAATATACAACACACAGGTATGAGGTACAATATACAACACACAGGTATGAGGTACAATATACAACACACAGGTATGAGGTACAATATTACAACACACAGGTATGAGGTACAATATACAACACACAGGTATGAGGTACAATATACACAACACACAGGTATGAGCTACAATATACAACACACAGGTATGAGGTACAATATACAACACACAGGTATGAGGTACAATATACAACAACACAGTATGAGGTACAATATACAACACACAGGTATAAAGGTCACAATATACAACACACAGGTATGAGGTACAATATACAACACACAGGTATGAGGTACAATATACAACACACAGGTATGAGTACAATATACAACACACAGGTATGAGGTACAATATACAACACACAGGTATGAGGTACAATATACAACACACAGGTATGAGGTACAATATACAACACACAGGTATGAGGTACAATATACAACACACAGGTATGAGGTACAATATACAACACACAGGTATGAGGTACAATATAAAACACACAGGTATGAGGTACGATATAAAATACAGGTATGAGGTACAATATACAACACACAGGTATGAGGTACAATATACAACACACAGGTATGAGGTACAATATACAACACACAGGTATGAGGTACAATATACAACACACAGGTATGAGGTACAATATACAACACACAGGTATGAGGTACAATATACAACACACAGGTATGAGGTACAATATACAACACACAGGTATGAGGTACAATATACAACACACAGGTATGAGGTACAATATACAACACACAGGTATGAGGTACAATATACAACACACAGGTATGAGGTACAATATACAACACACAGGTATGAGGTACAATATACAACACACAGGTATGAGGTACAATATACAACACACAGGTATGAGGTACAATATACAACACACAGGTATGAGGTACAATATACAACACACAGGTATGAGGTACAATATACAAACACACAGGTATGAGGTACAATATACAACACACAGGTATGAGGTACAATATACAACACACAGGTATGAGGTACAATATACAACACACAGGTATGAGGTACAATATACAACACACAGGTATGAGGTACAATATACAACACACAGGTATGAGGTACAATATACAACACACAGGTATGAGGTACAATATACAACACACAGGTATGAGGTACAATATACAACACACAGGTATGAGCTACAATATACAACACACAGGTATGAGGTAAATATACAACACACAGGTATGAGGTACAATATACAACACACAGGTATGAGGTACAATATACAACACACAGGTATGAGGTACAATATACAACACACAGGTATGAGGTACAATATACAACACACAGGTATGAGGTACAATATACAACACACAGGTATGAGGTACAATATACAACACACAGGTATGAGGTACAATATACAACACACAGGTATGAGGTACAATATACAACACACAGGTATGAGGTACAATATACAACACACAGGTATGAGGTACAATATACAACACACAGGTATGAGGTACAATATACAACACACAGGTATGAGGTACAATATACAACACACAGGTATGAGTACAATATACAACACACAGGTATGAGGTACAATATACAACACACAGGTATGAGGTACAATATAAAACACAGGTATGAGGTACAATATACACACACACAGGTATGAGGTACAATATACAACACACAGGTATGAGGTACAATATTAGCACACAGGTATGAGGTACAATATTAACACACCAGGTATGAGGTACAATATACAACACACAGGTATGAGGTACAATATACAACACACAGGTATGAGGTACAATATACAACACACAGGTATGAGGTACAAATATACAACACACAGGTATGAGGTACAATATACAACACACAGGTATGAGGTACAATATACAACACACAGGTATGAGGTACAATATACAACACACAGGTATGAGGTACAATATACAACACACAGGTATGAGGTACAATATACAACACACAGGTATGAGGTACAATATACAACACACAGGTATGAGGTACAATATACAACACACAGGTATGAGGTACAATATACAACACACAGGTATGAGGTACAATATACAACACACAGGTATGAGTACAATATACAACACACAGGTATGAGGTACAATATACAACACACAGGTATGAGGTACAATATACAACACACAGGTATGAGGTACAATATACAACACACAGGTATGAGGTACAATATACAACACACAGGTATGAGGTACAATATACAACACACAGGTATGAGGTACAATATACAACACACAGGTATGAGGTACAATATACAACACACAGGTATGAGGTACAATATACAACACACAGGTATGAGGTACAATATACAACACACAGGTATGAGGTACAATATACAACACACAGGTATGAGGTACAATATACAACACACAGGTATGAGGTACAATATACAACACACAGGTATGAGGTACAATATACAACACACAGGTATGAGGTACAATATACAACACACAGGTATGAGGTACAATATACAACACACAGGTATGAGGTACAATATACAACACACAGGTATGAGGTACAATATACAACACACAGGTATGAGGTACAATATATACAACACACAGGTATGAGGTACAATATACAACACACAGGTATGAGGTACAATATATACAACACACAGGTATGAGGTACAATATACAACACACAGGTATGAGGTACAATATACAACACACAGGTATGAGGTACAATATACAACACACAGGTATGAGGTACAATATACAAAACACAGGTATGAGGTACAATATACAACACACAGGTATGAGGTACAATATACCAAACCACACAGGTATGAGGTACAATATACAACACACAGGTATGAGGTACAATATTACGTATACGACACAAAGGCGTACGACAGCGTCACAGGAGTTACTTCCCCTGTATTGCTCATAACCCAGTCCCCATAACGTTTGGACCAGTAATATACATTTGCTTACATTTTCATTTCAGTGTATATATGCTAAATAAATCACATGAATATTTCATAATCTTATGTTCGGGTATTCATGAGAGACTAAAAAATATACCATATGACGTGATCGTTGCTAAAACAACAAGTACATGACTTTTGTACATCTTATGCACACTGCGCATGTCTACCTCAGTTTCAGTAAAAACGAAAAGGTGATGTGATGGCAGTAAGTATACGGTATCTATATATACATGTAGATACGATTTACAAAAATACACAAAAATAATATATATCATATATCTATACACGGTGGTAAGCTAGATATAACATGGCCTTTTGGTAAACATAAACGTCTTCAACATTATGGGCTATTATAAATGGGGCTATATTGTGTACAAATGCATATTTACTTTGGAGACCATTTGTATTATAAGACTAAATGAGAACGTATTTGTTATGAACAGAACGCAGAGCGATGTCCACTTATGTAATCAGATTAACTAAACGGTCCTTACTGAATTAATGTCATATCTTTGAACCATCAATAATACTTACGTTTTTGGTTTCGAAATTCGGAGGAATCTAAAGTAACGAAAGCGAAAGTAACATCAACTCATACACGATACAAATATTTCCGGTTTGATTGGAAATCAAATATGCTAGCTCCTTGCTGGCCCGGATAGGCACATACTGATGTTATATCTAAACTCACAAGTCACTTCCCCTATAGAAACTAAACGTGAAAATGAGTTAATAAGATATATAAGCATCAAACTATCCATTTTATAGGACTCTGTGGTTTACATAGATGCAAGAGCACACAGCACAGACAATAATTTGATAATGAAGAGAGCACATAAATAGAGTATCTGTCATGAGTTGCCCTTCATATTAGATTTATGATACAAGTTTGATTTTTGTACATTTCTTGCGAGCCTGTTACGAGCAAAAAAAATGGAAAATTCCAAATAAATATGATAAAATCTATTTGAAGCGAAACGAATGACAGAATACCAATGCGCCGTGATATCTAGTGCGAACAATAACCAGTTTATTTAAAATAGTAATTTAGATTGAGCAGGTACTTCATTATCAAACCTTTACTGGGGACCCTACCAGTAGACGTGAAGGAACAGTAGTCGTGATTCGGGAAAAATTGTTTGTTTGCATATCAGCAAAACACATTATTTCCACATGAACAACAAAACACCATCTTGAAGTATTCGTCAGTAGCTCCAGATATTCGGATATCTGGACTCAAAGAAGTATATGGACACAATCACGACTACTCTTCCGTCACGACTACTACGAATATAGAATAATCCTTGATTTAGATGAAACCCTGTTGAACAATTATGCTGTGTTTGTGTGTTAATAAACCAATTTTCAATTAATTAGTTTTTGATTCTTTAAACTTAACTATAATAAATTGCTTACTACTCAATATCCAATTACACATGTAATTAGTAATAAAGATAAAATTATACACATTTAACCTAAGTCATCAGATAGGATGGTTATGGCCTGTGCATCAATAATGCACAAGGACATTTTGGTCAAACAACCTAAAAGTTCATGCATTCTTATTAAAATGTTTATATTTCATAATATGTATTTATTTTATATACCTTCGTTATAAAATCACAACATCTATATTCAGTTTGTAATCTATGTATGTGTAATGAAGTGCGTGTGAATGTATGTATTTAATGTAATTGGTATATATGGGACAAGGAAGTAATTCCAACCGTGTGGACAAAACAAAATTGTCAAATTTTCGAGGCGATCTGCCCCTTTATCAAGACATACAAAACGAACACGATTACATAATAGGATACGAACAGTAATGTGGGACAAAGTAGACAGATATTAAAAACTATGTTTAACAATTAAAGGATTGTTAGATTGCATTTATTGGAGATATAAATGCAATCATGGGTGGCAGAAAATAGAATAGCGCCCGTTAGGGCGCTATGAATATTTATCTGCCACCCAGATTGCATTTATATCTCCAATAAATGCATTCTAACAATCCTTTAATTGTTTGTATTTACATTTTACTTTCTTAGTTCAAAGTAAAACATAAAATAGATTCGAGTCAACATTTGAGTTTAACCTCAACAGCCAAGTTTAATGTGATAAAAAATAGTCCTATAAAATTAATTGAAATGATAACAACAATTACAATGTTTTTTCCAATAGCTTTTCAGTTTAATTTCAATTATCCAGACATTCAAAAGATTTTTTTATAAGTTTCATAACCAAACTGGTTTCATTTCGACTACATTGTCAATTTTCCCGCGCGGACTAGAATGGTGTCAAGTAAACAAGGCCCACATCCATTTATGTAGATATTACTACGCTAAGTCTAGGCTGCTATTTATTGGCTCATAATGCAGATCAAGTTTATCATTAGTGTTAATGGGAGTCGCAGTGACAAAATGTTAATATAGCACAATGGAGCGCAATTAAACCTTCGGCAAGTGGCAGCCGAAGGCCGGAGTTTGTAATTAGGTATTACCTTTTCTAATATTTTGTTGTTACATAATTATTCATTTCAAAATTTTGTAACATAATATCCTTGAAAGGAAAGAATTTGTTTAGGCTTTGCCTGTTATTCAATCCTTTTGACTGCAAACATCATGTCAATAAAAATTTGTTGAAATGCAAAAAAAAAAAAAACAAAAAAAAAACAACATTAAGATGGATAAGACACAGTTTGCTGTATTTGCGAGATAAGAATAAAAAGTAACTAAAATGACAATAATCTACCATTCGTTACTATAGAGAACATGATACGATTCGTCATCTTCAGTCTCTCGGAGACAGTAATATGTGGAAGTGATTGATGAAGTTGTGGACAATTATTGAGGTAAGGAAACATTTATAGTTCTACTTTCTTTATTGAGTTGCCCAAAATAAGCATATATATATATAAATATATATAATATATATATACAGTACGCGTCAGGTGGTTTTGTTAGCCAAACACCGCCACATTGTTGGCGGTTGGGGTCTATTTTACTAGCGTAATCCCCTACACTAATCGCCCTCCCGCCGGGTGGCGGTCGGTGTAAACACCCGTGTTGAAACACTGGCTGTTCTAATCCCCTACACTCGTGTGATCACCTCGTAACTCCGAGAGTGGATTAGCACAAATCAACCTGACGCGTACTGTAGATATACATTTTGAATATTCCCACTATCTAACCAAGGGACACAACTCGTCAAAGACAACATCACATACAGCTGTATTTACTATATATAGCATTGATAACTGAAATTAACATTGAAAAAGGTTGACTCCGCTATGTTTACCAATGAATCACAGATATTAGTTTGAATAACTTATTTAACTAATCAGTAGGCATTCATAGGTTTATAAGAACAAAAATCTAGTTAATATTATTTTGTTCAATGTTGCGAGTTCTACGATCCTTTTGACCACGTTTTAATATAAATATTAATAAATCACTATTGCAAGGAACATTCTTCTTATTCCTATTAGAGCCACTGCCTAGACATATATGAACTTAAACCTGCATAAATAGGATCTAGAGGTTTAATTTAATCATTCTTGATTTAATAGCATCTGCTACTTTTAGTGTCCATGGTAGCAATTGCTTTATATGGATAGGTACGCACTCTCATATTTGAGGGAGATAGACATACATAGGCTAATTGACCAGGTCCAGACCACTCTATCATTCTGTTGTCTGTCGGGTCTCTTTAAAACAAAATTATCACAGGCAATTGTCGCTAATTTACAGGTGTAAATTATTTATTACATAACGCTTTGTCCTTCACAACTCAAATTTACGAATCGTACAAACTTAATCATTATCGGCAACTCGGACACAAGAAATGTACCAAATGAATTGTAAAAGAGCCGAGATGTAGTGACCCCCTAACATTTTTATAGGGGTTATAAATTGTAATGAAAGCAATATGGCGTCTCCTCGCGCTTGCATTCAAATTTAAACACATTTCTCTTCAACTTAATATACCATTTCCCATTACTGTAGAATACTAGATATTACTTTGTTAATTAGTTTATGAGTTGATTTTTATAATACCTCAAACTAAATTAAATGGGTTTTTTAAAATGCAAGTTTGCTTCCCCCTACGCCAGTTTTAAAGTTGATGACGCGATGAAAGTCAAACGTAATAATTCAAGCGTTTTCTCGACTGTGATTATAAAACAAATGGTGGGGGTTCGTAACTAATCCTCACTCTTTAATTGATTTATTGGCATAACCTTTAAGTGATTATCTTAGCGAGAATGCAGAGATGATATAGGAGATTGTGCTTTAAATGTTGCATTGGATGTTTGTGGGCACTGTTGTTTGTGATGTTTTCAATAGGAATGCAAAATTATTGTTTGTTTTTATAGATATTTTGTACTTATTCTGCAGGTTCCTTATACAGTATATTGCAGATTTCAGAAAGAAAATACTTAAATAAATATGTAGACCTGGTTCATTTCTGAATCATTTGAAGATTAATTATCCTTCCGGCAGCATGATTCAAAGTATGATTTCAGATTCTTGACAAAAATGGAAATCAATGACCTAATGTAAACAACCAATGATTCATTAGATGCGATAAACTCGTATTATTGCCCCTATACATCTTATGGACCCTTTAATGCCTTTATAGAAGGTTAGTAAACTGACTATTTATCTTAATAATTTTACGATCACGTATAAGAACATAAATTATTATTTTCTATAGATAATTTATTCTTTAGTTTATTCTTACAAGATTATAATGTTTTAAATTTGTTTTTGCGAGATTTATGATAAATCCGAGATGTTATAATTATAGGCTCACCTCTACTAACAATTTTATGGTAGTGAGCTGGGCTGGTATATGGAATTGTCTGGCTGCAAAATTCTCTTTGTATTTACCATCTTCTCTCAATGCACGCCACTTTTATCCCCTCCCCCTCCCCTCCCCCCCCACTCCTACGATTGTAGTGAGGACGTTCAGTCACAAAACTTTGGATATCATCCTGCTAAAGCTTACTCCTAATGCGTTAGAATAGTGTTTGAATTTTTTAAAATGAACATTTTAAGAGCTACTGAAAGCAATACATTTCCACTGTCGATCCCTACAATTTTATTACACTGACCGTAAACTTGACTTGCAATTGGCAATAGTGAGACTATTAACTAGCAACAAACTGTACGATGGAAGTCAATGAAGACAGGGACACACTAACGGGTTTTTAGATACTAAAACGGATTAAGGTAAAGGACGATTTACCGTCGATGAGTCCCACCGTTCGTTGAATGTGGTGGTCACAAAACATCACGTCAAAATATGACGTTACATTTACCAAAAGGTAGGACTAATCGACGATCAATCTTACTTCACTCGCGTCGTTTTGGGTCTTCGAAATTGTCGTATTGATTCCCAGGTATAAAACGAATCTACAAAAATAAGCAATTATGACCATAACAATCACCATTGTTACCCATTACACTTAAATGGCACACTCTAGTAATGGGTCCCTATTATAGATCTGATACCATCTTGTTATTTTGTTATTTATTACAGATAGATTCCCAGGCTTCCCTCGCCTAACGACGCTCATACTGATAGGTAGGAGGACCAGAGACTCTATGTATAACACGTAGATTTTACTGTTGTGCAGCGTCACCAGTGTTCGAGGCCATGCTATAAAATAGGTATGGCAGGGGTGACCAAACCAACAGAATAGTGGGGGAAAGTGGAGTTGTCGCTTCCGGGGGAAGTCATGTGGAAGATATGCCTAAAATTTTTATAAGATGCCTGCTGCCTTTTTTCTCTGACAAAGTCTCAGGATATTCACTATTTATTTAACTAGTTTTCTTTCCCTTACCAGAGCCTCCTTTTCGTTTCCCAAACTACCAACTATTCGTTAAAACTAGCTGTTTTATTGATACGGGATATTAACATCGAAAATTTAAAAAAAAAACCTACCTATCATTCATTATTTTTTTCGCAGAAACTTCCCTGGTCGACTAGTCAGAGTAATTAAAATAACCAGTGTTTTTAATGTTAATTTACGACGCCAATGGCTTTTACCACATAATATACCAGTTCAGCCATGCCGTGTGGCCCATCACAATATGAGTGATCAAACTAAATTTGACGTTATTTCCGCATATTACCGATGTTAGCTCCCTTGCGGGTAGGTATTGATTGTTAACGTAATTAATCTGTGAGCACAGTTTCACGTCGATTTCTCCGAAAACTACGACATTTCGCTCGCAAACACAAGACGTCACAATCACTAACTACCCGCAAGTGCAGAAAACTTCGGTACATATGCAAATACAGAATAACTTGTGAATGACTCGTCCATTTAACAATATATCGTTATATTATTCATCACAATATTATGTAGATCACAAAAGAACATAATTGTGTGGGTTAAAGTCAAAATTAAAACGAAGAATAAACATCGTTTCTTGTACAGATGACACAATAGAGGCTCGGTACTACGCATTGGGCTGCCTACGAGATACCAAACAGAACAAGCATGACGTTCTCAAAGCATGTAGTTTGTCCACAAAGACTACAAAAGGTCAGTGTTCAAACAGACCAGCACTACTCGCTATTTCACGCTAGGACGTCCAACATATCTGAAATTGGTTTGACAAATACAAACCTCTGACACAGTTTAGATCGAATGTCCTATAAGTTAGCAGCGTGTAAGAAAGGGTACGATACTAAAAAGAGAAATCCAGGAATATGATGATAATGCGGCTCAAAACACAGATGGAGCTAGCTGACAAAAGAGGAGATCTTCTGGAGGAATTTATTGTGTCAACGCCATCTGATATTGAAAGTGAGTGTCAAATATAGGTAATAATCAGTTATATTACAACTGATAAAAAAGTTTTTTTTGCTAGACTAGTATTTGTATGCAAACAATGACCATCTTTAGTCTTACGTTCAGCTCCGAGAGTAAACTTATATAGAATTTGATTAGAGTTCTGTATCTTAAGTGTATACATATTAATTATATATTATGTTCGTCATATTTTGGTCGCGTTTTGCATTTACAAAAATTAAAACAGTTGATTATTAAAGCATCGTCAATGTCAAGCAATATTTAAATTTGTATGATTTAACATTCTACTTAGTACCGAAAATAATGAGATACGTATAAGTATGTTAAAAATACAAAGTGTGTGTTGGTTGGTTCTCTTTTCAGAAAAGATTAGTGATTCTCGATTTCCGCGCTGTCCATTATTTCACACGCCAATGGGGAAGACAAGGTATCGGATGTTATAGATAATACACTGAGTCTCATGGGGATATTGAACTACCGACAGCAGCAAAAGCGCCACTGAGAAACGTAGTTATAGGATCCAGTGTCCAAGCAAATGTCTGAAATATTTACCTGCATGTGCATCTCCGACACATTGAACTTGTTCAAGGCCTTATGATTCAAATGCATTGCAAAGTTGCAAACTCAAAATATTACTAAAGCGATCTTTAGAAACCAATGGAATTAGTTCGAATGTTACTTGCGGATTCTGTCATTACCACGATACAGCTACACTTCACCTCAAAAGATACCTAATTCGAGTTATTCCGAAGACATAACTTTCGATTGAGTTTATTTTGTTTTCTATAACCATGGCTGTGGTGTCATCTTTGTTGTCACCCGTGCTTTAGTTGGGACTATAGTTCCAGTATTGTTCTGTCTGTACATAAAACTACCCATTTCCCTTGTACATTTCGTTTCCATAGCTGTAGATTACGTTCCAACTAACACCTTAATAACAAATAAATCAATTTAATATTTAATATAAATGTAATACACAAACTTCAATAATACACTATTATTACATATATTCTTGGTTGTCATATATTGCATTCACTGGACCATTCGGCATAAATCCAATCCAATATCAACCTCACTACCCTAAAAAAATACTTCCTTAGTGTTGATGAAAAGTGTTTAATCCATGAAATGTGTATTTTAATGATTAATTACGTTTACTATCGTGACACGGCTAGTCGAGATGACCCTACGTGCTACGATGCAGATTTCAAGGTAAGCACTTTATAAAATCGTATGTCTGAAATGATTTGGAAAGTGGTTGTGTCTGATAAAGATTGCAATGAGGATGCTGTTGTTATATTAGTCCAGACACTGTTCATTTGACAGTATTGGTCGGCAATCAAGAAGTGTACGTGTGTGTAATTGCAGTGTGTTGTAATCTGATACTGTGATGTTGGCATTGTACAAAACACAGATGGGAATAATCAGGTAGACGACATGATTAGGCTATGATACTGTGTTCACAATATAAATTACAACTTTATTTATTTTATTTCTTCACTTAGGAATTGAGTAATATTGTATTTGTGAAATACCAAAGTCTAGCACAGTAGACCAAAATAACACATACATAATAAAAAAATTATTATAACACGACAAAAACCACCGCTATGGAGCCTAGAAGTTTCGTGCTGCTGAATATTCCTGCCTCTGTGAGGTATCAACATTATAACCTCATTTGAATGTACGTCATTTGATGGACAACCCTACCGCAGTGCATGCTGGGAGCGATTTGCATACCGAAGAAAACAAACATGGCGTCATCGGAGTCGGAGGTGAGGCACACATTAGGCTACCAATATAAAGATAAAGGGCTGTAGGAAATGCGTTGAAGTTATACTATATTGCTTGCATTACGTGTTTTGTTTCTTTCAATGCATTTTAAAGCCATGGTACATTGTGACATTTGTTTTATGTGGTTCAACTTCTGACCAGTAAGTAGCCTAACTGTAACGTTAGCGACTGACAGAGTATCCCTGCATAGGCCTAACCTGTAGTAAAATTGTTACGATCAAACGTTGTTTTGCAACCATGTCCATTTCGTAATAGCACTTTGTGATTATTTTTACGGAATGGACAAGCGTTTATTTAAAGTAATGCGCTTTTATCTACGATCGATAGCATGATGTTTTCTACATCTCCCGCGATGTAAAACTCTCAACCACGTAGGCTAACATGTACGTGTGTCATGTAGACCGTATAATATTGTCAGCTTACTTGTTGCTTTGTCAGCTGTTTGCATTCTGTTTTAATTTTATAATGAAACACTAATGTCTTTCAATGAACACATTCCATTAGTTCGAAATCAAAAATGTGATTAATAGCAAATGTCACTAGGCATATCTTCTGACCAAGCTATTTACATTGTATGTGGAAAACTAACCAATTATTGAATTACATTTGTACATGTGGTGTATATTTGTAGCTATATGCACTAGTATAATGCAGTTGTAGTAAAGGACAGTGAGGGTATAGTCTATATGCCCCCTATAAACTTTGAAGTATTTCATTGATAAGGAAGGAAATATTAGTAGACCTACTGTGATAACCGGATTTGTGGTATAATGGTTCATTGATATTGAGTATTAATTGAGTAATGTGACAAAATTTTGAATAATGAAAATTATTGTTATAAGCAAGCAACCTATTGTACAGCACACACACCCCTCCTCAATATAAACCAAAAAGGACTTTTAAATTTCTATTTGACAATGATGTTGTATATATGACCTTTAGTATTAGAAAAGATATTTAGATAAAGAAGCTAAAATAACTTTGTAAATTAACAGGTTCTAGGCTGATGCACATGTTGTTCCAATTGTTCTTCAGATAAATATGAGTGTAAGCGAGCAAAGTGGAGATGAGGAGACCGAGTCCAGTAGAGGCTCTAGTCCAGTCAGAGGGCGAGGCCGAGGGAGACCAAGAGGACGAGGTAGAGGAAGAGGTGGCAGAGGAAGAGGTGGTAGAGGAAGAGGTAGAGGACGAGGTAGAGGACGAGGTGGTCAGCATGGAGGCAGAGAAAACAGGGCTGATGTGGCATTGCAGGCAACAGAGAAAAGAAAAGATGATTTAAAGGTGAGTAACTGTTTATATTTCATCATAAAAAGTTTTAAACCATCAGCAGATCTTGGTACAATCCAGTAACAAAACTTTTTTAATAATGGTGTAAATTGTTCAAGTTTATCACAGTTTACTGGCTTGTAATGTTTGTCAAGTAATTAGCCAAGGTGGTAAAGGTAATAAGTGAAGGAGATGTGACCAAGAGTTTCAAAAGTAAAAAAAATCAACTCCAGCCTAAAGTTTGTACCTGGGAAATGGCCCACATCAGTTTAAAACTCAATCCCTAAAATGAAATTAATAATATATACATATACATGTGTATACATACATATAGATATATAAATACACAATGTATAGCACAAATAAGGCTAACTGGTAAATAACAATTTTACTGTATCCCTTTACAGAATGCAATTGCTGCTCTAGAAGATGGGGAGGCAAGGAACTTGTTACAGAAGGTAGCAGAGAGAAGTCCTAGTCTACTAATTGATATTGTGCAACCAAGTGCACCTCAACCAGGGGGATATCATCCTCAACCAGGAGGGACAGCTGCACCCAGTTGGTGCACCTGTACAAGATGCAGAGAAATGCCCACAGAGCCCGAAAAGCTTTGTTGTGGAGGCAGGCCTGAGCACTGCACATCACAATTGGCAGTAAGTATTTGAAGATCATTTGAAATTATATTTCATATAATGTTTACTCTATTTGTTGTATTTCTATGTATCTAAAAATTCTTTGTCCGGAATAGTACATGTGTTGATCAGCATAAGTAGACACAGCATCTATCAGTCGTTTACGACAGGTTTTATGCTAGCAACTATTGCTTTCTTTCATTGTAAATAAGTTGAAAGAAATTATTGGATCTTGTGATCATTATCCATTTCTGTGTGACGTTGGAATCACATCACGTTTATATATTACTGGTTATAACTGTTAGGCATGAATCACTTGGTTTTATTTCATTACCTCTTGTCTTCAGGTACATGTATATACAGGTTTTGCGAGATCCCAAAACATTATGGGTAAAGAACAATTTGACATTGATTAGTCCCACCTTTTTTATGTAAATAAAATCATAATCATCAGTTGAAAGGTGGGACTAATCGATGGTAAATTGTACACTAATTTATTTGTGTCAATTTGGGAGCCCGAAACACCTGGATTTCATCAAAATGTATTTTAAAATTATATAAAGAAAAGAAATGAAGAGAAAATTAAAAGAGTCTTTGGTTTTACTTTCAGGATTTTGAGGTCTTGATTTTGGACGAGGCCGTATTAGCCCTAGCTCGGCTTTACAGAAATGATGTCCTTGCTGTTGATGAACTGAATGATTACAATAAAGCAAATCGTCATGCTGCCTACAGGCAGTTCATCCTTTGGCAGCATGGAAGGCTCGGCGTTGGAATTCGCAGAGTGATTCCAAGCTGTTGTGTATGGAGAATTAGAGACAAATACTCTGACCAGTTTGGACAATATACTGGATACATTCCTTCACGTTTGGAATAAATTCTTGGACAATATCAATGTTGTAGCTAATGTGTTAGACTGAATAATCACAAGGCACTGATATTTTGAACAAAAAAGGGGGCATTTATGGAATCAAAGAACTACACTTTCATCAAATTATTGTTAAATTAAGCCATAAGTAAAATATTTCATATTTGCAATCTGCATTAAGTTCGAGTCATGTAAAGTAAAGGTCTTATATAAAGTGGATTGTGCTTATTGGGTAATTTAGTAATAGAGACCGATGAGAGATTGAGTGATAATGAGTGTAATCGTTTTGATAATAATTTATGAAAGTGTTAAAAGTTATTACAATGACTATCACAATTGGTACACTTTTAAGATTGATGAAAATGAATGGATGTAATAGATACATTAGATGATAATGTTGTTGTTTGATAACAACAACAACTGATGAAAATATGTGAAATGATAGGTTGATGACAGAAATTTATTACCATGGTAGCAAGTAATGATGCTGAATGACTACAAAATAAAAAAAAATATGTTTCGATATTGCATGTATGGTATTGTACCTTATTGTCATATCAAAGGTAACTGTGACAAGACAACAATGAGAGATATTGATGATTGTAGTTTTCATATTGCAACTTTACACTGTATTTGTATTTGCCATAATTAATATAACAAGCACCCAAATAAGAATATTGTCATGATTTATTATAACAATGTTTCAAATATGTGGTTAATCTGAATATTTTTAGGTATCATGTCTTCATATTATGGCAATTACAATAACAACTGTGTGCAGTAATATCAGTAATAAATACCAAACTCAGATGTATACAAATGTGATGCTATTTTATTGCAATATTCGATGGAACCATAATAAAATTCATAATAAAAAAATTATCTTTCTGATTTATTGAAATAATTTTCTTCATTTTAATACATAATACGTTTTGACAATGAGAAAAAAGTTTTATCCCAACTATTGAACAAGATACCCGCTGACTTTACAGTCATTTGACATACTTGACACTTATTGACAAAGAATAAAATAATTCCCGATTTCAAATAAGGTGAATTGGTGTCCATTTTCGAATTTAGACCAATCCCTATCCCATATACATTCTCAAGGCCTATGCCTCTTAGTTATTTACAAAAAGTCGTTTAAAAGATTTTAGCCTATTTAATTTGATCCCTTTCACTTTGAATGAGGGTCAAGTTCATTCACTTACACAAATTTGGTAGCATGTCACAGTCCCATTGTCAGGTCTGTAGGCCTCTTAGTTTTTCACAAGAAGTCATTTATGATTTTAGCCTATTTGACCCATGTGACCTTTAATGACGGTCAAGGTCATTCATCTGATGACCTAAAACACTTGATCAGGACCATGTTTGAATAATTTCAGACAAGTTTCAGCTGAATTACACCTGGAAGAACTGGAAAGGTTTAAATGTGATTTAAAAAAAAGAGTGACAACCTTCTTAAATTTTACATTAATGCAAGAATAAATAACACTTAGTAAATCATGATATTACATTACAGACAAGTTTCAGTTCAATCATGCTGCATAATAGTTACAAGTCTTACTGACTCTTCAGTCATATAAACTAATAAGCTAATAATGAAGGTTCAAACTGTAACTGTCGTCAATGAGACCAACTAATAAGTCTCATCCAACCCTACAGCAAACATGCCATTAATTCATGTTACAATACATTGGCCCCTTGCACCCATATTAAGATGGCCTCTGTCAGGAATATCGTGACCATATTATTTTACTTATTAGCGAAAAAGGCGCAAATATGTTTACATTGTAATGTAAACATTTGGTTAAAAATCAAGATGCCTCTAGGCCTAACATTCACCTTATGAGTTATGAAAGAAAGACATATAAATACCATATTGGCCCATTGCACATCAGACTCTGAAAGTCTGTCAGGACTAAATATGTATGAATATACAGTATGATATACTGTTAGTGCGAAATAAGGCCCCAATTTGACAAAAAATATGATTATATTGTTAAAGCTGTTTCAGGCTATAAGTTCTAAGTTTGACTCATTTCCTATGGAAATTGTTTACAAACACACAACTGACAGAAGTTGTTTGTACTGAAGAATGTGTCAATTGTCAGTTATTGCAATCTTGATTTTTTTTCTTCCACTAGCTGGCTTGTAGGTGGAGGTGTCACAGGGGCAATTGTCCTAGATATCCTCCGAGGATCAGTTGCTGACAGTTCTTGTTTGCCGCTCATCCCTTCTCGGTCATTAAGGCGGGCAACAGCAACACGGTTTAGGAGTTGTTTTATGTGGTCATAATTCTTTGCCTCTTTGTCAGTCACAACTGTCCAACGGCCACTCTTTTTATTGAACATTCTCCTGTACCTAAGTAAGAAATTGGATGTATAAATAAAATTGAAAGACATACATATCCAATTGGCATTCCTTTGTTGACATAAATCCTGGTGATATATGTCAGTAAGAAATTATGATGCAACCCCCCCCCCCCCCATTATGTTGACATTAAGCCTGGTTATATATTTCAGTATGACATTATGCACATTTTCATGTTGACATAAAGCCTGGTGATAAAAATGGATGTTTTGAAAAAGTTGCTGAATACTAAATGTGAATACAAAATATCAGTACCTCGTCTTCCCGTCTTTGTTCACCTTCACTGCCCTTCCAACATTGGCATTATAATCCAGCGCTGCAAGCTGATTCCTTGCTGCATAAACTGGCGGGGAGTATGCAAACCGTTTAGCTGCGTACATAAGTATGTGCTGCTGAAAATTTTCAAGCTCTGCAGTACTCCTGAAAATACAGAGAGATAACAAAATCTGTGTAATCTTGAAAATGTAATCATTACAATAGCAAAGAACAGCATAGAGTATAGGAGTTTCATCATACAATTGGCCATGTTCAAAATATTTCAGATGTTACATGTCAAGTGCTTTTTGAACTTATTTCACATACCGTGTATACATTACATTTTTGAAAATTTCAAGAAGGCTACATAAAATAAATTTAATAACAATACACCAGCCTGGTAAGATTATGAACATTATCCTGATCAAAGACATGTCAAGAGGGCATCATGCAAAATAATACACAACAGAAAATATGTCTTGAGAGGATAATTACCTGAAGTTGGTGAAGTAGGGAATCCTGTTGATAAAACGTTTGTCAAAGATAATCTTTCGAAGGGCTCGATGCGCAGGTCCATCTTTGACAAGCCATTCTTTATCTGTGGCATCTTCCAGTGTGTTATGTTGACAAGCATACGTACCGGATGAACTGTATGGTAGCAACCATTCATGCTCATCCACAACATGGTGGATGAGTGGGTACCAGAGTCCCTGTTTTTAAGAAAAAGACAATATAAAGAGTATAGTTTGTATAATTTGTCTAATTTATGACATATTTGTTTTAGAACTACCCATTGGTTTATTTATTGTCGTTACAAGCAGACTAAGGTTATTCATTTGAACATGATTGGTAGCATTACATTCAAGCACTTGAAAACACATGAGGTGTCTTGGCCTTACGAGTTTTGACCGACATTCTTGTAGTTGAACTAGGAAATCATACACTCTCTAGATGATTGGCTCATGAAGCTATGATGCATCGTTTCATGCAAAACTTGCTATAAATACTACATTTCCGATTTGACAAAATCAGCTTCAGAAACTGACATCTATAATCTTGACTGATGTTGATGTGCAAACCAAACAAAAAGTCTGTTCAAAGGCACTTCTTGATGAAACAACTAAAACTACATATTGTTTATGTCTTTCATATAAATATGATTATGTAATACAATGTAAATAATTATTCAATAAACTGATAGAATTTACGTCAGCAAACATCTATATCACATTTGCAGCTGTACACCTAAACTTATGTTGAGAAAAATGTAAAAAAAAAAAAAAAAAAAAAGGATGATTTGAAACTGTTATCTTATTTCACAATATACACATTCATATCATGAAATGAAATACCGGTATAAAATATTGTTGCTATACTCACAATAAATTCATCTTTTGTTGATGCGTTCTGGCAGACATACCAGAAGTGGTTAACCACATGTCTACTCCATTTCTGTAGTGGCCTGCACTGTTTGTCTTGACCAGCCTACAAAAAGAGTAATAACAAATGTACAATAACAAATGCCATAGTAACAACCTCTGTATAAACCAAAAGGAAAAACTACTTACTTGATGCCCTAAATTGTAAAAACATCACTTTTTATAAAATGTTTTACTTTGTACACATTTCATTTTTTGACAATCTGGCAGTGGACAAAACCAGGTTGATTTTGCCAAAAAAAAAAAAAATAAATAAACAAAAAAGGGAAAAGAAAAAATGAAGGTTTCAATAAATTATCTTTTTAGGTGTGGTGGAGTGGTGGGGGAAGATATTCTTACCGCTATTATTTTCTTGCCCAGGTTCTTTGCAGCATGCCAGATGTCATGGGAATGTTTGATTTCCTTGTGGTCTTTCTCTATAAAACATCATTATATATAATTAGTTTTCTCTCAGACTTATCTCATCCGCCTAAATATGAAAAATGGTTTAGACAAAATATCTGAAAGCTGAGATATAAAAGTATAATTCTGATCAAAACTAGAACTGTAAGTCGTTAGTTGACTAATACCCCCACTTCCTCTTATTACAGGTGTCTGACTTGTTTTTGAAAAAATATAATGGTCACAGGAAATTTACAAATTTTGAAACCTGTGTATAATGACCTGGTTACCATGGCAACTAAAATTTTGAATATAGAAAACCTGCATGCCCACCCCAGAAAATCCATAACAATATTGCCAAATCTCATTGAAATCAAACCAGTAGTTTTATAATAGAAGGAGTTATTCTAAAATATTTTGAAACCTGTGTATAGTGACCTGGTTAATATTGTCATAAACTTTGTATTGTAAGAACTACACACAAAACCATCAAAATTCATTCATATCATAATTATATTGGATACTTTCATTCACAAAACTTACTCATCAGGGCTCCAATTTGGAGATGTGCATCAGTCACAACTTCACAGACATTCATTTTCTTCTCTTTTAAAGTGTTCAGGGTCCTCTTAAAACCAGCTAGTTCTAAATTTGTGCTTTTCTTTTCAGTTTCTCTTTTATCCAATGTGACGATGGACAGAATTTTTTTTGTGTCATTTTCCATTACTGTGTATGAACAGTACTGTGCACAGTGTCCGGGGCTGTCCATTCGTCCATCACCTGCAACACAAAAAATCACTCATGACTTTGTAAGGAAGGCTCTGTGTTCTGTCATCTGGCTTAGATTAATCTATAAAAATGGTAGTGTCAGTTTCCTGAGTGCTTAGTAAAAATAGAGTAGGAATCTGATGACTTGTTTGTCCCTTGTCTGTAAAATGCTCCACGTTAGGTTTGCTGTTCAGTGTATTTAGCAGCATGCTTGACTGAACTACAATATTAACTATTCTTTCATACAAAAAGAAATATAATAATAGATTGCTTACCCAATATTACCAGTTCTTTGTCCTTGAATCCTTCTAGCACTTCTTTCTGTTTGTCTGTCCAAAACTGATCAATTTGTGGTACCAAGTATCTAGACTGCATCCTTTCAAAAGATGAAGCACTTAGGAAGTGTAAGTTGCAAAACTTTGCGAATAGAGATATCTTGCTGAAGTTGTTGCCTGATGCTAATATAGCCGTTGCACATAGCAGATCACCTCCATTTAGCCCTCTGTTCAAGACAGGTTGGGAGCACCATCGAAATATGGTGTGACCAGATGAGCATGCCTGAAGAAAAATCAAAGAAATCTATCAGCACATGATTCAAAATCAGATAATCAATTTTAAATGTGAAAAAAAACCTCACAAGTGTTAATGCAAAATAATTCCACCAGTACATACATTATCTCCATGTTCATGCAATAGGTTGGATTTGATTGGCTGGCATACAATTAACAAGGTTACATGTCAATTAGGTAGTATGTAAGAGGTCGCTATAATAATTCTGTTGGACAAAAAAGAATGTAAGTAAAGGGGATGTATGTGAAAGTTTTCAGATTTGTTTTATTATGAAATAACATACCCATGTGAGGTATAATGCCGATCCAGTGAACTTGTTTCGGATGGTGACTTCCTCCTTACATCCCTTTACCTGGCAAGACAGACTGATTTTAGTTTTGGCCAAAACAAGCAAAGGCTCCAAGAAAGCTATACAACTTTGGTCCTGTGTTAACTTTTGGTGATCATTTTCATGAAGAATTCTTTCAATCCCTGTCCCAACAATGTCTTCCGGACCCTCACCTGGTTCGTTATCCATCTCTTCCTCAAAAGTGTCAAATTCTAAGTCTCCAAAGTTGACAGTCTCCAATGTGTCTGTAGGCCTATAAACAGAAAAGGCATTAACATCAATATGTCATTTATTATTCTGTCATTTTTGTCTAATTTCACCCCAAGTCCAATATCAAAATTATCAAATAACAAAAATTTCTTGACCCATATTGGAGCTGAAGATGGCAACTAAGTGATTGTAAAAGAAAGTTATTAATTTGAAGGACAGACAATACACTTAACAAGTTTTAAACCCATAACCCCTTATGTGTAACTGATATAATTGGGAACTAAAAACCATACTTATAATTTTAAGTACAGTAAGTCATTCAGGTAACAAGTTCTATTCAATGACATGAAGAACATACTTACCCTATTGTAACATTGAAACTTGGTTCATAATCATCATCTTCATCAATGTCTTCATCCCAATTTTCTTCGCTAACTTCTACTGTAAGGCTGAAATGAATATATTATATATGCTCTGATGTTTAACTATTTTCATTTGCTAATATATGGTCATATGACATTCAATATATTGCATATTGACTCTGTGTTTCCATTTTTTAGAAGCACGGCGTCAATATTCTTTTGTGGTGCAGTTCTTTGACCAACGCTTTTCTTATCATAAATATGCACATAACAGATTGTTTTTGGCATAAACAACATATCTTCCATAAAAAATAAGGACATTTAATTTTGATTATGTCCATATGGTGTTACATCACCATTGTAGAATTTTTAATAATGCCCTCAGTCATTATTTATACCACTTGGTCGATATAACACCATATCAACCTCAACAAAGGTCAATTTATAATTGATATACATGTAATTAAAACAAGTATTTGCACTTACCTAGCATTGACTTAATAAATATAAACTATCCCCAAATCCTTTCGCTACAAAGTGTTTGGTGTAAATCAGTGAAAAAAATAAGTCACTGGAGTCCAAACATTGATTACCTAAAGATGGCAATAATCTTTACCTTCACCTAATTATTATAAAGATATAATGCATTCAAGCTGTATTTTGATTCTTACAAAATAAGTGTGGTTTGGAGGAAAGTAATGACGATGGAAAATACCTTATATCTGATACCAGGTATACATTGTAAACGCAAATAACATCATGAATAAATTCTTACTCGAATGGGTCAAGGAAGCTTTCTGATTTTTTCTGTCTCAATACGCGCCCTTGTCGATACCTACAATAAGGAAAACAAAAACATAAGCACACTGCATAGACATTCAAATGTACATGTACATATAATATATATAAGTGCATTTGACACAAGAATTATACTCATTTCAATGTATTTTTATGTAAAATATCAGATTTATACAATCCTATAAACAATTGAATATCCATGTGTACAATATGATAACTACATACACTTTATGAAATCAAATATAAAAGAAATAACTAAAAACATGAGAACTTTTATAATAAACACTTCACATGAAGTTTTGTATTTTATGTTACTGTGTAAAGCTTTTCTGAAGCAATGATTACTTTTTATAACAAGTTACAACTATTAATGTGAAATATACTTTGAAAAAACTTGTGTTATAAATCTTTCAAAACTGAAAACAGAATCATAGATATGAAGTACCTTGTAGGTTCTACATCACTTGTTGATGAAGTTAGTTCTTGATCTTTCAATTCTTCAATTCCTGACATTCCAGATTCACTTTTAAGACAAAAAGAAGAAAAAATGATTAAAAAATAAAAACACCACAGGTAACTTGTTGCAATAGCATGAGTACTAGTACTGCATCCAAAATCAGATTGCTAGTAGAGAGTAGATCATTTTTTATACATCATAATAACGCATATACCATGTTGACCCAGTTTAAACAGTTTTACATGTACACTAAAAGCAAAATCATGTTTGGTGGTTTCATATAATGGCCATGATAATTGTATCTTAGTCAGTCTGTACAGTATATATCATGGGTAACATAATCTTACCCAATACCGACACAATTCCATTGTAATGTAATACGTAACAACATATAGTCATCGATCAAAATATATTCATATATATAAGATATATCCAGTAGATGTAAGTAGATGTAAACACAATTACTACCTCTGCCAGGGATCAAACTCAGGACCTCTGGGTTATTAGTCTGACACTCAAATGATCAAACAAAAGAAAGTTCTCTCTAGCCGAGCAGTATATTGTGGCTAAAAGTCACCACGGTTACATAAATATCTTCATGGTTTGTTCATAATTAGAATTTGTAAACAACCTTGTTTGGTAGGCCTCTTACCTCTGTAAGAATTTGCTTGTCTTTTATTTTTTCCAATTCAGGTATAAGAACAATTCAATATGATATACCTTTCTTGTGTAGATATTTCTGAGAGTTCTGCGTGCAGAACGTCTGTTGGTTGAGGTCGCTTTGACCAGGTCATCGGCGTGCTTGTGCTGGCCATGGCGATCGGTGGGCCTTCTGGCAGCTGTACTTCAGGTATTCCCTCACTGGCCTCAGCAATTACTGCTTGTTGTTTGTCATAGCTACAAAGTCAACAACCCCCATTTATAAATCAATCGTGCGATAGATGTCACAGGCCTCAACGCCAAAATACAGCAAATGATCCTTGCCGCTAACAGATTTAGGGCGAAACGACATTAAGAAAGAACAACTGTAAAGAATATAGAGATCTAACATGTTAGACTATTTGACTTGACCAAGACCTACCTCTCCAATAAAAATTGTGCCATTTCCGCATGTGTCGCAATGCCGTTGTCGTTCCTAACTGTGTTCCACTTGTCTATTGTATCTCCTATTGTGATTCTTCCTTTCCGCCTTTCCTTTTCGTAGTCTACTTTCCGCTTTCTCCTTTCTGGCGAGGAAAATATCAGTGGCCTACCACGTTTCTTCCCGCGGTCCGCCATATTGTCTGGGTTTGTTTTCAAATCTGGCGCATGCGCATACAGTACTTCCCCTCAATATGGGGCGGAGCGACAAGGAATTTTTTCGGGATGCAAAAAATTATTTTTATTTTTTTAATTAAAAAAAGAAATTACAAGCCCAAACTTTTCAAGCGTGGTAAAAGTGGTAAGTGTGTAACTTTTTGTGTTTAACAAAAATATCATTTCGTTTATTCTTGTTTTAATAGGGCAAAAAATACTATTTGTCGGCGGTGGAGCATCTTTAAGTGGAGCATCTTTAAATAATTAATGACTGCAGAAAAAGTAAAAAGTGGAAAATCCAGAAAATATTTTCATATGATAAGCCTGGTAATTGTTTTTATACATAATATTTTATTAAAATCCCCCAAAAAATAAAACCATAAACATGAAACATATATATATATATATATATATATGGTGTAAAATGATCTTGCAATATCTATGGCACAGTATACTGCAATATCTTGTGAGTATGTGCACATGCATGACCAAAGAAATTCAATCAGGTAATTGAAACCCATAGTTTTAGTATTGTTCATGTGTTTATTGATAAATCCTATTTTCTTTTGTCAGATTCCAAAAAAGACCTGGAATTACAGAGGGATAAGCGACAGAGGATTCAACTGCAACAAGGTACTAGCTGTTCAAATGAAAATGAAGAACAATAACTTTTCTGATGATGAATCTGAGGAAGAAAATACTGCTTTGTCAACAAGTAAGTTTTTTGTGCCATGACATAATAAATTAAATTATTATATGAGTATAAGCATAACATATTCTCAGTCATTTCATGTCCATTATAATCCTGTGTATATCCACTTACTTTGAAGTCAGGGACTACAGCTTTTAATTAAAGAGTACATGTTTATTGTTTAAGTTTATATCATGAGAATACCTCAAACAAGGTTGTGTTTGATGGTGCTAATTAAGGTAAAGGTTATATATATGTATGTATTGAAACAAAATGCAAGTTTACAATTATTTTTTGTTGGTTTTTCATCAGCAGTGGGTGTTCAAATGATGCATTATGCTTGCACCATAAAAGGAAGATGTACATTTTTACATACATTGTATATATATCTGTTCAACTTTTTTCATTATATATTTAAAATTTATCAATTGAAATTTGCAGAAATGGTCAGAAAGCCACAAAAGCAGCAGAAAAATAGTTCAAGGAGTAAAAACGTCACTGTGCCTGTGGAGATATCCAATAAAGAAGCACAAGAAGAGAAGTTGATCAGCAAAAAAAAGAAGGAAATAGACCAAAAAAAGTTTTGGGAAGCAAATAAAGCCTTGCAACAAATCATTGAAAAAAGACGACAGGAGGGCAACGTGCAATCTGTGCATGATCCTGAGAAAGCAACATGTGAGCCAGATCTATAATCACCTGTGCCTGATGTGAACACTTCGCCTGTTGAACAGCCCATTCCTGTTCATGAACCTTACCAGGAGATAAATACCCATAACAGACAACCACAACAACAGCCCAGGTTTAACACTTCCTATACTAATGATCATTTCAATCAGGAGATGTTAACATCAACTAGTACCCATCAAATGCAACCAGCTACAGGGTATGGTTATAATTACTTATATCAACAGGATCCAATAGAAGCACCTTCAGTTTGGCTCAAAGACCTGCACAGTTTCTGGATTCATCCCCATACAGTACTTATCGATCATTACCCGACTACAACTATTCAACTCTATTGTCACACTCTGAACAATTGGCTGCCCTAGAAAAGGAAAATGCAGCTTTGAGAGCTGAAAATCAACAGCTGCGGCAAAAGTTAGATTCCATTGGTCAAAATGACTCTGGTAAGCATTTCTGTTTGTAGGACTATTATACTGATTTTCAAGTAAATTAAGAATATACACTGTACCAGAATAACTTTGATGCCTGGCTCAGATTTCTCGAAACAAAAGTGCAGACTTAAGTCAAAACTTAAACTTTTCTCCTTATGTAACTTATAGGAAAACTTTACCAAGTTTGTTTCGAGAAATCGGAGCCTGGTTATTCAATTTAATCAACCAGTCAATTATATTATGTACAAAAGCATAATTAGCTCTATAGGGGTGTAGCTATATTATATATTATATGCATCCTTAACTTTTGAAAATACATACACATGTAACAAAAAATGTCTGGTTTTAGTTGGCAATGTGTGCACAACTTTATATATTCAATGCATATTCACATGCTTTTTTGTATTTTATGTACGTCTGTATTCACTTTTGTAAATTAAATGTAATATAAAGCGATTTAGAGTAATTTTGTGAATTATATAGGGTGCAATATAAATATTGTATTTACTTTTATAATATAACATTGTGCTGTGATATGTGTAAAACATATAAAGAACTCTAGGAATGCATATACATATCAATATAATTATCTAAACAGTAAAATGACTTTACTTTGATTTTTTTACAGGCATTCAGGTTACGACAGGAAAGCTGAAATTCTTGAGGGATTTATATACAGACTTAGAAGATAAAACAGTATGTATTTTATGCAAAATTGCTTCTTTTAGGATGTAATGATTTTTATTTTTTTTTCCTTTACATATAATATGCAGAATTAGATATGTTGGGGTATGTGAAAGTTTGGCACAATATGTCTATCGTCTATCAAATTTACTTGCTTTCTCCCACTCGAAATAACCAGCTAACAGATGTCTTATTAAAGGTGATAGTCTTCAGTTGCCTATATTCTTGTAGCCTACCATTGATTTGATCGGATCTGGATAGTGACTGTCATATTGGAATTTGACAGTTGAAATTTCATTTTCATTTTTTAGTTAATATTTCTCATTGTTCTTCTATAGATTGTTCTTAAAGAAACTTCATATAAGTGTATGCAGGATCCACTTGTTATCAAATTAAATCAAACATATCCTGTCCTGTGGTACTCTTCGTATAGTTTAATATTTTCTTCTTTTTTCCAGCCGGTTTAAGAACATGAACAGAACTAGTTCTAAAGATGATGCAGCTTCTTACCATTATTCAACTCCAGAGGTACATATATATGCTCATCTCTATTCTGATCACTGTTACCATGTGTGGTTATTTTGTACACCTTGAGGGAGAAAGAAAATCAAAACCATTTCAGAAATATAATTAATTACTGTTATTTAGGTTTACTGCCTATTGCTTGCTTTTACTAATGACATGGCATGGCAAGATATATACCAGGTATCTTGGATTGTGTTTTATGGTATGTATCTATATTCATGAGTATAAAGTAATTAGCTTAAAATACTTTTATTCCTAGGAATCTATGTCCAGCCTGCCATTGTTGGTTAAGCCAAAGCCATCAAGATCACTCTTCAAAAACACAGTAACCTCAGCACTTGGAGCACTACCAAGTTCTGTAACCATTACCGAGCAACCAAGTTCTCCTCTGGCTGTTAGAGTACCAGAAGTACCAACCAATACAGGTGACAGAAATGAATCTGAAAATGGCTACGAGAGAAGCTCGAGTACGTGTTTAGCACCATGGGAGGAAGCAGTGACTGTAAGTGCGATAATCTATCCTTTAAAGCGAATAGTCGGGCAAGTGACTGTAAAATCGGTAAAAATGGTATTAATATATCCGGTATAATTTCTTATGAATTAGAAAAATAAAACTTTCCGTCAAAATCGCTGTACATGCGAAGAAAATAATAATATCTATGGGAATCCTAAAAGTCCTCCCGGACGGCTAAGAGTGCAGTTCAATCTTAACGCATGCGCAACACCCACCACTCTCCGTATAAACAAAACATGGCTACCGTAGTTTTGAACCAAAATGTTTCCGCCAAAACAACCAACTGACTCACCTAAAATGCGAAAGGAAAGGCAATGGAGCAGCGACAATCCCAACAACTGACTCGGTAAACATTACGACGCATGGAGAGTGTTAATACAACTTGTTATAGTGAAGAGAACAGTTCAAACGAGCACGCGGCTCCGGACCGCTACTGTACGTACCTAGGCCTACTACGTACCCGATACTCCCTGCTCAGCTGATTGTGAGTGAGTCTTCGTATTTTGATCATTATGTAAATAGTCCCTAGCAGTATTTTTTTCATAAATGAGTGGTCACATATGGTCACATGTTTCATACCTGTTCCCCAATCGCGTAAAACGTAACCCTGGGGTAAATAGCGGTTCTTTAGTGGGGCCTCTTTAGGGGTAATGAATGCCCTGTATGCTACCGGTCAATTCATACAGTTCTGATGTTTATATTTATAGATTTTTAATTTGTAAATTTTTGTTCTGTACATGTTCTGGTAGTGTTATACACATACATTGTATATAGGATTTACATTGTAGGTTAATTGGTAAAATTGTATTGTATATGTTCTGATATACACATATACATATGTACATGTAGGTTTTAGCTTGTTCTTTAGATATATTTGGAGGACACATACAATATTATTTCTGGTCATAATAATAAATAGTGTTTGTATATTTATTACAACTGTACCTGGTTCATGTGTATATGACAAACTTTACAGAGTTGAAATGTACTGCAGCCATGTATCATTTATAATTATTCTGAATTTTTGTTGGAACTATAGATAATGAATTTTGTATCTTTTTTGAAACAATATTTGATTCTATCAAATGCATCAGTGACACATTCACAACTTATAAAATGTTTTCTCTAAAATAAAAAAAAAACCTGTAGAATGAACCTACATTTATTCATTTATATATATTTGAAATTGATCATTTCAATTTTTGTCATATTCAACAGATATAAAAAATTGCTGGTTCTTTTTTTCAGGCACCATGCATGCATAGTGACATGAATACAGAAAGTTCATCCCTTGGACCTGTATACAAGTGTATGTATACATATACATACAATTAGCATCATATGAAGACTGAAGAATGTTGATTTGAGTGCTCTTGAAAGTAAACTTTTCCAATATGGACCTAGAAGATCATGAACAGAACATTTAAACAGTATTAATTTATTAAATGTTCCTTTCAATTGTAATCATTAAATAAAATTATGATGCAATACTTTTTCATTGTTTAACTTTGTAGAAATATTTGTTTATATTAGTCCTCTAGATCCAGTGATTATAATTCTTGCATCCATATGCCTGCCCATTTGTTTGTCAGGGCTTGTGAGATGAGATAGCTTTTCAATTACTTTTAAAATATAAGGATTTTTTTTTTACATATAGCAATATAGATAACATTGTCTTAGGATATCTAAATTCCACTTTACAAGAGAGTAGACTCAACATATAAATAAAACCATAAAACTAGCAAGTTATCTGAAATGTTAAAAATCTTTTTGTCTGAACCAAATTTCACATTTATTGTCTATGTGTAACTTGTACATAGACCATTTATGTATTAATACTGTAGTAACAGTGATTACAAACACATAGACTAAAATGTAGTATGTAGTACTATGTACATCTGTCTTTGATTTGAGTTCTAAACAAAAAAGTGGTACCTATTGGGAAGTTGTGACTTGGGCGGAGGGTGAAATACAGAAGAAATAGCTTCACATGGAAAAAAGAAAGATATACAGTACCATATGGATTCAAAGTTGCTCCAAAAAAATGAGACTAAATAACCAAAAAAAAAAGCCATGTAAACCCCAAATATGCAATGACCAGATCAATGATAAAGCACCCTTCCACTTCCAGTTATCTGTAGCTATTTCTTCTATATTTCAACCCCCCACTCAAGTTACAACTTCCCAACCTCATGATTCTTCTGTCTTTTAAAACCCCCCAACACAAAATACCTGATTGATTGTCATGTTATTTCAGGTTCCTATTCAGGTATTATTCCTAAAAACCAAAAGGGTATACACACTGTACTCTCAAAGGAGGGGAACCACTTCATTCAAAAATGGAATTTACAATTTCATCTTAATTTTGAAATTTTCAATTTAATTATTAATTACTGGACTATTAAAACAGTATAGAACCCCTCGGCTACAGACAAAGTACTGTGGTACACATTTCTCTTAATTAATTACTTTTCTTCAACTCAATCATCTTTTTCTCCAGAGCACAAAAAAGAACAGGAAACAACAGAAAAGGAAAGTAACATACATGTAGGCCTATATGTTTTCTGGAAATATATATGATGTGTTAATTTTCACAGCATAGGCCTACATGAATGTGAAGAATTAAATACTATCAATGTTTGAGAGAATTTCCTAGTTGTAATTCTATAGCAGCTACATGGAATGTACGTTTACATATATACATTGTACGATACATATACATCATAAAAGTTTCTTTCCTTCCAGCTGGACATTCATGTCATCTCTCTCCAGAACTCAAATATTGTTTACAAAAAAAAAAACCCAACCAGAGACATAGATAATTTAATTAAATCTCTGCAAAAAACTACACGAATAATTGAACACATATATTGTACTTGTAAAATATCTATGTATGAGCTAATTTATTTTCACATCTTTGACAGCTACATGCACGGACGTTCTATGGAACGTTTTCGTGTGGTTTTAAATGGGAAATTATGTTACGATTATTTGTATTGAACCTTCATGATTCGGTTGATGTAAAATACGACGAATGCTATGCTGCAATAATTGCCCCTTGCCGGGGCCCCATCTCTGCATCGGCCGAATATTTGTGTCGATTTCCATGTACAAGATGCTTTTATCGAAAAATGATTACAAAGCATTGTCATTAATGTAAGAATACTTCATTTGCATCAAATGTATCATCTCAAAACAACAATTTGCATACCGCATTAGTGGTTTATCACACGAAACGAAACCGACACGACTGAGAAACACATGTCCATGTTGACATTTCCACGCAGCCTCGTTTTCAAAGAGTTTGGAGAATTTATATTTAGAACTGTGCTAAATTTACACGGGGCTTCCCCAAAATTTCAATGGTCAAAACTGGACACCGTAAGCAGAACTTGACCATCATTGTGGTATACAATGACTTTTGGAAGGCCAAAGAACGCATTTAGACTGGTTTCCTTTGCCCGACTATTCACTTTAATTAGGGCATTGGAGATAAAGGTGCCTTGAAGTTATTATATTATAATCAATATATCCTTGATGTTCACAACTTTGATTTTGGCTGATAACTATGGTATTAATTGACCAATTTACATGAGACTTGGTCAAGATGTTCACGTCACAAAAATACACACAGATGAAAAGTAAAAGCTAAGGGTCAATATCATACGGTCAAAGTTTGGATTATGTCCTTGTCAAAGCATCAATTACATCTTTCAATGATACTTAATAGTGTGTTTCATTAGTGACTGGTAAATGTAGTCTGTGATAATTCGTGATAAAATCATCTCTTATCAATCATTTGCTTTGGATTTTTAGATGTTTCATTTGAATTTATTTATAGGCAAATGGTGCTCCTAAAATAAGACTGATACCAGATGTTGAAGTCTATCTGACACCTCAACAGTTGGCACAAGTTGTCCAGAAGGCAGGGAATAATCCCCGAAAACTTGTGATAAATTTATTAGAAGTTTTCTTTTCTAAAGAAACACTGGCAGTGTCAAGTGCCAAAGGACAGCGGTCTGCCCACAACAACAAATCTGCAGAAAAGACAAGTGCTTTACCACCAGCAGTTGTGACAGCAATCAAGGGGTACACAATCAAACACCTGAAAAAACCCACAGGCCAATGTTCACTGTCTGATGCAGTGATGAACGATGTTATTAATTCCAAATGTGCAACTGCCCGCAGGGCTATACTAAAAGCTTGTCCAAGAAATTCTGAGGACAATTTGAATTAACATTAGGGATCAATCTAGCTCTGATCTATTACCGTTTATGGGTAAATTTCCCATCAAGGAATGAATTCCCCGCTGGCCTAAAAATTCCCCCTGAAGATTTAAAAAAAATTCCCCATTTGAAGCTAAAAATGATCGGTTTTGTAACACAATTTCCCCTGTGACTTATTTTTTAGACTTTTGTTTGCAAATTTCTTCATATTTTTCATACAGCTACTGCATATCTTATGATAAACTAAAAATTTTCATTATTGAGCTTAAAATATTGCTATACTAAATCTAAAAATAAATTTAGTTGTTTTACAGTACTTTTTTGTCAAAATGAATGTAATTTTGGACGAAAATAAGAAGATTCAAATTCCCCTATATTTCGCCAAACTTTTCCCCTATTTTGAAAAACAATAGGTTCCCCCAAAACCTAGATTGATCCCTGAGTTACATTTAACTGTACTACAAATGAATTATTTTTGAATGTGTTTACAATGTGTACAAATTATAAATTCATTGACAATCTTATTTGTAAAATTCTGATCATTTACTCTTGTCTTTTGTCACATACCATATCAAGTTAATAACAGTTTTTTAGGCTTCTTACCAGGTAATCATGATGTTTTTCTGTGTTATTAAATTTGAAAGGGTTGTTGCCTTTTGTATTTCTTAGCATTTTACTCTTCAATCTTGTTTGGATGTCTTCTAAATTCTAAATATGAAGTATTGATTTTTATGGAGTGCTGTTTTATGTATTTAAAAGCAGGTTTTTCATTTGTTTATGCCATAACTATGCATGCTTCACCATGGAAAACCAAATTCCATAGCAGTCGGTAATCGTTTACAGTGTGTAAACACCTATATATATAGCTACAGCGGCTCTGAATGGTCAACTCCAAGATCTCTTGATTCCGATTGACTCTCAACTTCAGGCTTCTTTTCATAGCACATTTTCTTTAAAATACCATTGTAATACTGTTTAATAGGTAGTTGCTTATTCAAAGTATTAAACAATAGGATATTTGTTCTATTTAGGTACTATATTTTATGGTGGAAATTGAAGATATCACTGCATATTGTATTGTATCGTGGAAAGTTTCCCTGAACGAAGACGAGGAAATGGTCACCACGGTATAAATATAAAGTTAAAGTTATGTGATAAATAAGTTCCCCAACACGCGAGTGTTGTTTATCATGTTTATCTAAACTCTCGTTAGCTAAAGCTCTTGTCTTTTCAAAATTTTAAAATTAACTAACTCGAGTTTGATAATCATGATAAACAACGGTCACTTGTTGGGGAGTCTCTATTTCTGTTACATATTTCGGAACTTTTCTGATTTTAAAATTGCTTTTTGAATTGGCCATTAAACTCGACATTTCTGATTTCATTTACATATTTTTAAGCATTGTAATACTATATTAAGCATTTCACTGAGGCAGCATGTAATTTAATGCCCCATTGGTTGTCTTGTAATTATTAATGAGTATATTGATTTTTACTTAAAATTCTATGTTCATTGTAAATAGTTTACCTATCAGGAATATGCAAAAGTTTCATCTGTATTGTTTCTTAATAAGAAGTACAAGAAATATAATGCTAAGTATTTTTTAAGGATGTTTTTTTATTTAATTAATTTTTTATGTAGGATTAAAATCTGGGTGCAAGCTTGCGGCTGTACAGGGGAAAGCTTGCTGTAAGACGGAGGCAAGCTTGCTGTTAGCTTGCGGCTGTACAGGGGTAAGCTTGCTGTTAGCTTGCGGCTGTACAGGGGTAAGCTTGCGGCTATACAGGGGCAAGCTTGCTGCTATGCAAAATAAGCATGCCGCAAGGTTTCAATTCCTAGCTTGCTACAAGGTTCCAATTCCTAGCTTGCATTTTAAGCTTGCATTAAGAGTTATTTGCAAGCTTGCAATTTCTGTTTGGGGTTAGCAAGATCCTGAGCGTTCAGGGGCCTAGTAGCACAGTCTGCGGGATTCAAGTCTGTAGGAACATAACTCCACTGAGTGCTGGATGATGATCTCAAGATCCTGTCTACTCGATTACCAACATAGACATAGAATCTGCGTGTTTTATTGGTAAGATAACCGAGAACAACTTTGCTATCTGTGTAGAAAGATACAGAATCCATTGTTGCGTCCAAATGTTGTTCAAGATAAATGGATCTGTGGCTATACTGCGGCACATAGACCCTTTTAATGATACTACTAGCTCCAAGCTTCAATGGTTACAATTCCGAATAAATCACAGAATACTAACAACCATTTCTATCAAGAATTGGTAAATCAAACAAAAATCTTCGACGTACATTATGTAAAACACATCCAGAAACAATCACTCATATATTTTAAGATGTGAAAAAGTATCAAATTTGATTGAACAGTGAAGAATTTCTATAATTACTAATAATTTAAGTCTTGGATTTGAAAAACAGGATTTTATCTTCGGCAAACAAGATAGTACAAATACTAATTTCCATATTGAAAATTTGATACTGCTTCTAGTAAAACAATACATTTATAACTGCAAATGTCTAGAAAAAGAACAGTCTAAAAATTCATATTAAATTTGAACTAAAAGCTCACAGGATTATAATATCAAACAGTAATTTAAAGCGGAATCCACAAGCACTTGCAAAATTATACAAGAGGCCCAGAGGGCCTGTATCGCTCACCTGGTTTGTAATGTCAAGTCATGTTCTGAATACAGGTTCATTGTTTCTTTTCTGAAGGGATTTGAATATTTACCTCTTATTTCCCTATTGGGCCCCGCCCCTCCTGCCCCCCGGGGGGGGGGGGGGGGGGGAGGAGGAGGGGGTCAGAGCCAAAATTTATACAAGTTCTGTTCCCCTTCCCCCAAGGATGTTTGTGGCCAAATTTGGTTACATTCCATTCAGAACTCTATGACTAGTAGCAATTTAAAGGATTTACCTCTATTTCCCCTATTGGGCCCCGCCCCTCCTGCCCCCAGGGGAACCAGAGTCAAAATTTATACAAGTTCTTTTCCCCCTTCCCCCAAGGATGTTTGTGGCCAAATTTGGTTACAATCCATGCAGAACTCTGGGACAAGTAGCGATTTATAGGATTTACCTCTATTTCCCCTATTGGGCCCCGCCCCTCCTGCCCCCGGGGGGTCAGAGCCAAAATTTATACAAGTTCTGTTCCCCTTCCCCCAAGGCTGTTTCCGGCCAAATTTGGTTACAATCCATGCAGAACTCTGGACAAGTAGCGATTTATAGGATTTACCTCTATTTCCCCTATTGGGCCCCGCCCCTCCTGCCCCCGGGGGGTCAGAGCCAAAATTTATACAAGTTCTGTTCCCCTTCCCCCAAGGATGTTTGTGGCCAAATTTGGTTACAATTCATGCAGAACTCTATGACTAGTAGTGATTTAAAGGAAATGTTGACGGACGGACGGACGACGGACGCCACGCCAGGACATAAGCTCACCGGCCCTTCGGGCCAGGTGAGCTAAAAATTGGTTAAATGTATAAACAGTAATATTTAAAAAAAATATTGAAAGATCTGTGACCTCTAGGTTTACTTCCCCCCCCCCTTTTTATCTATTGTTGTCCTGTCTTTGGGTGTAATGTTTTTATCAAGAGTTGTCTCCCCTTGTTCACTCAATCACTACATATATAGGAAGGGAAATAACTTTTGATAGGTCTTTTATGTGAATGGTAGTATGTGTCTATTTTGTTCCGTTAATAAGATACTTGTTAATATATGTATGTACATACGTTCAAATATTCAATTTGAAATAACTGTAAAAATGTAACTTCTATTGTACCTGTGTTTCATGTCTCATCTGTATATGTTGTGATGTGTACATTTTTTGAAAAAAAAATGAATAAAAAATTAATTTAAAAAAAATATTGAAACACGAGCCCCTTAGAACAGAAGCCCATTGAAACATGAACCCCTTATGATTAATTCGCTTGAAAAAAACAAACGAGTTCCTTTGAATAAAAGTATTTTACATTAAGAAAAGTCAAATGACTGTTAGTCAACCATAAGCATTAAAACAAAGTTATTCCTATTAATTAAATCTGTCAGCTAATATTGATAAAATTACCTTATTAACAGTAAATCGGAGAGACCATAGCATTTATTAATCTTGCTCTTTAAGTATTGTTGAATGATAAAATCAATATATTTTTGGTATAAAATTGCTCAAAATGAGCAAATTCAGATAATTATTCTTTCAGTGCCTACAATGTTATTTATTAGCTACTAAAGTCATGTCATGGAAATCCAATGGAAGGACATCAAGGAGTCCGTAGGACATGGCAAAAGATAAGCTTTTGTTTGTTTGATTAATTATTTGTTTGTTTGTTTGATTAATTAACGTCCTATTAACAGCTATGGTCATGTAAGGACGGCCTTCTGTGAATGCGGTGTGTTGCGTGTATGTTGTGCGAGGTGCGTGTTTTGGGAGACTGTGGTATGTTCGTCTTCCTGTATAGTGGCACTGTTGCCCTTTTTATAGTGCTAAATCACTGAAGCATGCCGCCGAAGACACTAAGCAACACACCCCTTCTAGTCACATTATACTGAAAACGGGCGAACCAGTCGTCCCACTCCCTGTATGCTGCAGTCGATACCACTGGTCCTTTATGGAAAACAGAGAAAGAGAATGTATACATTGCTGTATTGACTGACTACCTAACAAAGTGGCCAGAAGTCAAGGCTATTCCATCAAAAGAAGCTAAAGAAATACCAACTTTCATTATTGAAATCGTTTGCCGTCATGGGTGCCCCGAAGTGATTTTGACTAACAGAGGAAGAGAATTTTGTAACCAAATAATTGATCAACTTGGCCGTCAACTATCTATCGAAAGAAGGGTAACAACAGCCTACCACCCACAGACAAATGGTTTAACAGTGCGATTCAACCAGATCCTCTGCAATGCTGTTGTGATGTATTTCAACAACACACGGGAAGACTGGGATTTGTATTTGCAACAAATAGCTTTTGCTACTAGGACAGTCGTGCAAGCATCCACTAAGGAGACACCCTTCCAGCTGACGTATTGGCGTAAGGCAGTGATACCTGTACAGTTGGACATCCCGACATCGGTAGGATCTGAACAACGACAGAGCTGCATCATTTGCTGAATTTATCAGCTTGCAGAACCTTGAAAAGGAGAGAATAAAAGATTCCCAGGTAAAACAGAAGTACCATTATGATAAAAGGAACAGACTGTTGGACAGCATGTTCTCATCAGGAATAAGAAAAGGATTAACAGGAAAGGTGACAAACTTCAGACGAAATGGGTTGGGCCGTCTAAGGTGACAGAAAATATAGGGAAAGGAGTCTACAAGGTGGAGGGAAGAAAGGCAAAGGTCAATATCAAGAACATGAAACAGTACCTGAAAGGAAAAGAAGACCAAAAGATTCATGTGAAAATCAGTAAGAAGACAGAGGAAAAAAAGACACCGAAATCCGCAACTAAAGAAATCCGTAAAACAACTGCAAGGTCAACTGCCAGCCTTAAGACACCAAAAGTGACAAGAAGCAGGAATAAAGATGTGAAACGGCTCCCAACACACAAGAAAAGGACAATATAAAGGAGACAAAAGAACCAACATAAACCTGCGCCAAGAGGGATAAAAGAATTTGTGGAAGAAATTGGAAACAACACTTTAATGAATATTTCAATGCTTGCTGCGAGATGCCATTAGAAAAGCCAGAGAACCCAACTGATGCTGCCATCATGAACTCCACAAAACTTTTACTCGTCATGGAGGCAAACGAATGATTTGAAGATGATATGGAAACTTGTCACCAAGTGCTCATGAAGTGGTACATGACATCGAAGATGGACATCCAAATGTTGGACACTTTTGAACCAATTATGCTTACTTCAGCCATCAAAGACATTTTGAAGACGGTTAGGAATATCCCAACATCCAGCCAAAAATTCAGAGTCCCCGTGTAAGATATTAAAGAACACAACAAAGATGACAATTGAAAACACGACGTTAGATAGAAAAGACCTGACAAGTGGCTGAATGATCAGGTTAGCAGTGATTTTAGAAAAATGATATGAAACAAATTGAAAATGAAAATAAAAACTATAAAATGTATTGTTTTAAACACAGCCAAAGTATTTAAAACTGAATGGAGATATTTTGTTACACGATTACTATGATTAATCAGATCATGATGGATCATCTAAATGAAACTTTCAAAGGTTAAACTTTTATCTATATTTCATTAGGTATATGCAGTATATAATTCCAAAACTTTGGCCTTTTAAGTCATTCATGCCTACCTAGGACTACTCAAAGACAAACACAATGCTATCCACCAAATCGGATGTTATGTTTTACCTTGCTTCTTAGCAACCAAGTGGGAAGCAGGAGATTACAAATCATGGCTATATTCAAAGGTATGTTAATTCCACTTTACTTTTATTTCATTATGATCTGATGAGTGTCAGGATGATTTGGATTGGTGATTGATGGATTTCAAAGAAAAAAGTGTTTATCTATACTAAATTTCTCGGTTGATCAATATTGATTTAAACTATGATAATTACATGCCAAAGGATGCACCACCACCATATTTTTATCATGATTTTGTTTTGTTTTGAGAACAAGATATTGATTGAAATAAAACCAAAATCTAAAGCATAATATCTGTGTTCAGGTACCACTCGAAACCAGTAAATCTTTCCTTCCAGAAACCGATTTGTGTTTTCTAAATTTTGGTACTAGACGGCTTAATATTCTCCTTTGTAGATTAAGAAATAGAGCAAGTACTTTAAATTACGATCTTTTCAGACCCAATCTTTTGCCTTCAGCACGCTGTGAATATGGATTCACGTGCGAATACTCTTATCACTTTTTCCTTACATGCCAAAGATATCACATTATACGACAGACAGTATTAAACGATCTTCCTTGGTACCCCGGTGACATCACATTAGATACATTACGAAGAGGAGATGCAGATTTAGAAAATGATGCTAACCTTATTATCGAAAGGCAGTCCAAATTTATATTGATAGTACTGGCAGGTTTTGACATTATGAGCATCCTACCCCATTTCCTATATCTACTCCGTATGTTAGTTAATTAATAGATTACATGTTATACATATGTCAACAGTATAAATCAGTTGTGTCTGCTGGCTGGTGTAGTTGAAAGATTTTCAAGGATTTTCATGGGATTATATCCAGAGATGGCAAAGTCCCCGTGTGTGTTTCGTTGAACAGTAATTAACTAATGGAAAGAATTAATTTCATATCTGCATTTATTTGATAATAACATTATATGTGTGTAATTTTTTTCAGTTTTTATCATATGTTAAGGTGGTTCGATACAGTTAGGCCTAAACATTTCCTCTCGTTTATTTTTTCTTTAAAATTTGCTCACTGAAAGATTGGCTGATAAACTGTTTATTAAGGCTTTTATCTGAAATTTGACCGATCGGTTTTCGAAATATTGCACTCTGTAAATTTGGCGCCAAAATTGTAGCGATGAAAAGCGCCTACGTGACAACGATCGAAGTTGATAACTTCAACTTGATCACAACAATGCCGATAAAATCGATGATATCATATACAATTGTATGTCTTTATATGTTATTTAAGGAGATATCTGCATATCTAATACATGTATTACTATTTTTAATTATCCGAAGTAAACTAAAAAAAATTTTGGATCCTCAATATAACCTGTATGGCAAGTGTACAGTACGCCTAAGAAAAAAAATCTCTAATTCTGAATCCTCGATCTACGTTCAGCTGATTACTGTACTATACACAGGAAAATAATTAGTCTATGCCTACATGTACATGTTTAGTTTCTACAGACATAAGACTGTTGTTGACACTAGCTTACGTGTGCTTTTTCGTAAGATAGTGATAGTATTTGATCAACTGAATCCGAGTACTTACATGCATTTTCTCAAAACAGGAAATACATGCATCATCTAATTACAGTAGTTAGGCCTATGTCTTATCGTACATGTATACAGTAAATAAAGTCTTGTTTCTCGAACGTTTTAGTGCTTATTAAAGATCATATTAGCTAAACATGATACATGTAGACATATACATACGCAATATTCAAATATACTAGCTTAAGTAAAACAAATTGAACGAAAAGCAGGGGTGGGGCGATGGAGAGATGAAAAATATTTCTGTATCTGTAGTTTTATAATAGATGATTACTCGGCAAAATTGGATTATTTTGATTTAATTATTACGTGTAAAATATTCACAGTTTAAAGGTAGGTTTCGCCCAATGAAATATAGAGACTACGAAATTGAAATTTATCCTGTACATAGATTAAATCTTCAGATCATTTTTAATGCATACAGCGAATAATATGGGTGGTCAGTTGCCTAGCTTGACAAGGAAAATACTCCACTAAAAATAGAGCGGAATCAAGCTTTACATAGAACATGACGTAATTTTTTTCCAAAACGAGGCCGCATCAACAAACGGAAGCGTGCAACAAAAAGTCAGATAGCAGTGACAGTCTTGCTAAGGCATGTTCAGTAAAAAAATAACAACAACAAATTGAAGTGCGATGGACTGTTTATACATATAATATCATTTAAAACACTTCATGTTACTTACATACGCTCGCTAGCTTAGTACATCAAACATATATCATCTAGTAAGTCTGTCGCTGTATGTGCGCTGGCATATGTGTTGAAATTTAACTCACCACCACACCACGTGAAACAGAATCCGGGCATCTTCTAGTGCTACATGCCATCTCTGAATTTCATTCCCTAGAAATATCATAGGGTGCTACCAATTCCATTCAAATTTCCTAGTCTTTGTTGTCGATTCAGATACATTTTCTTTTCTCACACGTGTTCGTTCAGCCATTTTGTTTACTTTTAGTGCGTAACAATGCGCATGCGCGAAACTTCGACATCACAGCTTCATCACTTGTTCATTTGCATACTATTCTCTCTGGCTGACAATCGTAATAAATCAGGAATTTCCTTCAATTTTGTATTCAAGACACATTTATTCAATCTCATACACATAAAGAAATTAAATTGAGTTATTTTTAATACGTTTTTTTCATCTTTCCTTCCGTTTATCGGATTTTACAAATATATTTATTTGGTTGGGCGAAACCTACCTTTAACGGAGTTGAACAGAAAATGTTTTAATCACTTGATTGTTATGAAATCTCATTTTATTCAGTTCAAGATCGAGACCGTATCGGCATATATTAGTCCGATTGTATGAGTTATGTAATTTGCTTCTCAAACGATACATGTACATGTAGCTTCATGTTATTTTAGCCTAGCCAAATTCAAAGATCTGAAAATATTATTTTGTTCTGGTTTGTCGAAACTAGGTGCTACACCTACCGTATAAACGTCGATTTTCACCCGGTATCAAGCTTTCGGCAAACCGAACTAAGTACAATATCGACAAATACGCCGTTTATCGATTATACTATCCTGATTCTAACGTTAAAAGGTAAGATATCGTTCGGTAGACGGATAATATATAGATCGCTTTTCTTATATTCTTAGTCACAAGAGTTTTCATGTGCAGTTCCGAAAGCACTCATTGACCCGAGGAGGTCCGAACGAACGGCGCATTCGATCACTGTTCGGAACGTCCTTACTTGTGACTTGCTGGATTTCGTACAGGATACTTTACCACATGCTATCACTGTTGCAGTTTTGTATGACAAAATGAAAATGAGAATATTAAGGTTTTATCTTTCAACATATGTTGAATGCAAACCTGAAACCATCACAGCAGCTATAACGACATGTACACCAACAGTCATAGTCACTTCATACATTTGATTCTTCATCAATTTCAACAACTTCCGGTGCCACAGATGTAGATTTACCAACCTACCAAACAAATATTCATTGACATCCCTAGTACATAACATGTAATTTGAAATTGTAATTAGAGCAGGGATTTAACTAGAAATAGAACTCCGTTCCCGGCAGGGTATGAATTCCACCCCATTGCCGATAGTGTTGCAAGCCCCGATGGGATCAACATCGGGCATTTTGAGGCTGATAAAAATATACTTTTCGGATAATATCCATATATAACTGCACTGTTCTGACAACTAAGATCAATATCCAATTCACAAACCTTTCGATTATAATGTTTCATCAACTATTAGTGGTAAAATTCAAGGCAAACACAACACACATATAATTCTGTTCAAATACGCCGCCATGTTTGATTTACCGGAAACCGTGACGAAATGAAACACTCAACAGGTAAACTATGTTTTAAAGTTTTAAAAAGCTAACAAACTAAGAATAAACATAGTTAAACTGAACAAATGTAAGTATTATTTAGAATTTAGCGATTTTTTGTTTTAAAGTTCATGCTTAAAACATGTGACATTATATTTCTTTCATAGTGATAATTTGTAGGTCATTCCATATATGGTACTAGTTGCCATATTTAGAGCGTGAGAGTTTCTAACGAGAAGCATCATGGCCGCCAAATGAGCCGTGTCGAAGATGTGAGCCATTCAAAAGTGCTTTAAAACATAGTTTAGACACTGAGGTGGATAAATAAATAATTATTTTATGTTAAAAATGTTTGATATTGTCGAATTTAATTACAAAATTACATGACACACATGAAATGTAACATTTTCACCGCTGGATGTTTTGCAACACTACGGGCAATGGGACGGAATCGTAGCTCTGACGACGAACATCTGTTAGAAATCTTCCATCCGTCTTTCAGAGCTACGTCAGCGCAGCTAGGATTTAACAGATCACCAGAAAAATAAAAACTATGAATTCTCAAAGATGCTCCACCGCCGACAGAGCATAAACGATAGTTATGAATTGAACAATAATTGGTGTTTAATCGTGTATATATATATATGTCTAATTAACACAAAAAATAGAAACTTTTGCAACTGAAGAAAAATACTTAATCGTCTGCTCCTGTTTTTGATATCGAAAAATGACATCTGCCAGCGGTGGATCATCTTTAAAATGGTTATAAAATTAATCTTTATCTTTACACAAATTAAGAACACTGATGATATGGAGGTGAAATGCATATCTCTTGAACTTTATAATTCTTGGGTTTAAAGTTCAAGAGATATGCATTTCACCTCCATATCATCAGTGTTCTTAATTTGTGTAAAGATAAAGATTAATTTTATAACCATTTTAAAGATGATCCACCGCTGGCAGATGTCATTTTTCGATATCAAACCCAAGAATTATATGGCCCTGCAGGTAGGGCGTAAGAATTGTACCTGCTGCCCCTATTGCATGATCGTAAATGGCAACTAAATTTAGGATCTTATATTTTCTCTTCTTCCTAACTAACTTTATCATTCCTAATGCCTCCCTTGGCATCGCCTCACTTTTGGCCTTGAGTTGAGCGTTCGCCCCTGTGAGGAAGGCTCTGGGTTCTGTCCCCTGGCCGAGACACACCAAAGTCTATACAAGTGGTAGTTTCTTCTCCTGCTTACCGCTCAGCATACAGGGAGTGGGATGACTGGTTCGCCCGTTGTCAGTATAATATGACCGGGTGGGGTGTGTTGCTTGGTGTCTTCGGCGGGATGCTTCAGTGATATAGCACTATAAAAAGGGCAACAGTTCCACTATACAAGAAGACACAACATGAATATACCGCAGTCTCCCAAAACACGCACCTCGCGCAGCATACACGCTACACACCGCATACATGGGAGGCCGTCCTTACATGACCATAGCTGTTAATAGGATGTTAATTAATCAAACAAACAAACAAACCAAGAATTATATCTATGTGAAATGTAACAAAATTGTCAACCTGTTTTGATACGATCCCAACAAGGAGACGTAATAAATGCTTCTTCAGACACCCTACTCCACACAATTTGCTATTACAAAGAAGTTAAGGAAACACTAAATGTTTGCTTTTCAAATAAAATACTTTATCAACATACAGCAAATTGTTTGGTACTAAATAAACACTGGCTGTCGATGATTGATGACGATTGATCGGCTATTAAGCATGTGCCAAACTACAGCAGATAACGGGGGCACCTATGATACAATGTTCAGGAGTTCACTGTACAGGACTGAACTGGTTTCACTTCAAATGTATGGAGTTAAGTGAAGGCGATGACTTTCTGCTCTCAAGAATGTAGAGAAAGGAAAATTACATGTATTGCTATTGCAAAGAGGGTAAGAGATCATAGAATAAGGAAATTTGATCAACATACAGCAAATTTGTAGGTACTACATCAACACTGGCTGTCGATGAACGATCGGTCTTTAATATGTACCAAACAATACAGCAGATAAAAAGTTTCAATTTGTGTTTAAGAAACTGGGGGCACCAATGATACAATGTTCAGGAGGTCACTGTACAGGACTGAAATGGTTTCACTTTAAATGTATCGAGTTCGGGAAGAACAAACCACTTTGAAAAACACATAACGAGGCATGAAAAATAGACTAGCCAAATCGGACCGTTATAACAAGAGAAGTTCAAAATGTGATTTCAAGATGGCGGCTGTGGCGGCCATCATACAAGAATAACAACAATTTGTTGGGACCATGTCAGGATCATTTCATGCAAGTTTCAGCCAATTCGCACCTATAGAACTTGAGAAGAAGTTCAAAATTTGAAAAGTTAACGTACGGCGGAATGCGGACGACGACGGACGAAACATGACGATTATAGGTAATCCTGACCCTTCGCTGAAATATCGCCAAATGGATATTTATTAATGTAAAGATGCATTTTATGTCTATGAGATAAACGCTAGATACAAATATGCCATAAAAATAGCACTGAAAAAATGAAATAAGCGAAAAAATACCAAACTAATGATACTATTTTGAAATAGTGATGTAAACATGTACTTAATTTTATGACCATGTCTTGCATTTATGTAAACCAATAGTTTTCTCCAGTCTGACAGCTGCCTGGCCGTAGGCGAATCTCAACAAATTTGCACACTTTTGCTTGTTGTACTTTTGCTGTATGTTTTATAGAAATAAAATAGTTATTAAACACTTTATTGGAGTTTTTGTGCGTTTTTAAGGGATATTATTTATTGCTTTGGTGCTGAGGTATGTACGGTAGCCCTGTCGAGACAACACGTGTTATGTGTACATAATAATTTGTTTGTATGTTTGATTAATTAACGTCCTATTAACAGCTATGGTCATGTAAGGACGGCCTCCAATGTATGCGGCACGCTGCGTGTATGTTGTGTGAGGTGCGTGTTTTGGGAAAATGCGGTATATTCATTCTGTGTCTTCTTGTATAGTGTTTGTTTGAGTTTTACGGCCCATCGACAACTAAGGTCATTTAGGGCCAAACTACAAGTCAGGCATTAATATCAGGGTAAGAAAAGGCAAGTAAGGATTAAAACACAGATTGTAAACGTTTATTTGATAAAAAAGGTTTGCATGGGATAAAATAGTTTTGGCTAAAACACACGAGAAAACTCATGCACAATGTTGATGAAACGATGAAATGTTGAGTTGATACGATGATATGAGAAAACGTTCATATTTTGTTTAAAATACCGATTTCTTTGAGATAATTGAAAATACGATTATGTCTCACGGCATGAAACAAAGTGTACATGTCGGAGACATCATAGTACTTATCTCGTATGTGTTTAAAAGCAATACAATGCAATAAAACATGCTCCACTGTGAGAGGAGAATCACATGCATGGCATGTAGGAGGATCCTCCCCTCTCAATAGATAGGAGTGTGTTTTAAAATATGTGTGTCCAATTCGGAGCCGAGAGAAAACAACTTCCTCTCTGCGGTCTCTCCGACTGGACAGGTTAGGATTAAGTGCAGGTTGTACTTTAAACAGTTTATTGTTTGTTTCGGTAGACCACCTTTGTCGGTGTAAGGTAGTTTCAAATGTGTTTGTGCTAGGCGAAGAGCAGTCTTAGCTGCTTTATCGGCCTTTTTATTTCCTTTTATACCCACATGGCTGGGAATCCAGAGATAAGTAATTTGAGTTTTAGAAGACAATCGAAATGTTCCGATCAAAAGATTTTGGATTAATGTGTTTCTAGGGAATCTTGATTCCAAAGCCTGAAGAACCGAAAGAGAGTCGGAACAGATAATTGCCTTTTCAATGTGTTATTCTTCGATATGGTCAAGCGCCAGACCGATAGCACATGCTTCCGCAGAGAAAATGGAGGCAACATCCAGCTATTCCAGCATTTAACATTGATTCTTTTGAGAACATTTCTGATAGCGATATTCAGATTCGAATTGATGAACAACTTTTTTGAAACACTTTAACTTCAAAAGAGAGGGAAAATAATATATAATTCTCACCTTAAATATGTCTGTTAGACATTAAGTGCTCGCTACTTCCTAACCTTATCCAGTATAAAATCATCCTCGGCAACAGGAATACGTAGCGCTTTTGCTCATTATCCTTGGGAGTATTGCAAGGACGTGGTTTACGCCCTTGGTGTATTGTAATAAATACTTTCCTTTACTTCATCAGAACTTTAATTGTGAAATTACTTTGAACTTTGTTACGTGTGTTCTTTGTTACATAGAAGTGTCTTTTTATTATCATATTGATACGATTGACTTGTTTCACTTTTCAAAATAGTCGTCCGCTAGAACACTGTCAATTAAGTCTCTGTGCACGTGGTGACTTACCTGTTCGATGTTTGAACGACTTTCTGGGGTACATCAGATCTAGAGTTCAGATACTCAGACTGATATTCTTTACGGTTCTTTATTCTGTTTCTCTAACGCAAGGCTGTGTCATTTTATTATATTTATTAGAACTGCAACAAATGCGATCTATGGTCACAGGGTTTACTAACCGATAGTGCAACGTACATTTAGGAACTAAGATGATTTGGCTGGTACTTAAAAGTTATCCGCTTTGTCACTTTCTTTTATTGCTTATATAAACCTGATATGCATTGTATTGTTCCAGAAGTATCCAAAGTCGATCAGATGCATAGGATATCGTGACCGATGAAAGAGCTTGTATGATACGCCGCTTGAAGTGTACAAGAAACAAATGCGTTTAGCACTGTGTAATGTCACTGTTGTTAATTTATATTAAATTATCGGTGACAAGTATATCTTAGTATATGTTGTTGAAAGGTTGGTGTCACTAAATCACGGCGAAATATGTGACGGCGACTGACAAAATGGGCCCATATGAGGAAAAATCACATTTTCATTTTTTCACATTTTTATTTACTTCATGGTGTGTAGATCACGTTTACAAAATATTAAAGCCGTAGGATAAAGCATTTAAGAGATATGCGACTTTGAATGAGGCAACATGTAGATTCATTAATGACAAAATTAGCGACGTCAAATCATCACGTCATGAACATTGACGTCATGTCACAAGGTTGCCAATGACGTTACATAAAAAAATACACGTGCATATGACTATGCTTTGGACTGGTCTTTAACACCTGTAATTTATTAAAAGTTTAGCTCGATCAGTGTTACTAAAACTACATCATTGTCCGTTCTATCAAAATACAAGATTATCTGTGACACTTACATGTAACAATCTAATTCTACGATGTGACGGGGTGAAACACTGCGTGCTATGTGTAACAAATACTTTCGCGTGTGATTTAGTTTCATGGTTTGGAATTTTAAAATGTTTTCGTTGGTAGAGATATTCATGGTTCGACAATGATGCCATTAATAAATCAAATATGATATCTTTTTTTAATATTCATGGTTCCACAGCAACCGCCAAAAGAACAACTTCACGAGGAAATTTTCATGCAATGATATTGATTTGTATGTTCGTATTTAAAAAAGTCAAAGATCTGTGCATTTGATTAAAGTTTACATGTATATGCTTCCAGATTCTTTTAACATAGAATGTTGGTATACGAATAACATTAATGGAGTGACCGATGAGATATATACCGAAGAAGTCAAATAAGTCAAATGCACATGCATGCGTATGCGCTCAAGTGCTAAGAATTGACGAAGTCCGAATAGATGATGTAAATAAAACCGTCAAAACTAAATTGAATGTGGATTAAATGATCAAATAAAAAAGACTAATGTATGAAACATCGTATTCGGATTAGATGATGTTTTCAAAGTACTAGTGAATCGAGCCCGAACCCTCCGATCTCTTTGCGTTCACCTTTGGAAACCACATACAGTGTACATGATTACATTGGTAACCAGTAATATATATTTCCAATTCCCCATGTTCCTTTCCGTATGACCGGAATAATGTCGTTCTATCTCATCCACAATACGGCATATAATATATGCAATTATACGGATTTATATATATATCTTGTTATATCTATACATTCAAGATCCATCTTGTTTTTTTGTATCAGTTGTTCTTAATCTGATTATAGTGTGCTGGTTTGTTAAATGTTTTTTTTAAACAATATGACGTAGACAGTACATACATGCACTTGGGATCGAGCAAAGTGGTCACAATATATAGCACTCTGGAAATGGTGGTGGGGAAGGAGGTTATTATGGTAAACAAAGGCAATTCAGTTTAATAACTGTTGTGTTTTTTTAATCAGATCAACATTTAAAACACTAAAATGATGTATGTCTTTTACTGGTTTTTTTCTGTTAAATGTGTGTTTTAAGTCAACTATTTAGATTTCTTAAACTGTGAATCAGGAAGTGTTCGTAGTTCTCCCGATTCACACATTTTAAATTTTATATCAGGTAGATATACTACTGGATTTAGTATACATTTCAGACTCTTTCCTTTCAATATATCTTATAGACAACTCAAGAACTAAACCTATTTTTTAGAGTTCTACTTTATATATATTTCGGATAAAAACCGTTAAGAGAAATTGCAATACACACGATTGAAAAAAAAAGACGAAAAAAACGTTTCAAACAGAGGGTTCTGAGAATTAGTAACAGTTTACATGTATATCAATTTGAACCCACCACAGTGCCAATAGATCACTATATAGAGGTCCTAATGCTCTGGATCAAAAGTTCCACAGTTTTTTTTTATCTTGATTATAAGACCTCTAAAACCAATATATGTATACTCTGGTACACAGATAAAAAATTGATATAAATTGTAACTAATTCTCAAACCCCTGTGCACGTGGTTTCTAAAATAGTTTTTTTTCTACATAAAGCTCTTTCTAGATGACGTAGATGAAATGAAAAAAAACTGTTTCACCCTAAGATTTAAGCACTGATGAGTGATTTGACTAGACTGGGTGGGGTTGGTGTGCGGGATCCTCACAAAACTGAACAAAGTATATAAATCATCTTCGTCCCTTGACCACTCCCTGTACCCAGGTTTTGTTTGTTTGTTTGTTTGATTTATTTACGTCCCATTAACAGCTATGGTCATGTAAGGACGGGCCTCCCATGTATGCGGTGCGTTGCGTGTATGTTGTGCGAGGTGCGTGTTTCGGGAGACTGCGGTATATTAATGTTGTGTCTTCTTGTATAGTGGAACTTTTGCCCTTTTTATAGTGCTATATCACTGGAGCATGCCGCCGAAGACACCAAGCAACACACCCCACCCGGTCACATTATACTGACAACGGGCGAACCAGTCGTCCCACTCCCTTTTTGCTGAGCGCTAAGCAGGAGCAGAAACTACCACTTTTATAGACTTTGGTGTGTCTCGGCCAGGGGACAGAACCCAGAGCCTTCCTCACAGGGGCGAACGCTCAACTCAAGGCCAAAAGTGAGGCGGTGCCAAGGGAGGCATTAGGAAAGATAAAGTCAGTTAGGAAGAAGTGAAAATATAAGATCCTAAATTTAGTCGCCTTTTACGATCATGCAATAGGGGCAGCAGGTACAATTCTAACGCCCTACCTGCAGGGTCACTGTACCCAGGTACCATGTACTGTATAATGTCATGTACTGTATAATGTCATCAAAATTAATGCTATGGTCACAATGATCGGTCGGTATCCGGAGATAGGGGGTAATCGGGAGTACACCGCTGGTTTTGGGCCATTTTCCGATATTGGACAACACCGGTCAAAAATTTGTCCGACATAATTTACATTAAAAGGAGGCCGTGCGGTAATCGTACGACGTCTGTTTCCAAAGATAATCGACCGATTATCATATGATGTCCGGGCGATAACTGGCCTATTCACTGGACATCGTACGAATATCGCCTTAGTTGATTACGGACAACGAAGGACACTTGTACCCCAGGCCCGGCCAAATGTCGGGCGATGTAGTGATTGCCGCTCGATTAAACGATATGTGAAAGATATGTGGCCGATTATGAAATTCTACGGGACACCGGGAATATTCTAACTTCGAATTAAAAATCTTCGGGCACGTCCCCGATGCTGTCTGAGACACAGGGACCTGGCACGAAAATTTTTTAACCAATAGTATACATATATATATATGTATACTCTTAGTTTAAAAAAATCGTGCCAGGTCCCTGTGGTCTGAGAGTCCCATCCACCAGCCGGCCATGTCTGGTTTCCGTCCGGAGACCAGGCAAAAATGGCCAAAATGCATGCCGGGAATACATACATCTTAAGCCTAATCGGAAGGGGATGTGACCAAAGCATAAGTACTGAACTCTACCGACGTCCACTATAAATACCACATTCCTTGTTAGCATCGTCGCATAGTTCTACAAGAAAATAGATATCATTTGCACTGATCAGAAACTTAACTTATTCTCAAACAAAATTAAAGTTCATCCACAGGTGTTTTGTTCTATAGATATTTTTGTTCTATCTCTATCTACTCGAATTACGTATGTATACATGTAAAGAGAAAACAATATGTATAAGGCCAAACACCTGTGGTTCATCTACAGAATTCAATTCTCGGCTGATGAAATCTGCTTCCTTGTCCTCTTACAATTCAGACGGAATATTTCTAACACAATTTTCTTGCCTTTATTTTGTCTTTAAAACAACATCCCGCTGTTTGCATTTTAAGTTTCCGTACTCGTGATATGTTTGCTACATGTATATCAATGTATTCGGTATAATTTCTGTGACTTTTACGACTTTGACTTTCGATATTTTATTTTAAATATGTTCCGACGTATTGCAAAATATTATCAACTTGTGAAAGAGCAAAGCCTGTGGAATTTCCAGAATATCCTTGAAGAAACAGTATTGCTAGATAAGATTTGAACATGTTCAAACTGTATTAAATTTATTTATAAACATATTTGTCCGGATCCCCTGACATGTGGGATATTGAAATTTCAGTCGAAACTAATTGAGATAAATCAGAAGTTGTTTCACTCTTATCTTTGATTGATTTGCCATGAATATATTAATTGCCATCTCTATCAACGAAGAGAAAACAATCTCAATATTTTTTCTAATGTCCTGTTTGCAGCTATATTTATTTATTTATTTGTATTTTTGTTAGAAAGTACCTACATGTATATATTGATCACCTGATACTCACCAGTCTACCCTTTATGATGTATTGATACTGTACAGGTAGTTAAATTTATACATAAAATGCGGGCTTTATGAAACGTATTTAATGAGAGTTTCCGCAAATAAACGTGGTGACGTCGGCAAAAAATGTGCGTAACTTTATAACGTCATTTATTCCGACGTCATAATCGCCGCATCTGGGCCCATTTTGTCAGTCGCCGTCACATATATCAAGCCACTAACTTCCGGTATCTCGTGTGCAGGTGGAATCTGCGCATAGCGGATGTACACAGACTCTACACTCGACAAGGAAAATAATACTGCGAGTATGCTCGCACTAAAAACAAATATTGAAGAACATACTTTTATAGAGTTTAGTATATATCTAGAGGCAAGAGATGACATTGAAAAATTAGATGAAAAAAATGAAAGAATTAGAAACAATAACACAACTTCAATTGAAAGTTAATATCATACGTTCCAAAGCTAAATTAATTAAAGAGAGTGAACAACCTAGCTAGTATATTTTCTTTTAATTTGGAAAATCGTAATTATGCTTCAAAAATAATTCCAATTTTAGAAAAAGACAATGGGGTAACTCATTTCAAAACAGATGACATTCTCGATGAAGTAGATTATTTAATGAGAATTGATGTTCTAGAAACAGTAAAGATATTGAAACTATTAATCTGGATAAATTCATTAATAATGGTAATGATATAGAATATTCCAAAACTGAATCTATGTCGTTAGAGCGAATTATTTCTGTTGAGGATGCTGCTAATACTTTAAAGAAAACGAAGAATGACAAAATCCTGGTTCCGATAGTTTCACTGCAAAACCATTTTGGGGAAAGTTAAGGCACTTAATTGTTAGATCTATTAAGTATGGTTTCATATCTATTAATTATAGTTTTATAAAAGGGGAGTTATCTATAACTCAAAGACAGTGAATTGTTACATGCATACCAAAGGGGGATGGACCTAGATAGCTTTAAAACAATTGGAGACCAATCCCATCACTAATATTATGTACAAAATTGCATCTGGCTCAATTGCGTGTACGTTGACTTTTTTTCTAGACAAATTGATAAGAAGAAATAAGACAGGTTTCATTTCAGGTAGGTATATAGGCGGAAATACAAGATTGACATTTACCTGATATGCTTTTAATTATATATTTTAATTTTTATTAAGGTATTTGATTCTATTAGTTGAACATCATACACAAGGTACGCTCGTTTTGCTATTTTCTGATGCACTTTTTCAGATTTCTTTGAAGTACAAAGAGGATGTCGTCAGGGTGACCCTATTGCTCCCTGCATATGTGTCGAAATACTTGCAATTAGAACTAAAAAGAATAAGAATTCAAATAATTATTTTTCCAATATGCTGATGATACATCCCTTATTCTAGATGGTAGGACAATTTCTTTGAATGAATATGTTAATGAGATTAATAACTTTGCAAAAATCTCTGGTTTGAAAATAAACAAAAGCAAAAACAGTACGTAAGTGGTCTGTTTTGGAATAAATTGAACAGACTCGCAAGAATTGAAAAAGACATCGCTACGAAACTTCAGACTTCGAAAGATGAACGGCATTCTCTCGTAACAAAGTTAAGAGACTTGCAAAAGTCTGCTAGTAAGCCTTTAGTTGTAACGTCATCATCAAAGAAACGTTACATTATTCACTATCCAACCCCACGAAAACTTAAGAAATCGCTGACAAACACACCAGGCTGGCGTGTCCAAACAGACGACCTGGCTACATATACATATATGCTAGTTCAACTAGATACACAGCATTAATGTGAATGTGGCCAAGAGAAAGAACGTCCCAGTGCACCATCCAGACGAAAAATGAACACTAGTAGTTAACAGCTGTTTTCGCTCCCCACTACGGGCCATGGTGATACTGATCACGAGGTTGTACACATTGTAAATACTAGAATATATTTTAGAATTAAAGGAAATGTGCACCACATAGAAACAAGGAAATGGAACAAAGTGTAGAAAATGTTCTATATATATTTTTTTCAGTTTATAGTATATAGTAAGTTACAATATATCTGATAATATGCTATCTAAATCTCTAACTGTATGCTGTGCAGTATTTCATTTCATCTTATCCTTTCATCAGACGTTCACTATCAAAGCATATAAAATTACACAATACCTAAATTATATTGCAGGTGTCAAATGATTTGAAAAAAAATTATGTTTCCTTTCATCGACAAACTAGCCTTCATATCTGCGAAGGACATGTGATGTTCTTGCAACTTTTAGTATTGATTCATTAAATGAAGAGTGGGACATAAAAGCACCAGATATTGCCGGTGATAATTTCGACATTAGTAAAAGCAAATAAAAGTTTCCACTGGTTGATGTTGGTGGGACTGCAGAAGCGAGTTCTGAGCAGAGTATTAGGGAATGATATTCCTACGGTGCCTATGACAAAAGAAGAAAACATCATTTAAATCCCCAGTCTTGAAGAATGCAAGTCACTGGAGAATAACTTCACATTTTATATCATGAAGGTTTTAGTGAAGTACCTGGCTTGTTTCAAAAAGTATGAATCTCATTTAGCCAAACATATAGAGCATCATCACCTCCAGCAAATGTCAAAGAAATCTGACTTTGCAATATTGGAATTACTGGAAAATTTTATCGCTCGCCTTGTTATTGTAATGCCAAGTAATGATCTGATTACATGATCATTGTTTCTTTTCTGAAGGAATTTAAAGATTTACTTCAAAGTTCCCTATTGGGACCAATTCTTTATAAAATTTATACAAACTTAGTTACTTTTCCCCAAGGATGTGTCTGGCCATATTTGGTTAGAATCCATGCAGAACTCTATGAAAAGTAGCGATTTGAAGCCTTTACCCCTATTTCCCATATTGGGTCCTGCCTCTTCTGCCCCCAGGGGGTTCAGAGCCTAAATTTATACAAACTATGTTTCCCTTCCACCAATGTTATTTCTGACCAAATTTTGTTACATTCCATTCAGAATTCTGACTAGTAGCGATTTAAAGGCTTTACCTCTATTTCTCCTATTGGGCCCCGCCCCCGGAGCGTCAGAGCCAAAATTTATACAAACTCTGTTCCCCTTTCCCCAATTAAAGCGATTTAAAGGATTTACCTCTATTTTCCCTATGTGGTCCCGCTGTCCCTAGGGGTCAGGGGCCAAAATTTATATAAACTATAAAATAAATTTGTAAACGAGAAGTATATATAAATTATATTGAAAATGCCGTGATTCATATATACAAGAGATCCCAGCGCCCACCATTGTATGTCTTATGTTAGTCAAATGAATGATAGGTTTTTTCTTTTCTCTCCTCATTCTAGTTGCATTAACGCCACACACATTAATGTCTCGTACAGATGTGATACTAAACAATGGAGGACAAGAATGGCAAAGTAGCTTCGCATCAGTTTATTTAATCTAAATTATTTACATAAATTTCCATACACTAAATTTACAATTCATAATCAGTAGGCCTACATACAAGAATGGAATTACAGAGTTTCAACAGTTCATTATCATCTATTCACAAATCTGAGTTTCAACAGTAAATTACCATCAATTCATTAATTTTATACTACACAAATGTACAAAGTTAAACTACGGTAAATATTAAAATCTCCTTCTGATCAGCTCAAACTGAATCTCTTGAGATCTCAATAATCATGATGACATCTTCATTTCATATATTCAATCCATTAGTAAGTTGTACATCATGTATTTTTTTCATGGAAATTTCAAACAAGATTTGCCTTGGACAAACCCGATGCTAATAACAATAGATAAAGTAGTATCCCTTAATTAATAAAACAACTGGACTTCGTTGACTTTATTATTTTGAAGACAACCTGAATACATGTAGTAAGAAAATTCAAAAGTTTTTAGCTATATCATGTTCACATGAAGCCGAGTTCATTAAGAAAAAGAAATTGAAAACTAAATACTTTAAAAGCAAATGATGTGTGTGGAATATATTTGAAGCATTTGTCAAGAAAGTGCAAAATAAAATTTGATATGTTAATCTTGAAAATTGCAATATAAAACTTCAGGATTCACAAATAATTATTGTAACGATATAAGTTTCAGAGTCAGAAATAATTTGTCACAAAGCATTGTTAACAGATTGGTGGACAACCACAAGGGGTTAACTCCATTGAAATGATATTTGTCAAATTGACATGCTCTGTCATTCAGAGAATAGACTGGTACTGCAAAGCTCCTTTATTCAACGGTTACAACACCGGTACATCAAAGCGCGGGAGCTGTCATCAAAACACTGCGTAGTTTGAAGCATGGCGAGTACAAAGGTAAATACAGTTTTGAATGTAGTTTTATTAATGCAATTATGACCAAAACATTGCGATCGGATAGGTTCAAAAACGTTTTTACATCTTCATGACTAGATACGCGGGTTGTTTTTTTTGTCTAGGGTAGGGTGTTGGTTCTTGTTTTGGATAGCTAGGACATTTGGCCTTTTGTGATTGCTACAGTAAGCTTAATAGAAAATTATCATTCGTCTTGTCAGTCTAATGTCAGGTGTTACAGACACAATTTTTTAAATTATATCACTTAGATCTATACATTTTAAAGTTTTACAATGTTGGAAAATCCCCCCTCATCCTAGCTTTAGAGAAGGATGAGGAGGATTCTTAGAGAATCAGCCTGAAGGCTGAGGGGGTTGAGAATAGCACTTTCACTTTACTTGCACGTTCACGCCTCGCTTCAAAGGATACTTTTATTTTGCAAATGAGCCCAGGTATAACCCTACTCGCACCACGAGACTCTCCATACTTCAAAGCTAAAAGATACACTTATTGGCATAAGGGATGGGAGAGGTTGGGTAACGAAAGTCAACCCCCTCAGCCTTCAGACTGATTCTCTTAGAATCCTCCTCATTCGTCACTAAAGCTAGGATGAGGGGGGATTCTTTTCCGAACAGCCTTCCGGCTTTCGGGGGTTGAGAATAGCATATTCAAAGTATGGCAATAAGTATCAAAGAAAAGTAAAAGAAATTTATCAATATCAACTATTTAATAGTCCCCACTTGGTCATAACACAATATAAACATTAATATGAAAAATATAATTATAAATAAGAAATTGCCACTGTCTTGCAATTACACTGAATTTCCATCTCTCGACAACACTGAGGTAGCAAAACGATCGCCACGAGTGGCCACGTCACGCTTGTAAAACAAAGCAAACGTTTGAGAACTGGTCCAGCTGGCCGTACTAAGAATCTCTGCCAGTGTACCTGAGTAATAAGCTGCGGATGTTGCAGCACCCCTCGTAGAATGGGCTCGGAATTCCGAATCAACACCAGAATCTAGTAATACTGTTCTCACCCATCGGGCCAAAGTCTGTGTAATTATAGCATCAAATATTTTATAGGACACCAACAACTGCTGACTTTTACGTTTACCTGCAGTAAGGTGTAAATATTGTTCTAAAGTCTCCACAACACACAAACGAGGATCGGTATACTTCCACAAAGTAACATTAGGTGATGGTCGTCCTGACCTAGATGTTTTCAAAAGACTTACAATACAAAAAATAATTTCACCACTAACTGCTCGACGCATATGATCAATATTAAGGAATATGAGTAGCTGATATGTAAATATCTCTAGTATGACACCACAACCTTATACGCTTAGCCAAATTACAAAGTTGACGCTTTGGTCCCCCAAAATTATTGATATGGGAGACTGTTGTGGTATTATCACACTTAAACGACACATGAATATCGTTTAAATCCTTACAGAAGGACAAAAGAGCAATCTCAACAGCTTTCAACTCAAGCACATTAATGTGGTAATTCGACTGACCATTGACCACCTATAGTTTCCTCAGAACCATGGAGCACAGCTCCCCAACCCTGCAACGATGCGTCATTGTAATACAACAAACAGGGTCATTCGGACGTATAAGTCTACCATTCATGGGCACACCATTCTCCTCCCACAAGATATTTCTAACAAACTACTCTCAGACAAAGACATACCCACATCATAATCATCATTTGACTGCTGCAAGGCCCGGACCTTGTCGGCTTCCAAAGACCTTTAATACAAGAGGCCCAGAGGGCCTGTATCGCTCACCTGGTTTGTAATGCCAAGTAATGTTCTGAATACAGGTTCATTGTTTCTTTTCTGAAGGAATTTTAATATTAACCTCCTCCTGCCCCCAGGGGGTCGGAGCAAAAATTTATACAAGTTCTGTTCCCCTTCCCCCCAAGGATGTTTATGGCCAAATTGGGTCACAATCCAAGCAAAACTCAGGACAAGTAGCGGTTTGTAGGATTTACCTCTATTTCCCCTATTGGCCCCACCCGTCCTGCCCCCGGGGGGCCAGAGCAAAAATTCACACAAGTTCTGTTCCCCTTCCCCCAAGGATGTTTGTGGCTAAATTTGGTTACATTCCATTCAGAACTCTATGACTATTAGCGATTTAAAGGATTTACATATATTTCCCCTATTGGGCCCTGCCCCTCCTGCCCCCTGGGGACCAGAGCCAAAATTTATACAAGTTCTGTTCCGCTTCCCCCAAGGATGTTTGTGGCCAAATTTGGTTACATTCCATTCAGAACTCTATGACTAGTAGCGATTTAAAGGATTTACCTCTATTTCCCTTTTTGGGCCCCGCCCCTCCTGCCCCTGGGGGATCAGAGCCAAAATTTATACAAGTTCTGTTCCCCCTCCCCCAAGGATGTTTGTGGACAGATTTGGTTACAATCCATGCAGAACTCTAGGACAAGTAGCGATTTATCCCTATTTCCCCTATTGGGCCCCGCCCCTCCTGCCCCCGGGGGTCAGAGCCAAAATTTATACAAGTTCTGTTCCCCCAATGATGTTTGTGGCCAAATTTGGTTACAATCCATGCAGAACCCTTGGACAAGTAGCGATTTATAGGATTTACCCCTATTTTTCCCTATTGGGCCCCGCCCCCGGGGGGTCAGAGCCAAAATTTATACAAGTTCCGTTCCCCCTCCCCCAATGATGTTTGTGGCCAAATTTGGTTACAATCCATGCAGAACTCTATGACTAGTAGCGATTTAAACGAAATGTTGACAGACGGACGGGCGACGCGCCATGACATAAGCTCACCGGCCCTTCTGGCCAGGTGAGCTAAAAACTGCCCCAGCAAAACTGCTGTAAATGACGATGTAAAACATCCAATCATTGAGGATACACTCCTCATTGTGGGAAACTCTACAGCTCTCACTGCTTGACACTTTGACATTAACTTCTCAACTTCATCAACTTGTCAAGGTAGGTAGACCTTGAATTCCAATGAGTTGATAATATACCCCAAATGAGTAATAATCTGAGTAGGGATCGATGGTTATAGACTTCTCCCGGTTAACTTGAAACCCAACAGACTCTATGAGTGTCATTAAACAATCAGTATATCTATCTCTTTATCAGACGCCCTTGTAAGAGAATCGTAGTCAGAAAACTATAGACAGGTTTGAGGATCTGCGTTAACACTCTCGGTGCACACGCAATAATACCAAAGCGTGTCCAGAGGAGAAACTTCAATAGAAAGGCAAAGTCAAGGGAATTGAGACGGGGAGACAATGTACTGGTGTTATTACCAACCAAGGCAAACAAGTGATTGATGCAATGGCGGGGCCCATTTGAGGTGTTGGAGAAGGTTGGACCTCATGATTACCGCATCAATCGAGATGGAAAAGTCAAGACTATGCACATTAACTTGTTAAAGAAGTATGTGGAGGCAGATGGAACTATTACCCAAGATGATGGAGGGATTCTTGCTTGTACCATGACAAGTGTGGTGACTGACGACGATGTTACACAGGGAGATGTGGACTATCCTAGTGGGCCGGAAGCGCTTCATAGTGACAGAGGAAAAGAGTATGTGGAGGATGTGGAGATTTCAAATGATTTGTTGGAGGCGCTGACAACTAAAGTGAGCACTCTTATGAACCAGTACAGAGACGTGTTGACCGACCTTCCTGGACATACGAATTTGCCACAGCACGAGATCAATACAACTACCGACATTCCGGTCCATGTGAAGCCCTATCCATTACCCTATAACACCAAGGAGATTATCAACGAAGAAGTGAAAAAGATGATCGAGATGGATGTAATCGAGCCATCGTCATCACCATATTCAGCTCCCGTAGTAATGGTAAAGAAGAAGGACGAGACAAATCGCTTTTGTATCGACTTCAGGAGGTTGAATCGCGTCACGATATTTGATGCCGAGCCGATGCCAAATACGGACGATATTTTTTCAAGGATTGTCGGAGCCAGGTATTTTTCCAAGCTGGACTTGATTAAAGGCTACTGGCAGGTGCCCTTATCGACGAAAGCAAAGTCTATGACAGCCTTTTCAACACCACAAGGCTTGTTTCAGTTCAAGGTGATGCCTATTGGCTTAGTGAACGCTCCAGCGACATTCAGCAGGTTGATGAGGAAGCTTTTGAAGGGGATGGAACACATTGACAACTTTATCGATGACATCTTGATTTACACAGACTCATGGGAAGAACACATGACTGTATTCAAAGAGCTGTTTGCAAGACTTCAAGCGGCAGTGCTTACAGCGAGACCAAACAAGTGTGCGATCGGATTTTCCAGTCTGTCGTGTTTAGGTCATTTTGTTGGTGATGGGAAACTACAGTTGGAAGAATCGAAGGTAGAGGCCATTGGAAATGCACAGCGACCCCAGACTAAGAAGCAAGTGAGGTCATTTTTGGGCTTGGCTGGATTCTACCGACGATTCATTCCGAACTTCGCTGCGATAGCCGTCCCATTGACAGACCTGACAAAGAAGGGGACACCAAATAAAGTGGTTTGGACTGACGTCCATGATCGGGCATTTTCTACGCTGAAGACGATGTTAACAGCCAATCCTGTTCTTCCGTTGCCGAACTTGGAGCAGGAATTCATTCTTCGGACGGACGCGTCGGACGCTGGATTAGGCGCTGTACTGCTACAAGAGGACGACGGGGTAAAGATGCCTATTGCTTACGCCAGCAGGAAACTTCTTCCAAGAGAGAAGAATTATGCAATCATCGAAAAGGAGTGCTTGGCAATTGTGTGGGCGGTCCAGAAATTTGAACCATATATTTATGGCCAAGAGTTTATTCTGGAGACAGACCATCAACCTTTGACATATTTGGAGCGATCAAAGACGGCGAATGCAAGGCTTATGCGTTGAGCGTTACTGCTGCAACCATACAGGCTGAAAATCTGGGCCATCAAAGGATCCGACAATGTGGGAGCGGACTACCTAAGTAGACTGTAGGACACACACATGCTGTGTGGATTTTGAGAAAGTATAGCACTTTCGTTGAAGCGGGGGGATGTGTCACGCAAGCATGTATACGCTGGAGTTTGTAATGTATGTTTTGAAATTATTTTGTCTTACTGAGGTAAGTATCTTTAACGGTCAGATATTGCTGGGCGGAAACGTGTCACAGGTAAGTGTGCACGGACTGAGCTGTGAACGGCGATAGACATGTTTCTTTGTTGTTGTGTACCCGGTATGTATTTACCGACATATTACGCCGTGTGATTCAGGCACAGATTACAGACTGTGGTAAGTAACCTTTCTGCTTTATTTCTAGATTATTTGCGTGGGTATTTTGATGTTGTACTCGTTATTATCGAGTCAATCAATCTAGGTATCTGTGCGCTCCAGTAAATCATTAAACCGTGGCCATTACATTGTATTTATCGCTTCAGTAGGAATTTACATAATTTGTTTGCTATTTCATACTATATCTCATGTATTCTATGTGTATGTTGATATAATATGTTGTGATAATATGCAGTTGTTTATGATATTTTAAATTACATACTTTCTATCGATTTTTGTTTTGTTTGTTTGATTTATTAACGTCCTATTAACAGCTATGGTCATGTAAGGACGGCCTCCCATGTATGCGTAGTGTTGCGTGTATGTTGTGCGAGGTGCGTGTTTTGGGAGACTGCGGTATATTCGTGTTGTGTCTTCTTGTATAGTGGAACTATTGCCCTTTTTATAGTGCTATATCACTGAAGCATGCCGCCGAAGACACCAAGCAACACACTCCACCCGGTCACATTATACTGACAACGGGCCAACCAGTCGTCCCACTCCCTGTATGCTGAGCGCTAAGCAGGAGCAGAAACTACCACTTTTATAGACTTTGGTGTGTCTCGGCCAGGGGACAGAACCCAGAGCCTTCCTCACAGGGGCGAACGCTCAACTCAAGGCCAAAAGTGAGGCGGTGCCAAGGGAGGCATTAGGAAAGATAAAGTCAGTTAGGAAGAGAAAAGATAAGATCCTAAATTTAGTCGCCTTTTACGATCATGCAATAGGGGCAGCAGGTACAATTCTAACGCCCTACCCGATACCCCTTCTCGATTATAAATGTATGGAAGCCCTGAGTGGAAGATTATTAGTATATACCAGTAAATGTTATTTTATGTACATTTTGGAGCCGCACATAGGTATTTAGTGCTTAAGATATGCTTTAGTCAATTCATACATAACTTGTTATGTAAAGTTAATAGTCAAATGTTATATTTTTTTTTATATTATTCTGTAATTAAATATTAAAAACGTTACGCGTGTAAATGTGAGTGATAAATCTATTTTTGTAGTATTAATTATTAATTGTAGCTTCGCATGACGGGATTTGAAGCCCAGGGATCATGATTCAGCCAGGACCAGTATAAGGACACCCATCTACATTATTAGCATCAGGACCGACCCGGATACTACACCCACCCTCATCCGACAGGGTTAGGTCAGCGATAGTTCTTGGGGTTTGTTCAGCAACAGGTTGGCGGCTGTAGATTGCATCAACCCTTTTCCTACGGGAATACATTGGCAGTGCTGTCGATATTGGGCACCGTTGAGGCCAATATGTGTGGTATCTTTAGACAGGTTCTTACCTGCGTGAACGATTTTGGCTCTGGATTGATCTACTATTAGAGCGACATAAATTGTGCTGATCCAGAGGGATTGAGCTGACTCTGTGGAGTGCGGATGTTGTACAAGAACTCTGGTTTCCCATTGGTTTTTTTATTTGTTATTTGCCTGAAGCTACACTGACATTTTAGGGTAATTAGTATGAGAATGAGAGAGTTAGTGAGAGTGAATAGTTGTTTTGTGAATATATGCTATTTCCAATACTAATCATTCATTGTAAATAAATATCATTATTGTTTGTAATCAATATCTTCCGTTGTCATTTCCTGTAGTACCAACCGACGCTCTTCCACGTTAACAATGTTTGTGGCCAAATTTGGTTACATTGCATTCAGAACTCTATGACTAGTAGCGATTTAAAGCATTCACCTCTATTTCCCTTTTTGGGCCCCGCCCCTCCTGCCCCTGGGAGATCAGAGCCAAAATTTATACAAGTTCTGTTCCCCTTCCCCCAAGGATGTTTGTGGCCAATTTTGGTTACAATCCATGCAGAACTCTAGGACAAGTAGCGATTTAAAGATTTTTTTTTGTTTTTTGTTAGAGTTTTACGGCCCATCGACAACTAAGGTCATTTAGGGCCAAACTACAAGTCATGCATTAATATCAGGATAAAAGTTCAGGGTAAGAAAAAGCAAGTAAGGACTAAAACACAGATTGTAAACGTTAATTTGATAAAAAAAAGGTTTGCATGGGATAAAATAAATTTGGCTAAAACACATGAGAACACTCATGCACAATGTTGATGAAACGATGAAATGTTGAGTTGATACGATGTATGATGAGAAAACGTTCATATTTTGCTTAAAATACCGATCTCTTTGAGATAATTAACAAGAGGCCCAAAGGGCCTTAACGGTCATCTGACTACCTTGGCAATAGTAAAATTAATTATATATGGTGTCACTTTGTCAGGACCATGTCAGGATCATTTTCAATTTCTTTCAACAAATTTTATTTCAAACAAGAGGCCCAAGGGCCTTAACATATAGGAAATTAATTAGATATAGTGTCATGGTAGCCATCTTCGATTTGTGATCAACCAGAGATGTAACAATACTTTGTCGGGACCATGTCAGGATCATTTCATGCAAGTTTCAGCCAAATCGCACCGGTAGAACTTGATAAGAAGTTCAAAATGTGTTTTCAAGATGGCCGCTGTGGCAGCCATCTTGGATTTCAGATCAACCCGAAAAATAACAACACTTTATCAGGACCAAGTGAGGATCATTTCATGCAAGTTTCAACCAAATCGCACCGGTAAAACTTGATAAGAAGTTCGAAATATGTTTTCAAGATGGCGGCTGTGGCGGCCATCTTGGATTTCGGATCAACCTAAAAAATAACAACACTTTGTCAGGACCATGTCAGGATCATTTCATGCAAGTTTCAGTCTAATCGCACCGGTAGAACTTGAGAAGAAGTTCAAAATGTGTTTTCAAGATGGCGGCTGTGGCAGCCATCTTGGGTTTCGGATCAACCAAAAAATAACAACACTTTGTCAGGACCATGTTAGGATCATTTCATGCAAGTTTCAGTCAAATCGCACCAGTAGAACTTGAGAAGAAGTTCAAAATGTGTTTTCAAGATGGCGGCTCTGGCGGCCATCTTGGATTTCGGATCGACCCGAAAAATAACAACACTTTGTCGGGACCATGTCAGGATCATTTCATGAAAGTTTCAGCCAAATCGCACCGGTAGAACTTGAGAAGAAGTTCAAAATGTGTTTTCAAGATGGCGGCTGTGGCGGCCATCTTGGATATCGGATCGACCCGAAAAATAACAACACTTTGTCGGGACCATGTCAGGATCATTTCATGCAAGTTTCAGCCCAATCGCACTGGTAGAACTTGAGAAGAAGTTCAAAATGTGTTTTCAAGATGGCGGCTGTGGCAGCCATCTTGGATTTCGGATTGACCCGAAAAATAACAACACTTTGTCGGGACCATGTCAGGATCATTTCATGCAAGTTTCAGCCCAATCGCATCGGTAGAACTTTGAGAAGAAGTTCAAAATGTGTTTTCAAGATGGTGGCTGTGGCGGCCATCTTGGATATCGGATCGACCCGAAAAATAACAACACTTTGTCGGGACCATGTCAGGATCATTTCATGCAAGTTTCAGTCAAATCGCACCGGTAGAACTTGAGAAGAAGTTCAAAATGTGTTTTCAAGATGGCGGCTGTGGCAGCCATCTTGGATTTCGATTGACCCGAAAAATAACAACACTTTGTCGGGACCATGTCAGGATCATTTCATGCAAGTTTCAGTCAAATTGCACGGTAGAACTTGAGAAGAAGTTCAAAATGTGAAAAGTTAACGCACGGCGGAGGCGGGACGGCGGACGACGACGGACGAAACATGATGACTATAGGTCATCCTGACCCTTCGGTCAGATGACCTAAAAATACGATTATGTCTCACGGCATGAAACAAAGTGTACATGTCGGAGACATCGTAGTATTTATCTCGTATGTTTTAAAATCAATACACTGCAATAAAATATGCTCCACTGTGAGAGGAGAATCACATGCATGGCATGTAGGAGGATCCTCCCCTCTCAATAGATAGGAATGTGTAAAATATGTGTGTCCAGTTCGGAGCCGAGAGAGAACAACTTCCTCTCTGCGGTCTCTCCGACTGGACAGTTTAGGATTAAGTGTAGGTTGAATTTTAAACAGTTTATTGTTTGTTTCGGTAGACCACCTTTGTTGCCAATGGTGTTTGATGGCTGACTGAATTGAAGGTTTGATGTCGGTATATGGTAGTTTCAAATCTGTTTGTGCTAGGCGAAGAGCAGTCTTAGCTGCTTTATCAGCCTGTTCATTCCCCTTTATACCCACATGACTGGGAATCCAGAGATAAGTAATTTGAGTTTTAGAAGATAATCGAAATGTTCGGATTAAAAGATTTTGGATTAGAGTATTTCTAGGGCTTCTTGATTTCAAAGCCTGAAGAACCGAAAGAGAGTCTGAACAGATGATTGCCTTTTCAATGCGGTGTTCTTCGATATGGTCAAGCGCCAGACCGATAGCACAAGCTTCCGCAGAGAAAATGGAGGCAATATCCGGGAGTCGGATAGAGAAGCAGTGATTAGATGTACAGCATGCTGCCGCAACATTATCACCATCTTTTGATCCGTCAGTGTAGATCTGAACATGGTCAGGGAAAGCCCTAATGCACTCCCGAAAGGAGGATTTGTGTTCTTCGGGTAATGCACTGGACTTTGCCCTCTCATGTAGAGATAAATTGATATCAGGTGTTTGAATGAGCCATGGTGGTACATCCGATACGGTGTACTCGTCAATGGTGTCGAAAGTTATATTAAGTTCCAGCAACAATTTTGAAATTCTGATGCCAAATGTTGGTATGAGCTTTTGATTTTGTGTAAATATTTCTTGATGTTGTGGATTGAATACAAGGTTAAATGCAGGATTTTTGGGGTTGGATTTCAGTTGAGCAGCATACTGTAAGGATAATTTCTTTCGTCGATCGTCTAGAGATGGCTCATTAGCTTCCACATGGAGACTCTTCACAGGTGTTGTTCGAAAAGCTCCAAGTGCGAGACGCAGTCCCCGATTCTGTATAGGGTCAAGCATCTGTAGATAGGAGCTGCGAGCCGATCCATAGACAATAGAGCCGTAGTCAAGTTTTGATCTAATAAGTGCCCGATAGATACGTAGAAGCATTTCACGGTCTGCACCCCAATCAGAATGGGAAAGAACTCGTAGAATGTTCAGCGCCTTCGAGCACGTATCCTTCAGATGTTTGATATGTGGAACAAAGGACAGTTTCGAATCAAATATTAGTCCAAGAAATTTAGTTTGTTCAACTACTGGAATTTTAATTCCATTGAGTGTGAGGTCAGGATCGTTGTGCGGTTTTCGTTTTTGACAGAAGTGCATACAGACAGTTTTAGATCTTGAAAATCTAAAGCCATTTTCGTCAGCCCAATTTTGTAATTTGCCTAAACATTGTTGTAGTTGTCGTTCTATAGTGTGCATGTTTTTTGATCTGTAACAGATCAAGAAATCATCCACAAATAGAGACCCTTCCGTAGATTGGCCAAGACATTTAGTTATGTTGTTAATTTTTAATCCAAAAAGTGTGACGGACAGGATACCACCCTGAGGGACGCCCATCTCCTGTGTGTCTGTTTCTGAATAAGTTGAACCCGTTCGAACTTTGAAATGCCTGTCAGATATAAAATTTGATATAAACTTTGGCAAATTACCACGTATACCGATGTCATGCAGATCGTTCATGATCCCATATTGCCAAGTTGTGTCGTATGCCTTTTCAAGGTCAAAGAATACGGCCACAAGATGTTCTTTCTTGGCAAATGCTTCTCGTATAAATGTTTCTAGTCTAACTAAGTGGTCTACCGTTCCCCTGCGGTTTCTAAAGCCGCTTTGCAAAGGACTTAAAATATTGTTTGATTCCAGGAACCAAACTAATCTAGTATTTATCATACGTTCTAGAGTTTTACAAATACAACTCGTCAATGAAATAGGACGATAGTTATTGGCATCAGTAGCATCTTTCCCGGGCTTCGGAAGGGGTATAATGGTAGATTCCTTCCAAGACTCGGGAATTTTGCCAGAAGAGTAAACTTGATTAAATATAGTTAAAAGACATTTTAGTGAAGATTCTGGTAATTGTTTTAAAAACATATATGGAATTTCGTCTGGTCCAGCTGCCGAGTCCTTTGATTTCTCAAGGGACTCGAGCAATTCTGGTATCTCGAAAGGCCTATTGTAACTTTCACTATTGGAGGATTTAAAATTAAGACGTCTCTTTTCCTTTTCCTTTTTAATTTTTTGAAATTTTTTGGAATGATTTTTGATGGATGAATTTTTAGCAAAATTTTTGGCAAAGGCGTCAGCTATTTCGGATTTTGAAGAAAATATTTTATTGTTGTTAATGAGGTGGGAGGATGGTGTTGCTTTTCTTTTCCCACTGATTTTACCAATCATTTCTTCGAAGATGTATTGGAATTAATTTTTTGAGACGTACTCTTTCCAAGTACTTTTCGGATTTGATAGACCTTCGAGCTTTTGCTCTCCAAATTTTAAAATTGTTATAGTTTGAGACGGTTGGCGAAGCCAAGTACCGCCTCAGAGCGGAATTTCTACCAGATCTATTGATAAATGAATCATTTGAGAGACGAAACTTTGTAGGTTTTGGCACGGATTTTGGTATGGTTTTTGTAGCGATAGAAGTGAGCGCTTCTGTGAAAATTTTAATGGGGTCATCGAGGTTCAAAAATTTATCCTCAATGAGCTCCTCTGCGCACAAATTTTTAAATTGGACCCAGTCCGCCTTATGTAGATTCCAACGAGGAATAGGCTCCTCAAGTTTTGGTGACCCTATGTTTTTAAGTATAATTGGAAAGTGATCGCTCCCACAGAGATCACCGTTGACCATCCAATCATAATCCAGAAGAATTGATGGATGGCACAACGATAGATCAATGTGGGTAAGCGAGCCAGAGGCAGGGTGTAAATATGTTGGGGCATTGGTGTTATAAAGACATAAGCTGTTTTTATTAGTAAAATCTTCGATACGTCTACCTCTATCGTCAGTGCAAGGGGAGCCCCAGAGGCTATTATGACCGTTAAAGTCACCCATGATAATATATGGCACTGGTAGTTGTGATACGATGTTACTCAGTTCATCACAACTAAATGGAGTATTTGGAGGTAAAGATATAGAACAGACTGTTATTTTTCGGTGAAGAGTTGCGCTTATTGCAACAGCTTGTAAGGTGGTATTTAGCTGAATGTGTCTGTGAGGAACGTTTTTATGCACCGCCACCGCCACACCACCTGATGGGCGGCCACCTGTTGTTGGAGTTTTTGTGTAGAGTGTAAATTGTCGGAGATTGATGGTGTCTTTCAGCATTATTTCTTGAAGGCAGAATATGGATGGGTTTTTTGTTTGTATAAGATGTTTTAATTCTTCTATGTTCGCTTTAAATCCGCGTATGTTCCATTGTATGATAGTGTTTGTCTCTATGTTGGTCCCTGAGGATAGTTTGTCGGACCGACAGGACTACTTGAAGTAGGTTGTTTGGTGGCGATAAATGTGTTGTCACCAAACTCGCTGTCGTCCGATAGAACATCATAGATGTTCCGTCCAAGGATAGGGTCATCTGATCCCTTACTGGGTTTGTTGTTTAGTGCAGGGAGCCTCGCCAGCTTTACCTTGGTGGTTTTTGTCTGGCGTTGCTCCTGCGGTGGTGTATTTGCTGGTCGCTTGGCTTTCTCAGGGAGTTTTTTTACGTCAATAGACGGTGAAGATGTAGCACGTCTATGACGAGCGGCGGTAACTTTTTTTCTAATGTTCGGTGTTTGGTGTTGTGTAAGTCCTGGAGACGCCGGTGGGATTGGCGTTTTAGCTCCAGGTGGTTTTTGTTGTGGTTTAGATGGACCTGACTTGAACCTGTTCGGGTCCCCCATGATTACTTTGCAGGCCTTAGCATCAGCCATATCTGGGACATCATTGTCCCAGTTAGGCTTGTCAACCAAGGCCTGGACCGACGCATGTTTGACGGTGACACTGTCAACAGGCGTCTTTGCGCGGGTGATCTGGGCATAGGTTGCCACATTCAGGTCTGAACACTCGACTATCCTCCTAGCTTCAGGGAAGGAGACACCTCGGGTATATTTGACCCGTAATATCTCCCTCTCCCGAGTCCAGGCAGGACAGGTGCGAGCAGACGCAGCATGGTCACCCCCGCAATTGACGCAGTGACGGTTGACAATGTCACATTCGTCTTTTTCGTCGTGACCTTCACGGCCACAGTACTGACATACCATTTTCCGTCTACAATTGTTCTCATGATGGCCGTACCTCTGGCAGTTACGGCACCTCAATGGATTAGGGATGTAGACAGTGACATTGTAACGTTGGTATCCAACAGTTACGCTCTGTGGTAATGTTGGTGTAGCGAATGTTAAGATAAAAGTGTGTGTTGGGACCAAGCTCCCACTTTTTCTCGTCATGATGCGTTTAACATGAGAGACCGGAATGTTCTCCTCTTGGAAGTATGACAGTATGTCAGCCTCATTGTCATTGCGCAAGGCTGGGCACCTGATTACCCCCTTGCTGCAATTTAATGATGAGTGTGGTTTTACACACACACTGAGGCCGGCAAAACTGTTGGTTCCAAGGAGGTTCTCCGCTTGTTGCTTGCGGAAAACCTCTATTAGGAGATCACCCGATCCCAAAGGCTTCACAGATTTGACATCTCCAGCAATGCCTTTGATGCCCTTTCGCAATATTAAGGGTGATAAACCTGCAGTGGTCTTGCCACTCTGTGTAGAGGACATGACCAGAAACTGTGGGAATGTGTTTGTTGTACCGCTTTTTGTTTGTTGATTTGTGGTTGATTCCTTTTGGGGAGATTTTGGTTGTAGTTCATTTTGTTTGTTTTTGGAAGCCATCTTTTAGAGTTTATTACAATTCGCTAGCTGTGCCCCCACCCACCTCGGAGCCCAACAGGGGGACACTCATGATGACATGGATATCCAATGTCAAAGTGTCAGGGTTACACAGATAGTATAATCGGAAGAATATTTCGAACAAACATAATTCAAATCAAGCTTGCGACAGCACGCTCGCAAGATTGTACACCTGCAAGATCGATCAGAATCAAGACAATCCAAATTAAACTCACGATTGACCCTAAGCCACCGCCTTCTTGGAGATCTACGAACCAAGGGCTCGGCATGACCAGCCAATTGATAATACAGGGCCCATATTAGACATTTCTAACCACGCTTCAGACACGGACTCCGAGACCAACTTCGACTGTTTCAGGGGTCATCTCAAAATGATTAAATGGGGATTTTATTTGCTCGGACGTCGTCGAAGACATTGAACCTATATTATCACCTTTTGAAACATTATTAAACCGATTGGTATGTGGATATGATTGGCGTAATGGTTACCGTACTTGTTACCCAAACAAAGTTCCCGGTCGGGTGTTCGAAGCGCGGAAAGGAAAATTTCCTCTTTTTTTTTATTTTATTTTTTTTTTCAAAGTTGCACGAGACATGAACATCATTTCCGATAGTAAGACGCTTAATACGATCTAATGACGAATACATTATTATTGTTTGCATAATTTTATATCATAACTATACAGCGCATATTATCGCCTTTTTTAAAACACATTTAAATTGAATTTTTATCAACATATTTGTATTGTTTCCTCATAACCCAAGTAACTTGACAAACCGTTAAATTATTCCCACCAATGTTGTCATCATTTACGATATACATGTACTGTCATTGTACATTCAAATTATAAAATGAATTTTATCAAAAGTATGCCATTGCAAACAGGAATCATATGTAAAATGGAACTGAGTACAACATTTCAAACTTCTAACAAACCCTTTCCCAGTAGAACAAATATTGTATTATGGAAAATAACATGATCACTTTTCATATCGGTAATTAAAAATAGTTCCAACGCACAGAATTGTTTTCTTCAATTTTATTTATTCAATCGCTATCAGAGCTAGATGACTCTTCAATACCAAAGACTTGAAGCAGTTTCGGAACCTTTTTGGTAATGAACTTGTTATACGCCTTTTGGTTTTTCATCATTATAGAGACTAATGAATCTTTCTTTTCTTTTTTCCTTTTTTTCGGAATCTCTTCGTCTGATGGGAGTAAATCCACCATACGGTCCCGTTTATTTGTGGCTGATTTCCGACTGGTATCAGGGCATGAGGGTCCGGCAGTTGGGTTGCTATCCTCATGTGCGATTCCATCCCCTGGTTCCTTGGTCTTTTCAGTCACATGCTGTGACTCCAACTTTTTAATTTCCTTTATTTCAGTCCTGAAATTTAAATTGTATCGTTAGTATAAAGTAGATGTACAGGCAACGTAATCAATCTACATGCATATAGCTACATATATGTACATGAAACAAAAGAAAATTGAAAATATGTATTTTCATTCTATACTATATACATGTATTATAAGTATGTATTTTTTAATTGACATGATTATCTTCGTCCTGTTGTTGGTACATTGAACTACATCCGGTTCTGAGCTACTCAAAGTTTCGTCTTTTGTTTTTATTACTGATGCTCAGGGAACGCAACCGATTGTATAGCAATGTACATTTGTATTTTATAGACATTCACATGAGTTTAATTTTGTCAGCTTAATTTTTTCCGTCTGGGGAAATAGTATGATTTGCGGTTACTTTTATTAAGATTAAATTATATTTGTGCATGTGTTAATGTGCTTTTACCTGATTTCAGCGTCATCATTTGGTTCTTTCATTAGCTTTGATAACTTTGTGGAAAGTCTACTTTTCAATTGACTTGTTGTAGCAGTGTCGTACAACTCGCGAGCTGATACTGGAAGCTGATTTTTGTTATCAATTATTTCGGAGATAATTTCAGCCCAAGAACAAGGATGTATTTGATAGGCTCGGAGAAGTAGTAGAATTTCCTGTCTTCCAAAAGGTACATTTTTTGACGTTCGCTTGCTTAAAATCGTGTCACCTGCAAGAATAGACAAGATATAAATGTATATGAAAGACGTTGGCACACATACATGTACATGTACATACGTACATGTAATATAATTTTTGTTTATGAATTTTTATTTGATTTCTTTCTTTCCTTTAGTTTAAACAGTCTATGTTCTTCACATCATTAAGTATGCTATATTATATAAGTGTACTTGTGATTTGTATACCCGTCACCTATCCGTATAATTCACGTAACAACACGTGTATCAGTACGTGACACAGACGTGTGTTGCACGAGCGATTAAGAAGTTTTATACGTTGATCTAAACATCATTTGAAAGTCACTGTTTGTCATTCTTTGGCGAGAATATACCTTTTCCTACTTAAAATGTAAGTATATCCCGTTATTACCACAAAAGGAAAACATATACATGTATTTTAAGGAGACATATACTTACTCATGTTAACTGCTCGTACTCGAAATCTCGCATGGGTTGTCCGGTAAGTATGGAAGCTTGAAAATGCCGAAAATCACCTCTCGTTTTTCTTTGAATAATATGCAAATATAAGATGTATATCTGCATATTGCGGGCAAATTCATAATGCGCAATAGCGCGCATTATGGAATTATTGTTAGCAAAGCTCTAGCATCTACATAAGCCATATATTCCATACGAAGCTTTTATTAACATAATAAGAAGAGGTTAGATTTACATAATTAACATCAATTTGGGGGTATCTGCATTAGATAGTTTACGTTACACTCGGAAAATCGTTTATCAACAACGATAGACTGCACAGGATTGAGAAGATATTTTATGGTGATCAGTTAACATTGCCATTTCAACATTAAAGGGACATTTCAATGAGGCTAATTCTGTTATTGACTGACTTGTCCCTTTTATAGAGTCATAATGTCCACGTTTTGGCTGCCATTTATACCCTTATAAATTTCAATTTGGCTTGGTTCGTTTATGTATTATAAGTGACAAGTAAATGTAGATATTAAAATGTATCCTGCTGGAGATCAGATTGTGGACACCGATAATGAATGGCATTGTTCATGGATGCTTTTGCTTGATTTCAGCAAATGGATCCAGGAAGGGGAAGGGCTTTGCTTGCTATTATATCTGTACCACCACCAGATGTAGATTTTAGACAACTTTTGGTTGCCTTGCTGTTCCTCATCAACCAAATGCCCCCGGATCCTATCACAAACATAAGAAATAGGCTATTTGGTAACATTGAAAACCACTGGCAGGGAAGAGATGTATTTAGTATATTTGCTGACCATCCATATGAATTTTTTCAGTCGACCGGGGAAACGCCAGAAACTTTAATAGATATTCTTAATAATATTGCACATGCTTTGCGAAGAGAAACCCGGGAGCACACACTTTCACCTCGTAACCGTGTAATGTTATTTATGATTTGGCTAAGATCGTATCCATCATTATCAGTGTTGTCTCTTTTATTTGATGTGTCATGCGCGACGATTGGAAACGAACTTAAAAAAATGCGATGTATCATGTGGGACGTCTTTGCGGACCAGGTTGCATGGCCAACTTTACAAGAATGGAACAGTATGAGAGGAACTTGGTCCGTTTGTTTGAGTTTTACGGCCCATCGACAACTAAGGTCATTTAGGGCCAAACTACAAGTCATGCATTAATATCAGGATAAAAGTTCAGGGTAAGAAAAAGCAAGTAAGGAATAAAACACAGATTGTAAACGTTAATTTGATAAAAAAGGTTTGCATGGGATAAAATAAATTTGGCTAAAACACATGAGAAAACTCATGCAAAAAGTTGATGAAACGATGAAATGTTGAGTTGATACGATGTATGATGAGAAAACGTTCATATTTTGCTTAAAATACCGATCTCTTTGAGATAATTAAAAATACGATTATGTCTCACGGCATGAAACAAAGTGTACATGTCGGAGACATCGTAGTATTTATCTCGTATGTGTTTAAAATCAATACAATGCAATAAAATATGCTCCACTGTGAGAGGAGAATCACATGCATGGCATGTGGGAGGATCCTCCCCTCTCAATAGATAGGAATGTGTAAAATATGTGTGTCCAGTTCGGAGCCGAGAGAGAACAACTTCCTCTCTGCGGTCTTTCCGACTGGACAGTTTAGGATTAAGTGTAGGTTGAATTTTAAACAGTTTATTGTTTGTTTCGGTAGACCACCTTTGTTGCCAATGGTGTTTGATGGCTGACTGAATTGAAGGTTTGATGTCGGTGTATGGTAGTTTCAAATCTGTTTGTGCTAGGCGAAGAGCAGTCTTAGCTGCTTTATCAGCCTGTTCATTCCCCTTTATACCCACATGACTGGGAATCCAGAGATAAGTAATTTGAGTTTTAGAAGATAATCGAAATGTTCGGATTAAAAGATTTTGGATTAGAGTATTTCTAGGGCTTCTTGATTTCAAAGCCTGAAGAACCGAAAGAGAGTCTGAACAGATGATTGCCTTTTCAATGCGGTGTTCTTCGATATGGTCAAGCGCCAGACCGATAGCACATGCTTCCGCAGAGAAAATGGAGGCAGTATCCGGGAGTCGGATAGAGGAACAGTGATTAGATGTACAGCATGCTGCCGCAACATTATCACCATCTTTTGATCCGTCAGTGTAGATCTGAACATGGTCAGGGAAAGCCCTAATGAACTCCCGAAAGGAGGATTTGTGTTCTTCGGGTAATGCACTGGATTTTGCCCTCTCATGTAGAGATAAATTGATATCAGGTGTTTGAATGAGCCATGGTGGTACATCCGATACGGTGTATTCGTCAATGGTGTCGAAATTTATATTTAGTTCCAGCAAAAATTTTGAAATTCTGATGCCAAATGTTGGTATGAGCTTTTGATTTTGTGTAAATATTTCTTGATGTTTTGGATTGAATACAAGGTTAAATGCGGGATTTTTGGGGTTGAATTTCAGTTGAGCAGCATACTGTAAGGATAATTTCTTTCGTCGATCGTCTAGAGATGGCTCATTAGCTTCCACATGGAGACTCTTCACAGGTGTTGTTCGAAAAGCTCCAAATGCGAGACGCAGTCGTAGCTTTACAAGAATGGAACAGTATGAGAGGAACTTGGTCCGAGTTACCCTGCAGGTAGGGCGTTAGAATTGTACCTGCTGCCCCTATTGCATGATCGTAAAAGGCGACTAAATTTAGGATCTTATCTTTTCTCTTCTTCCTAACTGACTTTATCTTTCCTAATGCCTACCTTGGCACCGCCTCACTTTTGGCCTTGAGTTGAGCGTTTGCCCCTGTGAGGAAGGCTCTGGGTTCTGTCCCCTGGCCGAGACACACCAAAGTCTATAAAAGTGGTAGTTTCTGCTCCTGCTTAGCGTTCAGCATACAGGGAGTGGGACGACTGGTTCGCCCGTTGTCAGTATAATGTGACCGGGTGGGGTGTGTTGCTTGGTGTCTTCGGCGGCATGCTTCAGTGACATAGCACTATAAAAAGGGCAACAGTTCCACTATACAAGAAGACACAACACGAACATACCGCAGTCTCCCAGTCCACTCACCTCGCACAACATACACGCAACACACCGCATACATGGGAGGCCGTCCTTACATGACCATAGCTGTTAATAGGACGTTAATAAATCAAACAAACAAACAAACAAGTCCGAGTTACCAGATGCCGTAGGTGCCATAGACGGCACATCACATCGAATATATAGACCTGGTGTTGAGCCACAGGCCCTATACTATAGTGGTCACAGGCACTGCCATTGTATCCACACGATAGTTATCATAGATAATAATAACATTCTTCGGTTTGTAAGAAGTGGGTTTCCTGGTCACCAAAATGACGCTCAAATTTTGAATTTTTTACCAAATATAGGTGCAAACATGGAGCTGGATTTTCCGAATGATTGTGTAATACTTGGAGACAAAATTTTTCCAAACAGATACCCATTTATCACACCATACAAGCAACAGCAGATGTTGCAAAGAAATGTTAGACAGCGTCGAAAATGCCAACGTTTCAATAATATTTTGAGTAAATACAGAGTTAGAGTAGAACATGCCATACGCAGTATGAAAATCTACCGTATTATCGGAATGCTGTGGCGCCATCCAAGAGCGTATATCTCAACAATTGTTGAAATCTGTGCCGCTTTTGCAGTCAGACGCCAAAGATTATTCCAATAAAGGCAGCAGCTTGATTTTACGACTACATGATTTCTTGTTATTAGTTAAGAGATGTCAAATTTTGTAATATTTCTTTCCATATGCTCGGACGTCGTCGAAGACATCCAATTAAGCTACGATGTTACATGTAGATATACAATGTGTCAGTAGTATAATCACCCTATAAATACATTTTATACTGTAAATATACGGTAAGAAATTTCCTTATAATGGTATGGTACTGTGTTATCTGAATCCGATTCCAATTTCGTTAACACATGTAAAATTTCTTGAAAATATATAGCACTCCTAACTCGCCGTACATGCCGATCGGTTGACACATAACGTATGCATTGTGAGATGACCCCTCAAACCGTCGAAGTCGTACTCCGAGTCTGTGTCTCTGTCGATGTTAGAAATGTCTATTACCTCTCGTCTAACCGGAGTCTGAATCCAAAGTAGTGTGTAGCAGTAAAAAAAGGAAGAAAAAAGAGCAAAACCTATTCAACCACCAGGACCTTCTTCCCCCGGATACGAGATGCAACCCACGGCAAACAGGTTGGCTCAAATTGGAGCTACTGTGAAAGCCTTCAGCTACACTGATATCAAGCGGACGCACATCACACCCCCAAAAGTGGTGTGCATCCGCATGAGAGCAGTGCACCCAGTCTCGGGACGTGGACCCAGCTTTCATGGAGACCGATTTAAAGGATTTACCTCTATTTCCCCCATTGGGCCCCGCCCTACTGCCCCCGTGGGATTAGAGCCAAAATTTATACAAGCTCTGTCCCCCTTCCCCCAAGGATGTTTGTGGCTAAATTTGGTTACATTCCATTCAGAACTCTAGGACAAGTAGTGATTTATAGGATTTACCTCTATTTCCCCTATTGGGCCCCGCCACTTCTGCCCCTGGGGGACCAGAGCCAAACTTTTTAAAAGTTCTGTTTCCCTTCCCCCAAAGATATTTGTGGCCAAATTTGGTAACATTTCATTCAGAACTCTAGGACTAGTAGCGATTTACAGGATTTACCTCTATGTATATTTCCCCTATTGGGCCCCGACCCTCCTGCCCCCTAGGGGCCAGAGCCAAAATTTATACAAACTCTGTTCCCCTTCCCCCAAGGATATTTGTGGCCAAATTTGGTTACAATCAATGTAGAACTCTATGACTATCAGCGATTTAAAGGATTTACCCCTATTTCCCCTATTGGGCCCCGCCCCTTCTGCCCCTAGGGGATCAGAGCCAAAATTTATACAAGTTATGTTCCCCTTCACTGAAGGATGTTTGTGGCCAAATTTGGTTACAAACCATGCTGAACTCTAGGACAAGTAGCGATTTATAGGATTTACCTCTATTTCCCCTATTGGGCCCCGCCCTTCCTGCCTTCGGGGGATCAGAGCCAAAATTTATACAAGTTCTGTTCCCCTTCCCCAAGGATGTTTGTGACCAAATTTGGTTACAATCAATGTAGAACTCTATGACTAGTAGCGATTTAAAGGATTTACCTCTATTTCCCCTATTGGGCCCCGCCCTTCCTGCCTTCGGGGGATCAGAGCCAAAATTTATACAAGTTCTGTTCCCCTTCCCCAAGGATGTTTGTGACCAAATTTGGTTACAATCAATGTAGAACTCTATGACTAGTAGCGATTTAAAGGATTTACCTCTATTTCCCCTATTGGGCCCCGCCCCTCCTGCCCCCGGGGGGTCAGAGCCAAAATTTTTACAAGTTCTGTTTCCCCTTGACCAAGGATGTTTGTGGCCAAATTTGGTTACAATCCATGTAGAACTCTTTGACTAGAATCGATTTAAAGGAAATGTAGACGGACGGACGGACGACGGACGCCGCGCCATGACATAAGCTCACCGGCCCTTCGGGCCAGGTGAGCTAAAAAATTATATTTTTAAGTATTCATAGCTCTGCCATCGCACTTCAAATAAACATACTTAACTAATCTAATGTCTCTCTTCTACCAGATGCTCTCTCTCTCTTTTTCTGTCTTCCTTTTCTCTTTCTACCAACCTCTTTCTTTCCATAAAGTCAATACATTATATAGGTAACATCAAATTTACTTAATTATAAATGCTTGCATTTGGTATTTTATTTAAATTATTTGTAATAATTGTATGTATTATAGTTTTCACACTTTGAAATCATAATAAAATACATGCTCTTCAATAACTTGTTTGTTTGTTTGTTTGATTAATTAACGTCCTATTAACAGCTATGGTCATGTAAGGACGGCCTCCCATGTATGCGGTGTACGTGTTGCGTGTATGTTGTGCGAGGTGCGTGTTTTGGGAGACTGCGGTATATTCATGTAGTGTCTTCTTGTATAGTGGAACTGTTGCCCTTTTTATACTGCTATATCACTGAAGCATGCCGCCGAAGACACCAAACAACACACCCCACCCGGTCACATTATACTGACAACGGGCCAACCAGTCGTCCCACTCCCTGTATGCTGAGCGCTAAGCAGGAGTAGAAACTACCACCTTTATAGACTTAGGTGTGTCTCGACCAGGGGACAGAACCCAGAGCCTTCCTCACAGGTGCGAACGCATAACTCAAGGCGATCCTTCTTCCTAACTATCTTTCCTAATAGTCTTCCTAAGATCTTTTTTTCCTAACGACTATTAGGAAAGATAGTTAGTTAGGAAGAAGAGAAAAGATAAAATCCTAAATTTAGACGCCTTTCACGATCATGCAAATAAGTGCAGCAGGTACAATTCTAAATCCCTTACCTGCAGAGCTCATTTTAATGCACTAGTTTTACTCACAAATTGCGTGCTTGTTATCTCAGAGTGTCACAACCACAAGATGTAAAAGAAAACGGTTAGTGCCACCTACTGAATCAGAAAAGAAAGCTCGGGATATGGAACTGAAGCTTTTTAATTAATTGGCGATGGTATGGGTATTTCAGCTCACCTTTTTATAAAGGAGCATTAATTCAATAGGAAATCTTTCACAAAAGGTTAGGATATGCACTGAATAGTTAATATAAGAAATATTTTTCATAGGTTTTTCATTTTGTGAAAGGCCCAGTACATTTCCTAAACCAAAAGGTCAGTTTAATAAAATAACGACTTTATGTATAGCATCGGAATTTCTATATTCATGATCTAAGATGAAGTTCACGAACTAGATGTATCCCAAATGGAATGCACTGTTCCAGTCTAACCGAAACGTACAAGTTGCTTGTTTCTTGAAGCCTACCACTTGGATGCACGATGGCGAAATCGAGATATTTCTTGCCCCACTCTCCTTTGTTTTATCAAATAAGACTGATGCACTCTAGTTTCGATATTGAAATTTACATATTATTTTTGTATTCTTATAGCTGATCAATGAATATTGAGGATCCAAATCTGCAGGACAAATCTGAAGACGAAGACACATCAGATGATGTTCAAGATACTAGGGTATTGGGAAGCATTGTTGCACTGTTTGAAATGGATCCATGTCCAGCATGTCCAACAAAAGGCTGATAACATTAAAGGACAAAAAATACCGTATGGTTTGCCCTACTTGTACGCACCGTTTCAATGCAGGTGCATGCCACTGGTATGTTTGTGCTTCTGTTTTGTTTATATAACCAAAGTACGAAATTATCTTTTTTTAAACCGGAAATCCAAAATATCTTGGTTACGAAACAGTCACTGTTGGGCTGGGAAGAGCTGTTTGAGAAAGTATCCTTCCACTTCATGTGTTTGTTTGATTAATTAGCGTCCTGTGAGCAGCTATGGTCATGTAAGGACGGCCTCCCATGTCCATGTGTATCGGAAACAACACTGCGGAATGTTGCTAGTAAGAGGATGTCTGCTAACGAGCAAGATAAAGTAAGTTCATGGATATTCCTGCTAAAGTTATATTTTGATAACACTCTTGAAAGGGACATACATTGGATTTTGATTGGAAGTTTCATTTTGATTCAGGTTTCTTGAACTCTTTGATATGTGCTGATTTTGACATACATAGTCGTATCTTTAGATTATCTGAGATAGTCTCACAAGCTTTGCAAATGTCTTTTCAGCATAATAGAAATTCTGAACAGTCTAATTAAAAAGCTAATATTTCAATGACATATTTAACGTCTCTTCTCATTTTCATCTTTTAAAAGCATGTATGATGGCAAGCATATTTTTTTCACGTTCTTATTAAAGTAATTTCTTGTACAATCTGTAATTATGGGTTCGTTAAGGATTTTAAAATATTATGCAAAACTCTTCGAAATATGATATATTCACAAATTATTGAGTTGATGTACTGTTATACGACTTTATACAGGGGCCGCAGTGGCCGATTGTTTAATGTGTTCCAACTGCAACCTTTTCAGACAGTACTGGCAGCCCTGCGAAAATACTGAACTTCAGCTTGGCTGATGACACCGATGCCATTTTGGCATCACTTAACTGTGATATATTTGCAAGATTCATTGTGCATGGCAAGTCTCTGATGATAAGATATTTCATTCTGGAAAGCAGGAAGATTATCCTCACTGAAAACAGCAGGATCCATTTAGGGACACCTATAGAGGTGTCTCCAGAGATTGACAGGTAGGCCGTGGAGTTGATGTGTCGTCTGTCACCAACAAAGTCCTTGAGGGAGGTCAAGGACATGCCAACATCAAAACTAGTAACTGTCACATGACATGTTACTAAGGTAAATAATGTTTCTGATGCTTAGGTTGGAAAGTATTCTTTTCTCTATATACCCAGCTGGAGGTTTTGTTTTAACAGTATAAGTGGTGGCTGTTTCATTGCTATGAATTATAATTAAACAGCATATAAAGTATGGAATTAATTTCTATTTCCAGACTAAAAACTTAAATAAGATGCATCTTAAGTTTTCATATTTCACATTAAATTTAACCTGAGCAAACACTGTTTATTGTTTTAATTAGCTAACAAATGTTGGAACTTCAACCCTAAAAATTATGTTGTAGTCCCAATTTTGTTAAGTATATCTAATTGTGGAATTGTGCACATGTTGCATAATATCAAATACATGGCTGAATTATGAGTATGTGTCCCAGTATATTGTGTCACACTTAACAATCCTCATTTCTGTTTCCTTTTTAACTTTCAGGATGAATGCTTTCGTCACGTAAAAGTGGGAACTGAGAGTACCCCAATCCACACTTTCACATTGGCTGATGGAGGTGAGGAGGTGAGCGTGTCCTTGTGGCGGGAATTGTACAGCTTCCCAATCCAAGTTGGCCAATACATAACTATTTCAAGTTGCTTAACTGGACAATGGCAGAATAAGGTGCAATTGAATTCAACGAGGAACACTGTTGTTACGGTATGGTGATATACTCAGATGTCTTTATATGACACATAATAAGCTTTTATTTAGATGTCTTATTAAGGATATCCCTGATGACAATATATCATTTAGTTTACTCTCGATATTAACTATTGTTAAGATATGTTGTTATTTACTTCAACTACAAACTTGATACACATAGACAAAATGTAAATATCTATGTGATGTTGCCAGAGATTTACATATTGTATATATATATATATATATATATATACAACAAGAGATCCCAGAGGGATCTTGGCGCCCACCAAAGAATGATCTATGTCTGACAATGGAAAGAGGGATCTTTTCTCTGCTTTTCAAACTTTTGCAAACATACTACATATAAAATTTGAGACAGATCGCTTCAGTACTTTCTGAGAAATAGCAGTAACAAACTTCAACTATCAAAATCCAAGATGGCTCCTTGGCGGCCATCTTGTAAATCGATCGGTCCCAAATCGAAATATGCACAACTAGGGCCATAGAGGAACCTATATATGAAATTTGAGACAGATTCATTCAATACTTTCTGAGAAATAGTGATAACAAACTTTAACTATCAAATTCCAAGATGGCAGCCTGGCGGCCATTTTGTTGACCGATCGATCCAAAATCGAAATATGCACAACTAGGGCCATAGAGGAACCTATATATGAAATTTGAGACAGATTCATTCAATACTTTCTGAGAAATAGTGATAACAAACTTTAACTATCAAATTCCAAGATGGCAGCCTGGCGGCCATTTTGTTGACCGATCGATCCAAAAACGCATTATGCACAACAAGAGCCCTAGGGAAACCTACATATGAAATATGAGAAAGATCCCTTCAGTACTTTGTGAGAAATAGCGATATTAATCTTTAACTATCAAAATCCAAGATGGCTGCCTGGTGGCCATTTTGTTGACCGATCGATCCAAAAACGCATTATGCACAACTAGGGCCCTAGGGGAACCTACATATGAAATTTGAGAAAGATCCCTTCAGTACTTTCTGAGAAATAGCGATAACAAACTTTAAGTATTAAAATCCAAGATGGCTGCCTGGCGGCCATCTTGTTAACCGATTGGTCCCAAAATGCAATATGCACAACTAGGGCCCTAGGGGAACCTACATATGAAATTTGAGAAAGATCCCTTTAGTACTTTCTGAGAAATAGCGATAACAAACTTTAAGTATTAAAATCCAAGATGGCTGCCTGGCGGCCATCTTGTTAACCGATTGGTCCCAAAATGCAATATGCACAACTAGGGCCCTAGGGGAACCTACATATGAAATTTGAGAAAGATCCCTTCAGTACTTTCTGAGAAATAGCGATAACAAACTTTAAGTATCAAAATCCAAGATGGCTGCCTGGCGGCCATCTTGTTAACCGATTGGTCCCAAAATGCAATATGCACAACTAGGGCCCTAGGGGAACCTACATATGAAATTTGAGAAAGATCTCTTCAGTACTTTCTGAGAAATAGCGATAACAAACTTTAAGTATCAAAATCCAAGATGGCTGCCTGGCGGCCATCTTGTTAACCGATTGGTCCCAAAATGCAATATGCACAACTAGGGCCCTAGGGGAACCTACATATGAAATTTGAGAAAGATCCCTTCAGTGCTTTCTGAGAAATAGCGATAACAAGAATTGTTAACGGACGGACGGAAGGACGGACGGACCACGGACAAAAAGCGATTTGAATAGCCCACCATCTGATGATGGTGGGCTAAAAATGTTTATATATATTTATATAACTTGATAAAACAATTAAACAGGCAAAAAACAATAGATTTTTTCCTCTTTTCTTTTAAATATAATGTGTAGTTGCCAAACCAATATGAGTGAAGTTATGAAGTTTGGTTTGGTTCTTTAATTAACGTCCTATTAACAGCTATGGTCATGCAAGGACGGCCTCCCATGTATGTGGTGCGCTGCGTGTATGTTGTGCGAGGTGCGTGTTCTGGGAGACTGCGGTATATTCATGTTGTGTCCTCTTGTATAGTGGAACTATTGCCCTTTTTATAGTGCTATATCACTGAAGCATGCCGCCGAAGACACCAAGCAACACACCCCACCCGGTCACATTATACTGACAACGGGCGAACCAGTCGTCCCACTCCCCGTTTGCTGAGCGCTAAGCAGGAGCAGAAACTACCACTTTTATAGACTTTGGTGTGTCTCGGCCAGGGGACAGAACCCAGAGCCTTCCTCACAGGGGCGAACGCTCAACTCAAGGCCAAAAGTGAGGCGGTGCCAAGGGAGGCATTAGGAAAGATTAAGTCGGTTAGGAAGAAGAGAAAAGATAAGATCCTAAATTTAGTCGCCTTTTACGATCATGCAATAGGGGCAGCAGGTACAATTCTAACGCCCTACCTGCAGGGCCATGTGAAGTTATGAAGCATATAATTATATCATCATTTCTGACAATATGTCAGTTATATCTCTTACACAGCCTGACCTCTTATTTTAATAGTTAGATTGTATGGTGTTCAATTACATGTCATTTATATCACTTAAAGTCAGGCCATTTATTCTTATGTTGTTAGATTTTTTTATGTACTTGAAAATTAGATTTCTTTTGTAGTTATATATATTATGTGTACTAGAAACTTTAAAGCCATAACAGACAGCATTGACAGATTTATTTTTAAAAGTGATCCTTAATTTAAATACTTTGCTTGAGCATAATATGAGATTTTTCATATACATCCTGATGATGAAACCATATATGAACAAAATTTTGTGCATACCTTTGGTCTTAAATGAATTTCATTTTTCTAAATCCATTTCATTCTGTTTGGCTTCAATTACCAGTATGCTTAATATTGATATCTTCCCATGTTTCCTGTAAAATGCACGTATACTCCATTTCATCAAACATATATTAATAGGTACTTAATTAAGACATTCATTTGTATCAAAAAATACTGCTAAAAAGTATGTGTTAGATGTCATTTTTAGCATTTAAACAATATATTTACATCTGAATAAAAGGTCAATGTAAATTATGCATTTGTTGTTCTTTTAATTTGACATTGTACATGATTTCAGTCGTTGAACGTGCCATATGTACACAAAACTGGTTTTACACAAAGTTGACTTACCCAACATTAATACTTCATCTTGGATTGAAGGTTCTGTACTGAAACACACCATATGTACATAAGATAACTGAAGCTGTTTTAAAGTGTGTGACAATACATTGTTTAATTCTTACAACAACAACAAGAGGCCCAAAGGGCCTTACCGGTCATCTGACTACCTTGGCAATGGTAAATTTAATTTCATATGGTGTCACTTTGTCAGGACAATGTCAGGATCATTTTCAATTTCTTTCAACAAATTTTCTTTCAAACAAGAGGCCAAAGGGCCTTAACATGTAGGAAGTTAATTAGATATAGTGCCATGGTAGCCATCTTCGATTTGGGATCAACCAGAGATGTAACAACACTTTGTCGGACGATGTCAGGATCATTTCATGCAAGTTTCAGCCAAATCGCACTGGTAGAACTTGAGAAGAAGTTCAAAATGTGTTTTAAAGATGGCGGCTGTGGCAGCCATCTTGGTTTTCGGATTGACCCGAAAAATAACAACACACTTTGTCGGGACCATGTCAGGATCATTTCATGCAAGTTTCAGCCCGATTACACCGGTAGAACTTGAGAAGAAGTTCAAAATGTATTTTCAAGATGGCGGCTGTGGCGGCCATCTTGGATTTCGGATTGACCCGAAAAATAACAACACTTTGTCGGGACCATGTCAGGATCATTTCATGCAAGTTTCAGCCAAATCGCACCGGTAGAACTTGAGAAGAAGTTCAAAATGTGTTTTCAAGATGGCGGCTGTGGCGGCCATCTTGGATTTCGGATCGACCCGAAAAGTAACAACACTTTGTCGGGACCATGTCAGGATCATTTCATGCAAGTTTCAGCCAAATCGCACCGGTAGAACTTGAGAAGAAGTTCAAAATGTGTTTTCAAGATGGCGGCTGTGGCGGCCATCTTGGATTTCGGATCGACCCGAAAAGTAACAACACTTTGTCGGGACCATGTCAGGATCATTTCATGCAAGTTTCAGCCAAATTGCACTGGTAGAACTTGAGAAGAAGTTCAAAATGTGAAAAGTTAACGCACGGCGGACGGCGCACGGCGGACGACGACGGACGAAACATGACGACTATAGGTCATCCTGACCCTTCGGGTCAGATGACCTAAAAAACAATTACGTGTGTTCATTTGTTTTATTTCAGACATAATACTGCTATTCCTAAACAAACTTCATGTCGTGCAATCTTTAGATCGTTAATTTACTTCAAGTTACAATGTTACTGACATTTACTTGTACACTTGACTCAACTCCTATCTTCCAGAAGTTTTACCGATACAGTACTCTCAGTACTTTGATTAAATATGCTCCCTATATTATTTTCGCTCAAACGACATGTAAAACAACAATGATGTGAGGACATCTTCACCTTTTAATACCTGAAAAACAATCGAAAAAAACCTCCCCTTTTGTTCTCAAATACATGAACAGTGAATCTACATGTGTACATTAGCTGTAAATAATTCACGTTTAGAAATAGCTTCAAAGTCTTAATTTTTGAAGATTTGTTTCCCCTTTTAGACTAGAACATGGAATGACACCAAACGAATGACAATAACTGCATGTGAAACAAGAGATCCCAGAGGTACCTTGGCGCCCACCAAAGTATGATCTACGTCTGACAATGGAAAGAGGGATCTTTTCCCTGCTTTTCAAACTTTTTCAAACATACTACATACGAAATTTAAGACAGATCGCTTCATTACTTTCTGAGAAACAGCGGTGAAATCCAAGATAGAGGCCGGTTGGCCATCTTGTTGACCGATCAGTCCCAAAGGTACTATGCACAACTAGGGCCCAAGGGAAACCTACGCATGGAATTTGAGATATATCCCTTCAGTAATTTCTGACAAATAGCGATAACTATCAAAATCCAAGATGGCGGCAGGTCAGCCATCTTGTTGACCGATCATTCCAAAAATGCAATATGCAAAACCAGGGCCCTAGGGGAACCTACATATGGAATTTGAGAAATTCCCTTGAGTACTTTCTGAGAAATAGCAGTAACAAACTTTACTATCATAAACCAAGATGGCCGCCGGTCGGCCATTTTGTTGACCGATCGGTCCCAAAATGCAATATGCACAAATAAGGTCCTAGGGGAACCTACATATGGAATTTGAGAAAGATCCCTTCAGTACTTTCTGAGAAATAGCGGTAACAAACTTTAACTATCAAAATTCAAGATGGCCGCCGGTCGGCCATTTTGTTGACCGATCGGTCCCAAAATGCAATATGCCAACTACAGTCTTAGGGGAACCTACCTATGAAATTTGAGAAATATCCCTTGTGTACTTTGTGAGAAATAGCGGTAACAAACTTTAACTATCAAAATCCAAGATGGCCGCTGGTCGGCCATTTTGTTGACCGATCGGTCCAAAAATGCAATATGCACAACAAGGGTCCTAGGGGAAACTACATATGAAATTTGAGAAAGATCCATTCAGTACTTTCTGAGAAATTGCGGTAACAAACTTTAACTATCAAAATCCAAGATGGCCGCCTGTCGGCCATTTCGTTGACCGATCGGTCCCAAAATGCAATATACACAACTAGGGTCCTGGGGTTTGTTTGTTTGAGTTGATACGATGATATGATGAGAAAACGTTCATATTTTGTTTAAAATACCTATCTCTTTGAGATAATTGAAAATACGATTATGTCTCACGGCATGAAACAAAGTGTACATGTCAGAGACATCATAGTACTCATACTCGTATGTGTTTAAAACTTTGAATACAATGCAATAAAACATGCTCCACTGTGAGAGGAGAATCACATGCATGGCATGTAGGAGGATCCTCCTCTCTCAATAGATAGGAGTGTGTAAAATATGTGTGTCCAATTCGGAGCCGAGAGAGAACAACTTCCTCTCTGCGGTCTCTCCGACTGGACAGGTTAGGATTAAGTGTAGGTTGTATTTTAAACAGTTTATTGTTTATTTCGGTAGACCACCTTTGTCGCCAATGGTGTTTAATGGCTGACTGAATGTAAGGTTTGATGTCGGTGTATGGTAGTTTCAAATCTGTTTGTGCTAGGCCAAGAGCAGTCTTAGCTGCTTTATCGACCTTTTCATTTCCCTTTATACCCACATGGCTGGGAATCCAGAGATAAGTAATTTGATTTTTAGAATACAATCGAAATGTTCGGATCAAAAGATTTTGGATTAAGGTGTTTCTAGGGTTTCTTGATTTCAAAGCCTGAAGAACCCAAAGAGAGTCGGAACAGATAATTGCCTTTTCAATGCGGTGTTCTTCGATATGGTCATGCGCCAGACCAATAGCATATACTTCCGCAGAGAAAATGGAGGCAACATCAGGGAGTCGGATAGAAGAGCAGTGGTTACATGTACAGCATGCTGCCGCAACATTATCACCATCTTTTGATCCGTCAGTGTAGATCTGAACATGTTCAGGGAAAGCCCTAATGCACTTCCGAAAGGAGGATTTGTGTTCTTCGGGTAATGCACTGGATATTGCCCTCTCATGTAGAGATAACTTGATATCAGGTGTTTGGATGAGCCATGGTGGTACATCCGATATGGTGTACTCGTCAATGGTGTCGAAATTTATATTTAGTTCATGCAAAAACTTTGAAATTCTGATGCCAAATGTTGGTATGAGCTTTTGATTTTGTCTGAATATATGCTGGTGTTGTGGATTAAATGCTGGTGTTGTGGATTAAATACAAGATCGAATGCGGGGTTTTTGGGATTGTATTTCAGTTGAGCAGCATACTGTAAGCCTAATTTCTTTCGTCGATCGTCTAGAGATGGCTCATTAGCTTCCACATGGAGACTCTTCACAGGTGTTGTTCGAAAAGCTCCAGGTGCCAGACGCAGTTCTTATTCTACCACGGATATTTCTGGCCAAATTTGGTTACATTCCATGCAGAACTCTATGACTAGTAGCGATTTAAAGGATTTACCTCTATTTCCCATATTGGGCCCCACCCCTCCAGCCCCCGGGGGAGCCAGAGCCAAAATTTATACAAATTCTGTACCCTTCCCGCAAAGATGTTTGTGGCCAAATTTGGTTACAATCCATGCAGAACTCTATGACTAGTAAGCGATTTAAAGGAAATGTTGACAACCGGACGGACGGACGCCGCGCCATGACATAAGCTCACCGGGCCCTTTGGGCCAGGTGAGCTAAAAACGTGATTATTTAAAAAATGGGCATTATACACCATTAACGCATATCTTACATTAAAGAGAAATAAGTTATCTTTCCAATGAGTGCTTGATGAACAAATTTGGCCAAGTATTGACAAAGATATGGCCTGATGAATCGGAGAATTTACGAGAAAAATAAGCTAGATAGACATTTCCCTATCCAGTCGAAATGTCGTCTCCTTTCTAATGGGTACCTCAAAAACCAAGCCGAAATCACAAAATCTACGCTTGTGATGGTAAATAGTACCCATAACTGTGTTCATCCACAATCTCCTTTGGAGGCGTTAAATCATATCCTTTGTAGAAGCTCCATTTAAACAAATACACTCACCTTGCAGATACTTACCCAGATCAGCGACACAACAATGGAGAGATTTGACATGGCTTTTCTCAACCAGTACTATGGACTTGAATAAGTTATCCTTTCTGAAGATATTGCACGAGTACTAAATGAAATTAAGATATTGCACGAGTACTAAATAAAATTGGATAAAGTTGTTTTGGATATTGGCAATACATTATTTGAAAAAGGAATGGCATATGTTGCATGGAGTAGAGTTAAATCATTATTGGGTCTTTTTTGTGTGTGTTGAAATTTTACCCTAAACATGTTCGCCCACCAGATGATGTTTTGGAAGAATATGATCGTTTTAGATCTCTGCTTCAGAATAAGTAAACAGTTTGCAGTGCATTGGACATTTATTTATGAACATGTATGTTTGTTTTACTGAAAATCAATGTCAATGATGAAGATATGAATAATTTATATTTTATTTATGATCCATATATATGTGATGCAACTTTTGCCTACATTTGTAAAATCTATAATTACTTTTTATGTACATGATAAATGATAGAATACAATATGGTTGTTTTTTTATTCCTTTTCAATTCAGTCGCAAGCTGTTGCATCCGAGTCTGAGAAAAAGACTGTGAAAGTGAATGTGGTAAAGAAATCACATACTTTACAATCCTATGAGAACACTGGAAACAAGATGACCTACTTCAATGTTATTGGCATAAACAACACCACTATTGTTTACATAAGGTGTTATCAAAAACACAAATTCAACTTTGTCCAAGTAGGACGATCCTTCACGTTCAGCGACCTGGTAGTCAAAGGTGATGCCTATTGGTGTGTCAGTTCCAGCACCATATCACTATCGTCCAAAATCCCAGTGGCCATTGGCATTGAAGACCTGTCTCCCAGAGGATCACCCACAACAGGGGCTGAAGAGGAAACTAGCAGATTCTCTTGCTTCTCCACAAAAATATACGGTTGTTGGAAAGATTGCCCAGGTATGTAACAAACAACTCACTTTAAAATTAAAATAATATGCACACTTAAACTAAAATATGTTTGGATTCTTTCCAAATACATGATACTTCACACTTTTCATTGAAGTGATGTCAAGTTGACCAAAAGTAATTTGAATTGATGTGGTTCAATTGGGCAGTACCATTTAACATGTGATCACATATTTGATTTCATTCTATAAAAAAAGAAAGGAAAACAACGTTGTATCAACCAGTCTCCACGTATACTTATTTGAAATGAATGTAATCATAAAGCAGAAGTGCGTAGCATCAATGTTAATTGTTAGATATATAGATATATATAAATAATGGCAAATGTATAAAACTCACCAGTCATGTCTTGTCTGGATACCGCTTGCATTGGAACAATCCCTGCATTCTCAATTTATTCGCCAGTAAAAAAACAATGCAATTGTACATGACGCATCCCTTGCATTCTAGTCCTTGCATTCTCAATTTATTCGCCAGTAAAAAAACAATGCAATTGTACATGACGCATCCCTTGCATTCTAGTTAAGGTCATACGCATTCTTTGCATATTTCTTTTTGCAAAATCAGAGTGGAATGAACCGGCTGATAAAGCGGCTAAGACTGCTCTTCGCCTGAAAAACGTTCATATTTTGCTTAAAATACCGATCTCTTTGAGATAATTAAAAATACGATTATGTCTCACGGCATGAAACAAAGTGTACATGTCGGAGACATCGTAGTATTTATCTCGTATGTGTTTAAAATCAATACAATGCAATAAAATATGCTCCACTGTGAGAGGAGAATCACATGCATGGCATGTGGGAGGATCCTCCCCTCTCAATAGATAGGAATGTGTAAAATATGTGTGTCCAGTTCGGAGCCGAGAGAGAACAACTTCCTCTCTGCGGTCTTTCCGACTGGACAGTTTAGGATTAAGTGTAGGTTGAATTTTAAACAGTTTATTGTTTGTTTCGGTAGACCACCTTTGTTGCCAATGGTGTTTGATGGCTGACTGAATTGAAGGTTTGATGTCGGTGTATGGTAGTTTCAAATCTGTTTGTGCTAGGCGAAGAGCAGTCTTAGCTGCTTTATCAGCCTGTTCATTCCCCTTTATACCCACATGACTGGGAATCCAGAGATAAGTAATTTGAGTTTTAGAAGATAATCGAAATGTTCGGATTAAAAGATTTTGGATTAGAGTATTTCTAGGGCTTCTTGATTTCAAAGCCTGAAGAACCGAAAGAGAGTCTGAACAGATGATAGCCTTTTCAATGCGGTGTTCTTCGATATGGTCAAGCGCCAGACCGATAGCACATGCTTCCGCAGAGAAAATGGAGGCAGTATCCGGGAGTCGGATAGAGGAGCAGTGATTAGATGTACAGCATGCTGCCGCAACATTATCACCATCTTTTGATCCGTCAGTGTAGATCTGAACATGGTCAGGGAAAGCCCTAATGCACTCCCGAAAGGAGGATTTGTGTTCTTCGGGTAATGCACCGGATTTTGCCCTCTCATGTAGAGATAAATTGATATCAGGTGTTTGAATGAGCCATGGTGGTACATCCGATACGGTGTACTCGTCAATGGTGTCGAAAGTTTATATTAAGTTCCAGTAAAAATTTTGAAATTCTGATGCCAAATGTTGGTATGAGCTTTTGATTTTGTGTAAATATTTCTTGATGTTGTGGATTGAATACAAGGTTAAATGCAGGATTTTTGGGGTTGGATTTCAGTTGAGCAGCATACTGTAAGGATAATTTCTTTCGTCGATCGTCTAGAGATGGCTCATTAGCTTCCACATGGAGACTCTTCACAGGTGTTGTTCGAAAAGCTCCAAGTGCGAGACGCAGTCCCTGATTTCTGTATAGGGTCAAGCATCTGTAGATAGGAGCTGCGAGCCGATCCATAGACAATAGAGCCGTAGTCAAGTTTTGATCTAATAAGTGCCCGATAGATATGTAGAAGCATTTCACGGTCTGCACCCCAATCAGAATGGGAAAGAACTCGTAGAATGTTCAGCGCCTTCGAGCACTTATCCTTCAGATGTTTGATATGTGGAACAAAGGACAATTTCGAATCAAATATTAATCCAAGAAATTTAGTTTGTTCAACTACTGGAATTTTAATTCCATTGAGTGTGAGGTCAGGATCATTGTGTGGTTTTCGTTTATGACAGAAGTGCATACAGACAGTTTTTGATCTTGAAAATCTAAAGCCATTTTCGTCAGCCCAATTTTGTAATTTGCCTAAACATTGTTGTAGTTGCCGTTCTCTATAGTGTGCATGTTTTTTGATCTGTAACAGATCAAGAAATCATCCACAAATAGAGACCCTTCCGTAGATTGGCCAAGACATTTGGTTATGCTGTTAATTTTTAGTCCAAAAAGTGTGACGGACAAGATACCACCCTGAGGGACGCCCATCTCCTGTGTTTCTGTTTCTGAATAAGTTGAACCCGTTCGAACTTTGAAATGCCTGTCAGATATAAAATTTGATATAAACTTTGGCAAATTACCACGTATACCGATATCATGGAGATCGTTCATGATTCCATATTGCCAAGTTGTGTCGTATGCCTTTTCAAGGTCAAAGAATACGGCCACAAGATGTTCTTTCTTGGCAAATGCTTCTCGTATAAATGTTTCTAGTCTAACTAAGTGGTCTACCGTTCCCCTGCGGTTTCTAAAGCCGCTTTGCAAAGGACTTAAAATATTGTTTGATTCCAGGAACCAAACTAATCTGGTATTTATCATACGTCCTCAGGGCCCGGCGGGATCAGCCCCATCATTTGCACAATTTGGAATCCCCACCCTATAAGGATGCTACCATTGCATAATGGGTGCTATACCATGCTTAGTTGCAGAGAAGAAGTCATTCATATGGAAATAGCCAAATTGACCCCTTTTGACCCCGCCCCTCAGGCCCCCGGGAGGTCAGCCCCATCATTTGCACAATTTGGAATCCCCACCCTATAAGGATGCTACCATTGCATAATGGGTGCTATATCATGCTTGGTTTCAGAGAAGAAGTCGTTTATATGAAAATAGCCAAATCGGCCCCTTTTGACCCCGCCCCTCAGGCCCCGGCGGGGGTCAGCCCCATCATTTGTACAATTTTGAATCCCCACCCTATAACGATACTACAATTGCATTATGAGTGCTATCTCATGCTTAGTTTCAAAGAAGTCGTTTATATGGAAATAGTCAAATTGACCCAATATGACCCCGCCCCTCAGGCCCCCGGTGAGTCAGCCCCATCATTTGTACAATTTTGAATCCCCACCCTATAAGGATGCTACCATTGCATTATGGGTGCTATCCCATGCTTGGTTTTAGAGAAGAAGTCGTTTATATGGAAATAGCCAAATTGACCCCTTTTGGGCCCGCCCCTCAGGCCCCCGGGTGGTCAGCCCCATCATTAGTACAATTTTCAGTTAGTAGCCCATAAGGATGCTACCAGTCAAATATTGTTGAAATCCGACCAGCGGTTATAGAGAAGAAGTCGATTGTTTATGGACAACGGACGCCGGACGCTGCGGTATCCCATAAGCTCACCTTGGTCCTTTGGACAAGGTGAGCTAAAACAAGAGGCCCAGAGGGCCTGTATCGCTCACCTGGTTTTTTGTTAGTAATTATCACAAGACTCTGACAATTAGAAAAATAAGCAAAATTGACTACCAAAGTTTAATTTTGAATCACAACCATACAATGATGCTATTGATACCATACAAATATGCTATCCAATACATAGGTTCAGAGACAAAGTAATTTATATGAAAATAGTAGCCTAATTGACCTTTTTGACCTCGCATCTAGTGCCGTTTAAGGCCCCGGGGGTCAGCCCTATCATTTGTACAATTTCAAATCCCAACCCTATAAGGATGCTACCATTGCATTATAAGTGCTCTTCCATTCTTAGTTGCAGAGAAGAAGTCGTTTATATGGAAATAGCCAAATTGACCCCTTTTGACCCCACCCTTCAGGCCCCCGGGTGGTCAGCCCCATCATTTGCAAAATTTTGAATCCAAACCCTATAAGGATGTAACCATCGCATTATGAGCGCAATCCCATGTTAAGTTGCAGAGAAAAAGTCATTTATATGGAAATTGACCACTTTTGACCCCGCCCCTCAGGCCCCCGGGGGTCAGCCCTATCATTTGCTCAATTTGGAATCCCCAGCCTACAAGAATGCTACCATTGTATTATGGGTACTATACCATGCTTAGTTTCAGAGAAGTCATTTATATGAAAATAGCCAAATTAACCCCTTTTGACCCCGCCCCTCAGGCCCCCAGGGGGTCAGCCCTATCATTTGCACAATTTTGAATCCCCACCCTATAAGGATGCTACCATTGCATTATGGGTGCTATACCATGCTTAGTTTCAGAGAAGAAGTCGTTTATATGGAAATAGCCGAATTGGCCCCTTTTGAACCCGCCCCTCAGGCCCCCGGGGGGTCAGCCCCATCATTTGTACAATTTAGAATCCCCACCCTATAAGGATGCTACCATTGCATTATGGGTGCTATCCCATGCTTGGTTTCAGAGAAGAAGTCGTTTATATGGAAATAGCCAAATTGACCCCTTTTGACCCCGCCCCTCAGGCCCCCGGGGGGTCAGCCCCATTATTTGTACAATTTTGAATCCCCACCCTATAAGGATGCTACCATTGCATTATGGGTGCTATCCCATGCTTAGTTTCAAAGAAGAAGTCGTTTATATGGAAATAGCCAAACTGACCCCATTTGACTCCGCCCCTCAGGCCCCCGGGGGGTCAGCCCCATCATTTGTACAATTTTGAATCCCCACCCTATAAGGATGCTACCATTGCATTATGGGTGCTATCCCATACTTGGTTTCAGAGAAGAAGTCGTTTATATGGAAATAGCCAAATTGACCCCTTTTGGCCCCGCCCCTCAGGCCCCCGGGGGGTCAGCCCCATCATTTGTACAATTTTCAGTTAGTAGCCCATAAGGATGCTACCAGTCAAATTTTGTTGAAATCCGACCAGCGGTTATGGAGAAGAAGTCGATTGTTGACGGACGACGGACGACGGACGACGGACGCCGGACGTTGCGGTATCCCATAAGCTCACCTCGGTCCTTTGGACCAGGTGAGCTAAAAACGAGATATGTTTAAAAGGTATTTGCTGAACTTACATCTTGTTTGGAGTTCATACAGGAGACTAATCAATAAGTAATCATCAGGCCAACACTTCGAAGTTCCCATGTGTTTACAATCGAATAACATGATTAATAAACGCACCTGACCCATACAACAACGTGTTCAGGTTAGGATAGCCGGTAAGACCATTGATATGTATATCAGACAAAAGTATCGAACTAAGTGTATAAGAATTAAGCACATTACACAGGGACCCGGCACATTAGCTGACTGATAAATATTGTAAAACAGTGTATTCGACTAGTTTACACTATACAGTAGCCAATTAATGTGATATGACAAAATATTTTAGCGTGTGATTCACAGATAAAATATGTACTGTATTTAGCATACACGTGTATAATACCAGTTACAGATACAATAGAATCTATTTTGATAAGATACATGTACACATGCAGAAGATTTAGACTTATATATATGTAACAAAGTCGGTTTTGTGCCTTTTCAAATTCCTTTATTCCGAATTCATACACATCCAGTTACATGTTTAACTGTACCCTACAATAAAATAATAACATATAAGATAACTTCATATGGACAATACATATATAATCTACCAAACGTTACATAGACACTTTTAGATTTTTACCCTGACAACTACTCACAATAGCGTTATACATCATTTTATAATAATACGATCTCTATGAGATACTTCATATACACCGTATCTCACTACAAACTATAATAAATACAATTTGCTTTACATTTACAAGATAATGGTTCTTCGTGTACAAGATATACGTATTAAAACAGATTCATGATAATTATGTAATTACGCATATAAGTCAAACATTTACAACTGTACCTACCCTAACAATGGGTTAAGGGCACTACATGCTTTCAGCCTTGCATTACAGGTGTAGCAATATAGATATATACTCTGTAAAATGAAGATACATATCGATTAAACAGGTAAGAATGTGATCTTACAAGTAAAAAGAGAATCACGATAGAGACAAAAACGCGTCTATACCGACTAAAGTAAATATAAATATAACGATAGGAATTGTTATTCTTACAGTAGTAAATTAATAATAATAGTACAATAATACATACCAAATAGGCAGTCTCTGGACGATTCGTTATATGCACGGAGTGGACAGAGTACGTCCGTCGCCGTCAATGTCAAAAGTCTAGTGGCTATATATTAAAAAGGCGGTAAAACGTCAAAGACAAAGCACACAACCCAAAACGAGGCATCCATACATATCCCATACTTACTTACTTGTATATCACGTGACATATCAATATACATAACGAACACGTGACCGACGTGGCTATACAGGTAAACTCTCTCTCACGGACATATTACAAACGTATATACGACAAGCTAACAATACTTATAGACGAACACACAAGAAGAACATCGCATGCGCGGCGCGCTATATCACACGCATACAAAGTTAAAATAAAACAACATTTAATTAATATTTTAATTAAAACTCTGCTACATTTACTATCATTTATTTTATATTCATCTCTCAGTTCAAGTTAGACATAGCTAAATTTGAGCTATTAGGCCAAGAATTAGACATACAATGTAATATGGCTTTAGTTATGGCCTTATTACGGTATGTATGATAAAATATATATATATTAAAAAAATTCAACAGCTCATCAATTGCAAGGTTAAATATAGTCGCAGTACGTGTACATATATGAAACACTATTATATAGATCTACTATACAGGTGTTTATAGCAACATGACTGAAGAGAGGATCTATCGGATCAATTCTTGAAATAATATATATCACCCACATACAAGAGAAAAGTCACCATATTATTAATCAATGGAGAATCAGATAAATCCACATGTATATAAAAAGGATACTTAAATTGATTTTATTAGAAAGATTTTACCAACAAGATCGTATCCATGTGTAATTATACTGTTAAGTAGTAATAATGAAATGTCTCGAGTTTAACTGTCCTCGAGTGACGAGTTCTTTTTTCAGGAATCATGCATTTTGGATCTTTTATGTAAAAGTTCTCCCCTCAGTTTGGACAATAAAGGTGGCAGGTCAGTAATAACTGCTTTCCCACATCCTGGTCTAAGTACACTGATTGCCTGGTTCAGGACTGTGTCCCTGTCTATTAGGGACACAAATCGAACAATGATATTCCTTTTGTCGTCATCTCCAGATTGCAAGCGATGAATGGCTTGGACCAAAATGGAATTGACATATGATTTATCCAGCTTCAATTCATCGACAAGGAACTCACGAAATTTAACAAGGGTATCTTTAGGCAGTTCCTTACTGGTGCCTGGAATCCCCCTCACCACGAGGTTCCATTTCCTGCCCCAGAGATCCAGAGCTAAACGAAAATTTTCTCTTCTCCTCTAATTTGTCTCTGATAGACGGGAGATGTTTTCTATGCAGATCATTAATTTCGGAGTTCACCCAAGTAGCTGCCGAGTCAAGTACGTCGACCTTTTCTTTCAGGACACACACGTCTTCCTTAACATTTTTAAATTCTTGTGAAAAGGAACGGTGAAGACTTTTAAAACACTCAGACATATCTGAGAAATTCTCACACTTGTACTCGGGTACAATACATTGGTTGGTATTCATACTAGCCTTGGCAAGGTATACTTCAGGGCCACCGCGGCAGAATGTGACACGTGTACGTATAAATGTTACACAGGTGCGTGTCCAGGTAAGAACTATTAAATAGCTCTATAAGTCATGAAATTATGACGAAATTATATAATTTAGACAGTCAGACAGACATTCCAGTAAAATTATCACAGTCTGAGGTGAAACACTTGCACAAATCTGGCTTTAAATTAAATCACTTACGGAGGCGATAACAGCACGTCCTCTCACCTGGTCGTCATAACCGGAAGTATGATCAGATGCAGATGTAGAGTTGCGTCCCTTTAGTATTTCTAATTGTATACTGTGTGAATTGCTCAGTGTTAAAGTAAATAAACGACATGATCAAGACCGGGTATTTGCCTCTGTCATTAAATACAACTACTGTTACATATCGGAACGTGCAATCACTGTACCGTCCCAGCCCTAGATGGCAGGGCATGAAACCAAACTTGTGATGGACTCGCTAAATTCATATGAAACGCTGCTATCTTTCTCGCAGACGTAGGGTGCAAATTTAGGCCATTTAATGTTACATAAGTTGTCAAAATCAAACAGAAATATGTCGCCATTCTCGTGTGAATAACCCGAAAAATTATGTAGGGACGCCTTGTCTTGTCAACATCGCCGGTGCAACTATCACAGGTACGTGGGCGCATCTGGCTTCTTCTCGGTATTTGCAATGTTAGAATTAACAGTGTCATTGGCGACTCCAGGTGAAAAACATATCATTATATACCAGTTTGTGAATGGTATTGTCTGTGTTATCATGACCATGGGTTAATAAATTGCTTTTAGGACGTGATAAAATGGGGCTACCCGTAAAGTCAACTTCATCACCAAATAACAGAGAAGGCGAGTGAGCAGGGCCCGCCATGTTGTCACACACGTGGTCAAAATATTTGGAAAGTTTTCCACAGAATCAGTTGTTTAAATCATATAAAATTCAATTAAAAAGGCAATCAACAAATGCATGAGCTCGGGATTAGATTCTCCACCATGTAGCAAACACAAAAAATGCATTTATACTTGTAAATGTAGTTGTCTTGGTGGATATAAAACTTTTCAGTGGGCTTCCATGTTGTTGGTTTTTAGTTGTTTTTTTCTTCTCACAACAACAAATAAAACAAAATTGGTTCTGGAATTAAAAAAAAAAAATATAAATTTAGAGTAGAGATGGACCAAGATATCCGAAATCATATTCAAAATAAGCAATTTACAATCTGATTGAAATACAAATCCTTGTAACCACTTCGTTCAATAGAGGATCTGAGAAAGTCCGATTAAGGGTCATGTTCGGATGTTCTGCACGTTGCTCTGTCAATTGACAACGCCATTTCGCCCCAACATACAAATACGAGTAGCTTTATTGTGGTCTTTGGGCGAGATGACTACGTACACGGAAATAATTCTGGCAGATTTTCAAACTATTTCGTCCCCTGAAATTCACTGTCAAAATTCTGTCAGCAGCAATTTAATTGGCCATTTACAAATGTCACCTGAACATGACCCCTAATGGGATTTTCTCAGATCCTCTAATCTAACGTTACTTAACGTAGTGATAATAAGGATCTGTATGTTAATTAGATTGAAGCAATTTAGAAATTAAAATACAGATGGTCGTCAATAGATCTTAATTGTATTAGTAACTGGCACATGCACATGTTTATTTGTATACGGGGCCACGGGATGTAGACCCGCAGTCAATCAATCTGATTAGTAAGATCCTTATTAACACTACGTTGAGGATCTGACAACATCGCATTAGGGGTCACATTCTGGTGACCTTTGGAAATTGCCAATCAAATTGCTGCTGCAAGAATCTTGACTGGGGACGAAATAGTTTTAAAAAAAAAACTGCCAGAATTATTTTCCTGTATATAGTCATCTCGCCCAAAGAGCACACCAAAGCTAAATGTATATGTATACTGGGACGAAATGGAGTTGACAATGTGTAGAAAATTACTTTCATCTATGACACATGTTAGAAAGGTAATCCGAACATGACCCCTGATAGGATGTTGTCAGATCCTCTAATGAACGCAGTGGTTAAAAGGATCTGTATTTTAATCAGATTGGCAGTCAATAAATATGTAAAATGGAAAAGGCCAATGAAACACTGCCAGAATCTTGACTGAGGACGAAATAGTTTGAAAAAGCTGTCCGAATTGTTGTAGTCATCTCGCCCAAAGTGCACAACATAACTTAATGCATATGTTTATAGGGACGAAATGGCGTTATCAAGTGATCGTAGCAATGGATAGGAAATGTATTTGATCTTGAAGTACACGTGTTAAAAGACATCCGAAAATGACCCCTTATGGGATATTGTGAGATCCTCTACTGAACGGAGTGGTAATAAGGATCTACATTTTAATCAAGATTGTGTGTGTGTATGCAAGTTTTGAAAATTAAAAAGTACTCTGTGGTAATGTAAGTGCTAAGTGATATGTGAATGTAAGTGTATAGATACATAAAATTAGATATTTTTCTAAGAAAGTGCTACATGTTGGTGTAAATGTATAACATGAATATACCGCAGTCTCCCAAAACACGCATCTCGCAAAACATACACGCAACACATCACATACATGGGAGGCCGTCCTCACATGACCATAGCTGACGTGACGTTTACCGGGTCCGTCCAGTCACAATTAACTGATGATCTATAGTGTCTATATTATGTACTGTTCCTATCAAATTACTCAGTGCAAATATATACAAATAATACACAGCTGACTTAGCTGATTCTATATATCCCTAAATATTATGATTAACAATATCAATCCTACTGATCACTCAGTGCCTCTGAGTGATCATGATAACTTAACTTCAAAATATACCAACAGCATAAATCATACAGATCAGAATAATTATTAAATGATTAGCAACAATACTGAGTGATCTATAAGCCTATGCAAGTAGTCTCCCCTACCTCGGGTGATTCGAAAATCCCAACTCGCACATATATAACAAGACTACGATAAAATCAATGTAATATTATCTATTAAGAACCTTTCCCTAAGGCCTAACACAACCGAGCTACTCAGTATCAATATCACTGTGTACTCACAGTACCCACTGCTACTGAGCACTCACGTTTACTGAGTACTCTCAGAGCAATCACTCCAGCAATGATTCACACACAATCATTACATATTACCGAGTACTCGCAGAGTAATCACTAGTAATCTCAATGATTCACTTAAACGTAATCATTCAACGAGCATCCCAAGGCTCAGTTTACAACTTACTCTCCAGAGTATTTAACGCAAAGGAGGAAAGCCTTATTCAGGCGTGTCAATCTCCGATCTCAACTCTACCGTAAGTTATTATCAACTGACGTATATAGGCAAGCCTTCTCCAGGCACATCTATATTTACCTTGTATTAACCTCTTAGTTGTTTTCGCTTCAGCAGCTCGTCCAACAATAAGAAAAACTCCCGTTGAAACCGCGGCTTTATATACTGCCGGGCAACGACATTAGCGCCCTCTATTTACAACAATCCTATGCCATAGAACGCTTAACTTACATATAGCTTAACATTACAAGCGTCTACTTGACGGCGAGACTAACAGATAAAATAGAGCGGACAGCAATTCCGGATAGCATGGTAATACAACCGTATTTCACCACACTGTTAATAGGACGTTAATTAATCAAACAAACAAACAATTGATAGATAAAATTTTATACATAAAAAATAGAAGGTGCTGTGGATATATGTGAATGCAAGTGTAATAGTGAGAGAGTGTTCGGTGTATGTACATTGATAATCTACAGCATGAGAAAGTGATATGCATGAGTGTAAGGGTATGTATGATTACACGTGTGAGAGAGAGAAAAAAAAACTATGTATGATGATCACTGATCACAGTTATCCTGTGTACATTATTACTTGTATTGATGGGGAAAAAACTGAATAAAATGTAAATTATAAAAAAAAAAACTAAACGGTTATTGTAGTGTCTTCAGTGTTTAGTGAAGACATACGTTACGTCTGGGGCTGATGACAAAACATCAATAACATGTGTTCACCATTATAGAACTACTTTTTATTGACCAACAGACAGACAGGTTGTATTCTTACGCAGGGCATAACTAATGACTGAAACCAAACTATATAAATCCGGATCATAGCAAACTCAATACATAAGTTAACATTTCCTCCCTTCCAATTTAGAAGTACCAAAACTATGAAAGATGTACAGAGGATTCCGCTTATTTGAATAAGCCATTTTCCAGAAGAAAATATGCAAATAACCGGAGTATTCGAATAGGCGAAGATGACATTTTGCACCTTTGTTTGACCTCACACATATGTATGTGAACAGGCAAACAGATATCGTTTTGTTTGTACACATCGTCACATAGAAATTCTATACTTCCTTGTAGAACAGCCTCCAATACTTTCGACAGTACTGGATCCCGCATTGCTTCCTTGCGTACTTGTGTGTCCGACACTGGTAATTGTTCTATCTGTGAGGTATAGAACAAAGATGAGGTGTCTGTATAGTCACCCTGAGTCGTTAAAGGAAGTCTGCTGAGTCCATCAGCATATGCGTGGTTATGAGTGTTCCTATACTCCATGCTGTAGGTGTGTCCAGAGAGAAACATAGCATACCTTTGTAATCATGCTGCGGTCATGGTAGGTATCGACTTGTTTGGATGTAAGATGCTGACCAGTGGCTTGTGATCTGTCACTAAGGTAAAATGACGACCGTAGAGATAGATGGTGAACTTTTGTACACCCCAATAGAGACCCAAGGCCTCCTTGTCGATCTGTGATTATCCGGGCGTCTCAGCCTTTGTCAGTGATCGTGAAGCGAATGCCACAGGTCGCTCTGTTCCATCCTCTGTGATATGGGAAAGTAGACTCCCCAATCCATGAGGTGAGGCGTCGCATGCTAGCTTTACTGGAAGCTTAGGGTTATAATGACAGAGAACTTGTTCTGACGTGATAAGTTCTTTTACCTTTTGAAAAGATTGATCACACTCGTCTGTCCAGCACCATGTGTTGTCATGCTGTAGTAGTTGATTCAGTGGTGCCTCCACAGTTGCTAGGTTAGGAAGGAATCGGCGGTAATAGTTTACCAATCCCAAAAATGAACGCAGCTGTGTCACATTCTCTGGTTTAGGGGCTTTCACGACTGCCTCGACTTTATCTGGAGATGTTCTGTAGTACCTGGTCCATAGCCTTTTGCCATATAGCCGGAGCAGATGAAACTCCAAAAGGTAATCTGTTATACCTAAACAGACCCTTGTGAGTGTTTATGGTGAGCATTTCCTTTGAACTTTCCTCCATTTCTATCTGGTTGTATGCATTTGTTAAATCTTTGTAAATTTCTTGCCTCCAGCCAGAGATGAAAAGATATCCTCTATCTTTGGTAGAGGATAATGCTCTACCTTCATCACTGGATTGATTGTGACCTTATAGTCACCCCACACTCGCACTTGTCCAGACTTCTTTAAGGCAGGAACAATAGGAGACGCCCAGTCACTGTACTGTACAGGACTAATGATGCCACTATCCTGTAGTCTTTATAGTTCAGCTTCTATCTTTGGCTTGAATGAATAGGGTACAGTACGAGCTTTGTGAAATTTAGGCTGTGCGTTCTCCTCCAAGTACAGCTGAGCCTTAATACCTTTAAGTTTTCCCATTCCAGTAAACACAGTCCTGTGTTTATCAAGTATTGCCTGTAGTTCCTTCTCTGTCTGGTAAGTGTTTGTTTCCTATTGTTTTAAAGCCTTCGAATTCGTGATTTCTTTCCAATCGAGCTTGAAATGTTGTAACCAGTCCCTTCCGAAAAGTGCTGATCCCTTCTGTCGTACTACTAGTACGTCTAATTCAGCAGTTTGTTCATTGATACTGACTGGTATCCTCAAAACTCCCACAGGTATTATTTGTTCGCCGTAGTATGTCTGTAGTTTTATTGCACTACGCTGGAGTGGCCTGTTGCTGAAATGTTGTTTATAGGTCACCTCGGGTAAGATGGATACTGAGGATCCTGTATCTAATTCTGTAGGAATAGTGCTGCCACCTATGTTAGGTTTCACTATGATAGGGTTGACAGTGTTTACATTGTTAATTGTGTCCATTTGGAACATGGGCTCAAAAGTATCATATCCCTCCTCCCCAGGACCATCATCTACACACCTTACTGTTTTTCCTTGTCCAGATTTCTTCTTAGACATACATGCAGCAGCAATATGTCCCTTTTTATTACAGAAATGGCATGTAGAGTTCACATGTTTACAGTTGTCGAATTTGTGTGTCGTTGCTCCGCATCGCCAACAGGGTTCGAAAGTACGAGCAGATTTAATTCACATGGCCCCCTGTTGCTCCACGAGTCTGATTGTTGTGATTGGTGTTACCTCCCTTTCCCCGACGTTGTGTATTGGACTTTATTTTATTTACAGTTTCTTAACGTTTGTTTTGTAGCTCACATCACGACTGGCTGCTTCCATAGCGACAGCAGTTTTCACAGCCATTTCTAAATTAAGCTCTGAATGAATATGAAAACGCTCGGCGATCTCTGACAGCTGGGGGCATAGGTGGTTCTTCAATATAACAATGATATCATCAAAAGTTTTATCAGCAGGCTTGTCTCGAGCACATAGGTTTTTAGGTCATCCTGACCCTTCGGGTCAGGATGACCTATATTCATCATGCACCGTCCGTCGGCGTCCGTCATGCGTAAACTTTTTATTAAAACGACTTCTTCTCAATAACCATAAGGCCCAGAGTACTCATATTTGGCCTGTAGCATGAAATAGGCCGAAATCTTTGAACAACTTCTTCTCAATAACCCAGCTAATTCTGTTTTGTAGTTAGGCGTGTTCCATTGAATACTAATAGGTATGATATGGTGGAATTTCTCTTTTTCTATGTCCAGCGCTGAATTTTTGGGACAATAACCATAAAGCCCAGAGTACTCATATTAGGCCTGTGGCATGCTGGGATGAAGGGCTACCAAAGTTGTGAAAATTAATTACCTCGACCTACTTTCAAGGTCACAGTGGTCAAATAGGCTGAAATCTTTGAACGTCTTCTTCTCAATAATCATAATGCCCAGTGTACTCATATTTGACCTGTAGCATGCTGGGATAAGGAGCTACCAAAGTTATGAAAATGAATGACCTTGACCTACTTTCAAGGTCACATTGGTCAAATAGATTGAAATCTTTGAACGTCTTCTTCTCAATAACCATAAGGCCCAGAGTACTCATATTTGGCCTGTAGCATGCTCGGATAAGGAGCTACCAAAGTTGTGAAAATGAATGACCTTGACCTACTTTCAAGGTCACATGGGTCAAATAGGCTGAAATCTTTGAACAACTTCTTCTCAATAACCATTAGGCCCAGAGTACTCATATTTGGCCTGTATAATGCTAGGATTAAGGGCTACCAAAATTGTGAAAATAAATGACCTTGACCTACTTTCAAGGTCACAGGGGCCAAATAGGCTAAAATCTTTGAATGACTTGTTCTCAATAACCATAAGGCCCAGAGTACTCATATTTGGCCTGTACCTTGCAGGGGAAAAAGGGCTACCAAAGTTGTGAAAATTAATGACCTTGACCTACTTTCAAGGTCACAGTGGTCAAATAGGCTAAAATCGTTGAACGACTTCTTATTAACCATAAGGCCCAGAGTAGTCATATTTGGCCTGTAGTATGCGGGGATGAATGGCTACCAAAGGTGTGAAAATTAATGACCTTGACCTACTTTCAAGGTCACAGGGGTCAATTAGGCTATAATCTTTGAATGACTTCTTCTAACTAACTAACCAAAAGGTCCAGGGTACTCATATTTGGCCTGTGGCATGCTGGGATGAAGGGTTACCAAAATTATTGAAATGAATGACCTTGACCAACTATCAAGGTCAGGGGGGTCAAATATTCTAAAATCTTGAATTTTGAACTTCTCAAATTCTGCCAGTGTGATTTAGCTGATACTTGCATGAAATGATCCTTGTCATGGTCGTGACCCAAGTGTTTTTATATCTTATGTTGATCTGAAATCCAAGATGGACACCACTCCCGCCATCTTGAAAATATAGTTTGAACTTATTCTCAAGTTCTACCAGTGCGATTTTGCTGGAACTTGTCTGAATAATTTTAAGGATACTGACATTTTCCCAACAAAGTGTTGTTATTTGTCGGGTTGACCCGAAAACCAAGATGGCCACCAAAGCCGCCATCTTGAAAACACATTTTGAACTTCTTGAAGTTCTACCCATGCAGTTTGACTGAAACTTGCATTAAATGATCCTTACATGGTCATGAGCAAGTGTTTAACCATGACACCATATCTAGTTAATTTCCTATACAGCTATTGCCAAGGTAGTCAGATGACCGTTAAGGCCCTTGGGCCTCTTGTTTAATAACCTGTAAGTTTTTGCATCAATTACTATGAGAAATGAAGCCACCTTAACATCACCGTCATTGTTGTTTGTGGTGAAATAGATCTCTGCCCGTTCAACATATGTTTCCCATGACTTAATTGAGTCATCAAATTGTCCGATCTTACCAATAGATCGAGTGTGACATGGTGGTGCGTTTTCATCCATTTTCGAAGGTTGTACCACAATCCTCGTCGCCAGAAATGTGTTACGTCTGGGCTGCAGGTAGGGCGTAAGAATTGTAGCTGCTGCCCCTATTGCAATGATCGTAAAAGGCGACTAAATTTAGGAACTTATCTTTTCTCTTCTTCCTAACTGACTTTTTCCTTCCTAATGCCTCCCTTGGCACCGCCTCCACTTTGGCCTTGAGTTGAGCGTTCACCCCTGTGAGGAAGGCTCTAGGTTCTGTCCCCTGGCCGAGACACACCAAAGTCTATAAAAGTGGTAGTTTCTGCTCCTGCTTAGCGCTCAGCATACAGGGAGTGGGATGACTGGTTCGCCCGTTGTCAGTATAATGTGACCGGGTGGGGTGTGTTGCTTGGTGTCTTCGGCGGCATGCTTCAGTGATATAGCACTATAAAAAGGGCAAAAGTTCCACTATACAAGAAGACACTACATGAATATACCGCAGTCTCCCAAAACACGCACCTCGCACAACATACACGCAACACACAGCATACATGGGAGGCCGTCCTTACATGACCATAGCTGTTAATAGGACGTTAATTAAACAAACAATCAAACAAAACATCAATAACACGTGTTCACCATTATAGAACTACTTTTTATTGACCAACAGACAGACAGGTTGTATTCTTACGCAGGGCGTAACTAATGACTGAAACCAAACTATATAAATCCGGATCATAGCAAACTCAATACATAACATACAACACTAAACTCAGCTTCTGTGACTTTATACTTGTATTCTGTAAAACGGCATGGTCTTATATTGCATACTGCGCATGTCTAGACAACATTGTAATGACAATCTTACGGAATGGATACTGTATTCGACCCAATAAGCGCCCCTCCCCCTTTCTGAGGCCTCAATTTCAATTGCCCAGGCATAAATAAGGACCAAAATTACATAAAACGGTATAGATTTGCAATAATTTTGACTTATTAGCACCTTTTCATTTATATCAATTTTTTAAATGCCCTGGGTGCTTCTTGGGTAGAATACAGTATATAAAAATTAACTTAGTTTATTAAGTAAATTTTTTTGAAAATTGATGAGGATTAATATTGTGAGCTAGTAATATGTTGATCTAAGATTCTATTTATTCATCATATTTGGAAAGAAGCTGTTTTAAATGATTGCAGTTGGTGCGAGCAAAATGTTAATTAAAAAATCTATAATACTATATCTATATGAAAATTCTGGGTCCAGTTAATTCCTTAATGTGTATCATTTAAATTACCAGTAGTAAAGCAATAACTGAACAAATATCATATTAGATTATAGTATGGATATTACAGTTATGTTGCCTTTCATTGCGAAATATGTTGTTTGCTATAGATATATTGCATTTTCAGACACAATGGATATCTTACGATCTGTGTATAAAAATAACCTGTACACACTCAATGAATGGATTACAACCATCGACCCTACAATATCCTGGGCTGAGGAATCTCGCAGGTATATGTTTACATTAAGTATATGATAGTAAATTTGTATATAGAAGATCCATTTTATAACTGTTGATGCCTAGAAAGAGAATTTGAAGCTTAATGAGATCAAACATCACACTCTGATGAATATGCCTGGATGACCAAGAGGTTTACTATTTTGACCATCATTATACCATCCAAGATCGATGAAGGGACATTTGCATTCTATAAATGATCCTGACCTTTAATAAAGGAGATTGAACTACAATTATAATTTCAATGACTTCTTAGCAAATGAGATGCTCAAACACCAGATACTACAGTTAGATAGTAGCTAGGGTCAAAAAGGGATATTTTTTGGATGATATTATAGAGGAACTCAGTTGAAAATAGAGGCTTTCCAGATTCTTGTTTGTTCAATGTGTGCGTGCTTCTGCTGATTATGTGATTAAACAATCTTCTGCTGATTATGTGATTAAACAATCATAAAGGGACAATTCGGTCTAAGAGTACATTTAAACTTGCACATATTTCGGAAACAAACTATTTCTAAGGGAAATTAGATTAGTTTGTTTAACTGTGATATGTCAGAAAAGCCCACTGTAGTCAAATGTATGTGAAAAGTTCAATCGCCATTACACATAGCCTTGTATGCCGAACCCTGACCCTTGCCTGTGTAGTAAAGAATTGTTTGTCTAGAACTACTCAAATCGCTCTTACAGTTGTGTTAACATTATTAGATGCATGTTCTTGTCTAAAAATAATTTCATCAACTCCTCAGTGGTTATGTATTGCATTTGTTTAACGTGCGTGAATTTGACTCGGGTAAGGGTGCATACTACATGTTATACCTGCTTTATCGAATTGATCAATGATTAGGAATTTCAATGGTATTAATCAAAATACTTAACAATGTTGTGGAATTTGTCACTATTTCTTGTCAGATGTTTCATAAGGAATGTAGAACAATACATTTATGCCATATTTTGCTCCTTTGTTATGTAAAAGAATTAACTTGAGTGAATTGTCCCTTGTCAGAAGATATTTAAATTAGAATCTTCTGAAATTGATTGGTCATCAGTAAGGTTTTGTCAATACAAAGTGTTTTATGAATTCTATATTGATAAAGAGTGAAACCTGTTTCAGTGGCCACCTCTGTATTAAGACCACCTGCTTACTAAGACCTCTCTGAATGTAACACATTGACATTTATAACGCAATTGGATCTGTGTATAATGACCGATTGACTACTTTTGCCTTGGATAGCCTTTATAGGCAGATTTGCATATATATATATATATATAAACGCACTGCAGCTGGTATAATACACAAACTATGTGTGATTAAGACGCCGAGAACTTTTGATTCAAATGTAAATCTACATTTTCCTGTATCTGTATTGTTCTAGTTTTGTGACTTTTGTGGAGAAGACAGTGATTGCAGCACCACTAGGAGTGGCTCAAAGGACAAACCTTGACCAATGTTCTGATCAAAAGGACCTGGTCATGAAATTGATTGAGGTAAGCTTAGTGTATTAGACATTTCCTTTGAAAATTGAAATATGTACAGTAGTTAAAGACTAGACAGATTTTGTCATGTTGGTGTCCTTCTGTTAAAGATGTTTAATTTTTTAGTTGTATATTTAAAAAAAAAAAAAAACATTTCTGGTTCTCTTAAATAATAATAATTTGTACCGGGAAATGTTCACTTGTTTGTCATTTTCAAAAGGTAACTGAGCTATACAGGCTGTTTTGCTTATTCTTTTTGTTTCATTTATTTTTAATAGAAATAACCCATGAATAAAGTAAGAATTAGTCCTTTCTGATCAAAAATAAAGATACAGATCTTTATTGTCACTAAGTTTGCTCTATTTAACGGAGTGGTTATAAGGATCTGTATTTTAATCAGATTGACAGCCATACAACTTGCCTTACATTTTGTTTTTTATTTGTTTAGAAACTGATCAAGAAAGAAGGGACAGGGCAAAATGTATTAACCTTAGGTTTTGGACAGGTACGTATAAACAACTGGTTCCAGAGAATACTTGTCGATGGGCCGTAAAACTCAAACAAACAAACAAACAAATCCAGAGAATACATGGTTAGTATATTACAATACAACAAGGTTTATTTTGGTGCACAACTTAGGAAAGCCGAGATGATGAGGCTTTGCCGCGTCACCATGGCTTCCTGTGTCGATCACCTAAATAAAACTTTGTATTGTAAGATACTTACCATATATTCTGTTTATCCTGGATGATTATGGCATTCATAACGAAGAAAATTACCAGTTATGTACTTGGTTTCGCCAGAAGAGAGCCACATCTTTGATACAGAAGAAAAGATTAATTCACTAAACCAAATGAGAGTGTATATCCTTTTTACTGTCATTGCAAATATATAAGAGCATTTGCAAACAGTACCAGTCATTCTATTCAGTGTGTAATACCACTGAAACAATATGAAAATACTCAATAAACCATAACTACACATCAAAGAATAACTTTACAATACATACCTTTGCCATGAACCAAGAAAAAGATGACACACCATACAAGAATTTTGATGAACGTAAGAATGAACACCTGTGTGAATGTGGATGTCACTATTAATTAGTTCATGGGGGGACTGATAATATGACACCTTTTAATTAACCGAAAGGTTTTAAAGTATCGCTGGTCAAAGTTGCAAATAATGTTCTAAATCAGTTTATCGATCATTGGAAGGAACAAAATTCACATGATCATATTATGTCAGATAAAGCACAGCAAGTTTATCCAGCAGTAGATAATCTGTACATGGTGTATGCGGATGCAAGTTGCAGATAAAAAGAATTAAAGTCATGTTTAATGGATTTTCATACTGATCAGAATGGATTCCAAAGATAACCTTGTCTGTATACAGATGTCTGAGGATACAGAGGTGTATATGTAGATAACAATGTCTGTATACAGATGTCTGAGGATACAGAGGTGTATATGTAGATAACATTGTCTGTATACAGATGTCTGAGGATACATAGGTGTATATGTAGATAACATTGTCTGTATACAGATGTCTGAGGATACAGAGGTGTATATGTAGATAACATTGTCTGTATACATGATGTCTGAGGATACAGAGGTGTATATGTATAGATAACATTGTCTGTATAACAGATGTCTGAGGATTACAGAGGTGTATATGTAGATAACATTGTCTGTATACAGATGTCTGAGGATACAGAGGTGTATATGTAGATAACATTGTCTGTATACAGATGTCTGAGGATACAGAGGTGTATATGTAGATAACATTGTCTGTATACAGATGTCTGAGGATACAGAGGTGTATATGTAGATAACATTGTCTGTATACAGATGTCTGAGGATACAGAGGTGTATATGTAGATAACATTGTCTGTATACAGATGTCTGAGGATACAGAGGTGTATATGTAGATAACATTGTCTGTATACAGATGTCTGAGGAAACAGAGGTGAATATGTAGATATATTGTCTGTTTTCATAGATAACATAACCTGTTGTCTGTATACAGATGTCTGAGGATACAGAGGTGAATATGTAGATAATAACATTGTCTGTATACAGATGTTCTGAGGATACAGAGGTGTATATGTAGATAACATTGTCTGTATACAGATGTCTGAGGATACAGAGGTGTATATGTAGATAACATTGTCTGTATACAGATGTCTGAGGATACAGAGGTCGATATGTAGATAACATTGTCTGTATACAGATGTCTGAGGATACAGAGGTGTATATGTAGATAACATTGTCTGTATACAGATGTCTGAGGATACAGAGGTCGATATGTAGATAACATTGTCTGTATACAGATGTCTGAGGATACAGAGGTCGTATATGTAGATAACATTGTCTTGTATACAGATGTCTGAGGATACAAGAGGTGATATTCTGTAGATAACATTGTCTGTATACAGATGTCTGAGGATACAGAGGTGTATATGTAGATAACATTGTCTGTATACAGATGTCTGAGGATACAGAGGTGTATATGTAGATAACATTGTCTGTATACAGATGTCTGAGGATACAGAGGTGTATATGTAGATAACATTGTCTGTATACAGATGTCTGAGGATACAGAGGTGTATATGTAGATAACATTGTCTGTATACAGATGTCTGAGGATACAGAGGTGTATATGTAGATAACATTGTCTGTATACAGATGTCTGTATACAGAGGTGTATATGTAGATACATTGTCTGTATACAGATGTCTGAGGATACAGAGGTGTATATGTAGATAAACATTGTCTGTATACAGATGTCTGATACAGAGGTCGATATGTAGGATAACAATTGTAGTGTATATGTCTGAGGATACAGAGGTGAATATGTAGATAACATTGTCTGTATACAGATGTCTGAGGATACAGAGGTGTATATGTAGATAACATTGTCTGTATACAGATGTCTGAGGATACAGAGGTGTATATGTAGATAACATTGTCTGTATACAGATGTCTGAGGATACAGAGGTGTATATGTGATATGTCTGTATAATGTTGTACAGAATATTGTCTGTATACAGATGTCTGAGAAATACAGAGGTGTATATGTAGATAACATTGTCTGTATACAGATGTCTGAGGATACAGAGGTGTATATGTAGATAACATTGTCTGTATACAGATGTCTGAGGATACAGAGGTGTATATGTAGATAACATTGTCTGTATACAGATGTCTGAGGATACAAATGTATATGTAGGATAACATTGTCTGTATACAGATGTCTGAGGACCACAGATGTGTATATGTAGATAACATTGTCTGTATACAGATGTTCTGAGGATACAGAGGTGTATATGTAGATAACATTGTCTGTATACAGATGTCTGAGAATACAGAGGTGTATATGTAGATAACATTGTCTGTATACATATGTCTGAGGATACAGAGGTGTATATGTAGATAACATTGTCTGTATACAGATGTCTGAGGATACAGAGGTGTATATGTAGATACCATTGTCTGTATACAGTTGTCTGAGGATACAGAGGTGTATATAGTAGATAACATTGTCTGTATACAGATGTTTGAGACATACATAGGTGTATATGTAGATAACATTGTCTGTATACAGATATCTGAGGATACAGAGGTCGATATGTAAAAACATTGTCTGTATACAGGAATGTCTGAGGACACAGAGGTTTGAATTAGTATTTTAACGTCCTATTTACACCAGGGTCATTTTTAAGGACGTGCCAGGTTTGTTGGTGGAGGAAAGCTGAGAACCCGAGAAAAACCACCGACCATCGGTCAGTACCATGGCACACTGCCCCACATGGGATTCGAACATCGCGACCAACAGAGGTGGAGGGCATGTGTATACTGTCGGTACATCTTAAAACCACTCGCCACCGCGGCCCCTAGGACACAGAGTGTATATGTAGATAACATTGTGTGTCTGTATACAGTTGTTTGAGTATAAAGAGGTGTATATGGTAGATAACATTGTCTGTATACAGATGTCTGAGGATACAGGGGTGTATATGTCGACACTGAGTCGACTGGACTGTCGACATCCTAACTACGCGGTGACACATCTCAACTTCCCCAAGTGGAGAAAGCTTTTGTCCAAGTAAGTTTATATGGAGATCCTGTAATGATCAGGTGTCCTAAGTAACACACCTAGGTCATTTATTAGCTCGCCTATGAAGAATAGGGGGAGCTAATGTTGTCACCCCGGCGTCGGCGTCAGCGTTGGCGTCCCATTTCACGTTAAAGTTTTTGAGCAAGTTTCTGTTTCGTCAATTGGTTAAGCTTAAGTCATCATAAATGTTTATGATTTTATTTTCCTAATGTGTATGGATGCTGAACGTGATAGTACAACCAATTTGGGGCCCTTTAGGGGGTTTTTGAGTCTGTTAATTTGTCATATTTCCATGTTAAGTTTTTGAGCAAGTTTCTATTTTGTCAATTGTTTAAGCATAAGTCAATCATAAATGTTTATGATTTTATTTTCCTAATGTGTATGGATGCTGAACGTGATAATACAACCAATTTGGGGCCCTTTAGGGGGTTTTTGAATAATTTGCCATATTTCAATGTTAAAGATGCTCCACCGCCGACAAATGGTATTTTTTCACTATCAAAAATAGGAGCAGACGATTTAGTATTTTTCTTCAGTTACAAAAGTTACTTACTTTACACTATTACCACCATTGAAAAGTTTGAGCTTCTAATTTTACTTAAAGTTAAATATACGAAAAATAATTAATTGCATCCCGAAAAAATTCCGTGGCACTATATCTTATATGGAATGAAGTAATGATTGCGCATGCACCAAAGGCGAAATAAATTATTTTATGTTATTTTTTGTGTTAATTAGGCATATTTGTACACGATTAATTATTGTTCAAATAATGAATATCATTTATGCTCTGTCGGTGGTGGAGATCTTTAAAGTTTTTGACCAAGTTTCTATTTTGTCAATTGTTTAAAGGGCCACTACCTTTCCGAAACGGCTTTTAATTTTAAAATAGGAATGCGAGATCAAGAATTTTTGTAGAGTCGCAGAAGTTATTAACTATACGTTTACAAGCACTTTTATCATCACCTTCAGAACTGTTTAATCAGAATAAATAAAATGTTAATTTTCATAACGCGGGTCGTTTTATGTTTCCCGCCGTCGTCCTAAATGCCGCGCGGTAGTTGACTATCACAGCGCCAGACGGCAAAACAGCGAAATGAATCTCCACTGTTATCGTACATTAGACAGGAAATCTTGCATATGTTTGGTGTTGTAACCTCATCTTAAGCCATTGATATATATTTTCTTTTGTTATTAATGTTTTTAAGAAACCTTTAAATTTTCCTCCGGAAAGGTAGTGGGCCTTTAAGGGTTAATCATAAGTCATCATAAATGTTTATGATTTTATTTTCCTAATGTGTATGGATGCTGAACGTGATAATACAACCAATTTGGGGCCCTTTAGGGTTTTTTTGAGTCTGTTAATTTGTCATATTTCCATGTTTAAATAATAAATACTTGAACATCAACTTCTTCTGAATAGGCGAGCTTTGCTGTTCTCCAACAGCTCTTGTATAGTTTATAGAGTGACTGCATACAAATACATTTCATTTGCAACATTGAAAAAAAAATCTGATTTTCTTTTTAGCTTTTTATTGGAAAAATCTGAGATCATGTTATAATTGATGGAAATACACAGAGTTGAAGTACAAAGATAACGAAGGAAAAAATCGGGATCGCAAAATATTATGCAAATAATCAAGTATATCATGCATAACTGTTATTCTGCCTTTGCATATTACAGAGTAAGCTCCCTTGTAGGTATCCATTGTGGTGTCTTTTTGTCTCCAAAAAACTCTGATGTTACGCTGGCAAACGCATGACATCACAATCAATACTTACCCGCAAGGACAGATAAGTCTGTAATATGCAAATACAGAATAGGAATAGCTGGAGTTCTATACACAATGAATATTAATCCCGTTACATCTGTATTGTCAAGTTACACTCTGATGTATTGATGTTTATAATTACCAGCAGAATTGTAAAGATATTAAATATTTCTCTTTACAGAGTTGGAGGTACCATGATGGCTAATATATTGGAGGCTTCAGTGTTCACTTTTGTTCCACCATCGTCCTATGTCCAATTAACAGGTAGATTACCCAAGTTGTCTAAGCGTTTACTCTTGAGGAGTCTGGCTGTGTCACTTTCCATTGTGCTTTTTATGATAACCAAATGTTGGGTGTGATGAGATTACATTATGTGGCCAAAGGGAATTTAAATGTTACTTTGTTCACCTTGGTCAAATTTCTTCATGTAAAAAAGGGTAATAAACAAAGACATGGAACCGAAGAGATATGTTTTTGGTGTTGTACAGAATCCAGACATGTAGAACGAGTTCCATGACACAAATTTACATTTTCAGGGAAGCCAGTCTTCGAACTGTGGACACCAGGCATTGTCATTGACAGTCTGCCAAGAGATTTACACAGAGAAAGGGGCCGTAAAAATAGTAAGTGATATGTAGTCTGGACTGATGATAAGTGCCATTAATGGTCTGTATGTAGTCTGGACTGATGATAAGTGCCATTAATGGTCTGTGGTGATTGTTAAGTTTGTAATTTCTAGTTTTATTATTACAGACTTATCTGCTCCTGTCGGGATTGAGCTATTGATTATTATTATGTCATGTTAGTTTGTTATGTAAGCCTTTTATCATATTTCTTAGTGCGAGCGTAATCTCGCACTGTTATTTTCATTTTCGGGTTTGGAGTCGGTGTACATCTGCAATGCGCAAATTTCAACTGTGTACGGGATACCTGAAGTCAATGTCTTATATCTTGTCATATATGTTTCTGGTTTAATAGATTTCGCCGTGATTTAGTGACACCAACCTTTTAAAAATATATACTATGAAATACCTGTCAGCGATGTTCTACTATAAGTTCTGATGAAGTAAACGAAAGTATTCATTACAATTTATCATGGTCGTAACCATCTTGCAATAGTCCCAAGAGTTAATGAATTTTCGTACATGCAAAATATCTCTGAGTAGGGGTCTTATAGACCTATGCATATTGTACTGGGAATTAAGGTTTGATGGAGAAGTTAACGCTCGCACTTAATGTCAAACAGACATATTTTAGTTTTCATAGAATAAATGAAATGCATGGATACCTGTCTTAGTAATCAGCTCTCTATAAGGTCACCTGCTTAATTGTTCTAGAGTCCCAAATGACCAATTTCAACATAATTCAACCTGTGTATAAGGACCACCTTGATATAAAGACTCTTAGGTGGTCTTTATAGACAGGTTTGATTATGCACAAATCCATGATATCACAATCAGTATGGCAGCCCACACAAGCAGATAGCTCAGTCTGTAGTATGCAGAAATGAGGGGACAATGATGTGTTCTGGTAAGTTAATGATACAACTTCAAAACAAATGATTAAATAATCAATTCTTCTGATACAAAGGGCAGATAACTCTCATAATAAGGAAACGCAAATTCCAGGCAAAATCTACTGTAGGTGATGGAATTGTCTTGTTCTACATTTTATCACAGCTTGACTACATCATTCATAGGGACAAATGTCCGTGAATTGATACAGCACATACTTGGTGAATGAAAGCATCTTTTATTATATTATAGGAAAAAGGAAAAGGTCAAGGAAAGAACCACCGACAGAGGTAGTAAAGAGGTCAAAATCACTGCAAACCAGGTACCATACATCACACAAACTCTATCACTGTGTTCAAGTCCGCAAACTGTGTTCACTGTGTTCGGGTCACACAAACTGTATTCACTGTGTTCAGGTCACACAAACTATTCACTGTGTTCAGGTCACACAAACTGTATTCACTGTGTTCAGGTCACACAAACTGTATTCACTGTGTTCAGGTCACACAAACTGTATTCACTGTGTTCAGGTCACACAAACTGTATTCACTGTGTTCAGGTCACACAAACTGTATTCACTGTGTTCAGGTCACACAAACTGTATTCACTGTGTTCAGGTCACACAAACTGTATTCACTGTGTTCAGGTCACACACACAAACTGTATCACTGTGTTCAGGTCACACAAACTGTAATCACTGTGTTTCAGGTCACACAAACTGCATTCACTGTGTTCAGGTCACACAAACTGTATTCACTGTGTTCAGGTCACACAAACTGTATTCACTGTGTTCAGGTCACACAAACTGTATCAGTGTGTTCAGGTCACACAAACAGTAACACTGTGTTTAGGTCACACAAACTGTATTCACTGTGTTCAGGTCACACAAACTGTATTCACTGTGTTCAGGTCACACAAACTGTATTCACTGTGTTCAGGTCACACAAACTGTATTCACTGTGTTCAGGTCACACACAAACTGTATCAGTGTGTTCAGGTCACACAAACTGTAACACTGTGTTCAGGTCACACAAACTGTATTCACTGTGTTCAGGTCACACAAACTGTATTCACTGTGTTCAGGTCACAAAAATTCACTGTCAGGTCACACAAATTGTAACACTGTTCAGGTCACACAAACTGTATTCACTGTGTTCAGGTCACACAAACTGTATTCACTGTGTTCAGGTCACACAAACTGTATCAGTGTGTTCAGGGTCACACAAACTGTATACACTGTTTCAGGTCATACAAACTGTATTCACTGTGTTCAGGTCACATAAACAAACTGTGTTCACTGTGTTCAGGTCACACAAACTGTATCCACTGTAATTCAGTGTACACACAAACTGTATTCACTGTGTATAGGTCACACAAACTGTATTCACTATGTTCAGGTCACACAAACTGTATTCACTGTGTTCAGGTCACACAAACTGTATTCACTGTGTTCAGGTCACACACAAACTGTATCACTGTGTGTTCAGGTCACACAAACAGTATTCACTGTGTTTAGGTCACACAAACTGTATTCACTGTGTTCAGGTCACACAAACTGTATTCACTGTGTTCAGGTCACACAAACTGTATTCACTGTGTTCAGGTCACACAAACTGTATTCACTGTGTTCAGGTCACACAAACAAACTGTGTGTACACACTGTGTTTCAGGTCACACAAAGTATTCACTGTGTTTCAGGTCACACAAACATTCACTGTGTTCAGGTCACACAAACTATTCACTGTGTTCAGGTCACACAAACTGTATTCACTGTGTTCAGGTCACACAAACTGTATTCACTGTGTTCAGGTCACACAAACTGTGTTCACTGTGTTCAGGTCACACAAACTGTATTCACTGTGTTCAGGTCACACAAACTGTATTCACTGTGTTCAGGTCACACAAACTGTATTCACTGTGTTCAGGTCACACAAACTGTATTCACTGTGTTCAGGTCACACAAAACTATTCACTGTGTTCAGGTCACACAAACTGTATTCACTGTGTTCAGGTCACACACAAACTATTCACTGTGTTCAGGTCACACAAACTGTATTCACTGTGTTCAGGTCACACAAACTATTCACTGTGTTCAGGTCACACAAACAGTTCACTGTGTTCAGGTCACACAAACTGTATTCACTGTGTTCAGGTCACACAAACTGTATTCACTGTGTTCAGGTCACACAAACTGTATTCACTGTGTTCAGGTCACACAAACTATTCACTGTGTTCAGGTCACACAAACTATTAACTGTGTTCAGGTCACACAAACTATTCACTGTGTTCAGGTCACACAAACTGTATTCACTGTGTTCAGGTCACACAAACTATTCACTGTGTTCAGGTCACACAAACTGTATTCACTGTGTTCAGGTCACACAAACTATTCACTGTGTTCAGGTCATGCAAACTATTCACTGTGTGTTCAGGTCATGCAAACTATTAACTGTGTTCAGTTAAAACATACTATATTCACTGTGTTTAGTTGAAACATACTGTATTCACAGTGTTCAATTGAAACATTCTGTATTCACTGTGTTCAGTTGTAATATACTGTATTCCCTGTGTCAAAGGTCAAATGTGTGTGTGTAAATAAATGAGTGGGGACTAAGAATGTAAACATTTTGTCTTGACATTTAGAATTTTAGGGATTTAGAATTTTAGAATCATTATTCTAGGTGTTTGATGAATATGTGATGAATATTAACTAACATACAGTTGACTATTTACTAAAATACAGTTTCAGAAGTCTTATCTTTCTGGGTCTGTTTCAGTTTGCAGCACGAACAGTATTTGCCACGAAAGAAAATCCTTTATTCAAAAGAACTTGTGGAGAAGATCCCCAAATCCTGTAAATATATAGTTGTTTAGATAGTGTATCAAGGATAAAAATTATCTGTGTTATAACAATGTACTCTAACAAAGATACAATAGACTGATATTACTAGTCTATCAAGGATATTCAGAGGATCTCATGAGTGGCTGTGTAAAATGAAATTTATCAAAGGAGTTCAATAATTCTATATATCACAAGCCTTTAGGCGAGTGGCATATCAGATTATTTAACAAGTTAAATAAATTTGATATTATATAGCCACGAATGTAAGATTCTATTTATCACTTAACTAGTATTAATTGAAATATAAACAAATTTTTTATTTTTCTATATAAGAGTGGTGAAATCAGTCGCAGATTTGACATTTATCTTTATTGAGACAATAGTTTGACGTCATATTTTGATCATGACGCCATTATTACATGTATCTGTGATGTCGCAATAATTTTAATACACATGTGTCTTACGAAATTTATGACATGGCTGTATGGCATGGCTGAACAAGTCAGTTATGTGATATAATAGACTTTACTTTTCAAACTACTTAGAACATAGCATTGTGATAACTTCAGGTTATTACCACAATGAAATGATGTCAAATTTTCCTGATATTATGGTCAGGGACATCAGACATTTGAAGTTCTGAAGATGTGACATTGTTACACTTATTTATGTTATTGATTTGGACTTTATTTCTACCTAGATATCCTAAATAGACTGCCACCTAGCCAAGATGGAGCTGAGAAGTTGTTTGAGGAAATATTCAAGGTCTGTTACGTGTAAATCTTCATTCTCAGTTTGTATCATTTATAAATCATTGTTTCACATTTATATCCATTGGATGGATGGAAATAATGCAACTTTGTAAAATAATGGTTTGTCACAGAAACAATACTGTAAAACAACAGCTTTCTTTCATGGATATTGAGTTTCACGATAATGAGTTTACCAAATAGAAAATTCGACTGGTTTTTCTCATCTTATTGGTATCACAACTATCTTGTTGGGATCACAACTATCTTGTTGGGATCACAACTAGATTTGTCCATCTTACCAGGATCCTGGTTTGGGAAACTTGGATCCCAGTAGGACAAAACGAGACCTTTTGCAAACTGAAATCTTCAGTCATATTTTGTCCTGGGTAAGTATTTAGAAAGGAGTAAATTATTGATATGACTATGTAGTACTGGAGTATTGAACCTCAGGCAAAATTGTCTATAAAGAGCAACAAAAGGACAAGGGATTTGGTTTGTTTTGATTCTTTAGTTTAACGTCCTATTAACAGCCAGGGTCAATTAAGGACGTGCCAGGTTTGTTGGCGGAAGAAAGCCAGAGTACCCTGAGAAGAACCACCGACAAGCAGTCAGTACCTGGCAACTACCCCACATGGGATTCAAACTCACAACCCAGAGTGGTGGACTTTTGGTGATACATCTGGATATCTTAACCACTCGGCCACCGCAATCCCTCCTCACAAGTGAAACAGAATCCAGCCATAAATTTTTGTGTAACATGAATATTATATTATTCTTAGAACGTGCCTGGAGACTCTGGGATGGACAAGTCAAGACTAACTGATGCCATACAGAAACTGTTACACTTACATAAGTAAGTATATTGCTTTATTTTCTTTGTTTTTGTTTGATATAAGTATATTGCTTTATTTTCTTTGTTTGATATCAGTTGCTTGACCTAGTTAATTGATCTTATTGGTTAAAGATGTTCCACCGCCGACAGAGCATAAATGATATTCATCATTTGAACAATAATTAGTGTTTAATCGTGTATACATATGTCTAATTAACACAAAAAATAATATAAGATAATTTATTTTGCCTTTGGGTCATGCGCAATAAGTACTTCATTCCATATAGGATATAGTGCCACGGAATTTTTTCGGGATGCAATTAATTATTTTTTTAATATTTTTAACTTGAAGAAAAATTAGAAGCTCAAACTTTTCAACGGGGGTAATGGTGTAAAGTAAGTAACTTTTGTAACTAAAGAAAAATACTAAATTGTCTGCTGCTGTTTTTGATAGTGAAAAAATACCATTTGTCAGCGGTGGAGCATCTTTAAAGGTCACTTTATGTTAAAATTATCTACAAATATGAACTTATTCATTCTAGGAGATGTCCCTATCAAAAACTTTTTGACCAATGCTGTAGTGACCGCCAGGCAGGGAATACAGTCAACATAGCCAGGACAGCAACCCATGGTAGGCATGATTGTCTTCAGTCAACCAGAATCTTAAAGCGCTTACATGATACTATAGTGGTCTGTAAACCAGAATCTTAAAGTGCTTACATGATAGTGGTCTGTAAACCAGAATCTTAAAGTGCTTACATGATAGTGGTCTGTAAACCAGAATCTAAGTGCTTACATTGATATAGTGGTCTGTAAACCAGAATCTTAAAGTGCTTACATGATACTATAGTGGTCTGTAAACCAGAATCTTAAAGTGCTTACATGATACTATAGTGGTCTGTAAACCAGAATCTTAAAGTGCTTACATGATAGTGGTCTGTAAACCAGAATCTTAAAGTGCTTACATGATACTATAGTGGTCTGTAAAACCAGAATCTTAAAGTGCTTACATGATAGTGGTCTGTAAACCAGAATCTTAAAGTGCTTACATGATAGTGGTCTGTAAACCAGAATCTTAAAGTGCTTACATGATAACGATAGTGGTCTGTAAACCAGAATCTTAAAGTGCTTACATGATAGTGGTCTGTAAACCAGAATCTTAAAGTGCTTACATGATACTATAGTGGTCTGTAAACCAGAATCTTAAAGTGCTTACATGATAGTGGTCTGTAAACCAGAATCTTAAAGTGCTTACATGATAGTGGTCTGTAAACCAGAATCTTAAAGTGCTTACATGATACTATAGTGGTCTGTAAACCAGAATCTTAAAGTGCTTACATGATACTATAGTGGTCTGTAAACCAGAATCTTAAAGTGCTTACATGATAGTGGTCTGTAAACCAGAATCTTAAAGTGCTTACATGATACTATAGTGGTCTGTAAACCAGAATCTTAAAGTGCTTACATGATAGTGGTCTGTAAACCAGAATCTTAAAGTGCTTACATGATAGTGGTCTGTAAACCAGAATCTATAATGTGCTTATCATGATACTATAAAAGTGGTCTGTAAACCAGAATCTTAAAGTGCTTACATGATACTATAGTGGTCTGTAAACCAGAATCTTAAAGTGCTTACATGATAGTGGTCTGTAAACCAGAATCTTAAAGTGCTTACATGATACTATAGTGGTCTGTAAACCAGAATCTTAAAGTGCTTACATGATACTATAGTGGTCTGTAAACCAGAATCTTAAAGTGCTTACATGATAGTGGTCTGTAAACCAGAATCTTAAAGTGCTTACATGATACTATAGTGGTCTGTAAACCAGAATCTTAAAGTGCTTACATGATACTTATAGTGGTCTGTAAACCAGAATCTTAAAGTGCATTACATGATAGTGGTCTGTAAACCAGAATCTTAAAGTGCTTACATGATAGTGGTCTGTAAACCAGAATCTTAAAGTGCTTACATGATACTATAGTGGTCTGTAAACCAGAATCTTAAAGTGCTTACATGAATTACTATAGTGGTCTGTAAACCAGAATCTTAAAGTGCTTACATGATAGTGGTCTGTAAACCAGAATCTTAAAGTGCTTACATGTTACTATAGTGGTCGTGTAAACCAGAATCTTAAAGTGCTTACATGATAATATAGTGGTCTGTAAACCAGAATCTTAAAGTGCTTACATGATACTGATAGTGGTCTGTAAACTCAGAATCTTAAAGTGCTTACATGATACTATAGTGGTCTGTAAACCAGAATCTTAAAGTGCTTACATGATACTATAGTGGTCTGTAAACCAGAATCTTAAAGTGCTTACATGATAGTGGTCTGTAAACCAGAATCTTAAAGTGCTTACATGATACTATAGTGGTCTGTAAACCAGAATCTTAAAGTGCTTACATGATAGTGGTCTGTAAACCAGAATCTTAAAGTGCTTACATGATAGTGGTCTGTAAACCAGAATCTTAAAGTGCTTACATGATACTATAGTGGTCTGTAAACCAGAATCTTAAAGTGCTTACATGATAGTGGTCTGTAAACCAGAATCTTAAAGTGCTTACATGATACTATAGTGGTCTGTAAACCAGAATCTTAAAGTGCTTACATGATACTATAGTGGTCTGTAAACCAGAATCTTAAAGTGCTTACATGATACTATAGTGGTCTGTAAACCAGAATCTTAAAGTGCTTACATGATAGTGGTCTGTAAACCAGAATCTTAAAGTGCTTACATGATAGTGGTCTGTAAACCAGAATCTTAAAGTGCTTACATGATAGTGGTCTGTAAACCAGAATCTTAAAGTGCTTACATGATACTATAGTGGTCTGTAAACCAGAATCTTAAAGTGCTTACATGATAGTGGTCTGTAAACCAGAATCTTAAAGTGCTTACATGATAGTGGTCTGTAAACCAGAATCTTAAAGTGCTTACATGATAGTGGTCTGTAAACCAGAATCTTAAAGTGCTTACATGATAGTGGTCTGTAAACCAGAATCTTAAAGTGCTTACATGATAGTGGTCTGTAAACCAGAATCTTAAAGTGCTTACATGATAGTGGTCTGTAAACCAGAATCTTAAAGTGCTTACATGATACTATGTTGGCTTCTGTAAACCAGAATCTTTATAGTGTTATCCTTTGTAATGTTTCGGAAGCGTCTTGATGTTAAAATATGTGATTGCTGGCCATTTGTCCACAACATCCTCCAATCCTTACACGACGTCATTATTTTAATGACGTAAGGTCATTATATCACAATGGATTTCCAGCTAGTGAAAATTGTATTACATATAACATTAGTAACATATGCAGAAATATTACATGGGGGCAGATACTGGAATATCAGGTGGATTATTATAATGATCATAGTAAACAAAGTCCACAGATCATGGAATTTCATAAAATTTGACTTGGAACTGGTAGCATACTGTATGGTGTTGGGATTCAAAATTGTACCAAGGGTTAGGAAAACTCACACTTCCTATTTGGACATGTGACTAAAAAATGGCCCATTGAGAGTTATATTGGATCCTCAGAAAATTAAGACTGAATACAAAATATGACAAGGAATTACTCATCAAAATTTTAGTGCAGAACGTTTTATATTTTAAAGGGTAACTGAATGTGTATACAAGTCTTACATTAACAGGAAAACAAGAACATGCCTTGAGAACACAGAAAAGAAAAATGACCACCAAAGCAGATACTGGATCACGTTTGGGGATACCAGAGGTACTTAGGTATTTTAAATGAATTGTGAAAACAAGTTATACAACTAATGTAAGTGTGTGAGGGGTCTTACTTACATTGTACATATTCATACAATTAAATAAGCAATTTTACTTTTAAACACTGATCAAAATCTAAATACATTAGGTAAAACTGTATAATACTTTTAATAGGACTAGAGGACCTCTAGATGTAAATTTGTCTAGTTTTGAATATATAATACATAACTTGGTTTACATATATAGTTGACCATTTTTCTCCGTGGTATTTTGATTTTATATAATACATTAACTTGTTAGCCCACATATATATGACCATTTTTCTGTGGTCTATAAATGAATTTGAATATATAATTTTACAGTATATTTATTGACCCTGAAATTCGCCCTTGGTAAATATGAATAAAAAAATTACAATCGCTTGTTACATATAAAAACTTCATGGTGACAGTGGGATAGTTTCGAATTATATATATTACATGGCTTGTTAATCTTTATGCATGATCTATAATCCATGTTGGTATGTTCCGACCAGTTAATACATTTACACCATACATAGTTGGTTGTATAGAATTTTAAATATTTTAACAAAATAATTGTTCATGTATAATGACCATTTGCACTTTTGTGCGAGGGTATTTGTGGTCTTATTTACATTACATTTACGTGGTTATTTTGAATATAAGAAAGTTTAGAACAAAAAGTCCAATTGTTGGTATTAAACCAGCTTTCATAAACATCCATATAAATGTGGTATTTGAATGTTAAACATTACAAACCTTGTTACATATATATAGGCAACCATTTCTCATGGTACAATTGACTGAATATATTAATACATAAACTTAATGAATTATATCACAAATTTCCACATCGTGTAAACATATTTGAATTGACATAACCAATACATTTGTTCATAATATATGTTTCATTCCTGTGGTATTTACAAGTTTGTTCAAATACAGGTGGATTACATACATTGTATACATAGGTATCTATGACCATACTACGTGGTAATTTTAATGTATCATACATAACTTGTTACATGAATTACACTATTACAATGACTTCTCTGTGGAATCTTTTTTTTTCCTTAATATAATCATACATAAGGAGAATTACAAAATATTGACCTCAATATGTGATACTGTTCTGTAGTTTGCAACCCAGTTATTTTTGAATACATAATACACTAAGAAAATATATAACAACATTTTGAATAATACATACATAACTTGTTTACATATATATGACCATATACTGTGGTAATTGTATACATATATATGACCATTTTCTGTGTAATTTTGAATATATAATACATAACTTGTTACATATATATGACCATTTTCCGTGGTAATTTTGGAATATATAATACATAACTTGTCACACTTGTACCATATATATGACAAATTTTATCCGTGACGGTAATTTGAATATTTCAATAATACACTTGTCATATACCATTAATATGACCATTTTTCTGTGGTATTTTGAATATATAATACATAACTTGTTACATATATATGACCATTTCTCTGTGGTAATTTGAATATATAATACATAACTTGTTACATATATATGACCATTTCTCTGTGGTATTTTGAATATATAATACATAACTTGTTACATATATATGACCATTTCTCTGTGGTATTTCCGCCTTTACAGCTACATTATAATGTTATATTCCTGCCCAGATTCACCAGTTCCTGAGACTAGCTATCACCAAGGTCATACCTAATGATCTCCTTGGTAAAACCAACAAGAATAGACTCGCCAAATGTATCCTTAAAAGCTGAACACACAGCCATCCACCATCTGTAAACATTTTAACCAAACAACTTCTGGTCTATAACCAAAAGACCTAGGGTACTCATATGCCTGCAGCTTGCTGGCATGAAGGGCTACCAAGTTTGTTCAAATAAATGACCTTGACATTCATAACATACAGACATAGGTGTTATGTCTAGTCACATTTCTTGTCATGTTTTGTGTGTGAAATATTACTACACTCATGTATAAATGTGTCTGTATACTTCACTGAATTACACTGATGTTTTACAGATGAGTGTGTACTTGTATTTTCCTTAACCATAACACAGGTGTGAAAGCCTTCCTAAAACTGGGAAAGTGTGATAAGTTTACTGTGAAGGAGATGAAGATAGATCAGATGAAGGTATGGAGGATATATTCTACAGACTATTACATGACTGTATCACTGTATTGAAATATTAACACATTTATTCAAAGGATTGATTAGAATGATTTATTATATATCTCTGATATAAACAACTTTTGTACTGAGGCCTCTCACGTGTTTACTCAAATACATCCCAAGTCTGTACCCACTACCCCAACCCTAGCACCAAACATACCCCTCCCACTGCCCCCACCCTAGCACAACCCACCCAGCCACAACCCAAACCCTACCCACTATCCCCACCCTAGCACCAACAAAACCTCACCCACTACCCCCACCCTAGCACCAACCAATCCCCACCCACTACCCCCACCCTAGCACCAACCAAACCCCACCCACTATCCCCGCCATAACACCTACCAAACCCCACCCCTTAGCAACAACCAAACCCCACACCACTACCCCCATCCTAAGCACCAAGCAATCCCCACCCACAACCCCCACCCTGGTACCACCCAAACCCCACCCATTACCCCCACCCTAGCACCAACCAAACCCCACCCACTACCCCCACCCTAGCAACAACCAATCCCCACCCACTACCCCCACCCTAGCAACAACAACCAAACCCCACCCTATCACTAACCATAACCCACCCACTACCTCCATCCTAGGACCAACCAAACCCTGTCCCACTACCCCCATCCTAGGAACAACCAAACCCCACTACCACATTGACCCAACTGCCCTATGTCTAATAGTTGCCAATTTTATTTTCATGTTCACATCGGAGTTAATATCACATTTTTCCACTGTTGAAACATAACCACACCACAGCCTGAAGGTCTGTTGATAACACTGATGGTTGTGTGGATTTTTTACGGCTACATCTGTCTATTCATTACTCCAGATACACCACAGTCAGAAGGTATGTATGCTAAACTTCACTGTCATGAACGATTTGTTACACGATATATACACAACTCCATTCACACCACAGTCTGAAGTGTATGTAATTGATACACTGAGGCTACGATAATGTTACATTCATACCAACTCCATTACACCACAGTCTGAAGGTAATGTAATGATACACTGAGGCTACGATACGTTACACTTCATACCAACTCCATACACCACAGTCTGAAGGTATGTAATGATACACTGAGGCTAACGATACGTTACACTTCATAAAACAACTCCATACACCACAGTCTGAAGGTATGTAATGACACTCCATATACACTGAGGTGAACGATACGTTTACACTTCATAACAACTCCATACACCACAGTCTGAAGGTATGTAATGATACACTGAGGCTGATATCGTTACACAGTGTTCATACAAACTCCATACACCACAGTCTGAAGGTATGTAATGATACACTGAGGCTACGATACGTTACACTTCATAACAACTCCATACACCACAGTCTGAAGGTATGTAATGATACACTGAGGCTACGATACGTTACACTTCATAACAACTCCATATACCACAGTCTGAAGGTATGTAATGATACACTGAGGCTACGATACGTTACACTTCATAACAACTCCATACACCACAGTCTGAAGGTATGTAATGATACACTGAGGCTACGATACGTTACACTTCATAACAACTCCATATACCACAGTCTGAAGGTATGTAATGATACACTGAGGCACGATACATAGCACATCATAACAACTACATACACCACAGTCTGAAGGTATGTAATGATACACTGAGGTTACGATACGTTACACATTATACCAACTCCATACACCACAGTCTGAAGGTATGTAATGATAGACTGAGGTTACGATACGTTTACACTCTTATACAACTCCATACACCACAGTCTGATGGTGTGTAAATGATACGATGAGGTTACGATACGTTACACTCATAACAACTCCATACGCCACAGTCTGAAGGTATGTAATGATACACTGAGGCTACGATACGTTACACTTCATAACAACTCCATATACCACAGTCTGAAGGTGTGTAATGATACACTGAGGCTACGATACGTTACACTTCATAACAACTCCATATACCACAGTCTGAAGGTATGTAATGATACACTGAGGCTACGATACGTTACACTTCATAACAACTCCATTCACCACAGTCTGAAGGTATGTAATGATACACTGAGGCTACGATACGTTACACTTCATAACAACTCCATTCACCACAGTCTGAAGGTATGTAATGATACACTGAGGCTACGATACATTACACTTCATAACAACTCCATATACCACAGTCTGAAGGTATGTAATGATACACTGAGGCTGTGATACGTTACACTTCATAACAACTCCATACACCACAGTCTGAAGGTATGTAATGATACACTGAGGCTACGATACGTTACACTTCATAACAACTCCATACACCACAGTCTGAAGGTATGTAATGATACACTGAGGCTACGATACGTTACACTTCATAACAACTCCATATACCACAGTCTGAAGGTATGTAATGATACACTGAGGCTACGATACGTTACACTTCATAACAACTCCATACACCACAGTCTGAAGGTATGTAATGATACACTGAGGCTACGATACGTTACACTTCATAACAACTCCATATACCACAGTCTGAAGGTATGTAATGATACACTGAGGCTACGATACGTTACACTTCATAACAACTCCATACACCACAGTCTGAAGGTATGTAATGATACACTGAGGCTACGATACATTACACTTCATAACAACTCCATACACCACAGTCTGAAGGTATGTAATGATACACTGAGGCTATGTGATACGTTACACTTCATAACAACTCCATACACCACAGTCTGAAGGTATGTAATGATACACTGAGGCTACGATACGTTACACTTCATAACAACTCCATACACCACAGTCTGAAGGTATGTAATGATACACTGAGGCTGTGATACGTTACACTTCATAACAACTCCATACACCACAGTCTGAAGGTATGTAATGATACACTGAGGTTACGATACGTTACACTTCATAACAACTCCATATACCACAGTCTGAAGGTATGTAATGATACACTGAGGCTACGATACGTTACACTTCATAACAACTCCATATACCACAGTCTGAAGGTATGTAATGATACACTGAGGCTACGATACGTTACACAGTCATAACAACTCCATACACTCCACAGTCTGAAGGTAATGTAATGAATACTGGACTGAGGCTATGATACGTTACACTCGTATAACAACACCTCCATACACCACAGTCTGAAGGTATGTAATGATACACTGAGGGGCTACGATGATATCGTTACACTTCATAACAACTCCATACACCACAGTCTGAAGGTATGTGTAATGATACACGGAGGCTAACGATATCGTTACACTTCATAACAACTCCTTACACCACAGTCTGAAGGTATGTAATGATACACGGGAGGCCTACGATACGTTACACTTCATAAACAACTACTCCAATACACCACAGTCTGAAGGTCTATGTAATGATACACTGAGGCTACGATACATTACACTTCATAAAACAAAACACACACACACACACACACAGTCTGAAGGTATGTAATGATACCACTGAGGCTACTGTGATACGATATTACACACTTATAACCTTCATAACAACTCCATACACCACAGTCTGAAGGTATGTAATGATACACTGAGGCTACGATACGTTACACTTCATAATAACTCCATACACCACAGTCTGAAGGTATGTAATGATACACTGAGGTTACGATTTACCGTTTACACTTATAAACTCCATACACCACAGTCTGAAGGGTATGTAATGATACACTGAGGCTACGATACGTTACACTTCATAACAACTCCATACACCACAGTCTGAAGGTATGTAATGATACACTGAGGCTACGATACGTTACACTTCATAACAACTCCATATACCACAGTCTGAAGGTATGTAATGATACACTGAGGCTACGATACATTACACTTCATAACAACTCCATACACCACAGTCTGAAGGTATGTAATGATACACTGAGGCTTACGATACGTTACACTTCATAAAACTCCATACACCACAGTCTGAAGGTATGTAAATGATACACTGAGGCCACGATACGTTACACTTCACACAACTCCATACACCACAGTCTGAAGGTATGTAATGATACACTGAGGCTACGATACGTTACACTTCATAACAACTCCATACACCACAGTCTGAAGGTATGTAATGATACACTGAGGCCACAATACGTTACACTTCATAACAACTCCATACACCACAGTCTGAAGGTATGTAATGATACACTGAGGCTACGATACATTACACTTCATACAACAACTCATACACCACAGTCTGAAGGTATGTAATGATACACTGAGGCTGTGATACGTTACACTTCATAACAACTCCATACACCACAGTCTGAAAGGTATGTAATGATACACTGAGAGGCTACGATACGTTACACTTCATAACAACTCCGTACACCACAGTGTCTGAAGGTATGTCAATGATACACTGAGGCTAGCGATACGTTACACTTCATACAACTCCATACACCACAGTACTGAAGGTATGTAATGATAGTACTTGTTCTAGGCTGTTGATAGGACATTACACTACATATTATATAATTGTGTGCCACAGTCTGGTGGTAGTAACTGTACACTTAGGTTTTGTTTATTTCAGTCACACAGAGCTGTATAACCTCGTTAACACTTACACCTGGAAATTAATCCGTTAAAGGACATGTACTTACGGGTTCCAGTTTTTAGTTGTATATAGGAGGCACATATGAGAGGACTAGATGTTATGTCTATTCTATAGAAAGTGTTACATTCTCTGCGAGGCTCCATATATGAATAGACGGGATTAGACGTGTTACATGTATGGCAGAGGCTCATATATGGATACTAACGGTTTGCATTATATAAGAGTGTTACATTGCAGAGGCTCCATATGAGAGGATTAGACGGTTTGATGCTATACAATGTTACATTGCAGAGCTATTGAGAGGAATAGACGGGTTTGTTATTCTATAATAAGTGTGTTACATTGCTGAGGCTCCATATGAGAGGAATAGACGGTTTGTATTCTATATAAGTGTTACATTGCAGAGGCTCCATATGAGAGGATTAGACGGTTTGTATTCTATACAAGTGTTACATTGCTGAGGCTCCATATGAGAGGATTAGACGGTTTGTATTCTATACAAGTGTTACATTGCTGAGGCTCCATATGAGAGGAATAGACGGTTTGTATTCTATATAAGTGTTACATTGCTGAGGCTCCATATGAGAGGATTAGACGGTTTGTATTCTATATAAGTGTTACATTGCTGAGGCTCCATATGAGAGGATTAGACGGTTTGTATTCTATATAAGTGTTACATTGCTGAGGCTCCATATGAGAGGATTAGACGGTTTGTATTCTATATAAGTGTTACATTGCTGAGGCTCCATATGAGAGGAATAGACGGTTTGTATTCTATATAAGTGTTACATTGCTGAGGCTCCATATGAGAGGATTAGACGGTTTGTATTCTATATAAGTGTTACATTGCAGAGGCTCCATATGAGAGGAATAGACGGTTTGTATTCTATATAAGTGTTACATTGCTGAGGGCTCCATATGAGAGGAATAGACGGTTTGTATTCTATGTAAGTGTTACATTGCTGAGAGGCTCCATATGAGAGGAATAGACGGTTTGTATTCCACGTGTTACATTGAGAGGCTCCATATGAGAGGAATAGACGGTTTGTATTCTATATAAGTGTTACATTGCTGAGGCTCCATATGAGAGGAATAGACGGTTTGTATTCTATATAAGTGTTACATTGCTGAGGCTCCATATGAGAGGATTAGACGGTATGTATTATATTGTTACATTTGAGGCTCCATATGAGAATGAATAGCGACAGTTTGTATTCCTATATGAGAGTTTTTACAGTGCTGAGGCTCCATATGAGAGGAATAGGACGTTTGTATTCTGTAGAGTGTTAAAGTGCTGATATATAGACTCCAGATTTGTAATACATAGTGCTGAGGCTCCTGAGGCACCGGTATATTAGTATTCCTATATAAGTGTTACATATTTTACATGTGATGCATACTTGGTCAATGTACAAACACTGCCCTCCAAACGTTCTGTTACATGTGTTAAAATGCTGACAACTGATCTCTAAGAAAACTCTCAAAAATGTTATTAATGAGTTATATAAGATAAATAAGTTGATAAGTATTATATACTGATGCTTGTAATAACAAGGTGAACATATTTCCATACTTTATGTATATTTGTAAAAATGCTTGTGTAACAAAACGTTTGGAGTTCAGTGTATATATATGTTAGCAGGTCCCTGGAGTTAACATGACATTAATTGGCTACAATAAGATTTATTAATTACATGTACTTATGTTATAATCACGGTTGATGAGTACACATGATTTGTAATTATACCAGCAATAGTGAATCTTGTAGTCACTATTATAGTGCCTATTACTCTCTGCCAGATGTTTGATGTTAATGTTTAGACGATTACTTGAGAACAGTTTGATGGGTTTTATTGGAATTTCATACAATGGTACGTGTAGCTTTTGTGGCGCATAGCAAAACTCACCATCTAACTTTGGGTCAAAGGGTCAATGACAGGTTATGGTTACTGAAAATAGATTGTAATAAGAAATCATGGTCAGACTCTGGTGACTTTATTTATTTATTTCTACAAAATGTTGCGTTTCTTACTTTTATAAAATCATTCTGTGCACTCAATAATGGGTTCTTTTAATTCTTAATTGATTTTCACTGCACTTCTATTAGATACAAAGGACTTGAGACTAGTTGGAATTGTATTATAATTGTTAACATCAATGTATAAGCTTGCGGATATCATCAGGGGACATGTATTACTTTTGAAGTAGTTTTGTCAACATTAAATATATATTTACCAAACAAATCATTCCAGCTTTACTGAAAAAGAAGATGTTCGTGTCCATTCCACAGGTAAGCCTTAAATTATATAAAGTATCTCTAGGCATCAAAATTAAACTTAGTTAAGATAACAATTCTCTTATGAACTTTTATTAAAAAAATTTGATGACTTTTGGTATTAGATTTAAATTCATAGGCCAAAATCAATGGCAATTGTAATTAATATTTGTTGAATAATTATAATGCGTATGAATAAAGGATAAAAATGGTACTATCAACTAATTTTATTTTCATGTTGGTTTAAATTTCATGTATTTCACAAAGGAGTAGAAATCGCTGTGGAAATGTCATTAAAAACAAAAACATGAATTTATGTCGACTTGAAAATAATTATGTTTGATATATGACCAAGTTATTCACCTCAAGATGGTTCACCTACACATTTTGTAATGGGCATATATATATACCCAATGTTATTTTAAAATTAATACTTTGTACAGTGGATATATATAGGCATTGATGTTTTGAAGCTTGCATCCATCACTTATCATATTAAATTGTATTAAAAATACAATCTGTGTCAATATACATATTGTAACATTCAGTTTTATTTACTAACAAGACTGAAGCCATGACTCTGATGGCGAATGGTACAGCTTTGGGTGTGTCGGGCTTAAGATTCATCCCCAAGAGGACATCTCTAAGACCAATCATCAATCTGGGCCAGAAACCTCCGACGGGTTGTAAACAGGTAAGAAACCTTCCGACGGGTTGTAAACAGGTAAGAAACCTTCCGACGGGTTGTAAACAGGTAAGAAACCTTCCGACGGGTTGTAAACAGGTAAGAAACCTTCCGACGGGTTGTAAACAGGTAAGAAACCTCCGACGGGTTGTAAACAGGTAAGAAACCTTCCGACGGGTTGTAAACAGGTAAGACAACAATGTCTGACCAGTCCCACTGTGGGTGATTATTCAAGGTGTAGATTTTCATATGTTCAGCACCCTGACAAGTCTCTAACAAACTTCTTAACCTGTAATAACTCCCTTATCATCATTCCCTATCTAAGCCCCTTCTAACTGTCTTGGCCCTTTACCACCATCTTTTGTTCATGCTGGCTACACTTTGTCACCACCATCATTTACAAAACACATTGTTTGCTTGGTGTCTTCGGCAGCATGCTCCAGTGATATAGCACTATTCAAAGGGCAACAGTTCCACTATACATGAAGACACAACATGAATATACATTAATCTCCTAAAGCACGCACCTCGCACAACATACACACAGCACACCACATACATGGGAGGCCGTCCTTACATGACCATAACTGTTAATAAGATGTTAAAATAATTAAACAAACAAACAAAACACATTGTTGAGATTTTATCATTGTTCTGATCATTATCAAAATCAAATAATTGTTGATGACATCCAATCACACGTGGTCAGTCTATGTCTGAAACATATTACCCATAACATGTGATCTATGTTTGATAAGTATAAATGGAGACATTGTACTTAAATTCTGCAAGAAATGTGAAGGAAATTTACTCAGTAACCATAATAATATGATGTCTTTAGCTAGGCTTACTGTATTCTTATTGAGAAAAACACTATATTTTAATCTGAATATGTATTCTTTGTTGATACAGAATCTTCCCATCAACAGACAATTACCAAATCTACTGAATGTACTCAAGTACCATGTGGTAATTATATTTTACCTGAATCGTTTTGTGTGGACACATCAAGTTCACTTCAGTTATATTTAACCTTGTGTTGGTGTATTGGTCTAGACACTTTACCATAGAGATTTACATAGCATAGCATCCAGTTCCTTTCATGGCTTATCAATAGCTGTATTTCATTAGTCTAGTTTGAATAAATTTACGGCACATTTCATATGACTACATGATAATTTTCTATATTCTTCTATATAAACTGAATACAAATAATAACCAATTTAAACATTTTGTGTTCACTGGAATTTTGATGAAGTTTGGATGGCTGGCATTTCAACTTATTTCAGAGATTTTTATCCTCAAAACATTTTACTTTTGTACACTACGGTTGCCTTAATATGAAGTCTTTTGGGCTAAATGGAAAGATTCAGGAAATCTTAATGTTGATAACCTTTCTGATCCGTCACTCAGAATAATTCAAAATTATCTAAACTTTGCAGGAGAAAAATCCAGAAATAGTTTGTTCTTCATTGCTTGGTATAGACAAAATCTACCCGGTTTGGAAAAAGTTTGCCTCACGGTAAGCACTTTAAATTAGTCAAACAAAATATCACCATTACTGTATATTATAATCCTACAAAATATTACCATTTCTGTAGATTATAGTCCCAAAATACAAATTTCATGTAATTATAATCCTACAAAATATCTCCTTTAGATTATAATCCTACAAAAATCACCATTTGAAATACAAAATTTAAAATAGTTGAAATAAACTGTAGATTTAATAAAAACTATCACCATTTCTGTAGATTATGGTCACTAAACAAAATAAATCACCCATTTTATGAGTATGATGCATATGTGTAAATTATACAACCAATTAAATTCCTAAAAAACAATTTCTGTGTCCAGAAACACGGGTTGTAACATTTAGAGTGAACCTGTTAATAAACTGTAAGGTTGTATCACTAATGCATTTTGGTAGAAACTTTTACGGTATTTAAACATAAAAAGTCCTCCACTTTGTAAACCAAAAAAGGTGAACGGGTTGTAAACAGGTAAGTCCAAACGGTTGTAAACAGTAAAACCTCCATTTTTGTAGGTAAGAAATTACTGGTTCAGGTAAGAAACCATTCGACGGGTTGAACAGGACCTTTTATTTTAAAACAGGTAAGTATTCCAAATGGGGTTGTAAAAGGTAAGAAATCGACTTTTGTAAAAGTAAAAACCTTTTCGATGCGTTGTAAACGTCGTAAGAAACCTTCCGACGGGTTGTAAACAGGTAAAAATTTCCGAGTTTTGACATGTAAGAAATCTTCCGACGGGTTGTAAACAGGTAAGAAACCTTCCGACGGGTTTGGTAAGCCAACTTTCCGAATCAATGCTTAAACCTTTTAGGTTGACCACTAAAATGGTAAGAAACTCGAAATTTTCAGAAATTAGGCATTTATTAAAACGGGTTTAAATAAGTCTTCCGACCCCCAAGAAAGGGGCTTTTGACGGGTTGTAAACATTAAGAAGACGAGTCAAACAAAATGTAAACAGGTAAGAAACCTCCGAAAGGGTTGTAAAATGGTAAAAACCTCCGAGATGTTGTAAACAGGTCTCCTTCAGGTTTAAAACGGGTTTAAAGATAGAAAGTTTTGTAAACTTGTAAGAAAAATTTCCGACGGGTTGTAAACAGGTAAGAAACCTTCAGTGACGGGTTTAAACAGGTAAGAAACCTTCCTGAAGGGGTTGTAAACATTAAGAAACCTTCCTAGTTGAAAACAGTAAAAACCTTCCGTACGGGTTGTAAACAGGTAAGAAACCTTCCGACGGGTTTAAACAGTAAAAAACACATTGTTTGTAAGAAACGACGGTTTGTAAACAGTAAGAAACCTTTTGACGGGTTGTAAACAGGTAAGAAACCTTCCGATTTTGTAAACAGTAAGAACTTTTGACGGGTTGTAAACAGGTAAGAAACCATTTACGGGTTTAAACAGTAAGTGGTACGTTGTAAACAGGTAAGAAAACCGTTTTTGTTTTACAGAAACTTCAAAAAAACCTCCGACGGGGTAAGAAAACGGGTTGTATTTGTAACAAACAACGGGTTGTAAACAGGTAAGAAAACCAAAGTCAAAACGGTGGTATGTAAACATAATTTTAAAACGGGTTTGTAAAATGGTAAAATCAATGTCACAGTCCCACTGTGGGTGATTTTCTGTAAATTTTCAAATGTCTTCAGCACCTTCTTTGTTTAACATCATTTACCTGTAATAGTTAAATTATAACCATCAATCCAATGTATGTGCGCTCCTTCTCAACTGTCTTGGCCCTTTACCACCACATTCATTTGTTCATGCTTTTACACTTTACCAAACCACCATCATTTACAAAAACACATTGTTTGCTTGGTGTCTTCGGCAGCAATGCTCCAGTGATATAGCACTATTCAAAGGGCAACAGTTCTTTATACATGAAGACACAACATGAATATACATTAATCCTAAAGCACGCACCTCGCACAACATACACACACACACCACATACATGGGTGGCCGTCCTTACATGACCATAACTGTTAATATCAATGTTAAAAATTTAAAAACAAACAAACAAAAAAACACATTGTTGAGATTTTATCATTGTTCTGATCATTATCAAGTTCTCAAATAATTGTTGATGACATCCAATCACAATCAAGTTGTCAGTATAAATGTGATTTTGTCATAACCCACATTATGGTTTTACCCATATGAAATGATGATCTATGTTTGATAATGATATAAATGGAGATATTGTACTTAAATTCTGCAAGAAATGTGAAGGAAATTTACTCAGTAACCATAATAATATGATGTCTTTAGCTAGGCTTACTGTATTCTTATTGAGAAAAACACTATATTTTAATCTGAATATGTATTCTTTGTTGATACAGAATCTTCCCATCAACAGACAATTACCAAATCTACTGAATGTACTCAAGTACCATGTGGTAATTATATTTTACCTGAATCGTTTTGTGTGGACACATCAAGTTCACTTCAGTTATATTTAACCTTGTGTTGGTGTATTGGTCTAGACACTTTACCATAGAGATTTACATAGCATAGCATCCAGTTCCTTTCATGGCTTATCAATAGCTGTATTTCATTAGTCTAGTTTGAATAAATTTACGGCACATTTCATATGACTACATGATAATTTTCTATATTCTTCTATATAAACTGAATACAAATAATAACCAATTTAAACATTTTGTGTTCACTGGAATTTTGATGAAGTTTGGATGGCTGGCATTTCAACATTTCTGAGTCTTATCCTCAAAACATTTTACTTTTGTACACTTTGATTGCCTTAATATGAAGTCTTTTGGGCTAAATGGAAAGATTCAGGAAATCTTAATGTTGATAACCTTTCTGATCCAACACTAAGGATAATTCAAAATGATCTAAACTTTGCAGGAGAAAAATCCGGAAATAGTTTGTTCTTCATTGCTTGGTATAGACAAAATCTACCCGGTTTGGAAACAGTTTGCCTCACGGTAAGCACATTAAATATAGTCCAACAAAATAACACCATCATTTCTGTAGATTATAGTCCCAACAAAATATCACCATTTCTGTAGATTATCTTGAGTATATTTATACTGTAACTCACAAATCATTTTAAAAATTAAATCATTCTTCAATTCAGCCATCATTTTTTGTGTAAACTTTACTACCATTTCAGACTAAATTAACAATTTGAATAATTTTAAAGAAGATCAAACATGTAATATTGAACTCCATTGTTCCAGATTTGTTTAATTTAAAATGCCATTAAATACAGTGTTTTGGTCCCACATGCATTTAATCACACTTTAATGTATAACCAGAGAACTTGTGTCTCAGTCTTATTAACTCTTTCACCCCTAAAATTTTATAATAGACTGGTCTAGTCTTTGATTTAGAAGAGTCTAAATGTGTCTTCAGGGGTGAATGAGTTAAATTGAAAGTACCCGGTAATATCTGAATACTGGAGATGACTTTCTACCTGACGTTATGGATTATTCTCGCACCTCGGACAGGGAAATCTCACATGATAGCCGGTGCTAGATTTTTCTATCTCGTCCGATCTGTCTGGGTACCTTTACGCGAATTTTGGCGGAATTTTACGCCATTCATGTAACAGTCCGCGCATTTGACGTCAAAACTCTCGAACCGGTGACGTCCACTAGCGTCAGATAAGTTCTAATCAATATTATTAGAAATATGTGCATTCAGTGATTTACCATGCATTGTTTAGTTGTTGTTTTTAATTATTAAACAGTATGCACCGATTGATCATCGTTTTGTCTTTGATATAACCGAACTATAGTTTTATGCGGAATGACTGAAATCGAAGCGCTGATGTAATGGTTAATCGGCTATTTGAACCAGGAGGCCCATGACGGGATAGTTTTACACTCCGAACGCTTATATAGATGGGTTTTGTTATATCTTAGTAATAACACTTTAATGTATAACCAGAGAACTTGTGTCTCAGTTTTATTAACTCTTTCACCCCTGAAATTTCATAATGGACTGGTCTAGTCTTTGATTTAGAAGAGTCTAAATGTGTCTTCAGGGGGTGAATGAGTTAAATTGATGGTACCCGGTAATATCTGAATACTGGAGATGACTTTCTACCTGACATTATGGATTATTATAGAATGTCAGCCATTGTATAACTCACTACCTAGACTATGATTCATGTCTTTTTTACCAGGTCCGATACTAGGCCTCTCTTCTTCACCAAAGTGGACTTTTCTAATTGCTACGACAACATCAACCAAAATAAACTGTTCAGCATTGTCAAGAATATCATCGAGCAGGTATTCAGCATAGAATAGAACCTGTCAACATGAATATTGATGATATGTTTTAATTGGGGAAACGAACAAAGATATAAGTTTTGTAAACTGTTATTAAATATTGAAATGTTTCCGTACTTGGATTCCACCTTTGAAGTAGTTAATAGTTTTTACCCCCGGAAGTTTTCAAGACATTGTTTGTGTTGAGTTTAAACGCTTCATATATTACTGCATTGAACATTTGAATAAGCTACAAGATTTGTTGAAAATAATTATATCAAGGACACATGACTCTGCATTAGCATTATCAAGATATGGATAAAACTACCCCTGGATGTATAAGGCTTCACCTTCATATGGCTTTAAAACAATTTCATTATGTGTACCACGGTCTGAGTTTATGGTCCTGTGTTGTGTAATGCTAATTTACAGTTGAGTTACTTGTATAGACCATTTGATAAGGTTTATATACGAAAACACATCATTTATAAGTCTTGTTATACACTGTGTATTAAGATCAAAATAAGTATAATTCTAAATATTAAATATACAGTCATCTAAACCAAACTCGTGATGAAAGGCAACTTAAATTATTGTACAAGTTAATGTGTAACTGATGTATAGTTTTGAAATGATATGATGTCAATTACTTAAATAAATAAATAAATAAGCACTAATGAAAAGCCATTCTTTAGACAGGCATACTTGTTATAACTAACACAAGCTGGAATTATTCTTATTTTCAGGTGAATGAATATGAGATCCGACGGTATGTGACCATGTATGTTGCTGGCGGTCAAATTAAAAAGGTCTATAGGAAGGAAGCTTCGACTCTAGCAGAGTTTGACCCAAGCTTCATCAAGTTTGCGAAAAACCGGATTGAGAAGAAAGGTCTAACAAACACCATATTTGTTGACCAGGTTCGTAGATACCTTTTTTTGGCTCATAATGATAGGTTAGTGTTAGTCTTGTGTCAAGCCATTAAAACGTTTTCAAAATTTGATCAGTACATCAAATTTTGCCAAATAACATTGCAAAATTGAAAAATAACTAATTTCATTTTCATTTCACAGATTCAAATAAGCAGAGGTCATGTAAAAATTTATGCAAATTCACAGAGTTAAAATACTAAGATAAGAAATTAGAATTAGAATAATGGTTCTGCGATTAGCCGGAGGCCTCTGTACTTTAAATGGACAGAATCTGGTGGTATATGTACTACTCAATGAGTAACCAGCTGATAAAGGACAAATACATAAAAAAAATTCATGAAATGGGGGTGGGGCGGAGGGTGATAATTTCTAAGGTTATAATTATTACATATTGCATTGAATACAAATTAGGGATGTCATAGTGTAGGGGATCTGGGGATCCAATAATGCTATGCCAATTGTAATATAATTTCAGGTTGTGTGCCAAAATGAGACCTCGACATGTCTGGTGAGACAGCTTAAATCTCATGTGTTCAACAATCTCGTTAAGGTAATATCTGGTACATACTGTAAAACACACTTGCAACATATTCATAGTTATGACAGTAATTTTTATTCCCCGTTTAGATGTCCCATCATATAACCACAAGTTCTCCACCTTTGGGTCTCGAGTTCAAACTCCATGTGGGGCAGTTGCAAGGTACTGACTGCTGGTCAGTAGTTTTCTCTGAATACTTTGGCTTTTCATCACAAGTAAATGCTTATAATGACAATATTTTGTTGGTCCCTAGAGATTTATTAACACTGTGTTTTACTGTCCCTTTAAAAGATCACCTATCACACAGCCCTGTACCAATAACATTTAAATAACAGCTAAAATCTAACCTGTCATAACATTTATGTTCAGTTAATTAAGGTTAATATAACCTTACATGGATCAGTCAAGTGGACAGGGATATCTCAATCTGAGTTAAAAGATCTTGGCTGGGTAACCGGAGGCTTGCCGAGGATTGGCGGCCAAAATCTTTCACGAGGGTTGATATATCCCTGTCACTCGACAGACCCATGTATGATTATTGTTTCTTCAATACTCTAAATAAAAATTCAGTTGTTCAGAATTATATTCATAGTGTTGCCATCAGAGACACCAAAATTAATGTCAAGTATGGGAGAATTATTAAACATTTTGTTAAAACTTTACATTCTCCTCTGATATTTAGAATCACTCAGGGTTCCATCTTATCTTCTTTAATATTTGTATTTAGGTAGGCCAGAGACATTTCCGTCAGACACGAGGTATTAGCCAGGGCTCAACTCTATCTTCTATGCTGTGTAGTATCTACTGTGGGCATATGGAGAAAGAGTTGTTTCCCCCTTTAGGACCACATGACCTGTTGATGAGGATTGTGGATGACTCCCTGTTTGTGACCCCTTGCAAGGACAAGGCCATTGACTTTCTCAACCGAATGAACAAAGGTCAGATTGACTTTACGTATTTCACTTTAATGTTTCTGTGTTTCTATTGCAGTTTCACCTTCCACCTGAATATAGATAATGATCCATTATTTAGTATTAGAGCCACATTTGGTTTGGGTTTCTAAGCAATAATTAAATAGTCTTTGTTTTTCAAGTTACTCTGCTTTTAATTTGCATTCCATCAAATTATTAAATGTCATATTATCAAAAGTTAAATGTTTTACCTAACAGGACTAAGAGATTATAATCTGGAGGTCAACTCAGAGAAAGTCCTTACGAACTTCATGAACCCTACTCAGGATATGGAATCATTTCCAGTCCACTAACTCAGGTTTAGATCCAATTTACAAGCTTTTATTGCATTTTATTAGCTTAGCTGGGGAAGGGGAACGAACTGGCATCTGACCCCCCTGGTGCAAGTAGGCGGGCGGGGGCCTCAATAGGGAGTAATAACATAGAGTATCTGCCATGGATTTAACACAAATTGGCCACAAACATTTGGGGAAGGGGACAAGTATAAAATTTTTCATCAATAGGGGAAAGAGATAAAATAAAAAAAAATGAATGTTTACATAATCAACAAAAACTTTAGCGATAAGATAAGTTTCTATCACATGGTGTGGGATATTATTTAACTACAAAACTAAGCTATATTTCTGGAAGTGTCTTGCATCAAAATGTATCACATACAAAAACTGTAAGAAAATCTCACTTACGACAACAAGCTAAATTTCGAATGTTCATAGCATCAAAATTTGATGTGAAAATCTGAGGGAAGGTTGCCATTTTATATGCACTATCCTCTAAATCCTGACGTCATTTTATTAGCTCACACCTGGCCCGAAGGGCCGGTGATTTCTGTCGTGACATCAACAATAGTTCTTGCAATTTAACCAAATTCTGGCCAATGAAAAAATTTGCACCAGGGGCGGGGTCATAATCCTTAAATTACACTAATGATTTGGCCATATGCAAAAACAATTACAGGAGGGGGCGGGCCCAATAGGGAATTAGAGGTTGTCCTAAAATCCAGGTATATGTCAGGTGGATTAGGGGCGGGGCCCAATAGGGGAAATAGATAAATAAATGTATTCATAGAATGGATGCAAATTTGAATAGATAAACTTTTGAATGTCTATAAATTATGGCCCCACAACAATAGGGGAAATTAGTAAATTCCTCATTAGTTCTAAGAATTTTGGTTTTTAATTGCCTGGCAAAATTACAATTACACAGGTAAAAATCAGGTATATCAGGTGGATTACCTGATAAATAATGTATTCAAATGATGCTGAATAGATAATTTTGATGCACAACAATTAGTAATTCCTCATTAAAAGATTTTGTTTTTTAATTGCCTGGCAAATTAGTACGCATGAGGTTAAATTGTAGTGTCTACTCTTTGCCTTGTAAGGTTTATTTCCAAGAAACAATGTTACTTTATACGTTTCCTACAGGATGAATATCAATGTTATCTATTAGCTGACACCTACCCAATGGTTCACATGGTTCAAAAATGTTAAAAGCTTTATACAACTTCCTATTAATAACTGAAAGCCCTATAGAGACCTGATATTGGGACTGTAGCATGCTGGGTTGAATGGCTACCAGGATTGTTCAAATAAATGACCTTGACCTTCATTTAAGGTCACATGGGTAAAAATGGCTACACGCTTTTAAAAACTTGCTGTGTACTTCAGTTCTACTATTATGTTGTATTGTATTAATAGTCAGATGACCGTACACGTTAAGGTCCATTAGGTCTCTTGTTTGTTTGTTGGGTTCTTTTTGCAAATTTATTGTTTTCCTTCACTTTTAGCCATAAGAGATACCATAGCTTTTGAAGTCAGCAGAGAACCCCTGAAAACTTTGAAGGCTAAGCTTTTGAGGTAAGAATGTTTTGGACACCTTCCATAGCCCAATCAGTGATACTGACAACTTGTAGCAATCATTTTTAAGTCAAATGTAACTGAGAAATAATTTAGGCAATAAATGAATAAAGAACTACAGTGCTTTAAATTACATTTTACCACAAGGACAATTTAATTGTTTTTGCATAAATGGGGTACATGTATCAATTCATTTTCCAAGCTTCACATACCTGTTTAGTTCTTGTATTTAAGAACACAGTTTACAAGTTATAAAATGACTATATATATGTTATACTTATTGTGATCTGTTGTAGTGCCCTACAGCCAAAGTCTCGTGCTGTGAACTTAGACACAGAAGTAAGTATTATAAGTCGTTCTGATTTTCAAAAATAAACGCAATACATACTAGATATTACAATATAAATGTACAAATGTATTGCCACAAATCAAGGTATGTTTAATATTTAAAAGAAAAAGTATTGTCACAAAGTTCCTTGAATGGTAAATACTTTTTTGACATCATTAATGGTCCCTATCTTTATTTTTGTTGTTTCAGCTGAACACAACAGACACAGTTGTGACCAACATTTTCAAAGTTTTTGTCCTGAATGCACTGAAATTTCACAGCTACCAGAAACGCCTTCCTGAGGACCTTCTATCATCACACAATGTTTATCAATACATTACAGGTAAGACTGATTGATAACCTTGATGTTACGAGAGATGTTCTTACCTGAGATGTCAGGTAAGAACATCTCTCGTAACATCAAGGTTATCAATTCATTACAGGTAAGACCATCTCAGGTAAGAACATCTTGTAACATCAAGGTTACCAATTCATAACAGGTAAGAACATCTCGGGTAAAAACATTTCTTATCAAATTAAGGTGATCAGCTTTATTTGATACCAAGGGGTCAATATGCCTCTTTCTATATAAGTAACCTCTCTAAAAGTAAGCATTGGATAGCACTCAAATGCACTCATATTGTATTGGTTGCATTCTTATGTGATGGTAATTAAAAATTATACAAATGGTGGGGCTGACACTGTAGGATTTTGTCACATATACATCCAATTGTGAAATACATAATGGAATCTTTATAATGAACCCACTACTATTTCAGACCTACTTCCGGCACTGGGAGGCTATTTTTATCACCAGACCTTCACCTTTCTTACCAAAAAGGTCAGTTATATATGAATCCTTCCCCGATAAAAACATCAAAACATTTTGTGTGATTTATCCTAGTAATATTTAGGATGTTAGTCTAAGGTAAATCATACTGATAAAAACATCAAAACATTTTGTGTGATTTATCCTAGTAATATTTAGAATGTAAGTCTAAGGTAAATCATACTGATAAAAACATCAGAACATTTTGTGTGATTTATCCTAGTAATATTTAGGATGTTAGTCTAAGGTAAATCATACTGATAAAAACATCAAAACATTTTGTGTGATTTATCCTAGTAATATTTAGAATGTAAGTCTAAGGTAAATCATACTGATAAAAACATCAGAACATTTTGTGTGATTTATCTTAGTAATATTTAGGATGTTAGTCTAAGGCAAATCATACTGATAAAAACATCAAAACATTTTGTGTGATTTATCCTTGTAATATTTAGGATGTAAGTCTAAGGTAAATCATACTGATAAAAACATCAAAACATTTTTGTGTGATTTATCCTAGCAATATTTAGGATGTAAGTCTAAGGTAAATCATACTGATAAAAACATCAAAACATTTTGTGTGATTTATCCTTGTAATATTTAGGATGTTAGTCTAAGGTAAATCATACTGATAAAAACATCAGAACATTTTGTGTGATTTATCCTAGTAATATTTAGAATGTAAGTCTAAGGTAAATCATACTGATAAAAACATCAGAACATTTTGTGTGATTTATCCTAGTAATATTTAGAATGTAAGTCTAAGGTAAATCATACTGATAAAAACATCAGAACATTTTGTGTGATTTATCCTAGTAATATTTAGAATGTAAGTCTAAGGTAAATCATACTGATAAAAACATCAGAACATTTTGTGTGATTTATCCTAGTAATATTTAGAATGTTAGTCTAAGGTAAATCATACTGATTAAAACATAGAAGAAATGTTTTAAACTACCAGTGTCAAAACTTTGACAAATTGTAACCTTACTTCATCTACTGTTTAAACTACCAGTGTCAAAACTTTGACAAATTGTAACCTTATTTCATCTACTGTTTAAACTACCAGTGTCAAAACTTTGACAAATTGTAACCTTACTTCATCTACTGTTTAAACTACCGGTGGCAAAACTTTGACAGATTGTTACCTTACTTCATCTACTGTTTAAACTACCAGTGTCAAAACTTTGACAGATTGTTACCTTATTTCATCTACTGTTTAAACTACCAGTGTCAAAACTTTGACAAATTGTAACCTTATTTCATCTACTGTTTAAACTACCAGTGTCAAAACTTTGACAAATTGTAACCTTACTTCATCTACTGTTTAAACTACCAGTGTCAAAACTTTGACAAATTGTAACCTTACTTCATCTACTGTTTAAACTACCAGTGTCAAAACTTTGACAAATTGTAACCTTATTTCATCTACTGTTTAAACTACCAGTGTCAAAACTTTGACAAATTGTAACCTTATTTCATCTACTGTTTAAACTACCAGTGTCAAAACTTTGACAAATTGTAACCTTATTTCATCTACTGTTTAAACTACCAGTGTCAAAACTTTGACAAATTGTAACCTTATTTCATCTACTGTTTAAACTACCAGTGTCAAAACTTTGACAAATTGTAACCTTATTTCATCTACTGTTTAAACTACCAGTGTCAAAACTTTGACAAATTGTAACCTTATTTCATCTACTGTTTAAACTACCAGTGTCAAAACTTTGACAAATTGTAACCTTATTTCATCTACTGTTTAAACTACCAGTGTCAAAACTTTGACAAATTGTAACCTTATTTCATCTACTGTTTAAAGTACCAGTGTCAAAACTTTGACAAATTGTAACCTTACTTCATCTACTGTTTTCACTATGTCCGAGCCCCAAGATCAAGAAACATTCTTAAGTCTTAAATATTCTGGAAATTAGACTAAGCCAATCGCCGATAACTTTACAAAAAGTTACATCATTTTTGATTGGCTATGCAAAAACTTTAAAAAAAAAAATTTTATTCAAGTTTCATGATCCTGTGGCCTGACTGTTCTTACAAACCTATAGCCAAAACAAATCAAGTTTCACATTCATGAAAATTCAGGTGTATAAAAATCTTTGTCTGTAAAGTTATAATTGTGAGCCCCAATGTTTATAAATATCAACACCTCATTATAAAATGTTTGATTTACAGGGATCTCAGCCTGCTGTATTCAGCATATCCAAGGATGTCGTACAATGGTAGGTAACCCTGCTCAGGCTTCTTTATCAATACTCTGTATAGTCTGTCTACTTTTAAATGTCCATGTCGTACTTGAGACGGACTTGATGATCTGAATGATGACACTATTTCGTAGTTCACTGTATGTTACTGTGTTGAGATTTCTCGCCTATCATTAAATTCCTGATACCTTTATCTCTTTAGTTTCATCTTGATCTTCCATTTAAGTGTTGATCTCAGAACCGAGTATGTTTTACTGTGGGTAAATGAGATTAGAATTATTCATGTACACAATGTATATACCCTTGACCACAATGTGTTTGGTGCATCATTGCCTTTCTTATCTTATCCTAGTTGTATGATTTCTTCACATTGTGCATTTTTAGGTCATCTGACCTTTCGGGTCAGGATGACCTATTGTCATCATGCACCGTCTGTTGCCATCCGCCATGCGTAAACTTTTCATTCAAACGACTTCTTCTCAATAATGGAATGGCCCAGGATACTGATATATGGCCTGTAGCATGCTAGGACGAAGGACTACCAAGTGTCTTCAAATGAATGACATTGACCTTTATTCAAGGTCACATGGGTCAAGAAGGCTAAAATCTTTAAACAACTTCTTCTCAAGACCCAGAAGGCCCAATCTACTGATATTGGGCCTGCGGCATGCTGGGATAAAGGGCTACCAAGTTTGTGCAAATAAATGACCTGGACCTTCATTCAAGGTAACAGGGGTCAACTTCTTGTGAATAACTGAGAGGCCTAGAGACCTGATATTGGGCCTATGACATGCAGGGATGAAGGGTTACCAACTTTGTTCAAATGAATGACCTTGATCTTCATTCAAGGTCACAGGGCTAAAATCTTTAAACGACTATGTTGTTTTGTGCTAATAGTCAGATGACCGTTTAGGCCTATGGGCCTCTTGTTCTACATGTCTTAACATTGTACATTTATAAGTGTTGTATGGTACAGCAGTTTCTGGTATTGTTTTCCTCCAGGTTATGTATTCAGGCCTATTCAACTATTTTCAAATATGTAAAGAACAAAAGCAGTCACAAAGCAATTAGACGTCAGTCAAGACTCATCACTGCCAGGCTAGAATCCCAGGTAGGTGCTTCCATAGTGTTACTGTAGGGTCACAGTTAATTATTTGTGGAAGTTAAAAAGAAATTCCCCTCACACATTAAAGCAAACAAATGAAGAGATTGGATTAAATTCGCTGAGTATCAAAGTCAGATGAATTGTAGGGTTCACATTAACATCAATATAAATTTTCACTTTGTTTTTAAATATGACAGTTGTTGAATGTGACTGTTAATGTTGTAATCACACGTCTAATGACCGGCATTAATGTTGTTATTGTATTTACAGGAGAAAGGTTTGCCTGCAATGCTAAAACAACTGTGTGGGGACAGAATGCCTGATGACTTACAGGAAGTTGTTACCTGAAAAATAAAAACTAAAGTTTAGGCCACTAATTTACCACTCCTTTTTGTATCTTGGACTGGGGGCAGTGAGCTTTTCCTGGCAGAAGTAACCACCATGGAACTTTGCAATCAGAATGTCACAACTTGCGTTAAGTCTGTTGACAATTTTTAACAAGTTAAATTAATGATATGTAACTGACGTTATGGACAGTATTCCTTGATTGATCACAACAAAGTGTAACTGAAGTTGTTACTGTATAACATATCTGAGTTGTACAACAATGTGTAACTGAAGTTGTTACTGTATAACATATCTGAGTTGTACAACAATCTGTAACTGAAGTTGTTACTGTATAACATATCTGAGTTGTACAACAATGTGTAACTGAAGTTGTTACTGTATAACATATCTGAGTTGTACAACAATGTGTTACTGAAGTTGTTACTGTATAACATATCTGAGTTGTACAACAAAGTGTAACTGGAGTTGTTACTGTATAACATATATGAGCTTTACAACAAAATGTAACTGAAGTTGTTAGTGTATAACATATCTGAGTTGTACGACAATGTAACTGAAGTTGTTACTTTATAAAATATCTGAGTTGTACAACAAAGTGTAATGAAGTTACTGTATAATAATATCTGCGTTGTACAACAAAATGTAACTGAAGTTGTTACTGTATAACATATCTGAGTTGTACAACAATGTGTAACTGAAGTTGTTACTGTATAACATATCTGAGTTGTACAACAAAGTTGTAACTGAAGTTGTTACTATATAACATATCTGAGTTGTACAACAAAGTGTAACTGAAGTTGGTACTATATAACATATCTGAGTTGTACAACAAAATGTAACTGACGTTGTTAGTGTATAACATATCTGAGTTGTACGACAATGTGTTACTGAAGTTGTTACTTTATAAAATATCTGAGTTGTACAACAATGTCACTGAAGTTGTTACTTTATAAAATATCTGCGTTGTACAACAAAATGTAACTGAAGTTGTTACCTAATAATATATCTGAGTTGTTCAGCAATGTGTAACTGAAGTCTTTACTTTATAACATATCTGAATTGTACACGAAGTGTAACTGAAGTTGTTACTATATAACATATCTGAGTTGTACAACAAAGTGTAACTGAAGTTGTTACTGTATAACATATCTGAGTTGTACAACAATGTGTAACTGAAGTTGTTACTGTATAACATATCTGAGTTGTACAACAATGTGTGTTACTGAAGTTGTTACTATATAACTTATCTGAGTTGTACATCAAAGTGTAACTGAAGTTGTTACTATATAACATATCTGAGTTGTACAACAAAGTGTAACTGAAGTTTGTACTATATAACATATCTGAGTTTTACAACAAAATGTAACTGAAGTTGTTAGTGTATAACATATCTGAGTTGTACGACAATGTAACTGAAGTTGTTACTTTATAAAATATCTGAGTTGTACAACAAAGTGTAATGAAGTTACTGTATAATATATCTGCGTTGTACAACAAAATGTAACTGAAGTTGTTACCTAATAATATATCTGAGTTGTTCAGCAATGTATAACTGAAGTCGTTACTTTATAACATATCTGAATTGTACACGAAGTGTAACTGAAGTTGTTACTGTATAACATATCTGAGTTGTACACGAAGTGTAACTGAAGTTGTTACTGTATAACATATCTGAGTTGTACACAAAGTGTAACTGAAGTCGTTACTTTATAACATATCTGAATTGTACACGAAGTGTAACTGAAGTTGTTACTGTATAACATATCTGAGTTGTACAACAATGTGTAACTGAAGTTGTTAGTGTATAACATATCTGAGTTGTACAACAATGTGTTACTTAAGTTGTTACCTAATAATGTATCTGAGTTGTTCAGCAATATGTAACTGAAGTTGTTTCTGTATATTATATCTGAGTTGTACAACAATGTGTAACTGAAGTTATTGATGTATAACATATCTGAGTTGTACAACAATGTGTAACTGAAGTTGTTGATATTTAACATATCTGAGTTGCACAACAATGTGTAACTGAAGTTGTTGATATTTAACATATCTGAGTTGCACAACAATGTGTAATTGAAGTCGTTACTGTAGAAATTATCTGAGTTTTTACAACAATGTGTAACTGAAGTTGTTAGTGTATAACATATCTGAGTTGTACTACAATGTTTAAATGAAGTTGTTACTGTATAACATATCTGAGTTGTACAACAAAGTGTAATTGAAGTTGTTACTGTATAACATATCTGAGTTGTGCAACAATGTGTTACTGAAGTACATTACATATAATGGAACAGAAATTGTTATCTTGATAATTTTACATATATGTAGCTATAGCAGGAAAGAAGTACATTCATTTTAGTCGAGGATTAAGTACTCGGTATGTCAATGTTTCAGAAAAATGCATGGCTTTGACTCTGTATTATATATTTTCTCTGGCATAAGTTCTGTTGCCTAGAAGTACAATGAGCTGGTCCAAATTTGGAACTTTAACTTTGTACATATATACATATATACATTTATCTATGTTACAACATTGTCATAACAGTGTCTAGAACCAGGAAAAGACAACATGTACTGTACCAATACATTTTTCAGTGCACTTATACGATACAAGAATTATGTGTAAAATATCTGGAAAAGAAACCTATTAAAAATGGCAAAGAGACATTCCTTAGTTGCTTGTGTATCGTCCACCAAATTGAATTCACGCTATTCACACCATCTACTGAGATAGGTATAGTAATTATTTCGTTTGTTGTATAAATGTTTTTACACAAAACAAATTATATTAGATTTCAGAACATCAAAGTTTACATGAATTTTAGGTCATGCACCATCCGTCGTGCGTTAACGTTTCATTCAGGATCTTCTTCTCAATAATCAAAAGGAGTACCATACTCATATTGCACATTTACCATACTGGGATGAATGACATTGACCTGAATTTAAGGTCACATCGGTCACAAAAGCTCAAATTTTCAAATGACTTGTCACTAAGTATTATTCCTAGCGACCTGATTTTGGTTATGTTGCATGCTGGGATAAAGGGCTACCAAATTTGTTGATATGAATGACCCTGACATTCATTGAAGCCAATAAGGACAAAAAGGCTAAATATTATGGTTAATTAAGGGGCATATATATGAAGTCACAGGGGTAAAATAGGCGAAAATATTATTAATGGCTTTATGTTCAATGACGGATGTCAGAAGGTCACAAGGATCAAATATGCTACAATCATTAATGCTTCAAAGTGTACTTCATGTTTTCTTTATTGTATGGTATTTATGATGAACCTACAGTCATTAAGGTCAATTGAGTCTTTAGTATGATTTCTACATTTGTACCGTGTCGGACGTCACGAAAACATTCGTCTGAGAGATGAGATAGAGAATCACACTTCTACATACACTCGATGGTTCAAATAGCTCTACCTCTTCAGTTCAATCCGTCGGAGTCAGACGTGCTCTTACAATGCTGATATGACAGACGATGCTTTTGAGAAGCTAATAAAAAGTTGGGTAAATATTTGGACTTAATTGAATCCACTATCTGAGGTATAAGTACAACGAAACGTAATAAGACACAAAGTCGACCTATTTTCAGAATATGATTAAGAATAATCTCAATAACCCTAAAATTCTGTAGAAATATTTCCGTAAGGTGGCACCCAAACAATAGGCATATATTTAAAGTTGAGATAGATTTGTATTTTAGTTGCTTGGTCTTGATGATATCAATTGTACAGTACAAGCTCTCAAATTTTATCATCGTAAGTTGAGTATCACTAAAGTTAAAGGCGGATCTGAGTCCGAGATTTCTAATTTACAGACCAGTATCCATATTACCAGTTTTAGCACAACCTTTTCGAAATACATGATCATAACAGTTTCATAATTGTGTAACAGGGAGAGAGTTGTGTGTCGCCAGCCGGTGTAACGTTGAAAATGGACCCCCGTTGAAAACTGACCTCGGGTCATTTTTCAACGTTTTTATCAAAGCCCAATATTATTATTTTTGCACATTTTTATCGATTTTTTACGATATCATGAAGAAATAAGTGCATAAATTAGCAAAAAGTTGTCGGACAAATGTGCTAGTTAGTTTGGTTTGGTTTATTTTTGGTTTATTTCCTATTAACAGTCAGGGTCATTTCTGGACGTGCCAGGTTTAGGAGGTACATGTAGTGGAAAGCCAGAGCATCTAGAGAAAAAACACACCACAAAACACCACAACAACACTACACATCAACACCACAATAACACATCATACGACAACACAACATCATACAACAACACACAACAAAACATTACACAACACACACTAACACAACATACAACAACACCAAATGACAACACAACACATAAAACACCATACGACAACACAACATATCCACACACAACACATCAGTCAACACCACCACAACACAACATCACACAAAACGTCACACAGCAACACAACATACAACGCTACAAAACAACACAACACCCAGCACAACATCAAACAACATAACACAACATACAACAACAAAATACAGCAACACAAAACATCACAGCAACGCAATACACAAAACATCGCACAACAACAAAATACACACAACAACACAAACAAAAAACAAAAAAAACACAACACCACACAGCAAAACCAAAAAAACACAACACCACATAACACAACACACTATAACACCAAACGGCAAATCATCAACACAATTCACACAACAACACAACACAGAAAACACAATTGTCGATGGGCCGTAAAACTCAAACAAACAAACAAAACACAACGCAATTCACAACGACACAACACGCAACAACACCATACCACAACACATCAACACACAACACAACAGCATCACACATAACCTCACACCACAACACAACAAAACATCACACAACAACACTACACCTTTGAACAACGCAAAATACGATAACACAACACGACACTACAACACCACACAACATAATATCACACAACACATCACACAACAACACACGACACTTAAAACAACACACAAAACAACAACACACATCAACACAACACTCGAATCATGGTGTTCCAAAAACTCTTATAACCGAGCAAGGACGCGAATTTTGCAACGTTATAAAAGAAGCCTTTTGCAAAAGAATGGGGATACAGTACCGGATAGCTTCTGCTTATCATCCACAGACCGGGGACCTTACAGAGAGGTATAACTGGACACTATGTACAATGATTTCGTAATATACAAACGAAAATAGCGACGACTAGGAATAAAAGTTGGATTTTGTCCTGTTGGCATACAGAACGGCGATTCACAAGTCTACCAAAATGGACCCATTCTCATTAGTAAATGGCACAAAAAGCTGTGCTGCCAGTTGGACTGGATTTATCTGTTGTTGGAGAGGATTTACCAAATGAGCCGCTCTGCAGTTGATGGTGGAGTGTTTTGTCAACTTAGCTGCATAACGGAAACAGGCATCGGAACACGTGAAGCGGGCACAGGGTCGACAAAAACATTATCATGACAAAAAAGCGTCAAAAACAATAGTCTTTTTTTTTCATAACACCAGGAAAAACATGAGGAAAGGAAGAAATCATGATTCCCGATGGCTTGGCCCATACAAGACGAATCTGTTTTTCCGAAAAGGACATATCGCCTTGAAGGTTTGCGTAGCATCATCAATGCTAGTAGACTGAAGCACTATTTGTAGGACAACCGATGTTCTGACGCAGTATTAGTGAAAAAGGAACAACTGATCTGATACCATAATCCAAGCGTGGGAAAGTGGATATGAATTTTAACTGTACACAGAAGGAAAGGGATCCTTCTCCGGATTCTGATTAGTCAGGAACAACTTGTTCGTACGTGTACCAGTCAGATTTACATGAAGGAGACGACACAATTACTTGCACGCATGTTGAAACGGAACTCGCAAAACCTATTTTATTTACGAGGGTGGTCATTTTCAACAGACCTGCCGTTGAGAATAGACCCTAGACGCTGTCAATTTTCAACGCATGTTCAATTTTCAACGGCATTTCGGAGTCCGTTTTCAACGTTGAAAAAATGACCCGAGGTCAATTTTCAACGCAGGTCCATTATCAACGTTACACCGGCCTGAACCCGCGACCCACGATTTACTGGTCCGCCGCGAAGCTAAAAGGTGCGGTGGCTGGGAAAGGACATGAAAAAAAAAACATTTTGCGTACGAACGCAATACTATTGCATGCAACGCAATAATTATTGCGTTCGAACGCAATACTTTTGCGTGTGAACGCAATAGTTATTGCGTTCCCACGAAATAATTATTGCGTTCACGGAATTAGTATTCCCTGACGATAGAGTAGTAAACGATTTATGTACTTGGCGCACACACACAAGAGTACTAGCAACTTATAACGGAGTAAGTGAAGGTTTCTTACAATAACATTTAATTTTGTAGCATGTGATTGTATTTAGATAGCGGTTTGTGAAATCATATCCACCGAAAGTAATTAGTAACTGTTGATTTGTTACAAAGGCTAACTTTCATAACTTTTACCAAAACATGTAAACATATATACAATCTATGCATTAAGTATTTTGTGTATTTTTGTATGTAGTTTGGACTCCTTAACAAGGAGCTGAAACCGCAGTATCACAGGGAAATGCGAAACGGAAAACTTTACATTAATTATCTTCTACTGAAATAAAGAAACTCAAAAGACTCTCTGTGAAATATATTTATAAAAACATCACACATTGATTAATTCTTAGTCGTTTAGGTACAAAACACCTCAGCTAAACTCTGAGCAGAACCGCCTGGTCATTTTCCTTTTGCATCTAATTGGACAACTTCTAGATAAAGCAACATCTGTCATTTCATAACACTATTATTTCATTGTATGTACATGTATTTTAGTTAGGTACCAGACTCCGGAAACACATTCAGGTACTATCTGGACACTCTGGAAATATCCCTCCCAAGAAAATCACATGGTGGTCAACAATGCAATCGGCTACTCGATTATTTCTAGATAATCATAAACCTCAGATAGATCCATACTCATTAGAACTACCTTAGTCAAGCTGGTGAATTGTTTTTATATGAGTATCAGATAGAAGATGATTGTATGTTTATAAGGCATCAAAACAGCTGAATCATTGAAAAATCGGTTCGTTAATTACAATATGACAAAAATTATAAAAAATATTGACAATGATTTTAAGGAGGCTCCACACACGTTACCCTAGAGGAAATGCTCTCTTTATGGACAGGGGCGACAACCACACCTCCAAAGGGATTTTTGAGAAGTCTTTTGAATTTTTTTAGGGTTTGGGTTTTATTTGTTTAACATCCTTTTAGTAACAGTAAGGGTCATGTAATTACGTACCAGGTTTATTTGTGGAGGAAAGCCGGAGTACCCGGAGAAAAATCGCAGATCAGCGGTCAATACCTGGCAACTGCTTCACATGGTATTCGAACTCGCGACCAAGAGGGTAGGGGGCTTGTGGTAATATGTCGAGATATCTTAACCACTTGGCTCCCCACATTTCTTTTGAGAGCACACAGCAGCTCCAATCAGCACACACGTGCTCGATTATGCTCATTTGGAGGGGTGTTGAAGACCCTGGTGTATTTATAGGAGGCAGTGCGAAAATCAATCAGATGGACATGGGGTTTTCATCTTGTGTAATTTGCAGCTTTACAACTTACAAGTAGGAAAAGAATGGTGCCCGTTTCCGTCCATTGGAATTAAGTGCTGTCACAATGCGACAATGCGATACGATGGAGTTTTACTGTAGCATTGAGTCAAAATTGTTGTCGCATTTTGACTTCACTGTGTATGAACTAAATTACAATATGAGTTACTCCAGTCATTTGAATCATACCATTGCACTTTGTTCGTTCATCCTTTAGCATTAACAAGTAGTTAAGACTTGTCAGTATCAAGATACTTGATAAATTCATCTTCAATATTCATTTGTAAATGCTGAATAGAGAGATCATTATTTGTAATAGTGCAAAGGCAAATTTTGAATAAAAATATTTTCCCATAAAAAAAGTATTACAGGGAAATGCGAAACGGAAAACTTTACATTAATTATTTTCTACTGAAATAAAGAAACTCAAAAGACTCTCTGTGAAATATATTTATAAAAACATCACACATTGATTAATTCTTAGTCGTTTAGGTACAACACCTCAGCTAAACTCTGAGCAGAACCGCCTGGTCATTTTCCTTTTGCACTAATTTGACACTTCTAGATAAGCAACATCTGTCAATCATAACACTATTATTTCATTGTATGTACATGTATTTTAGTTAGGTACCAGACTCCGGAACACATCAGGTACAATCTGGACACTCGGAAATATCCCTCCCAAGAATCACATGGTGGTCAACAATGCAATCGGCTACTCGATTATTCTAGATAATCATAAACCTCAGATAGATCCATACTCATTAGAACTACTTAGTCAAGCTGGTGATTGTTTTATATGAGTATCAGATAGAAGATGATTGTATGTTTATAAGGCACAAAACAGCTGAATCATTGAAAAATCGGTTCGTTAATTACAATATGACAAAAATTATAAAATATTGACAATGATTTTAAGGAGGCTCCACACACGTTACCCTAGAGGAAATGCTCTCTTTATGGACAGGGGCGACAACCACACCTCCAAAGGGATTTTTGAGAAGTCTTTTGAATTTTTTTAGGGTTTGGGTTTTATTTGTTTAACATCCTTTTAGTAACAGTAAGGGTCATGTAATTACGTACCAGGTTTATTTGTGGAGGAAAGCCGGAGTACCCGGAGAAAAATCGCAGATCAGCGGTCAATACCTGGCAACTGCTTCACATGGTATTCGAACTCGCGACCAAGAGGTAGGGGGCTTGTGGTAATATGTCGAGATATCTTAACCACTTGGCTCCCACATTTCTTTTGAGAGCACACAGCAGCTCCAATCAGCACACACGTGCTCGATTATGCTCATTTGGAGGGGTTTGAAGACCCTGGTGTATTTATAGGAGGCAGTGCGAAAATCAATCAGATGGACATGGGGTTTTCATCTTGTGTAATTTGCAGCTTTACAACTTACAAGTAGGAAAAGAATGGTGCCCGTTTCCGTCCATTGGAATTAAGTGCTGTCACAATGCGACAATGCGATACGATGGAGTTTTACTGTAGCATTGAGTCAAAATTGTTGTCGCATTTTGACTTCACTGTGTATGAACTAAATTACAATATGAGTTACTCCAGTCATTTGAATCATACCATTGCACTTTGTTCGTTCATCCTTTAGCATTAACAAGTAGTTAAGACTTGTCAGTATCAAGATACTTGATAAATTCATCTTCAATATTCATTTGTAAATGCTGAATAGAGAGATCATTATTTGTAATAGTGCAAAGGCAAATTTTGAATAAAAATATTTTCCCATAAAAAAATGAAAATATGTTACAGCGATATTGAAATTTGTATGAACGAATGATAAGTCCAAATTAGTCTTCCTGATGAAAAATGCTACATGTAGACTAGTTTCTTTGTTTTTCGTTTTATGCATGCCAAGCAATTGTATTTGGCAAATAAATCACGGTCGGTTAGGCCTGTTAAGATGATTGTGTTCACAGTGGTACTTATGAAGCAGATTTCAGTTTCTATCATGAAGCATTGTATGTAAGCTGTTAGAACTACGATGTTACAGTCCATCTATTTTATTACTGTATCTACTTTCAATATAGTGTAATGTGTGTACCTCCGTAATTACTGCTTCTCTTTTGATTAAATGTCTCACAGCATATCAAAATTTCATGCTATTCATATCGACCGTTTGTTTCAGTTGAATGGTAAAATTACTACATTCAGTTAACAAACAAAATCCTCAAATTTGATTTTGATTTTTCTTTTGTATTGATATTAAAAAAACTATTTTAAAGGGACAATTCAGTCTAAGGGGACATTAAATTTGTACATATATCAGAAAACCCCAAGTTCTAATGGAAATGGGATCGGTTTTATTGTGATATGCCAGAAAGGCCCATGGTGTTGAAATGCGTGTGAAATGTTCCAACTCGTTCGCTGTCCGCCATTCCAATTGTGGTCAAACATCTTGTATGCCGAACCCTGTCCCTTGCTCGTAGAGTAATACGACTTTGGCTCGGATATGGGTACAGCGTACATATTGTACCTGCTTAATCGTATTGATCAACGATTCGTTATTAAAACGGTATAAATTAAAATACCAAGCATTGACGTAGAATTCGTCAATAATTAATGTCATATGTTTCATAAGAAATGTAGAGCAATACATTTATGCCATATTTTGCTTCTTGGTTATATAAAAGAATTAGCCTGAGTTAATTGTCCCTTTAACCGAGATCTTATATTCAAGCAGTTATGATATGACTTTTGATTATCAATGAACACATTATACAGCTTCATCAGAGCTCTGTTTTTTTATATTAGCCCACCATCATCAGATGGTGGACAATTCAAATTGCCTTTCATCCGTTGTCCGTCCTTCCTTTCGTTAACTATTCTTGTTACCGCTATTTTTCAGGAAGTGCTGAAGGGATCTTTCTCAAATTTCACATGCAGGTTTCCCTAGGGCCCTAGTTGTGCATGTAATCATGTACTCATGTAATTATAACATCAATTAAAGTCCTTTTGAGTTCTGGAGGCGTATCCTTGTATGTGATCAAATAATCGATCAGGTAGCACTATAACAAGAAGGAGAGAATTTGGAGGGTTCATTGTGCCAGTGCTGGTTAAGGCGCGATTTAAAGGAGTTCACAGACTTTACAGACACTATGTTTTCTGGCAAATTGTTCCAAATATATACAATTCTGCTGTTAAACCGATGTTTGGTCACTTCTAGTCTAGAGACTGGCTTCAAGATCTTTTTAGAGTGACCTCTTGTGAAGGTGATGGGAGACATTGTAAACAATTTATCTTTGTCGACTTTATCAATGTTGTTGATAATCTTGAAAATTTTGCAGACACTATGTTTTCTGGCAAATTGTTCCAAATATATACAATTCTGCTGTTAAACCGATGTTTGGTCAATTCTAGTCTGGAGACTGGCTTCAAGATCTTTTTAGAGTGACCTCTTGTGAAGGTGATGGGAGACATTGTAAACAATTTATCTTTGTCGACTTTATCAATGTTGTTGATAATCTTGAAAATTTGTATGAGATCGGAACGTTTTCTCCTATACTCAAGGCTTGGTAGTCCTAAGGATCTTAGACGCTGTTCGTAGGATAATTTGGTTAATCCATTTAATCTTTTGGTCGCTCTCCTCTGGACATTCTCGATCAGCATATTGTATATTGTATATAGGTCACTGCGCATGACAAGATGGACGGCAGGTGTTAGGTGAGCTCTTGTAGAATTTTATTGAATTCGTGGAATTTTACATTGCTTTGTTTCCGTAATGTGCAAAACTAAACTTCTGAATATATCTTGATAGTCTTACTGCTGAAATTTTGTTATGCAATGGGCGAAAGCGAAAACTAAGTAAAACTGGACAAACTGGACGTACAGGCCTGACACCACCCAACAAAACGTGCGTAACGTGTACATGTACTCCGGTGATGGCGACTACGAATTCCCCACCTGTTACTACACAAGCTACGGGCCAAGCCGAACAACAGTCACAAGTACCAATGTTATCGCTTTCATCCCCAATACCCACATTGATAACTGGTAGCCCTATTGTAACGTCCATACCCGTATTATCCTCGATACTACGGGGGTTCCAATCACTAACGATATCTTCACCCCTGGACTATCTCATAGTAAAACTGGAGGCAACAGAACATAACAGGTGATTTAGTCGTTTGATAACGGTACACTGTGGTTGACTGTTGGCTTTGGTGTTAGGCGTCGCCCTCTCTGTAGTCTTCAAGGGGAATCTTTGCTGGCCTGCGCTTGGTCAAATATTTTCCGCTGAGCTGCGTTCAATTTCACTATGAGATAGTCCAGGGGTGTAGAGATCGTAAGTGATCGGAACCCCTGGAGTATCGAGGATGTGCCCGTATCTGTAACGTATCTATCAGTTAGGTTCACTTACTTGTGTAAAGTAATAGTAGCACTACTTAACTGATATGCGTGTGTTGAATAACATGGTACATAAGCATGGCTGTTCGATGTACATGGATGTAAGTCCACCTGGCCCAAAGGGCCGGTGAGCTTATGTCATGGCGCGGCGTCCGTCGTCCGTCCGTCCGTCCGTCAACATTTCCTTTAAAACGCTACTAGTCATATAGTTCCGCATGTATTCTAAACAAATTTGGCCAGAAACATCATTGAGGAAAGGGGAACAATGTTTGTATAAATTTTGTCTCTGACCCCGCGGGGCAGGAGGGGTGGGGCCCAATAAGGGAAAAAAAGGTAAATCCTTTAAATCGCTACTAGTCATAGAGTTCTACATGGATTCTAACCACATTTGGCCAGAAACATCGTTAGGGGGAATGGGAACAGAGTTTATATATTTATTTGCTCTGACCCCCATGGGCAGGAGGGGCGGGCCCCAATAAGGGAAATAGAGGTTAATCATTTAAATCGCTACTAGTCATAGAGTTCTACATGGATTCTAACCACATTTGGCCAGAAACATCATTGGGGGAATGGGAACAGAGTTTATATATTTATTTGCTCTGACCCCCATGGGCAGGAGGGGCGGGGCCCCAATAAGGGAAATAGAGGTTAATCATTTAAATCGCTACTAGTCATAGAGTTCTTCATGGATTCTAACCAAATTTGGCCAGAACATACATTGGGGAAGGGGAACAGAGTTTGAATAAATTTTGGCTCTGACCCCAGGGGCAGGAGGGGCGGGGCCCAATGAGGGAAATAGAGGTAAATCCTTTAAATCGCTACTAGTCATAGAGTTCTGCATGGTTTCTAATCAAATTTGGCCAGAAACATACTTGGGGGAAGGGGAACAGAGTTTGAATAAATTTTGGCTTTAACCCCCCGGGAGTAGGAGGGGCGGGGCCCAATATGAGAAATAGAGGCAAATCCTTTAAATTGCTACTAGTCATAGAGTTCTGCATGGATTTTAAGCAAATTTGGCAAAAAACATCCTTGGGGGAAGGGGAACAGAGTTTGTATAAATGTTGGCTCTGACCCCTATGAACAGAAAGAGTAGGGCCCAACGGAGAATTTACAGTGATCCTGTATTCAGAACATTACTTGGCATTACAAACCAGGTGAGCGATACAGGTCCTCTGAGCCTCTTGTTGCTGCATTGTATGGGCTATATAAACCATTACCCCACGTAACATGGTGTCAGAAGCGGTTCAATGAGTGGTAAGAAGATTGACATTCACAAACATTCATTGGAATTATGAAAAAATTACGCAAACGGGCAAGAAAATGAACTTTTTTTCCCAGACAATGTGTAAACATGCTTTGACCATGCGGTTCCCGCCATTTTACGAGTGTAGCCAATGTATGTGATGAGTGATTTACGTGAGGATAATTAACCGTTTTTATCACATTTAATCATCATGAGCACCCCAAGTACAAGTTTAACCCATGTTTGTACATGTTCCTTCCAATTTGCCGTTCCCCACAAAGTTGTATATGAAGGGAAACCTGTCTGTCAATTGGAAAAAGTTCGAAACTGTTTGGGAAAATTATGAAGTGACTACAGGCCTACAGAGTAAGCCAAAAGAACTCAGAACAGCAAGGTTTTTAACATGTATCGGTTCCGATGCGTTAGAAATATATGACGGCCTCACCTTCGATACAGATGTTGATAAGGCAAAATAAAAATATGTTTGTTTCAGGTTACATGACTGAAAAAATAGGTTAGGTCGTTAGGGATATTTTTTTGTTGGGGGGGGGGGGGCGAAACATAGAGGGCATCTTCAACATGTATCCCTTTTGTTCTTTCATTAAAAAAGAAGTAAGGGTTAATATTTGTTATAGAAAAGTTATAATACTGTTGTAAAGATAATCATAATCTTGAAATTGGTACTAAGCAATATGCAAGTACTGTAAAACAACATATTTAACGTTTTTAGCGAGTGATAAAATTGCAAAAATGAATTTATGAAACATAGGTTAATGTAAAATGACAGTTTTTAATAACAACCAAAACACACTCCATAGCATTGAAACTTTTATGATATAATGAAGGTAACACTACAAGAAAAACAACTGACCTGAAATCAACAACATAAAAACATGATATGGCACTATGACATAACACCATCATAGGGTAGACTGCCCTCAGGTGAAAAAATGGATTATTCTGCCCTTGGCCTTACACGAGGAAATATGCGCATGTTACTTGCAAAAACGAATAACTGAGTCATTTGGCATCATCGATTAAGCTATAAAAACAAGTATGAATATGAAACATAATTAACTACCAATATATGTTGTTTGCAGACCCCTCTCATATCTAAATATAGATGTCTCATCTATATAAATCTACAGTATGTAGTGTTATATGGCAAAATACATAAAAAACATGATATGGTACTATGATATGACACCATCATAGGGTAGACTGCCCTCAGGTGAAAAAGGGATTATTCTGCCCTTGGTCTTATACGAGGAAACATGCGCGTGTAACTTGCAAAAAATTAAGCTATAAAAACACTGAATATGAAACATAACTTAGTACCAATACATGTTGTATGCCAATCTCTCTCATATCCTATGTATATCGATCTACAGTATGTAGTGTAATATTGAAAATACCCTAGTAGGGGTGTTATGTAACAATCAAAATATGCTTCAGTATAGTGATATAATTAAACAAAAGTTAAAGTATCAATTACTTTTTTAGTTTTTTTTCCATGGTCTTACTGGCTTTCAACAATTCCTTAAGAGATGGTCTGTCATTATCCGTAGTATTGTTTATACCTTTCTCCGTTGTCATCTATAATAGGGTCGGGGAGAAAGGATAGCCCAGGAATTACTGGCTCGGGGCAGCATCCTCTATTTGAGCACTTCTTGAATTGAAATGTGTAATGAGAACACTTGCAGTGTTCTTCAATCCATTCCTGACATGCCTTACATTTATGTGTGTGTGCTTTTTTTTAGTTTGCTGGTATCCATTTCAGGGAACAGTTCACGTATGTGTCGCTGGGTAACATCTATATATCTGAAACGGCAGGCATGACCTTGACTGGATTGCCTTTCAGTTTTAGGCGGGAGATACCTATTCACAATAAGGGCTTGCACAGGTTCTATTACTTCTACCCATTCATCTTTGATCTTCAAGTCTGGGTAGTCTTCATTGGCTTTTCGAATTTCAGCCATGCTGTTTTTCCGCTTGATGGTAGTTTCTACCCTCTCTGTAGTTTCCTTTCGTTGCATTGACACATTCTGGAGGCCAAGATTCAAGATGGACATTACTCTTTTAGCTGGGTTTTGTGAAGCTGTGTCCTGAAGCACAGCGAGAATGGACAAGGAGGTCGAGGCCAAGCTCCCTAAAAACTCATATGTTTGCTACACGAACACTCTCTAGATTATTTCTTTGATCAGTTCCTCCATCTGTGAACTTCTGCAGTATTGGCTTTTGTTGTTGGTCAAGAACTTTAACAATAACTGCCGAAAAGGCGAAATGGTGACGCTTGCTGAAAAATGCTGTCATTTAAAACTGTTGTGACCTGTCCCTGAACAAAAAAGAGTCTGCTGATGGTGGATGTGACCTGCTGATGGTGGGATGTGACAATCAAGTACTACAGATGGGGTGAATGATACTTTAAACATGTCATGATCCATTGCTACTAGTGTTGTTGTTGTTGCAGCGATGGACATCTTTCCTCTTGCGCCAGTTGATATTGGTTGCCCTGGCTCTCCAGGTACCTTGGCCTTGTCATCACAACAAGGAATATTGCAGTGCGTCTTTCATCTCGATAGAAAACCCGAAAATTTGCATTGCAGAAATGTGCATCAACATGAGCTTATTTGAGCTGACGTCGTTGAATCTTGTATTGTACATTGAGCTTTGATGTAAAACGAAGTGCACCTTAACAATATGGGTTGCGTGGTGCAAACTGGAGTCTAACTAAGCTCTCATAAGGAATCGGTGTGTCCTGAGGACATTTCTCTGCAGCCTGCTCGACCATGTTTGCCAAAGAGATGAACTCCGATAAATGAGCCTGTCCATGCCATCGATCATCAGCAGCGGTTATGTTCTCCACAATCTCGCCCAAGATACAAAAAAAAATCCATCAAATCCTCCACCTGGTCTTCCTGGGTTGACATGTCGTTGGTCAGCTATGATTTCCTTATTCCCTAAAGATATCAGCCTTAACAGCTATGATGAGGGTTATTTGCAGTTGAAGCATCTAATGACAGCTCCTTGTATATGAAGTCCCTCACATGTGGAGTCAGTGAAACAATTTTTTTCATTTTCTGTTGGAATTTTTTTCTGCATTCTTGTATGAAATTCTTTCATATTCTGTTGCAGGCTTTGGACTACCCTCGCACCTTGTACCAGCAGTTCGGCTTCGGACCTGTCTTGTTGAGTTTTGCATATGGCCGTGTGTGTCAGTTGCCCACCCCCGGACTAAATCTAATGATATCAATTGGAACAGACAGATGCATATTTCCCAAAATTCTGTTCCGCTTTGGGGGGGGGGGTAATATGTCATCAAGATGCTGCTCTTCATCAAAGAAAACTGATTCCAGTAGATTGGTGGCAACCATAGCCGTGTCTCACTTCATATATACTTTCTTTACATCAGCAACATGTTTTCTGTGCTCAATAGTAGCATTCTTGGCAAAAGTTCGTACGGGATGTAGGAGAGATTGGTTTGTTGTCGTCGTTATGCTCTGGGTATGTAGGTAGTCCTTCTGTGAAACAAGACAATCGGCTAAAGCCTTGATTTCCTCTGCACCAGATTTCCAAGACGGTGACGACTTCATGACATCTTTAAGAAGTATACTGAAAACATAAAAAAAAATATTTTATAAAACCCCCTTTTTACATCGGATTGTGATTGGATAGACATGGAGCAAACTTTCTAATATCCTAAAACATTTTAGAGAGAACATTTGGATCTTCTAAAAAAACTCCTTGACATTGTTGCACAATTGGTAGTTGTTAGTATTAAATATTTTGATTGATATTTCATTTCCCCTGCAAATCTCATTAAGCCAACAAAGATTACAAGTATTCATTGACAAATAGAAATCCCATTCATTTTATAATTTATTGTATGATATATATGTAGTTCCATCTTAATCCTATTACTTAAGGGTTGATTTATCCTGCCAATTATCATAGTTATATCAATACCTATACAATGCCTGTGATTGGGAGTTAAGATCAGCAATAGTAACAGGTATTTGTTTCACTTGTCTGAAGTCATTATAGTCCTGGTATTCTTCAAATCGTTGGGGTACAGGGAGAACATCTGATTGTCGTCGGGATGCATCATTGATGGTTAAATGTTGGTTTGTTTAGAACCATAGAGCATTGCAAAGACCTGCAAAATAAAAAATAAATCATATATACCAAATATAAAATATTATAGGTTAATAAATTAATATTACAATATGACTACTCAATAGAAATTTATAATAACAACGATTCACAAGGATATCTTCCAATATAATAGTATACATATTACAGAATATATGGAATTCTTTTTTATTAAAATCTACTTATAATTTATATATGTACTCATGCATATATATGTAATTTCATAGTAGGAAGCAGGAAATTCAAATGTATATCTGAAGTTCAACAACAGTGCATATATTATATATATTTTTACTGTAATCATGGATAAAAACTCAGAAACACAAGTGATGATAGAATACATATATATATATATATAGATCAAAAAGAGAAAAAAAGGATGTGTCCATGTAGAGTTGAAAATAAGGCCTAAACGATAAAACTAATTTATATATAGTATATATATATGAGCTATGATGATACTAAAACAAGTGATGAATACGGGCTCAGCAGGCTGAGCGCCTAAAAACCAAGATGAATACTAGGAACTAAGCTGGCAGCGCATAAACAAGTGATGAATACGGACTTAGCTGGCAAGGCGTGTAAAACAAGTGATGAAGGACATTCGCTAGGCAATGGCATAAAACAAGTGATGAAGTTTATGGACGTAGCTGGCTAGTAAGGCATAAAACAAGTGATGAATACGGACTTAGCTGGCAGGCATAAAAAACAAGTGATGAATACGGAATTAGGCAGTGCGCATCAAACAGTGATGAATACGGACTTAGCTGGCAAGGCATAAAACAAGTGATGAATACGGACTTAAGTAGACAGTAAAGGCATAAAACAGTGATGAATACGGACACTTAAGCTAGTAAGGCATAAACAATGAATACGGACTTTATGCTAGTAAGCTCGTTAAACAAGTGATGAATACGGACTTAGGCTAGTATAGGCATAAACAGTGATGAATACGCACTTAGCTGGCAAGGCATAAAACAAGTGATGCAAATACGGACTTATCTGGCGCAGTAAGTGCAAAAAACAAGTGATGAATACGGACTTAAGCTAGGCAGGCATAAACAAGTGATGAATACGGACTTAGCTAGCTGGCAAGGCAATAAAACAAGTGATGAATACGGACTTAGCTAGTAAGGCATAAACAAGTGATGAATACGGATAGCTGGCAGCGCATAAAACCAGTGATGAATACGGACGTAGCAAGGCATAAAACAAGTGATGAATACGGACTTAGCTAGTAAGTAAGGGCACAAGTGAATGAACAACTTATGCAATTTAGCTTAGCAAGGCAAGGCATAAAAACAAGTGATGAATACGGACGTAGCTAGCAAGGCATAAAACACAGTGATGAATACGGACTTAGTAGTGGCGGCGCAATCAAACAAGTGATGAATTACGGACTTAGCTGGCAATGCATAACCCAAGTGATGAATACGGACTTAGCTAGGCAACGCAATCACTCAAGTGATGAATACGGACTTAGCTAGTAAGGCATAAAACAAGTGATGAATACGGACTTAGCTAGTAAGGCATAAAACAAGTGATGAATACGGACTTAACTAGTAAGGCATAAACAAGTGATGAATACGGACTTAGCTAGTAAGGCATAAAACAAGTGATGAATACGGACTTAGCTAGTAAGGCATAAACAAGTGATGAATACGGACTAAGCTGGCAGCGCATAAAACAAGTGATGAATACGGACGTAGCAGGCAGCGCATAAAACAAGTGATGAATACGGACTTAGCTGGCAAGGCATAAAACAAGTGATGAATACGGACTTAATACGGCAGGCATTAAAACAAGTGATGAATACGGACTTAGCTGGTAAGGCATAAAAAACAAGTGATTAATACGGACTTAGCTGGCAGGCATAAAACAAGTGATGAATACGGACTTAGCTGGCAGCATAAAACAAGTGATGAAAATAAAATACGACTTAGCTGGCAAGGCATTAAAACAAGTGATGAATACGGACTTAGCTGGCAAAGGCGTCATAAACAAGTGATGAATTCGGGACTGCAGTGGCAGGCATTAAAACAAGTGATGAATACGGACGTAGCTGGCAAGCGCATAAACAAGTGATGAATACGGACTTAGCTGGCAAGGCATAAAACAAGTGATGAATACGGACTAACTAAGCATCGGCATAAAAAAGTGATGGAATACGGACGTATAGCTGCACGGCATAAAACAAGTGATGAATACGGACGTAGCTAGCTATGAAATACGGACTTACCTAAAGGCAATAAAACAAGTGATGAATACGGACTTAGCTAGTCAAGGCATAAACACAAGTGATGAACATACGGACTTAGCTAATAAGCGCATCAAAAACAAGTGATGAATACGGGACTGGCAAGGCTAAACAAGTGATTTAGCTAGCTGGCAAGGCATAAACAAGTGATGAATACGGACTTAGCTACGTAAGGCATAAAACAAGTGATGAATACGGACTTAGCTAGTAAGGCATAAACAAGTGATGAATACGGACTAAGCTGGCCAGCGCATAAAACAAGTGATGAATACGGACTTATGCTGGCAAGGATAACGAAGTGATGAATACGGACGTAGCTGGCAAGGCATAAAACAAGTGATGAATACGGACTTAGCTGACGTAGGCATAAAACAAGTGTGAATACGGACTAGCTGGCAGCGGCATAAACAAGTGATGAAATACGGACCTTAGCTAGTCAGGGCATAAAACAAGTGATGAATACGGACTTAGCTGGCTAAGGCATAAAACAAGTGATGAATACGGACTAGCAGTAAGGCATAAAAAAAGTGATGAATACGGACGTTATCTAGTAAGCATAGTGATGAATACGGACTAGTAGTAAGCGCATAAAACAAGTGATGAATACTACGGGGGACTTAGGCAGGCATAAACAAGTGATGAATACTGGACATAGCTGGACAGCGCATAAAACAAGTGATGAATACGAGGACGTAGCAGGCAGCGCATAAAACAAGTGATGAATACGGACTTAGCTGGCAAGGCGTAAAACAAGTGATGAATACGGGACTTAGCTGGCGAGGCATAAAACAAGTGATGAATATGGACGTAGCTGGCAAGGCATAAAACAAGTGATGAATACGGACTTAGCTGGCAAGGCATTAAAACAAGTGATGAATACGGAGCTAGGCTGGCAGGCATAAAACAAGTGATGAATACGGACGTAGCAGGCAGGCATAAAACAAGTGATGAATACGGACGTAGCTGGCAAGGCATAAAAACAAGTGATGAATACGGACTTAACTAGTAAGGCATAAAACAAGTGATGAATAATACGGACTTAGCTAGTAAGGCATAAAACAAGTGATGAATACGGACTTAACTAGTAAGGCATAAACAAGTGATGAATACGGACTCAGCTGGCAAGGCATAAAACAAGTGATGAATACGGACTTAGCTAGTAAGGCATAAAACAAGTGATGAATACGGACTAAGCTGGCAGCGCATAAAACAAGTGATGAATACGGACGTAGCAGGCAGCGCATAAAACAAGTGATGAATACGGACGTAGCTGGCAAGGCATAAAACAAGTGATGAATACGGACTTAGCTAGTAAGGCATAAAACAAGTGATGAATACGGACTTAGCTAGTAAGGCATAAAACAAGTGATGAATACGGGCTTAGCTGGCAGCGCATAAAACAAATGATGAATACGGACTTAGCTGGCAGCGCATAAAAACAAGTGATGAATACGGACTTAGCTGGCAAGGCGTATAAAACAAGTGATGAATACGGACTTAGCTGGCAAGTCATAAAACAAGTGATGAATATGGACGTAGCTGGCAAGGCATAAAACAAGTGATGAATACGGACTTAGCTGGCAAGGCGTAAAACAAGTGATGAATACGGACTAAGCTGGCAGCGCATAAAACAAGTGATGAATACGGACGGCAGCGCATAAACAGTGATGAATAGGACTTAGCTGGCAGGCATAAAACAAGTGATGAATACGGACTTAGCTGGCAAGCGCATAAAACAAGTGATGAATACGGACTTAACTAGTAAGGCATAAAACAAGTGATGAATACGGACTTAGCTAGTAAGGCATAAACAAGTGATGAATACGGACTTAGCTAGTAAGGCATAAAACAAGTGATGAATACGGACTTAAGCTAGTAAGGCATAAACAAGTGATGAATACGGACTTAGCTAGTAAGGCATAAAACAAGTGATGAATACGGACTTAGCTAGTAAGGCATAAAACAAGTGATGAATACGGACTAAGCTAGGCAGCGCATAAAACAAGTGATGAATACGGACGTAGCAGGCAAGGCATAAAACAAGTGATGAATACGGACGTAGCTGGCAAGGCATAAAACAAGTGATGAATACGGACTTAGCTAGTAAGGCATCTGATGAAAGGACTTAGCTAGTAAGGCATAAAACAAGTGATGAATACGGACTTAGCTGGCAAGGCGCATAAAACAAGTGATGAATACGGACTTATCTGGCAAGGCATAAAACAAGTGATGAATACGGTCGTAGCTGGCAAGGCATAAAACAATTGATGAATACGGACTTAGCTGGCAAGGCGTAAAACAAGTGATGAATACGGACTAAGCTGGCAGCGCATAAAAACAAGTGATGAATACGGACGTAGCAGGCAGCGCATAAAACAAGTGATGAATACGGACTTAGCTGGCAAGGCATAAAACAAGTGATGAATACGGACTTAGCTGGCAAGGCATAAAACAAGTGATGAATACGAACTTAGCTAGTAAGGCATAAAACAAGTGATGAATACGGACTTAGCTAGTAAGGCATAAACAAATGATGAATACGGACTTAGCTAGTAAGGCATAAAACAAGTGATGAATACGGACTTAGCTAGTAAGGCATAAACAAGTGATGAATCTTTAATTCACTTTAATTGTGACACTGTTAGCGATATCGGATGGTTAGTACATCTTTAGAACACATGAATTCTAAGAACGCACTAAAGTAGATTTATATTTACATTTATATTTTTTATGTCTGGCTTTAAAGATTAATTCAAAGACAAATAGAGTTTAAGGACCTAGTTCGGGAGCACTTAACCAGACTTACAGTGTATTTTTGTGTTGTTTTTGTTGTTTTTTTCTTTCAAAATAAAATATATCTCATTGGACTTTTCTTATTTTTCACTTTTCTAAATTTAATCTCATCAGCTTTTATTTTGATGTAACGTGGTATATTGGTGAAGACGTCAAGTAATTGACTTATTATCCAAAATATTAAAGGTTTGATTTTTTTTAGAAAAAAAAAAAAAAAATAAGAATTAAGTGCTTACCTTTGAGGCATTGTCACATTGGAGGAGGAGGACGTGCTATAATTACATATGTAAAGTCATACGTCGCATCATTCAAACCACAAAACTCGTAAATAGTTTCAGCCAGTCGTATGCGCGTTGATATTATATCTCGGGTATAGTGCTACTCACACTGTGAGCGGAGTGAATTAGTTAACAACGACAAGCGGCCTCGGGTCATAATACTTTATTGAATTGATTACTAGAGCCATGTCCACCTACATATAGGTCCATAATTGTATATGATACATTGCTATTCAATTAATGCATTCCGATGAAGTCAGGTTGTGTACAGGCTCTGGTGTGTGTCTACACTCGCTGACACGAAGACGATTATTTCTATACTTCGTAGTTTTTGTAACTTTTTCTTAATTTTGTATTTCATATGTTAGTTTGTCACTTTAACAAACTGTTATATAAAACATACTACAATATGTGAATATAGCAGTGTGTTAACAGTATTAACTTATGTGACATTGACTCTACTATGAGTACAGCGCACATATTGTAACTGATAAACGGTATTGCTATACGATTTCGAATTTCAACGGTTTGAATTAAAGTACTTCACAATATCGTGGATTTAAAAATATTTTATGTTTATATGCTTCATAGGGAATGTAGAACACTACATTTATGTGATATTTTGCTTCGTGGTTGTGTAACATAATACGCCTCACTTAATTGTCCCTTTAAAGTGTAATGAACAAAATAAGGCAATTGGATGCTCTGGGCATATTTACCGACCACAATTGTGAATGGCACTTGCGACAGTCAAGGACAACCCGAGGACAAGAACTAGCACATCAGAAAACGTCCCGATTGGAATTGTCAGATATCCAACGAAGATAATATATATGTTCAATATGTATAAAATATCAAATATCACAGAAACACAATTTAACAAAGCATGACAATTTATTGACTCGTATCCTATCCGGGCCTCGAACTCACGATCTACGGCACCCAATCGCCTAGCCAAACATACCTGCGCCTTCTAGCACTGCGCCACATCCACATCCCCTGCTTATATATACAATATACAATACAATTTATATATATATACATTTGTGAAATCGAACGGAATGGCTATTAAACATTTAGTAACATACTGTAGTGGGTTTCGTAAATTAAAACTGAAAAAAAGCAACATTAACTCGTCCGCGCAGATACATTTCACACATATATAACACACATACATGTATATAACACACATACATGTATATAACACACATACATGTATATAACACACATATATAACACACATACATGTATATAACACACATATATAACACACATACATGTATATAACACACATATATAACACACATACATGTATATAACACACATATATAACACACATACATGTATATAACACACATATATAACACACATACATGTATATAACACACATATATAACACACATACATGTATATAGCACACATATATAACACACATACATGTATATAACACACATATATAACACACATACATGTATATAACACACATACATGTATATAACACACATACATGTATATAACACACATATATAACACACATACATGTATATAACACACATATATAACACACATACATGTATATAACACACATATATAACACACATACATGTATATAACCCACATATATAACACACATACATGTATATAACACACATATATAACACACATACATGTATATAACACACATACATGTATATAACACACATATATAACACACATATATAACACACATACATGTATATAACACACATATATAACACACATATATAACACACATACATGTATATAACACACATATATAACACACATACATGTATATAACACACATATCTCACCCGCTCACATTATGATGACGAGCAAAATGTTTTTTTTTATCAGTCTCTAATCTGTAAAAATAGATAACACACTATAACACTCAATATGAACACGAAAATAACTACAACTAATATAATTATGGTTGATGGAAGCAAATATCAATGCTAGTTTCGATGTAATTGCCAATTGCAAAATCAATTATTACTCAACAAATTTGCACATGCCTTGTTCCTTGTTAGGGATTTCCACTTTGGAATGAATGATTTAGTTTTTTCCTTATTATTTTTAATAAGGATTTCCACTTCGGATGTTTTTTGTTTTGTTATGTTTTTTCTTCTTTTTCTTATATCCACAAATCTTGTTAGCACAATATCTCACGAACGGTACACACGCTACGATGTTCAGATTTGGACAATTTGTACAATTCAAGGTCAAGATCACAGATGTGTATTTTTTTCGAAGGAATTTTAAACGCTTATAACTCAATAACCATAGGTTCTACAACGTGTACATTTGGTTATTAAGGTAAATCGCGATATTGAAGGTCTTTTCACAATATCTTATCAGAGATTATGTCAAAGTCAGTGTTCGCTAGAGGGTCAGATGAGGTCAAATAACATTACCATAGAAGTGTTCCGAAGGGTGCATATGAAAGAGAATGTAGTCAGGCACATATAATGACCAATTTAAAGGTCATCGCGTCATAAATGACGGCGATATAGCCAAACATGTTGAAGGTTTTATGGCCTTTAATACTTTACTGATATATTTTTCGCGTAGACAGAGTATGGGAAGATTTCTACAAAAGTTATGCTTTTTTTATTAATCTTAGTCTTTATTCAAGTTCACAAACGTCAAATAGGCTAAAAATTTAGCTACGAAAGTGCCTGTATTCTCCTTATTGTTATAATGCTAACTGCCGTGTGATAGTGTGAAATACCAAATATCTCTCGACTAATCAAAATGCAGGATTCTCACTTGAGGTATAAAAATATTTTTTATGATATATATGATTATCATATAATTCGAGATTGTTATTAAAATCAACCTCCTTCTCGTTCAGCCAGAAGGATAACGTGTGTCGGTTTTTCTTTCTCGAACAGTGCCTTAAGTTTCGGACGTATTCCTGAAAAGAAACACATTGTTGAACACCATCGAAGTCGTGGGTATTCACCGCAATAGGAACTAGTTTCATATCATATTATGGAAAGCTTTTTATCTCATAACTTCACAATGGAAAAAGTCATGTGATAATCTCCAAATTAGTGGGAAATCACTGATATTTACATTCCTGTTTGCGAAATCGTGAAAAAAGTAGTGATTTCTACTTTCTTTTCCTGTAAAGTAAATTACTTTTTCAAAGTAAATTATCCTGTCGAAGTAGAATTACTGGGTAAATTTTGCGACCCGCATTTTGGTCTATTCTTACTGCAAAATGCACTGAATACAATCAGCTAAATTTTCCATAAGAATTGGACTTAAGTTCGAGTCTAAAATGCACTCAGCAATCTTATTTTACTTTGACAAGATAATTTAGATAATGCATAATAATTTGTCTAATAAAGAAGGTGGTGTGCTTGATTTTGAGCTATTTGGAATCAAAGATAGCTATTTGACGCAGATTGTGATTTTATCAGAACTGTTTTAAGCATACATACGGCCAACTAAAGCAATAGTTTGCATATTGGTTGGTTAGTAGATATGAGTATTTGCAAAATTGACAAAACCAATGTTTTCTGAAAGAAAAACACTATACAATTATGGCCCTCTGTCGAGGGATACATCTAGAATTGTCTCCCACCCTTATTTTCGCGAGGGCGACTAATTTAAAGATGTTCCACCACCGACAGAGCAGAAACGATACTAATTATTTGAACAATAAATAGTGTTTACTCATTTAAGGTGGTTCGATACAGTAAGGCCTAAAAATTTCCCCTCGTTTAATTTTCTTTAAAATTTGCTCACTGAAAAATTGGTTGAGAAACTGTTTATTAAGGCTTTTATTTGAAATTTGACCGTTCGGTTTTGAAAATATTGTACTCTCAATAACCCTACTTTACCGTCTGTTTTTCTCAAAATACAATTTTACACACATATTTTCAAAGTTTGGTAATTAACTAAAATATTGCAACAACAACATTTTTTATCTTTAATATGTAAGTTTATATGGCTATCAATAACCTCAATGCCGTTTCCACTCTTAGAAATACATTAATTGTGAATTTTTAACGAGAATGCGTGTAAATGAGGCCTAAAAAGAGCCAATTCTTGCATTTGAATTTCAACTTAAATACCTTATTTCAAAAAAAAAATTGTCGTTTAATTTTCTTTATTTTTTGTCCACATAATTAGACTGTTGTTTGGGTTATGATGAAAGAATATAAAAAAAATTCTTTGAGTAATTAGCCTTTCTATACCCCTACTCCCTAAAAATGACTTTTTTTCACAATTATATTATTAGACCGAAATCGAGCGGTAATATTTTTTATAAATAACATCTTATATATTCAACATTATAAAGTGTAATAGTCTGATAATATAAATTGTTATACCTGTTAATTTTATGTCACGATGCCACCGATTTGATGCTATACAAAGCTAAGAAATGGCACAAATAAGCCATTATTTTGCCTGGATATAATATCTGTAAAATTAATATGGAAAATTTCGTGTAAGGCTCCACTTCAATTACCATTTAGATAATCCATGATTTTATATTGTTTTAGCGGAAAAAATATTTTATCAAATTCTATATTTCCATCGTCAAGATATCTTAGCTTCAATGGTCGTTTGAGGCAGATATTCAAGCATAAATTTGGCGCCAAATTTGTTACGATGAAAAGCGTCTACGTGACGACGATCGAAGTTGATAACAACAAATTGATCACAATAATGTCGATAAAATCGATGTCATCATACACAACTGTATGTCTTTGTATGTTTTTTGAAGAGATATCTGCATGTTTAATACATGTAGATATATATTTATTATCCGAAGTAAACTAAAACAGATTTTTGGATCCTCAATAGAACCTGTATGACAAGTGTACGCCTAAGAAAAAATCTCTCCTCGATCTACGTTCAGGTGATTACTGTAAACAGGAAAATAATTTGTCTATGCCTACACGTACATGTTTAGATTCTATATCACAGATATAATACTGTTGTTGACACTAGCTTACATGTGCTTTTTCGTAAGATAATGTTTGATCAACTGAATCAGACTACTTCCATGCATTTTCTCAAAACGGGAAATACATGCATCATCTAATTACAGCAGTTAGGCCTATGTCTTATCGTACATGTATACAGTAAATAAGGTCTTGTTTCCCGAATGTGTTAGTGCTTATTGAGGATCATATTAGCTAAACATGATACATGTAGACATCTACATCGCAATATTCATGAAATATACTAGCTTGTACAAATTGAACGAAAAGCAGGGGTGGGGCGATTGAGAGATGAAAATATTTCTGTATTTATGCATCTCCCTTAAAACACGTGGGGTATTAAGTGTTATATATTCAGTTTAACGTAGTTGAACAGAAAATATTTTAATCACTTGATTGAACTTAACGAAATCTCATTTTTTTAATCACTCAGGACTAAGGTCATTCTCTATGCATATATGGTCCCTATGCGACAATGGTATATAGCATATGTATATCTTTTTTATATCTTTCACAATAACAAGTCTCATTGTTTCTAACAGTAATTGTTTCCGACAGAGAAAGAGAGGAGAATCGAGATAGAGAGGAGGGTATTGAGAGTAAAGAGCAACGTAGAGAGAGGGGGGTAGAGAGAAAATACAGAAAGATAGAGAGAAATACAGAGAGATGGTGAGAGAGAGAAAACACATAAAGCGATAGGGGGAAGGGGAGAAATAAAAACAGAACGAGAGAGGGTAGGAGGGAAAAGACAGCGAGAGTGAGCAGAAAAAAGGAAGCAGGAGGGAAAGACAGGAAGAGGGAGTTAGAGAATAGAGATGATGTGGAGGCAAGCAAGACAGTCGTGGGCGCGTGGCAAGTAGGACTACAGTAGATGAGCGAGAAAGCTTAGAGAAAAATAGCATATCTGGTAAAGGGAGTGAGTATATCCGGTAAAGGGAGTGAGTATATCCGGTAAAGGGAGTGAGTAGAGAAATGAGAGACAGGCTAGATCAAGTGCGAAAGCTAAAGTAAGCTATGTGAGAGTCATGAAGTCGTCATCTTTCTTACAAGGATTCACAGTACGCTAATATTCAATTATAATACAATCATGCAGAAAGAAGAAATGTGAATATTTATATATCGTTTGAGTGATTTTTTTAATTGGTGTAAATATCCATTGTCTCACTTTTTCCATATTTGCTAAAGATACATGTATTCTTCTTTCAGTGTCATCATAGTGCATTTTTTTTGTTATTATCTTTTTTCACCGTTGTTTCAAATACACTGTATTTAATTTCTGAGCGAGTCATGAACCAAAAACATTACATACAATTATACTTAACAAAATTGATTTCATGCGCACGCTATCTTCATTTGTACATGTATACATCAAGTGCCATTGCCCTATATTCCACCAAAACAGTCCATATAAAAAGGAAAAAGGCTACGACACTCAAAACTTATACATAGAAAGTAAAAAAAAACCTTTTTCAAGTATGAATACTAATTGCCATATTTTGCATGATATTATTACAAACATGTACATGCAAATTAGATAATTTAAAGAAATTAATTTACAAGGTATCATTACGCGCATGTGAAAAGTTATTTATGCATGTGTTGCTTGGCAAATGTCTAATTGTCCTTACATCGCTATACATTTTCAATTCGTTTTTTTAATACCCTAAAAATGTCAATTTCCTTCGTTCTTTTTTCACTAACGTAGCACGTTTTATAAACAGAAAAATATATAATCGATACTAGGACATTTAAATCTTCATATACTGGCGATTCCGTTTTATAGCCGGTAATAATATATTTTATATTTGCTAAGTTCCTTCCAATTTTAATTTTCTTAAACGTTTCATTGACTTTTTCCCAGAATCTTTTTACATGTTCACATAAAATAAAGAAATTATCGTAATCCTCCTTTACCTGACATGTAGTACACAAAGGATTGGATTCTATTTTCCATCTGTACAGTATTTTTTTACAGGGTAGTATACACATGAACAGTTTCCACCTAAATATTTTTAATTTATTCTCATCCAAAAAGTGAAAACTAAAAGTTGAGACTTGTTTTTAATTGAGTATCGCTTGACAATTCAAATTTATTTTTCCAAAAATTAAATGTATGTGCTTGAATTTTCTTATTCTTTACTAATAAGTCATAAATTACTTATTGGTAAGTTTTTCAAGAGGAATACACTGTCTACTCTTAGTCGTTATTTGCAATTTTAAAGCGTCATGCGTGATTGTTGTATTAATAGAAGAATTAGATTGGAGGTTCCTGTAACCACCATTTTGGAATTGATTTTTTTAACATAATAAGCTGTGACATCCAGTTCTGTTGCGAGGTCAGCTTTGTTCAAAATGTACTCCTCACAGATTTTTCCAGAGTCATCGATTACATTGTCAATTATTAATAGTTTATCTTTAACCCAATTTTGAAATAATAAGGAATATTTCCCGTTTTTAATATTTCTGTTGCCCCAAATGATTTCTTTTCTTATCTCTAGGTGATTTCGTGGATTGCATTTGTATCCACCCCCCACAATTTTTCCACGCATTTATTATATCTAAATAAAAATCTGATTTAAAGTTGACTACATGGTCAGTATGACTCTTATTGCATAAGAAAATAAGGCCATCTATACCGTATTGATCAAAATAGAAAAATGGAATAGAGGTCCAGTTAGCACCAACATTATCAAAAATCGTTTAACCCATGCCACTTTTAACATATATATATGAGATTCCACATCGATCATTTGTAGCCCGCCGTCTTCGTGTTTACCGATAAGTGTCTTTCTCTTAACTTTTTGCATTTTTCCATCCCAAATGTAGGTGAAAAGTATCTTTTCCAGTACACTAATATGTACTTTACTTATGTTTTGAGTCGACGCTATATATGTTATTTTAGATGAAAGTAGGGCTTTTACGACAGTAATTCTACTTAGCATAGTTAATTTTCTTTTCTTCCAATTCTTAATGTCACGTTCTATAGCCTCTAATTTTAACTCCCAGTTTCGATTCTGACAGGCAAATTTATCTGGTCCAAAAATATCCTAACGATTTTACTTGCCCTCTACTCCAGGTTGTATTCTCATATACATTATTTCTAAATTTGTTTCTCCCTAGCCAAATACCCTCTGATTTGTCTTTGTTAATCTATAACCCAGAAAGTTCCCCAAACCTTCCAATTGCCTCTATGGCCGTTACTATGTCAGCATATTTCAAAAACAAAGTTGTGTCATCTGCTAATTGACTTATTTTTAAATGTTTGTTTCTTACCATTACACCACATATATTCTTGTTGGTGCGTATCCTAATTGCCATAATTTCGGCCGCTATGATAAAAAGTAGACAAGATAACGGACAACCTTGTCGAATACCACGATGTATATTAAATCTGTCTGAAATCCAATTATTATAAACATACCCGTAGACATTATTATACATAGATTTTACCCATTTCTCATTTTATTCGGTACAAGATCGAGACGGTATCGGCATATACGAGTTATGTAATTTGCTTCCCAAAAGATAAATGAAGCTTCATTTTATATTATCCTAACCAAATTCAAAGATCTGACAACATTATTTTTTTCTAGTTTGTCGAAACTAGGTCCTAGACCTACCGCACAAACTTTGATTTTCCTCCGGTATCAAGCTTTCGGCAAACCGAACTAAGTACAATATCGACAAATACGCCGTTTATCGACTATATTATCCTGATTTTAACGTTAAAAGGTAAGATGTCGTAAGACGGATTACATATAGATCGCTATTCTTCATAATCTTAGTCACAAAAGAGTTTTCATGTGCATTTCCGAATGCACTCATTGACCCGAGGAGGTCCGAACGAACGGCGCATTCGATCGCTGTTCGGAACATCCTTAAATGGGTTCTTATTAACACAAAAATATTATAAAACAGCTTGTTTTGCTTTTCATGGATCAGTACCTCATTCAATATAGGGTATTCTGCCTTGGACTTTGTTCGGGACGCAATTAAATATTCGTAATATGCTTTGTCTCAATGTAAAATAAAAAGCTACATGTATATGGATATGAAAGAGAAAATATACCAATCGCTAGCGTTGTAGCATCTTTAATATTATTTGGGTGCTAGATATCTGACTAATCCCTTGGTACAGACATTTTGCAATTTTTGGTTTCTAATAGTACGGTTGGCGGGTCTATGTGATGACGGAAGGCTCGTAATAGGGTTCATCAGGGAGTTATCGCTCTTGGCGGCACTAGGTGGCGTTAGTGCTCTAGTTGGTATAGAAATATAAACAATATGGCGGCTTATCATTTGTGGAAAGTTGACAGATTGAAGTTAGAATTGGCAAAACGTGGTGCGGTATTACGAGGAAGAAAAGCTGATTTAATTGAACGGTAAGTGTATATTTGGGCATTTTTTCATTCCACAGAATTACGAATATGAAGCTATATGTATATAATGCCTATCTAGGACTTGTCAACTTCTTCAAATCTCGCTTGAAGCAACAGTTACATGTACGAACGACTAGTGTAGGCCTATCCGGCAGATACATGAACATTGTATGAACGCTATTCCCGTCAATATTACATGCCAGTGTTGGTAATTTCATGTTAATATACAGATACAGATCGTTAACGGTAAATTACCGCAACACATAAATTATTTATTTACATGTCATGTATATACATTAGTCGCTGTTTATGTATGTTAAAGTCTGATAGTGCCTAGGCGTAACGTATCTCACACATATTAACAGTAAGCTAACGCATGTTTTCCCATGGACAAACCAACAACATGATTATTTACTGCAATATGCATACAACATTAAGCCAATGAGTCCAGCAGATTGATTTAAAATTACATGCATATACACTATACAGTGTACTGTATATATTTATTGCAGTCTAGAAGCCTACGACAGGAACAAAAACTTTCGGGATGATGTTGTCCTTCTGCCAACACCATCACCATTACCTGATTGGCCAGTGGGAATGTTTGGGTTTCGGCAGTTGACGCTAGACCACAGAAACCAACTGCCAAGTCTAGGAATGTCACAGGTAGAAGGTACTGTATATCTTAACTTAATTAAAATACATAACATGAACCATACTTTTTTGTATAGATTTTGGTTTGGTTTTATTAGTTTAACGTCCTGTTAATAGCCAGGGTCATTTAAGGATGTGCCAGGTTTGTCGGTGGAGGAAAACCAGAGTACCTGGAGAAAAACCAACGACCAGTGGTCAGTACCTGGCAACTGTCCCACTTGGGATTCAAACTCAGAGGTGGAGGGCTTGTGGTAATGTGTCGAGACATGTTAACTACTTGGCCACTGTGGCCCCATTGGTATACACATGTGTAAAGTCAAATATTGAAGTCCAATTCAAGTACATGTGTTACTTAGTATTCAAGGAAATGTAATTAAATGTAGGTTGTAGTTATTACAGTAAAAAACATTGATCTTCACACAAACTTGGTATGAAAAGCTATTGCAGGATATTTATAAAATTGATTTAATTTACTTTGAAATTTTAAACAGTATGATCCCAAAAAATTTAATCATTCTTTCCAATTTGATATGATTTTGTTTTCATATAACTATGTATAACTGTATCTTGTTTTTGTAGGTTATTTTTTGTACAGGATGGCTGTTGACAAACAACATCAGTCCGATATTCAAGCTATTACTAAAGGCCGTCTCCTATTGGAGTCTGGACGGGTCGAGGCCTGCAGCTTTAAGGCAGAAGCTTCTGATGTGTTTCTGACTGGAACAGTTGCAGCAGCAATGAAAAAAAGAGTAAGCTTGCAAAATATAACCAGACAAACAATCTACTGAAAAACATACTTAAAACTTAGATATAAAACACCTTATTTAGTCCACTTTGGTACATATACCTGGTGTACATTCAAACCTGTCAATAAAGACCACTCAATGGACAAAGCAAAAATTGTCATAATCGCCAAGTGGTCATCATACACAGGTTGAATTGTGTTAAAATTGGTCATTTTAGACCTTAGAAAAATGGTCTTGATGTTAATTTGAGATTAGTTAATCACCTACATGACTTGTAGACTTTGTCTTACCAACAAGTCAATGTTCTGTCAGTGTGAAGTGGTCTTTATACAGAGGTGGTCGTTAAGGTAGGTTTTACTGTACAATTTTTACAGATTTCATACAACTACAAAGTAAGACTCGGACCAAATGGCGAAGTCATAAATACGGATTGTGAGTGTCCAGCTGGTAAAGGTCCATGCGGTACATGCAAGCATGTCGCAGCCATTCTGCTTGTCCTTGTTCAGTTTATTGAAACGGGTAGACTTGCTATTCAGGGAAGCTGCACAGAACAACTGCAAACTTTTCACAAACCAAAGAAGAATTACCAAGGCAATAACAAAACAAATGTTCGTTCAAGTTTTTTTGTTTCTTTTTAATATAAATCAATAAACCAGTGGTGAATGGGCAGTAGGATTTGAAAAAAAACACAGTTCCATTGTATATACAATTATATAGTGTTAGAATAAAATTACAAAACACATATATGTACCAATTTGAAAGAAGACCTGAAAACAAATTGTAATTATCAATCTGCCTTTGGTTAATTGGTTATATTCAGTTTGTTTTCAGAATTTTATTTATACCGGGTATGGTATTTTGTATAATTACTGAACATATCAACACATCTTTATTGTTTTCTTTTTTTTGTTCTTATTGCTGTTGTTTGTTTTTGATTGTTATTGTTTGTTTTTAAACATTAATAAACAAGCATTTTATTTGGTGACAATAATTAATGGACTTATTATAGCAATATAAAGGTGCTGGCAGTATTATATGACAACAGAATATCATCTAGAAATGCTAGTTCTGATCAAACCTATATTTCATACATGTACCAAGATAATTAATAGCTTTTGAACAGAACATATTGCAATCTGTAATAATACTACTACACACATTCCCTTTCCATATACATGTATTATAAGAAATGTATGTTCGCCTAGTCTATACCAATCACCATAATTTTTAAGTCAGTATTACAGTGTAATATATATTTGGTTTGTAATATTGAAATTCAGTTTATTTCTGCTACTGTGTTTTCTGTTCCAAAATAATCTTATACATGCATATATTGAACTGTGTTGTCTACGTGTGTCATAGGTTCACCAGTGAAGGCAGAAGATATTGAATCCAGTTACGACATCAACATGGATGATCCTAGACCTGAGAGATACCGAGGTAATGCTGGTTACAACGCATTTGTCAAAACCCAAGTAATCAACTATTGCGCTGCATCATCCAAGGACCTTGCTTTTAGGTAAATTTTTAAACAGTGATTAAATTGCATTATCATGAAATCTTTGTATGTATGAAAATTTAAGAAAAATATGTAAAATTTAATGCAAAAATATAGAAACCTATATGAATCTAGATTCAGAACATTACTTGCTTAAGTAAATATTTTAAATATTGTATTCTACTGTTAATTGCTGAAATTTACTAGTAAACTTGGAAATGATTAATATTGCACACATGAAAATAACATTAGGTCAATTTGCAACAGATATCTCATGCCGAAGGCGAACATACAAGTGGCAGCAAGAGACCATGATTACAGCACACTACCTATTACTGAACATTGGGTTGATGCAGGAAATAAGGTATTGTTATATAAAAAAAAAACTTACAACATTGAATATATGACTGTCAAAGAGTTGTTAACCCCTGTCATTTAAAAAACATGGTGAATGACATTGCATAATGAGTTTTTTTTATCATGAGAGTCAATTTTTATTGAATGTTGAATTTATAAGACTTGTGTATTATTTATAAGTTATTTATAGCATGTTTACTACCTGAATTAAATACTAACAATATTTTAAAATAAGTTAAAAAGTATTTAATTTTGTATTCTAGGTGTTATCTATGGAAGAATCCCTAAAAATTGAAGAAACTACAAAAAAACAAAGTCTATGCAAGAAGTGGCACAAGGAGAGAAAGTGGCGCCTGACTTCTTCCAGATTCGGGGATATATGTAAAGCCACTGACCGACGGAACAAGGACCAGTTATGTCAATCTATGTTTGAACCTGCCACACTTAGTACACCAGCTATCATACATGGACAATCCTTTGAGAAGGCCGCAGTTAAAAAGTTTGAGGAAATTAAGGGGACAAGAGTCTATGCATGTGGGTTGAGGGTGGATATCAATAATAGTTTTCTTGCTGCCTCACCAGATGGCATTACAAGCCAGGGTGACCTTGTAGAAGTCAAATGTCCATACAGAGGTAGACATTCTGTAATTGATGTAAACACTGACTTTCCATTTTTAGTAAAAGATGAGCATGGAAACATGCATCTTAAGTCAAACCATAATTATTACTATCAAATTCAAGGGCAACTGAACATTTACAAGAAACAGAAATGTTTTTTTGTAGTCTATACATTTACAGATATTTTTGTAGAGGAGATTTATGCTGATAATTCTTTTTGGTCAGGTAGTATGCTGCCAAAGTTAGAATTATTTTACCAAAAATACTACAGGAAATTTGTAGCAGGAAAAATGTAGGTTTGCAATATTTTTTCAAAACGTTGTTAAATATGCTCCTGTGTACAACATTAAGGTAATCAACTATAATATTTATGGTACTCTGGTATTTTTCTAGAATTACAATACTATAAGTTACCATATTTTAATTAATATTCTGTTGAAGTAGGTATTTACTTTTATATACATGTACATTGTACTAGTAGTGCTGACTAATGATCATGATACAAAAAGATAATGAACTTGTACACTATTATGTACGCCTATATATGTACATTACATGTATGAAGGATATTTATATAATTAACTTACAATGGATTGTCTGAAGTTTTGAATAGCAAAGCATATATATAAAATTCTAGATCCAAGAGTAACCTTACAATGTGACAGATTTGAATTCAGTATTTTATATGTTTTTTGCTAAGCCTATTACTCTTTCAATGTGAATTCTTTTGGAAGCAATACGCCTATCTCTAACTACATCTTCTGCCTCTAACTGACTTTTACCCTTTAACATTGTTGGGGTATTTACTTGAACATCTTTTGATGCAAATAGATCCTGTACCATAATCCCCCTATCAGCCATGATACTGTCACCAGATGTAAACATAGAACGATCTTGTACAAGGCGAGAACGCTCAATTATCTGGCGGTCACTCGCGGAGCCTCCGTAAGCATCTGATATGTAAGAAACAGCACCTTTGGGTGTGCAGCCAACCATAGTCTTGAGAGTGTTTTTGTTTTTATAGGAAGAGAATGTAGCACTTTGGGCATTAACATTGCGCGGCTTGTGAATTGGAATCTCTGTAGCATCCAAAATTACTCTGGTTTTACTGAACTGGGAAAAGTTATCTGGCATATGCTCGTCAACAACATCTCTTGATGGCCAAATGTCAAGTTCTTTCAATTGGAAATACAGAAAGTTTATCCAAACATTTAGCAGGGTTGAAACAGTAGTTTCACTGATGTGAAAAAGATGACCAAGTTCAATGTTTTCTGTTGCTCTGCGTAATTTCATTAATGTTAAAAACAACTGATTTTCTGGTGACAAGACAGAGCATCTGAACTGCAAGTCATATGCAGCAGGACCAAGTATATTGAAAAATAACTTGAAATGATCATAGTCATCAAATCCTGTGTAGTATTTTAGTATTTTTGGAGAGCTGCGGAAATTTTCAATTGAATAACCTTGGCTACTCTCTTGAATTTCACACTGAGTAGACATATCACTGAATGATTTAATTTGGTCAACATGTTCAGTAGCTGTAACTATATGTAACTCTGAAACTTCACTTTCCACAACAACACTGTTACCAACACTAGGAATAGGCACATGCACTAAATCACTTTCTCTTCTCTTTTGCCGTTCATTACGTGCTTTAGAGGAAGGACTGACAGTGTTGCTAGAGGAGAATGGGAATACTGAAGGGACAGCATTTGGTTTTAATCTTTTACGTTCTCCTGAAATATAATATCAAGTAAGAATAAGATTTTTGTATGGGGAAAAACTTGGCAGTATTTTAATTAATTTATTTTTTTTGGCTTTTTATAATGTTGCTGTGAAGCTGATATACAATGTAGGTACACAAAAAACACTGTTAAAGCTTTTATAGATAGCAATAATTAAGAGATCTTGAATTTATCAGGTATTACAAAGTAAATTCTGTGTGTAGTTGTTTGTATGTTTTTTCTCTTTGTTTGTATACATTATGTATTTTTTCTCTTTGTTTGTATATTTTTTTCTCCAACTTCTTTTTAATACTGCTACATGTACACTGCATTTTGTTGATGCAATTCATATGCATAAAATTGTTTAAATCATATCATGATCTTAAATAAAACACAGTCACAAATTCAAATGGACAAGTGTTTTTTTCTCATTCAGCTGTCATGTTCATTATATACATGCATGCAGATTTACATGTATATACAAGATATTTGTAGGTAAACGTGTATCACAGGATTACACATATTTGATTTTATCAGAAATGTTTCGATTACTGTCTGAAATTATTCGATATGAATCAAATATGCATGCACCTGTGGTCATACCAATAGTAGGACACACACGCCACTGTCGTGGTCGCATTCGCCACTATTAACAACTAACAACGAATCGGTCTTGATATTTAATTTAACTTATATTATCAACGAAAAAATGAACATTTCACAGTAACCGTTCGTGTCTTCCTTCCAAAATACATAGATGATATCGTTGGTCTCTTACCAAGCAATGTCTGCTCAACGTAATCCGTTTCGGAAAAGTGATCCGAACAGACCTTTGAATGCTTGCCGGGCTCCCATAAACCTTTGGTCTTTTCGTCCACACGACGGATTGCAACTCGCCATAACTTATTAAAGTGTGGATCAGAAGGGAATGAATGACCACTTCCATCCGATTTACAACCGGGAACACAACAGTAATAGGGCATTGCAAATGAAATAAAAAGCGTACTGTTTGGCCTAGCTACCAACCTATGTATTGGAACTCTTCAGTCTTTCCAGAACATACCAAGTAGAGCACGCGCGCCACCTACCGGGAAAATGTGCAGCCGATGAGCGCTATTATTTGACTCAAATCAACATCGTATTCAATGCCTAATAGGTTGAAGCGTGTTGACCCCCATTATAAATTAAAATTATTATTGAAATTGTTATTACTATATTTCATACTGCCAATCCATACTACCTGGGTCTTGGAGTAATTCATTTTTAATCCTGATATACACGCAAAAAAGTTTTAGCGTTTGATCTAAAGATTTTTCAGAGCCATCTAAAATTACAGATGTGTCATCAGCAAACTGTGAAAGGAGAATTTCTTTGTTTTCAATGTATATACCTATTATGTTTTCATTATTTCTAAGTATTATTGATAAAATTTCAGCACATAAGATGAAAATATAAGAAGAAACAGGATCACCCTGACGACATCCCCTTTCAATATCAAAGAAATTAGATAATTTACAGCCGATTTTGTATTGGTTTGAAAAATATTAATCCATTTTATAATGTTGGGACAAAAATTTAAAATAATCAAGAGTTCTATTTATAAAGTTCCATGAAACAGAATCGAAAGCTTTTTCGAAATCAATTAAAAGCAAGAGGCCAGGTATATTGTTTTCCTCAGTGTATTGCATAATATCGTAGATCAATCTTGTATTTTCACCTATGTATCGACCAGGAATAAAACCAGTTTGATTGTTGCTAATTAATTTAGATATTACCTTTTTAAATCTCTCGGCTATTGCACTAGATGCTAATTTATAAATATTGTTTAAAAGAGTTATAGGTCTCCAGTTACTTAGTTTGTTCCGTGGCTTATCGCCTTTCGGAATGCATGTAATAATTCCTTGTTTCTGCGTTGTTGAAAGTTCGGATGCAGTGAAACTGTAATTTAAAGATATAAGAATGAATGGTCCTAATTGTTAAAAAATATTTTAAAGAATTCAACAGTAAAGCCATCCGAACCTGGACTTTTATTATTTTTCATTTTAAATAGCGTATTTGAAATTTCAGTTAATGTAAGAGGACCCTCGATATTTATTGATTCTTGCTCTGATAATTTAGGTACATTGTAGGATTCTAAAAGTTGATTAAGATTAACATCGTCCAGTGTTATTTTTTGTACAAGTTTTTGTGAAAAAAATTTCAGTTTCTTTAAGAATTTCTGTTTGATCAGAAACAATTGTGCCATTATCTTTTGTTATGGGTGGAATTATTTTAATTGTATAATTACGAGATTCTAAATTACAAAAATAGTTAGTTGGTTTTTCTCCCTCCCTAATCCATTTGGCCCTTGAACGTATAACTTTACCATTTATTTTATGTTTTCTTAATTCTTCTAATTCTTTTTTTTCTCGTCGAACTCAATGATTGTGGTGTTGTTAGGATATGAGTTTTCTAAAGATCTTATTTCTTTTATTAATGTATTTTCTCTTTGGTTAGATTTATGTTTAATGTGACTCGAGTATGCAATTGATTTACCCCTAATTTCCATCATGAGCGTTTAAAAAAAAATGGTCATTAATGGTGAAATTTATATTAAGGGGTTAAAGGTTCACTATTGATATTGTTTATATTGTAAACTGGGATTGCGTACTGTAGTTTGATATTATCTATTGTTAGTTTAATCAGATTTTAAAATTCACTATCGAATAAAAGAGAGTTGTTGAACTTCCATAAACCTTTACCACGTTTAAAATTATTAAAAGATAGATTAATTACTGAGAAGGAGTGATCCGAGCGGTACCCTGGTTCAATTGTTGAAGATGTGAGACATGGTAGTAAACTATCTGCTATAAGAATATAATCTAGTCTAGCCTGTTTATGTGGGTTCTTTCTACGCCAGGTGAACCTTTTAGTATCAGGATTCATTTCTCTATATGTGTCTATTATACCAAAATCATTTTTATATTCTAATACTTTATTTCTTGCGTTTGGATTATTTATGTTTTTGTAGTTATCACAATCAAGCTTAGGGTCAATAATCATATTAAAATCACCACACAATACATATTTCTCATCTTAAAAATCCTCTATCATATTGAAAATTTCATCATAGAAAGTAGGTTGATCAGTGTTCGGGCCGTATAATGTAACTACTGTTATTTTTTCTTCGTGTGTCTGTATGTTTATAGCTTAAATGTTACCATATATATCTCTTCTTTCTTGTAAAATCTTGTATTCAAAGTTATTGTTGAACAAAATAGCAGTTCCCCTAGATTGAGAAGTAAATGAATTAAAAATACAATGAAATCCCCAATTTGAACGGATTTTATTTTCTTTTTCTACAGTAAAGTGTGTGTCTTGAAGACAGTATATGTTATAATTTTTATTTTTTAGATAAGAGAACACATCTTTTCGTTTAGTGAAATCTCCAAGACCCTGGTAGTTGGCAGACAAAATTTTCAAACTTTTAGTGGCGGACATAACCGATGTAATAATAACATAGTTGACCTAAATTTAGCAGACATATTGGTACAAAACATAAAAACAGAGACATAACATCACTTACATTGATTTTTGGTTTGGTTTGGTTTGTTTATTTTTACGTCCTATTAACAGCCAGGGTCATGTAAGGACGTGCCAGATTTGTTGGTGGAGGAAAGCCGGAGTACCCGGAGAAAAACCACCGACCAGCGGTCAGTACCTGGCAACTGCCCCACATGGGATTCGAACCCGCATCCCAGAGGTGGAGGGCTTGTGGTAATATGTCGAGACATCTTAACCACTCGGCCACCGCGGCCCCACTTACATTGAACAAGAAGTAATACATAGACATCTACAACAGGCCGATCGACGTCCGACAGGAAGGAAAAAACTCGACATCACACCTGATCATGTTGATGGACGGATCTTGTATTATAGTTGGTGCGTTCGCTTATGATGTAAAAATAAATATCAAATAGGGAATTCTACATGATGATACATTATTGATGTAAAAATAAAGAAATATGTGTATATATACACATAATATTGGTTGTTATTTACACCGCTGGAAAAGAATATTGACTTTTTTTTTAAAAAAATTTCTTTTTTTTTCTTTTTGCATAATTACATTACAACACAATGTACACAGTCACATAAAACAATATACAGGTACACATATATATGTATTCACAATCACATATCACTCGCGAGCACACATAAAAACACACATACACACATCCACACACTCACCCTTACACACACCCACATTCGTGCAAGAATGTACACACAAATATTTCATTTTAAGGGAAAATTTTAGAATTGAATTTTATAATTGTTATAAATAGCACAATATTAATATCAAGTGTATTGTTGTACTAGTTTAAAATACGTATTTGAACAGGCAATGTATTTTCAATCACATTAAATCAGTTATCCAGTAATAAAAAGATTATAATGATTTATCTTGAAATATCTTATATATTTTACTCAAATGACTTGGTAAATATCTAATGAAAAACACATTTCTAATACTCAAATGTACATGTATCATTGTACTCTCACACATATTCTCTGACTCAAGCGCATACACCCACACACAGTAATCACGGATGTGCATAACGATATATTACATTTACATGATACGCGAAAAAACAAACATTTTTGTTGCCATTTATTTTTTTAAATAATACAGGACTAAGTTATGGATAAGAAACTATGATTGAGTAATACAGAGTATTGTAGTTGGTTTCTTAATAAAATAAAGAAAATCAAATGGTTGGACCAGCATAAGTGATTGATTTTATTTCAGAGAAATCATTAGCTGAAAATATTTTGCCAATTTTCCCACAGTTTGTTAAATTTGTCAATAGTCATGTTTTTCTGGGCTAATGTTTTTTCAATATTAAATCTATACAAAAGGAAGTTTTTTATTTCATTTAACGTTATTTTATCATTTTTCCTGGATGAGCAATAAATAGAGTACTTTGTGTGGAGGATTATGAAATTGAGAGGATAAGAAGTTTGCAAATTTTCACTTTTACCAAAAAGAATAGAAGTTAAATTTAATTGAATAGTTTTATTTATTTTATTTTGTATCCACTCTATAAGCATCTGCCAAATCCTTTTAATTTCATCACACTCCCAAAATAGATGTTGAATACTTTCAATTTCAGTTTTGCATATATTACATTTATTACAGTTTTTTATTCCTATGTTTTTTAGATAAGTGTTTACAGGCAAAATTCTATGTTGTAGTCTGTATTGGAACCATTGTATTGTAGTGTCTTTTGACAGTTTAAAGGTATTTTCATAAACTTGCTTCCAATTTTCAATATCAATATTTAAGTTTGAAGTCCATTTCAATTCAGCTGTATTTGTATTTTGTACGGAATTTATAAGTGAATTGTACATGTCTTTACATCCTTTCTTATTTTTTATCAGAATATTTATATGATTTGGAATAAAAGGTCTAGTTATATCAAAATTTTTTCCCTTTTCTATTTGGTTCGATCTTAGCGCAGTTTTGATTGATTCGCAAATTCCTCTATAGAACAAAAAATTGGAAGATTCTAAATTAAATTTTTGTTTGAAGCTTTCAAAATTCAAAAACATTTGATTTGAATCCATAAAGTCTGATATAAATTTTATACCTTTTTCGTACCATTCTTTATTGAAAAAGGATACATTATCTATTTTAAGAAGAGGATTATACCATACAGGAGATTTTATAAATTCTTCAAGTGTTGTGATGAAGTCAGAATCAGATATGTTTGACCATGCTTGGAAAACATTTTCCCAAAATTTATTATTAGTTTTAACTTTTTTCAAAAAATCTGATCCCATATCTATAAACTTTGAAATTTTAAAATGTTCTGTTTCAAATATACTTATCCATTCTTTTTCTTCAGCCACTATTAGTCTTCGTAGCCAAGTTGATTTTAAACTTATTATAAATTTCTGGAGGTCAATCATTTTTAAACCCCCGTCCTCATAATTTTTAATCAATGTATCCCGTTTTATTCGATCAATTGATGATTGCCAAACAAAGTGAAAGAAGTTTTTATTCAGCGTATTGATTTTATCTATATTTGGGTTAGGAATAGACATAAATAGGTGATTTAATTTAGGTAATAAAATGGAGTTTATTACTACAATTCTTCCTATGGATGTGAGCACCCTTTTTGACCATTGCACAATATTTTTATCTATTGTATTAATTGCCTTATCATAATTCATATTACTAATTTCATCTAAATTTATAGAAAAGTCAATACCTAATAAGGTGAATTTTGTTTCCCCCCACACTAGTTTCCATCTATGGTGGTAGACATCTTTACTGAATTTCTTACTTCCAATCCATATGACATTTGTTTTATCATTATTTATTTTCAGGCCTGATATTTGTCCAAAAGTGTCTAAAACCTGCAAGGCTTCATTAAATCTTCATCATCTAAGATGCCCATACATACATTAACACACACAAAAGAAAACATCAACATGAACAAGAGGCCCTGTATCGCTCACCTGGTTTGTAATGCCAAGTAATGTTCTGAATACAGGTTCATTGTTTCTTTTCTGAAGGAATTTTAATATTAACCTCTAAATCCCCTATTGGGCCCCACCCCTCCCGCCCCCAGGGGGTCAGAGCCAAAATTTTATACAAGTTCTGTTCCCCTTCCCCCAAGGATGTTTGTGGCCAAATTTGGTTACAATCCATGCAGAACTCTATGACTAGTAGCGATTTAAAGGATTTACCTCTATTTCCCCTATTGGGCCCCGCCCCTCCTGTCCCCGGGGGACCAGAGCCAAAATTTATACAAGTTCTGTTCCCCTTCCCCAAAGGATGCTTGTGGCCAAATTTGGTTACATTCCATTCAGAACTCTATGACTAGTAGCGATTTAAAGGATTTACCTCTATTACCCCTATTGGGCCCCGCCCCTCCTGCCCCCGGGGGACCAGAGCCAAAATTTATACAAGTTCTGTTCCCCTTCCCCCAAGGATGTTTGTGGCCAAATTTGGTTACATTCCATTCAGAACTCTATGACTTGTAGCGATTTAAAGGATTTACCTCTATTTCCCCTTAGGGGCTCCGCCCCTCCTGCCCCCGGGGAATCAGAGCCAAAATTTATACAAGTTCTGTTCCCCTTCCCCCAAGGATGTTTATGGCTAATTTTGGTTACAATCCATGCAGAACTCTAGGACAAGTAGCGATTTAAAGGATTTACCTCTATTACCCCTATTGGGCCCCGCCCCTCCTGCCCCTGGGGGACCAGAGCCATAATTTATACAAGTTCTGTTTCCCCTCCCCCAAGGATGTTTGTGGTCAAATTTGGTTACAATCCATGCAGAACTCTAGGACAGGTATCGATTTATAGGATTTACCTCTATTTCCCCTATTGGGCCCCGCCCCTCCTACCCCGGGGGGGACAGAGCCAAAATTTATACAAGTTCTGTTCCCCCTTCCCCCAAGGATGTTTGTGGCCAAATTTGGTTACAATCCATGCAGAACTCTATGACTAGTAGCGATTTAAAGGAAATGTTGACGGACGGACGGACGGAGGACGGACAGACGGACGGACGCCGCGCCATGACATAAGCTCACCGGCCCTTCGGGCCAGGTGAGCTAAAAACAACATATTAAAGTACATTAAGATGAAGAAAGGGGGCAAAAAAAAAAAGACTGTTCCACTTGACCATATAAATTTGACAGATCAGTTTTCTGTTATCCAAAGTAATTTCTGATATATTGTGGATATATGATTTGAGTTCTCAATAACAATGAATTCGCTTGTCTGTTATGTTTGACCATTATTACTTAAAAAGATAAATTATCATGGTAAATTATTTGGAGACTGTCTTATACTTCTAAAGATATAGGTAAGTAAGAAAGCATTTGAGCTTAGATATTAATTTAGATTTATCTAAGGGGGATAACCGCTGCTGTAAAAAACACAGAAGTCATGGCGTTTATTAAAAAGACGTTCATGTTTCGCTTTAGGGGTAATGGTATTTTAATACATGTTAAAAAAGGTTCATCTGCCATAGATATGGACCATACATATGAGCACCTTGTAGAATTGTAACAGGTATAATTAAAACACACACATGTGCGTACCGGGAAAATGCTTTCTGCTGTATGTAGTTACGAATATGTTTAAGAACTATCATCGAGCAAAATGAAACACAAATATATCATAGATTAGAATATGTCGCAAATACTTACAAGGGACAGATCCGCCTAGTCATAATTGGCTGATATTTCCTTAATAATTCCTCGACAGAGTTGGGAGTGAGCACATGGGACTAATAACAGGAAGTTGTGTTTCAGCGACTAATAGTTAAATTGGTTCCTCTGCCGTACTAGGAATCCGGAATTTAGAAATATTATAAACAAAAAATAGAATAAAAAATAGATTTCCCATCGTTAAAGTAGAAAGCGCATAGCAGAAAAAAAAACTTATTTGGCTAGCTATGCACTTTGTGCTGTATTTAAGGAATTGATATATATATTATATATATAAATATTTAGGATTTTTGAAAGTAGTGTATTTGGCTCTCCCACTCCCATAGGGAAAAGTATTAAAAAGTATTATTCAGAGAAAAAAAAAGAAATAAGACTAATTAAGAGTACAGATTTTGGAGTACTTATTTGTAGGAATTTAGTTAAAATATCAGGTCATAAAGTTTGAAATTATTTTACATGTAGTTCAGTGAGCTGAAAAATCACATACATTTTGTATATATATTGATATCTGCCCATATACACATGTACATGCATGTGATTGTAATTACAATAATACAAATATACATTTATCAAAAATTCATCGGTGTCCGGTTTATAAACTATGGTACACATATTTATATGTACTTATATATAAGTATAGGAAACGGATTGAAGGGTAGTAGATACAATAACTCAAAGTCAAGCATTAATTTTCTTTATACATGTAAGTTTCTACGGTTAGAACTTTGTCACATTTTATTGTCACTGATCCTTTATGGAAGCGATCCCCATAGATAGTCGAGGTCTTCTTCCGATATAATTTGTACCGTATCACCACAGTTTGTCTTAACTTTTATTTTTCCGTTGCTGCACCAAGCGCGTAGGATAAAGGGGCATTGGCGGGCGCGCTCGATAATCGACTGATTATAACTAGTTGTGTCGTCCCGAATTGTTATTCCTTTATTTTTAAGTACGTTTCTTTTATCTACAGAGCGTAGTTGGTCCATGATTTTGAATTTTGTCCGCCGTTGAACGAATTTACAGATGCTATTTCTCGAGCATTTCTCTGTGTAAGATCCTAGTCTATGTGCGACGTCAATCTCTTTGGAATCGATATCTAGGTTGAGGGTTCCTTTACACATTGTAGTAATAGCCTGTACAGTTTCTTCTACCGTCTCGTCATTTTTCCTGTCATCTACACCAGAAATCCGTATCGAATTTGCGCGTCCATGTTGTTCTAGATCATTGATGGAATGCAGAGTTTCTTCATTGTTATAAAATAGACACTCAAGCTGATTTTTAAAATTTTCGTTGTCAGTTGTCAATTTCTTGACTTGGTGTTCAAGATTTCTATTTTGATGCTCAAGTTCAAGGAGTTTACTATCAAGTTTTTCTATTTCAGTTGATTGAGCGTGTTTTAGTGTGTCGATTTGAGTGTTAAACTTTGCTTCCAGATGTCTCATCGACTTTTCATGTTGTTCTCTGGTGAGAAGGTTTTGTAAGCCAGATTTCGAAGGTAGGCTTGACAATATAGTTTCTATGCGTTCAAGTCTTTTGACCAAACTCACGTATTCTTCACAACTATTCGGCGATTCAGAGCTTTCTTCTGCTGCTTTGTTTGTAAAGAATTCTAATGTTTTTGCTTTTTATTTTCTTGTTTGTTCTTTTTTTATGTTTGTTTTTCTTGTTACCTTTAGATGCCCTAGACATTTCTGGACTTTCTTCATGACTCTCTGAAAATGATTCTCTTGGTCTTTTGGGTGTTTCCTGTTGACTATCCATGGTAGATTATACGTCGTCCACACACTGGTTCAAAGTCAGTGCTACATATACGAACACACAAACACACACGTGCACGGTTTTTCGGTAGTATAAGCTTGCCCGTGAACAATAACTCTTGTTTAATCAAGTGGAACCGTCAGAAAAATAATTCACTTTTCACAGTTCATTGTTCAATGTCATAATCTTGGCCACTCACAAAACTGTTTTTAGCGATGAGAGTAATATTGGAATATCAGATCGTAGATGGAATATTGTCTATCAAATCACGTAATTCGGCTTACAGGTATAAGTGTCGAAATAGCTCGTGTCCAACCAGGTGGAACCGGTTCATTATATAATGTGTTACTCCAAATTTCGATAAGCGACAGTTTCTTCAATATGAACAAATATATGTTTCTGAGAATATTGACTTATACATGCGACTCGTATGTAAATGATAACATGGTGTCTCATTTTAAACATGTACACTTATTTCATATTGTGATACCAGATTATAACTTGTATAATAATTGCCTGATGAGCAAAAAATGCATAGTATAATAATGTAGTACAAGATTTAGTTATAATATCTTCTTTGTTTTTGTAAATATCATAAGTGTAATTATGGAGGCACTCACTAGATATGCACATATTTTTCCCCCATTAGTCATCGAATAAATAAGTAAATATCAATATAATCACACAAAGTATCATACAACATAAATGATGTATATATATATATTATAATTATATAAAAAATGGTTGGTAAGCTTTTAAGTAAGGGAGAAAATATTCAGAGGACATCAAAAGAACATGCACATATATACATGTACGTATTACAGATACACAATGAATTCACTGCAATAACCACTAACACAAAAAGACTGTCCAGGTGTCGGGTCAGCGATCACTAACAGATAAAAACACAGTACGTCTGTCCGCATGCAATATGTACATGTCGTTTTATCCCACAAGGAGATCTTCAACACTTTCCAGGATGGATTCTATGAATAGATTTGTCTATTTTCAACTGAGCGTATAGTTTCCCGTTGTCTGTCCAGGCGTCCTCAATATTCTTGTCATATCTGAAAGTGTCCATCAGGTACTGATTTTCATATGTCAAGTCATCTTTAATAACTACACGCGATCCTCTTAGTTTGTATCTATTGGAAACGCACTCTATTTTCTTACGTCTGGACATGAATTTCACGATGATCGGCCTGGTTTTCTTCTGGTCATAGGCACCCAAACGATGGGCAATGTCTATATCGCTGTTAGTGATAGCAATGTCTAGCTTCGATCTTAGAAGCTCCTCCACTTTTTTACATGTATTTTCGACCTACTCACCTTTGTCGTCCTGAAGACCGAAGATGCGGACGCTGGATTTCATAGTGTACTGCTCTAACTCGTTTACGTCGTACGAGGCCTTTTCAGCTGTGTATCCAACTTCCGATATGGACTCTTCTACACTCGACACTTTTTGCTCTAGAAATCGATTTTTTTGTGAGTTCGTCGTTGGTTACTTCCAAGTCAAATACACGACTTTCGAGTTTCTCTACCTTGGTGTTAAGTTTCTCTACAATTTCCGATGCTGCTCTATCGAGATCTGATTTTGTTGCCATTATACTGAATTTTTCGTTTAATGTTTCCATGGTAACCATACCCGAAAGTTTCTGGTCTACACAACACACTTTCGACTCTAAATTAGTAATGGCCTTCATCATTTCTTCTCCGAATCGTTTTAGTTGGTTACTATCTAGTTTGAAAGCTGATAGGGTGGACTGGGTCGAGCTTAAACTAGTTTTTGCCTTTTTCACAGTTCTTTTGGCGGGCTTCACACACGGATCTTGACTATCAAGGAAACTGCAATCAGAACTTGACGTCGATATAGTTTTTCTTTTGTCGGCCATTATAATCACAGATGTGTGTACAGTAAAATGTTCAGTGATGTATATATATGCACGATATCGATATTAGCGAGGAAGGTACACGTACATATATGCGCGTTACGCTATGTACAAGTAAAGGCGAGTACAGTTCAGTGGTAAACTATAATGTCACAAATAATGCCTTAATTACTCACATTTCAGGGTGTTGTCGAGTTTATTTCCTGTTCTGTTTTAGTTACTCATAATCGTATAATCCATCATCCAAGAATAGGCACGGTACGATTGAAAATATTGTAGATATTGGCGAGTATCGCTGGAGCGATACAAAACACGTCCACCTGCCTTGACCGGTCAACCGGAAGTCCCATGAAACAATTTTATAGCAACCCCTTGAAAATGTGAATTCCAAATTAAATTAATTAAAAATATTTTCAGGCATAATTAGTACTTAGTATTTAGTAACTTTTTATTCACAAATAAACTCCATTAAAAAAGAAAATGGCTCATCCTCAAATGAAAGTTTTGTCAGTAATTCCTTGAGGAGATTACTCTCAATGAACTTAACCCTTTCCTCTAATTCTGCAGTCCTGTGATGTCATGGCTGTGATCTGGTCAGCAGGTACTAGATCAATATATGGAAAGTTACCAGGCATGTTGGAAATCATCCTGATCCATTTCATGCAAAGTAGCGTTAGTCATTGGTGTCTGCAGATGTTGTTGTGGTACCTATGGGTTATAACTAAAGGGTAGCATAGTAGATGCATGTTAATTGTTGTTGAACTTTGATGTAGATGTCGGTAAAAATGGTGTTAATATATTCAGTATAGCCCTGCAGGTAGGACGTAAGAATTGTACTTGCTGTCCCTATTGCATTATCGTAAGAGGCGACAAAATTTAGGATCTTCTCTTTTCTTTCTTCCTTAAATTACTTTATTCTTCCTAACGTCTTCTCTTGTCACCAACTCACTTTTGGCGTCCGGGTTCTATCGCCAAGACACACCAAAGTCTATAAGAGTGGTAATCTGGTTAGCGCTCAGCATAAAGGGAGTGAGACGACTGGTTCGCCCGTTCTGGGGTGTGTTACTTGGTGTCTTCGGCGACACGCTTCAGTGATATAGCACAACAAAAAGGACAACAGTTCCACTGAGGTGACGTAACTGCCAGATGTGCGGCCATCACGAGAGCAATTGTAGACGGAAGATGGTATGTCAGTACTGTGGCCTTGAAGGCCACAACGAAAAAAACAATGTGACATTTTCAACTGTCACTGCGTCAATTGCAGAGGTGACTATGCTGCGTCTGCTCGTACCTGGACTCGGGAGAGGGAGATCTTACAGGTCAAATACACCCAAGTCGTCTACCCGAAGCTAGGAGGATAGTCAGACCTGAATGTGGCCACTTATGCAGAGATCACTCGCGCAAAGACGCCGGATGACAGTGTCACAGTCAAAAAAGTGTCAGCCCGGGCCTTGGTTGATAAGCCTAACCGGGGCAATGTTGTCCGAGACATGGCTGATGCTAAGGTCTGCAAAGTCATTGTGGGGGACCCGAAATGGTTCAAGTCGGGTCCACAGAAACAACCTCCTAAACCACAGACGAAACCACCTGCTGGGCAACCTTGAGTTAAAACGTCAACTCCACCGGCGTCTCCAAAAGTACAAAAAACATCAAGCATAAGAAAAAAGTTACCGGCGCTCGTCATAGACGTGCTTTATCTCAACCGTCTATTGACGTTAAAACGCTTCCTGATATCGCCAAGCAACCAGCAAATACACCACCGCAGGAGCAACGCCAGACCAATATCACCAAGGTAAAGCTGGTGTGGCTACCTGCACTAAACAACAAACCCAGTAAGGGACCAGATGACCCTATCATTGGCCGGAACATCTATGATGTTCTTTCGGACGACAGCACATTTAACGTCACCAAACAACTTACCTGTCCGACAAACTATCCTCAGGGAGAACCATGACCAACACAATCATACAATGGAACAAACGCGGAATTAATTTGTTTGTTTGTTTGATTAATTAACGTCCTATTAACGCGGAATTAAAGTGAAAAACTTAAACATCTTATACAAACAAAGAACCCATCTATATTCTGCCTTCAAGAAGTGATGCTGAAAGACAACATCAACCTCAGACAATTTACATTGTACATCAACACTCAAACAACAGACGGCCGGGTATCAGGTGGTGTGGCGATGGCAGTACATAAACATGTCACCAACAGAAACATCCAGCTAAACACCACCTTACAAGCTGTTGCCATAAGTACAACTCTTCACCGAAAAATAAGGCTGTTCTATATATTTACCTCCAAATACTCCATTTAGTTATGATCAACTTAGTAACATCGTATCGCAACTACCAGTGCCATATATTATCATGGGTGACTTTAACAGTCATAATAGCCTCTGGGGCTCCCCAGGTACTGACGAAAGTCCTTCTCTCAAATGATTCATTCATCAGAAGATCTGGTAGAAATGCAGCTCTGAGACGGTACTTGGCTTCACCAACCGTCTCAAACTATAACAATTTTAAAATATGGAGAGCAAAAGCTTGAAGGTCTATCAAATCTAACAAGAAAAGTACTTGGAAAGAGTACGTCTTAAAAATTACAATTAAAAATACATCTTCGAAGAAAGTTTGGGAATTGATTGGTACAATTTTGGAAGGAATTTACTATTATAGTCCTTTAAGTCCTTTGCAAAGCGGCTTTAGAAACCGCAGGGAAACGGTAGACCAGTTAGACTAGAAAATATTTTTACGAGAAGCCTTTGCCAAGAAAGAACATCTTGTTGACCTTGAAAAGGCATACGGCACAGCTTGGCAATATTGAATCCAGGATTTGTTTCTGTAATCAGCCAGATATAACGATCCTGTCTGTAGAGTAGCTATCCGTTTGAGATTGACAGTTTGTTCCGCACCGCAAAATAGCCTTTCATATGTTGTAAAGAGTTTTCGCTATCTAGCTAGCCAGTCTTAGTAAGGCTCAAAGCTATCGTGAGCTGCAAATCCTTTGCTGTAGCTTGTTGTATCTGAATCAGTTTGCGGACTGAAATCGGCCATGTTGATTCATCCGAGTCAACAAACATTTCTACCTCTTCATCTGAAGAAACCTCCCATCTCGAGAGGGCTCCTCGACAAATATCCGGAACAACCAGGAGCTTCACTGGTACATGTTCTGCAACCGGAGCAACTCTCCTCATACGCATAAGTAGTGGTTGACACTAATCAAATGTTACAGCTATTTATAAAGGTAAAGGTAATGCCTCCAATACAACTAATTACATGCCAATTGCGATAACCGCAGTATTCTGTTATACATATTATTTTTAAATATGTCTTAAATTTCATCACTAAACATCAGGTCATAAGTAAACACCAATCAGGGTTTCAGCGAGGCGACATTATGGGGTTGATTGTTTGTCCAATTCAGCTTTGTGGGGTCGACCCCACAAACACTTCAAGAAAGTCTGTCTAAAATGTCATTCTGGGGCTGCATGTTAAAAAAATTGCAACCCCACAGTGTCTCGTCCACATCGTAAATGAGTAGGTTTGGACTCGCACCGCTAAAGTCAGAAAAAACGCTATCCCGAATGAAGTTTTCATCAACGTACTGATCAGCATTGTTTGATCCGGAAACGACGAGGTATTCCGAATGATCACTTCCGGTATATCACACCGCCATGGAGGCTACCGCTTGGAAGGTAAGTGACAACGATTGTTTTTATATCGACGACCTATTAAGGAAATCTAACTGACACACATGACTTAAATGAAATAGCTAAAAGACTACAATGTAGTTTGATAGAGATAGAGATGCACCGCATGCATGGGAGGCCGTCCTTACATGACTATAGCTGTTAATAGGACGTTAATAAATCAAACAAACAAACAAAAATTTTCCTTCAAAAAATCAGTTGATGCATCGTTTGGTGGACAGTGTTTCTGGGGTTCTTATTTTTACGATGATTTCTGGGGTTCACTATCGTCTGTTGTTTTTCTGTGTGTAAGACTTGATCAGATGATTGCAGTTTTCGTCGAGTAATGAGAGAAATGTAGTACTTTCTTTTAATATTTTCTTAAAATATAAATCGCATCCTTATTGACGTGAAAACATCTCCACAAAATCGGATTTACATCGTGCTAGTTTCGATGGTATAACGTTGATACAAGGGACCCTCAATGAAAATGAAACGTCATAACGAAATATTGTCGATACAAATGGATGATAAAAATTGTGTTTAGTTATTTTTTTGTGTTAAGTGGTAGTCGTTTCATGTTTTTTTACGTATCCAGATCGAAAAAAAAACAGTTTACGTATTAATATTAAAAAAAATTCCCGAAGCCATTTGCGACTTTCGGTCGTAACAATATGGCGGAATGGCGGGTGAGACGTCTGCAGTTTTAGCAATTCTTATTATGATATTAGTTTTAATATTTGTCATCTATCGAAAGTGGACACGTTTTTAACACAAAGGCATGTATATGCCTTTTGTGTTTATACAAGCACGTATGGCTGACCTACATTTGTACTCATTTAAATGCGGTTGACCTCTCATTTAAATGCGATTTTTTCTTTATCTTCCTCTTATTCATATCTACCTTCCATAACACATCTTTGAATTAACAAATATCTATAATGATGATTTAATTTGGGAATAAGATACCAAGGACTCATAAAAAAGTACGATAAAGTCGCTATTTACGTAAAATGGTCAAGACAATTTGCATAAATTATGATGACCGATGACCTTATTTCCGCCCGTCATTTGCATATGTGTACGTATCTGCGCAACTTCCGGTTGAAAGAAGGTCACACTAAAGACCAACCTGAACGACATCGGGCATTACACATAATTGATTAATCTCCCCTCGGTAGCTCCGGTTGACTAAAGACAGGATTTTGCCGATATCATTACGTGTAAATATGAAAGAATGTTCAGCAATTATATATAAAGCAATTGATATTAATTAAACAATCATGAACGGCCATGAGCGAGGTCTTTGTAACACGACACGTGTGTAAAACTAGGAAAGTTATGAAGTGAAATCGGTTGATAGCTTGGATCTGACGCACTATTCCATACTCAGTACATACTCGTAGGGCCTACCACAATAAATACCGTACAGTAGGCCTATGTTGTACCGATATTATTTAAGCAATGATATAATGACAATTCTCATCAGACATATGCCAAATGAAGTGGAAGTTCTCTGTAATCTTTTAGAATCTCGATCGTTACGGTTTTCACGACATGCCGGAAAATGTTCTTGATACAAATAGACAAAGTTGTCGTACATGTGATGTCGATCTAATATTATTTATATTACGTGAAGCATTATCCAAATAGAACAACATAATACCTGTTAACTGTTAACTGTTTACTAAATAGAGTATTAACAACAAAACTTGTCGGCGACAGTTCTTTGTTTAGAGGGCACCGTTTAGAGAGTGTGTCTACGGCATTCTTTTGTGACACATGTGTTAGTCACGTGATTATTCAGCGCGGGGAACACAGGTATGTGTGTTTGTTTACGTAATGTCTGATTGCTGAATGTAAACAAATACGGACACAGACTGCTTGGCTTACAACCGATGTTGACCATGCTAAATATTCTTATACACTGGAGAACATAGACTTCGTGAGGACAGCAGAATAGTTCTTCAATACATCGATGACTACGACCGGTAGGTATGACATACATATACGGCAAACTTCACAGTAATATTTTGAGAGATGGAGTTATTTGCCATGGCTGATTAATTTGTAATTATTGATTTTAGCTTAGATATTTGTGTTTATGATTGTTTCCAAAAGAAATAATGTGACTTTAAATAAAATCTATAATTTAAAGTTAAGTATCTGGTATTTAAATTTATTGAAGACATTATAGCATATTTTTTAATTTTTAACAAGCAAAGTAAAATTAAAACTGGGAAAATGTAGAGATAAAAAACAATAAGGCCGCCTACTGAAGTAGACTATATCAAATTAATTTTTATTTTTGATTTTGAAATATTTGTATACATGTATTAATTAGATTAATTTACCATGCAATCTGAGTGAGATATATCCAATTTGATTATGTAGTATATATCCTAATTATTAAACTACATAATTATGTCATCATGCAGAATACATTCATTTTTGGCTGATCAATCATGAATATTACAGAGCTACATGGCTGTATCTCCATTTGCCCACTTTTTATAATCTGATAATTAGCAGAATGTTATGACAAGGGTTATAGTCTATTTCAGAGAAGTAAACCAGGATTTACCTATGTTTTAAAATTACCTGTGAATTTTTTATACCTCTAAAAAGTGGGCAAATGGAGAACACACCAGCTACATGTCCTCTATTATGAAGTCATTCAAACAGGTATGATTGCAGTGATTCTCAATTGATCCATGTGAAAATTACAAAAAGTCATGATATATGTATATGATGACAAAAAATGTTATTTAACTTTTGTTTAAAACAAGAGATCCCAGAGGGATCTTGGCGCCCACCAAAGAATGATCAATGTCTGACAATGGAAAGAGGGATCTTTTCCCTGCTTTCAAACTTTTTCAAACTTTTTCAAACACACTACATATAAAATTTGAGACAGATCGCTATAGTACTTTCTAAGAAATAGTGGTAACAAACTTCAACAATGAAATGTAAGATGGCGGCCGGTTGCCTATCTTGTTTACCGATCAGTCCCGAAAGGCATTACGCATCAGTCCTATGCACAACTAGGGTGCATGAAATTTGAGAAAGATCCCTTCAGTACTTTCTGAGAAATAGCGATAACAAACTTTAACAATCAAAATCCAAGATGGCCGTCAGTCGGCCATCTTGTTTACCGATCGGTCCCAAAATCCAATATGCACAACTAGGGCCCTAGGAAAACCTATATATGAAATATGAGAAAGATCCCTTCGGTACTTTTTGAGAAATAGCGGTAACAAACTTAACTATCAAAATCCAAGATGGCTGCCTGTCGGCCATCTTGTTCACCGATCGGTCCCAAAATGCAATATGCACAACTAGGGTGCTAGGGGAACCTGTATATGAAATTTGAGAAAGATCCCTTCAGTACTTTTTGAGAAATAGCGGTAACAAACTTTAATTATCAAAATCCAAGATGGCCGCCTGTCGGCCATCTTGTTCACCAATCGGTCCCAAAATGCAATATGCACAACAAGGGTCCTAGGGGATCATGTATATGAAATTTGAGAAAGATCCCTTCAGCACTTTTTGAGTAATAGCGGTAACAAACTTTAACTATCAAAATCCAAGATGGCCGCCTGTCGGCCATCTTGTTCACCGATCGGTCCCAAAATGCAATATGCACAACTAGGGCCCTAGGGGAACCTGTATATGAAATTTGAGAAAGATCCCTTCAGTACTTTTTGAGAAATAGCGGTAACAAACTTTAACCATCAAAATCCAAGATGTTTGACCGATCGGTCCCAAAATGCAATATATGCACAACAAGGATCTTAGGGGAACCTACATATGAAATTTGAAAAAGATCCCTTTAGCACTTTCTGAGAAATAGCGGTAACAAGAATTGTTAACATCTGATGATGGTGGGCTAAAAACTAACTTTTTATGAAGTGACATTTGATATTTTTTATCTGGAAATTATTCTGTTCAATTTTAACTTCGGAGATTTACATTTCAAAATTCAATTTGCCTTGTATTTAGAATCTAAATATTTATTTTGGTACCAGGTAATCTGCTAGTCAATGATCATAATATTCCTAAAGGTTTTATTCCCGAAGAAATGAAGAGCTTCCTAAATGTATGTTTTATTGTTTTTGAAGAAATGTACAAGAAATGAAATCTGTATCGCCAGCCTAGAATAATGGAGACTGCGTGTACAAATGTGTAGTCTAATCAACTCCTTAATTTATACTGGGTATATACTTGTAGCTGTTATGAAGATGTTTTTAATTAATAAAAAATGGTCGGTATATTATAGCTATAAGGCCTTCCTTTTTGTAATTGATTAAAACCCCTCTATGGGAAGCAGTGGCCTTATGGCTATATAAATTGAGTCCTACTGCCTCCCTACACCCCTTTTGTCAGAGGAATGGCGAGGACCATATTTGAGATATTCATTTTAAGATCAAAGTTGTATGAATTTACAGTCCTTTGAATATGAAAATATTATTAGGATTGTTAATAAGAAATCTCATTTTTTTTTAAAAACAAATAGTGATGAATTCATCTTGTGCCAGTATACAAAAATATATCATTCAATAGAAATTCATCACACATGCAAAAACTATTAATGGTTTTTTTTATTACATGCATTTCAGACACTGAAGTAGACTGCGATGACAGAAAGACATATGCTGTTCACAAAAAGACACTAAAAACAACATGTGAATTATTTTAAAGTTAATGTTAACAACGAAGAAATAAACCAAATGAAGAAAATGGAAACTCATGGATTTGACCAAACTCATCAATTATAAAATATTGTTGTGTCTCCTCATATAAAACCTATTCAATCTTTGCAGATTACAGAATTACCTCCCTTGCGGGTAGGTATCCATTATGATGTCATTATTTTGTGTGAGAAATTCTGGTAGATTTCTCTTAAAGTATAATATTATGCCTGCAAACACATGACATCACAATCAATACCTACCCGCTAGGGCAGATAACTCTATTATATGCAAATACAGAATATCATTAGTCAATATCTATACTATAAAGTAATGACTGTGCTGTTATATTACAAAATATATATTTTAAATTGAGCATATGTAGATTGACATGCATGTTGTCCTGTAATTATGGTATTTATTTCTAATTTTTATGTGTACATGTACTACCATTCAATATTTTATTTATGAATGTTTTTAAAAAAAGAAAGAAAGAAGAATGTATATGAAATACAATAAACTATTATTTAGTTGTCACTTTTGTTATTTTTCAGAAACAAGAGCTATTCCAGTAAAACATCTTTCACAAACCCCTAGACTCCAGATTTGCTTAGATATTCAAACAACAGCTGTTACAGCAGTTTATTTCTTTTAAGCCAGAAGTTACCAAAGATGAATTTAATGAAATAACTCTTGTTAAGCACCATTTGATTTTTGGCGAGGGTCACCTCGCCATTGTGATCGTGGTTACAAAATTCTCTTACAGTCAATTTCCTCAATATGATTGGCTAAGAACTTGCTCGCAGATACTAGCGCTCCTAGCGGCAGTGTATTCAACAACTTTGATTTTACCGGGAATTTTGAATAGCAAATTTTGAATATGAAAGTTACTGAAATAAGCGTATCTGTAATGTTGAAATAGGAATAGTAGATTACTGCTTTCATATCCTTACCATATACATCATCCAAATGATCTTATGTTGGAAAATTTTCACTTGAATTGTGTACAATGTATCTAGACTTTTCGTCCCGAAAATGTTGTTTTCAACACATGAAGACGTTTCGTCCCGAAAATGCTTCGCTTCGCCCCACGCGTTTAGTCCCTACTAGTGACAATTATCCCGCAATGGAAAAAATGAAATCTATATTTCACCTCAAACATTCAAATTGTTACAATAATGATTTTTGCAGTTTGAATCATATTAGTTCGGGAGCAAATATATTTCAGGACGATATTGAGATTTGTTTATCACGGCTGCGTTATGCCACATGTACGTGTAAATCCACAATGGAAGAAAGACAACTCTAACAAAATTTTGGACAAACTTGGACTACTGATAAAATAGCTCGTGACAGACGGTGAACCAAGGTGGCGTAATCTTAAAACTAACGGCAGTTAATAATGTATGAATATTTACCACATTCATTATTATCGATAATTTTATAAGCACATGTATAAATATCAGATTATATCTATATATACTAAAGCACGTTCAGAGATTACCACTAAACCATACTTTTAAAACGTTTTAGTTATTTTCACCACAGGAGCTTGACGTTCTGATCATATACATACAGCATATTCATTAAACTAGGTAATACGAAGTAAATTTTAGGCCGAATGACATAAATCATATATGGAATGTTCATATAACTCGAAGTAATATTTTTTGGACTATTAGATCGACGAAAATAACGATTTCTTCTTCATAATTCTTCCGTAAAACGGCACTTAAAAAGCTGTTTCAATCTGTAACAAATGTAGAGAAAACAGTTGATTGTTTAGCAATTATCCTGAGTTATATTTTACCATATAACTCGAAGTGATATTTTTGGGACTACTAGATCGACGAAAGTAACGATTTCTTTTCTTGATTCTTCCGTAAAACGGCACTTAAAAAGCTGTTTCAATCTGTAACAAATGTAGAGAAAACTGTTAATTGTTTAGCAATTATCCTGAGTTATATTTTACCAACAAGCATCAGAGATTAGCAATTAAAACTTACATAAACATATTCCCGACTCTCACTTGCATTGTGTGATCACTCGAGCGGAACTAATCTCTACCACCTGGCACAGTCTTACAAATGCAATCGCACAAAAGCCCACATGATCACTGTTTTTAGTGCGATTACATCTTAGGGTGTGAACAATGTTAATTTTTTTAACTTTTTACTCAACAAAATAGACTTTACGCTTTTCATGATCAGCACCATCATTTTCTGTATAACTTATTATGTACCACTGTACCCATGCATACATTGTACGTGTGTATTTATACTTCTTTGTGCACATTATATAACAACTGCTATAGACTGTACATTACAATCAATTTATGAAGGACAAAACTATTACATGCAAGAACAGGAGGACTGAAAAACAGCGGGAATTAAACTTCAATAATATTTCCTCTATGCTGGTATTGCTATTTATGATTAAAATGTTTAATTATATGATATTAGCCTTTTCAGTAATTACTCTGTTAATACATTTATTGTTTCCTTATGTTTTACAGAATGTCAGCATGCATGTATCATTTCAACTGGAAACAGTCTAGGAGAAGAATTGTGTGAACAAAAAGAAGTAATTTTCAACTGTGGAAGCTTAATACTGTAATGATTTTCAATCCGAAAATAATTACTATCATCATCTTCAAATTCCTTATTGTGAATTTAACTGTAATATGATTTAAGCATATACCTGATATTTGTTTATATTCTATGACATGTACATGCTTGAAATGAAATGAATAAATAAAAGATTATTTTAATTTAAAACACAATATGACATTAGCTGTTTATATTTTTTGTCAAAACATATTAAGCTTATCGTTCATAACACACTAATCATCACCTTCGAGACAATTTAATGAAAATCAATTAAACATTATTTGTATAACACAGGTCGTCTTATGTTTTCCCCGCCTTGACTATCAATGTTCCCTGATCACTCTGAAAGTATTGATTTTACCTTTTTTCGGTCACCACATGAACTGCCTTTAAATCAATCACACCAATGAGACATACATTAACTGCATTCATTATAACACTGTAAGGCAATTCTGCAAGATCAGCGAACATTGATGATTTACAGGCGAGGAGAGAATGTAGCGGCAAGACCGGGATTCGATCCCGGGACTCTCCGAACACTAGCTGAGTGCTCTACCGACTGAACTACCTGGTCATCGATAATCGACCCAGTCCAGTCCCGCTACACTCCTCCCTCCTTTTTTGAATACATACGAGACCCTTTCAAACACCACAGCCGTTGGTTATTTAGTTGGGCGCCAATTCTGTAACAGGAGAGAAAAAAATGTAGCTCTTCCGACTGAGCTACCTGACCACCGGTAATCAACCCAGTCTGATCCCGCTACAAATATTTATCTGGTTATTTTATCTCCCTTCCTATTTTCAATCTACCTTTATGACTTAGAATCTTACCTGGTGGAAAAGAATATTTTGTCTTACAAATCTTGACAAATTATGCACACTGTGATTGTTGCAAGCTAAACTACGTATCCGCTAGCTGATTGCTGTTGATTGTTAATGATCTCAAACACACTAATTACTTATTGTGCCAATTTAAGTAAATATATTCTACTCTTTTCAAATATTCCTGATTACTATTCATGTGTAATATCTCAAAACATTGACATGTGCACGGAGTACGGCGGAGCAGACCGCCGATGTTTTAGACATCTGCTAGATATTTCAGTTTCAGGTTACGGTGGCCAATAAAAGAAAACAAACACAATGCGGTTTTCATATGTTATTTCTTCTAAATACAACACTTTTTGTGCAAGTTGTCAAGCGTTTATGGGGAATATTTTGCATTGAAATTGTCACCTTCATACATCGGTTTTGGGACTCCCTGTACATTGTTTTCCCCATTTTTGTGATGCGCAAAATATACTGATAGTAGATGTTTTAAGCATTTTCAGCCCTAAATATTACCTGCGCAAAATTATACCAGTTTTTACGGTATATGGTATTGGAATGTATCCCAAACTTTTTATCATATTATTTGCCAATTACACTCTTATGATATCAGAAACATCTGATGGTCTACAACAAGTGTTACATGAATTTTTACAATATTGCATAACATGGAAATTAGAACTTTAAGGCCCATTACCTTTCCGGAGCAAAATATAAAGGTTTCTTAAAAAACATTAATAACATTAATAACATCAGAAAATGCATACCGATGACCTAAAATAAGGTTACGACACCAAACATATGCAAGATTTCCTGCGTAATATATGAATACAGTGGAGAGTCAATTCGCTGTTTTGCCGTCTGGCGCAGTGATAGTCAACTACCGCGCGGTATTTAGGACGGCGGCGGGAAACATAATACGACCCGCGTTATGAAAATAAACATTTTATTTATTTTAATCAAATAGTTCAGAAGGTAATGATAAATGTAGTATTAACGATAAGTTAATAATTTTAAGCCTCTACAAAATTATCGATCTTGTTTTACATTCCCATTTTAAAAATTAAAAGCCGTTTCGGAAAGGTAGTGGGCCTTTAATATCAGAAAGATAAAAATTGTGATATTCTCAAGACGTAAATCGGTACAACAACACCAGTTGATGTTATGGAATACAGAATTAGATTTATAAGAATTGTTTACATATCTAGGTACAGAAAATAATGTTAATGCTAGCGTTTTTAAAGAAAGGGAAAAAACCTGCTGAACAAACAATTAAATCGGTGTTTGCTGTTTATAAGAAATAAAGGAATGTATCTCTTCCTGTTCATCTTAAACTGAAAATATTTGATTCACTTGTAATGACAGTTTTATTATACTCATCAGAGGTATGGGGATTTGAAAATAAAAAATGTTGTAGAAAAATTCATTTGTAATTTTGTAAAACGATCCTGAAGTTAAGAAAGTGTACAAACAATTTCATGGTCTATGGTGAGCTAACAAGTTATCCGGTTTGAATTGAAGTTCGGATACCATGTATATCAATCAACTTGCTGTTTTACAAAAGAATACTTACAAAACTTGTTAAAAGTAGACCAATTGACCAATTTATTAAAAAATCACATGGTGATATTGATAAGTCTTCGAGAGGACAGACATATTCTATATTTAAGACATTTTGGCATAGAAAAGTATGCCCCTTGTCTTTCTCTGCTGCAAAACAATACTTGTTATAACTGATACTGTGGTCCCAGGACCAGTAAAATCATTTGACATATAACATCATAGGAAATATTAGAATGGGCTTCCAAGATTTTAGTATGTGTCTCTTATTTTACATCTTGGTGTCCAAGGAATCCTCAAAAGTCCAAACTGGAAGGAACACCAGCCAAATTTATTCTTATTGTACAAAACTACAGTAGTATTGACCTTAGAAATATATTCCTCCTATCCTCGAGACCGAGCCATTTAGTACTTTCAGTACTTTGATTAGACGCTTTAAATCCCCTAAGTGAGACCCCATCAAACCCCCCTAAGGATACCACTTCAAATCCACTGGTGTCCTCATTTACATATTGTAGACGTTTTTAAAAAATGCCCTTTGTGTGACCGCTTCAAATCCCCTTAGCTGGACCACTGCAAACCCCCATAGTGGGGTCAATTCAAATCCCTTTATCGAAACCACTTGATAACCCCTTAAATGGACCACTGCAAATCCCCTTAGCAGAAACACTGGTAAATAATTTAAATATTTTAAATGCTTAAAATCCCCATAGGTGACCCACTTCAAATCCACTTAAATTACCGTAATTACGCGTGAAGCATACATTTTAATTTTTTAGGTCACCTGACCATAGGTCATGATGACCTGTGATATTCTTTTGTCCATTCTTGTGAACACAAACTTCAGTAAATTTGAACCAACTAAATGAATAAACGAGTTTGAAAACCACCTTGATTTGACTGTAAGTTACGGAATTATTGCCCTTTGCACTAATAATTATTACTGAACTTTGTTTATACGATAACTTGAGTAAGTATGCACAGAGTTTATTGAAACTTTAAAGGAGACTAACATTAGAAAGATCTCGGACGAGTTCGAAAATCAGCTTGATTCGACTGTAACTTACGGAGTTATTGCCCTTTGAAATAATAATTGTTATTGGACTTTGTCTTTTTATAGAAACTATCAATTTATTTCTTATTTTCAATTCGTTATACCTACTTAAATGCTTTTTCTCTCTTTCTCAATAACTATTAGCATACAGTATGTATAAAATTTGTCTCTATCTAGAATGCAATAATTTCGTGCCAGTCTTGGAAAAGTACATACATTCATGAAAAAATTGTAATCGGCCAATTTACTCCTTTCATAACAATGGTAATGGTATTGCTATTAGAACCAACTTGATCAGGTAGCCTTTGTGTTTCAGTACTTTCAGTACTTTGATTTCAATTTATGGACATTTAATAAGGACATGTCATGTTGACAACTTACTGATGACGTTCTTTGGCGACATTGTGTTTAATGTGGAGGCACGTCATTTCAGATATGCTTTGGCGTACGTGCTGTACAATGAAATCAGGTGTAGTCTTTTGTTAGAGATCGTAGACTTCAGACAGTGCTATGGACTTTGATTCAAAGATATGGAAGATTTTAATAGTGTATTTGCCTATTGTAATTGTTGTTTGCTCAGAATCAAGACTCGAATGGATTGCAATAGTTTATGTAAGTACTGATTGTCAGCTGAGGCGAACTTAATAACCGTACGTGTTCTGGCAGTAGTTGAAGCAAAGTACACACAATGTGATTGTGAATAATAAATAATTTAGGGCTGAAAAGATTAGTAATTTTTGTATTCGATTATTCGGTCACATGTTATCGATTACTAATCGATTAATCGTTTGAATTGAAGGCAACTATATTGTTTCACTACTGACTACTGAAAACGTCCGTATGGAAAGCCATAGCTGCCTTATATTATAAATGTCCAATATATGATACGATTTCATCGTTATATGATACAAAATCATCATTATATGATACGATTTTTCATTATATGATACGATATCGGCATTATATGATATGACTTATCATTATATGATACGTTTTCATCATTATATGATACGATATCGGCATTATATGATATGACATTGTCATTATATGATACGATATCATCATTATATGTTACGATATTGTCATTATATGATATGACTTATCATTATATGATACGAATTTATCATTATATGATGCGATATTGGCATTATATGATACAAGTTTTAATTATATGATAGGATATTGACATTATATGATAGGATACTGTCATTATATGATACGAATTCACCATTATATGATACGAATTCATCATTATATGATACGATATTGTCATTATATGATACGAATTCACTATTATATGATACGATATTGTCATTATATGATACGAATTCACCATTATATGATACGAATTCACCATTATATGATACGAATTCACCATTATATGATGTGATATCATCATTATATGATGCGAATTTAGCGTTATATGATACGATATCATCATTATATGACGGGATTTCGTCATTCTGATAAACTGACATTATATGGCGGGATTTCATCATTATATGATACCATTTCACCATTATATGCTAGCAAAATATGCTAATGAGAAGCGTTCACGTGACCAGGGCCGGAACAATTTTTCGGGATAAATTCACCTGTGCACCTGCATCAGCGTCCGGAGACAGAGGCGGCTCGCCTGACAACTGAAGTTGGTAAGTTTTCTCGTCATTTATTGATTTAAATACAAGGAACATACTTCATAACATAACATTCAAAATCCAGTTTATGTTTAACCAACTGAGGGAGTATACGCGTCTTTTTAGGCTTTGAAATCAAGCCGCCGGTAGCTTTCTGAATCCAAAATGGCAGCGCCCAGATACAAGATAGGCCTATGTGTGAATATGCAGGCCCACATGGTTTTTGGCGGTAAATTTATTTGAATAGATCTACAGTTGTTCATGCAGCATCGGACCTCCTCGAGTAGCGGATCATTTCAGTGAATAAAAGTTGATTAATTAAACCTCAGAATAATCCTCAAAATTTTATATGATGAGATTGTTAGAATGATTGTATTAAATTCCATGTGAAAATCACACTCGCGATCGTAGGCCTATCCCACAGAGCGAGTGTTACATCCCGGTAAATCTGGACCACACTAGAGGGAAATTTAAAACATGTTTTGATTTAGAGTAGACAGTCCCTTCTGGTTTCCTCTCAAGGATTTCGTTCATTTTTTGATATTTTGATTAGGCAGGCCTATAGAGCGCCTTCGGGTATTTTCGGCCTTCTGCTTTTTTAGCCCACCATCATCAGATGGTGGGCTATTGAAATCGCATTTTGTCCGTGGTCCGTCGTCCGTCCTTCCGTCCGTCCGTCCGTCCTTCCGTCCGTCCGTCCGTCCTTCCGTCCGTTAACATTTCTTGTTACCGCTCTTTCTCAGAAAGGGCTGAAGGGATCTTTCTCAAATTTCATATGTAGGTTCCCTAGGGCCCTAGTTGTGCATATTGCATTTTAGGACCGATCGGATAACAAGATGGCCGCCAGGCCGCCATCTTGGATTTTGATAGTTAAAGTTTGTTACCGCTATTTCTCAGAAAGTACTGAAGGGATCTCTCTCAAATTTCACATGTAGGTTCCCCTAGGGCCCTAGTTGTGCATATTGCATTTTGGGACGGATCATTTAACAAGATGGCCGCCAGGCCGCCATCTTGGATTTTGGTAGGTAAAGTTTGTTACCGCTATTTCTCAGAAAGTACTGAAGGGATCTCTCTCAAATTTCACATGTAGGTTTCCCTAGGGCCCTAGTTGTGCATATTGCATTTTGGGATGGATCGGTCAACAAGATGGCCGCCAGGCCGCCATCTTGGATTTTGATAGTTAAAGTTTGTTACCGCTATTTCTCAGAAAGTACTGAAGGGATCTCTCTCAAATTTCACATGTAGGTTCCCCTAGGGCCCTAGTTGTGCATATTGCATTTTGGGACGGATCGGTCAACAAGATGGCCGCCAGGCCGCCATCTTGGATTTTGATAGTTGAAGTTTGTTACCGCTATTTCTCAGAAAGTACTGAAGGGATATGTTTCAAATTTCATGTGCAGGTTCCCTTAGGTCCTTAGTTATGCATGTTACATTTTGGGACCGATCAGTCAACAAGATGGCCGACAGGCCACCATTTTGAATTTTGATAATTGAAGTTTGTTAACGCTTAGAAAGTACTGAAGTGATCAGCTCAAATTTTATATGTAGGTTCTCCTAGGACCTGCATATTGCATTTTGGGACCGATCGGTCAACAAGATGGCCAACAGGTAGCCATTTTGGATTTTGATAATTGAAGTTTGTTAGTGTTATATATCTCAGAAAGTACTGAAAAGATCTTTCTCAAATTTCATATGTAGTAAAAGTTTGAAAGCAGAGAAAAGATCCCTCTTTCTATTGTCAGACGTAGATCATTCTTTGGTGGGCGCCAAGATCCCTCTGGGATCTCTTGTTCGGTATAAAAATAACTTTTTTGGCCCAATAACCGTGCGTCAATAAAAGATGTTAACATTCTAAACAAACCATATTTTATTTTTGTCCTAATACTCAATAGGACATTAATTATAAGAAGCTTTATAAACCAAATCAAAGATGAAATTTTTGTCTGCATTTTTGTATGAAAACAAAGCAAAATGATAAACAAATCTGATATTTGCTTTTGAAAAAATTCCATAATGTAATGATACTATTGTATAAACATTGTACTTACAAATTCTCAATGATTTCAGGGGAAAATGGAAGATGTCCTGAAGAAGTGTGGCTTATGGCATTTTGGTCCAAAATTTCTTGAGAACAAGTTAGATGATGTGGATTTAATCGACAGCTTAGGAGACAAGGATTTAGAAAACCTTGGTCTGGTTATGGGTGAAAGAATCAGACTTCGTTTAGAAATCAGACGTCATAAAGGTATATTATTCATGTACATGTACGTATGCTCACCTGCCACAAAGTTCCTATACTTTCCCTGTAATTTTATTGCAATGCAGCTTTATTATTGGCCCCAAAACCCGTGAAGCAGAAAATAAAATGTATGTTAGGGTCTCCATTATCACACAGACTTTATATTTTCATGAACAATTTTTATATTTACTTCAAAATAATTTCGATAAAATTATAAAGCAAACTGTATTACTGTATTCGACCCAATAAGCGCCCATGTCCATATAAGCGGCCTCCCCCTTTTTGAGGCCTCGATTTCAATTGTCCATGCATAAATATAGACCAAAACTACACCAAACTTATTAGGCTAACACCTTTTCATTTTTTCAATTTTTTAAACGCCCTGGGCGCTTATTGGGTCGAATACGGTATACATATATATGTGTCAACATCTGTACATCAAGATGCTGGTGCCCTAATGTAATAAGGTTGTCCTTTCATATATCTTTTTTTAGATCATTTCAGTCCGAAGGGTCAGGGTGACTTATAGCGATCATTCAAACAACTTCTGCTCAAAAACCAAAAGGCCCAGGCTACTGATATTTGGCCTGTAGCAGCTATGATGAAGGGCTAGCAAGTTATTTAATGACCTTGACCTTCACTCAAGGTCACAGGGTTCAAATAGGTTAAAATCTTTAAACGACTTCTTGACAATAACTATGATAAAGAGGTCTAGAGACTTGATATTGGGCCTGTAGCATGCTGTGATGAAGGGCTACCAAGTTTGTTTAAATGAATGAACCGTCCCAGATCTCATCGAAGGTCACAGAGGTCATATAGGCTTTAATATCTTAAACAACTTCTTATGGATAACTGGAGGGCCTAATGTATTGGTATTGGGCCTCTAGCATGCTGGGGTGAAGATCTGAAGTTTGCTAAAATTAGTGGTCTTGACCTACTTTCAAGGTCACATGGGTCAAATATATTAGAAACTAACAATTTCTACCTAATAATTCTTAATTAATATATAATATCTTACTTGTTGGCCAAAGAAAATGTGAGGATTTACAGTTCATTTTGTATTTCATATTTGATCCAAAGTTCGATAGTCGGACTATGTATTCTTCTTATTGTGTGATATTTTACTGATAATTGGCCCCTTTGGCCTATTATCTTTCAGTGAAAATCCAACCTTTATACTAATTACAAATTACAATTATAGATGTATGTAGCTCCTTTTCAATCTTTGACTTATCTGTAAGATTCAATGTGAATTCCTAGCTACCTGGTTGCAAATTTTAAAGCCAATCTGATTGTTTTTCAGAAAGAAGAAATGCTGTCAACAACACAGCAGCTGATGCCACCCCTACAAACCATAACAGGATTAGGCAATTGTTCCTTTCTACTACAAGAGGCAACATGCAGAGATCTTCCAGAAAAAGGAAATCTCGCACATGGACTATCATATTTTTTTGTTTGTCAGATAAAAATGTACAAAAAGTACCCAGTAGCTACCAAAAGACATTGCTACAGCAAAATGGACTGGGGATGAGAAAGATAACATTTTCAGAAGCTGACACAGCAGATAATGTTGTTTCAATTTTGAAAGAAACATTCCCAAAACTTTTACATGCTGGAGGCTTTGAACTTCTAACATGTAATTCAAGCACCAGAAAACTGGAAGTGCTAAAATGTGAATGGAGTATCCCAGAGATAAAAAAACACATAAGTCATCAGACAAAAATATATATAAGACCCATTCAAAAAGACTTGGAAACCAACGAGTGTTCAGCCTCAAGCACCAATGAACTCACAGAAAAATGTTATCATTGTGGCAGAGTTGTGAGTGTTCTCCAGCTAAGAGATCATGTACAGAATTGTGAAGATTCCAATAATAGCATTACCAGTGTTGAGCCACAAGATCAAGCAATAAACAGTGCACAAGTTGATGCTGGAACACCTCCAACAAGACTGTTAGAACCTGCAACAATTTTGAATAGACAGCAGAACACAGAGAATTCAAGCTCTAGGGGTCAGGATGATAATGAAGTTAGTACCTTTGAACCCATCATTCCAGATTTTCCACTACCACTGGATCAATTATCAACTGTTCACAGACCAGAATCATTGCCAAGACTATCGGTACCATTTCGGGCTTATTCTAACAGGAACAGACTATCATACCTTGGACCAAGCTTGACACCTACTCGTGGTGTGCCACTGCATGCATCAAGTTCAACAGTCCAGGATATCAGTGTTAGTGATGATGAATCGTTGCCAGATATACAAGAGGACAATAACTCCATTGATGTATTGGTCGCAAATGTCATACAGGAATGTTTGAAGGATGATGTGTCCAATCCTGTTGAAATCCTCAGATCCATGCAGAAACAAATTGTTACTGGAAGAAAACTGGAAATTGAAGATGTGTCTGAAGTGTTGGAAGGGGACACTAACCTTATATTGGTAGATCGGGGAAATCTTCTTGAAACAGCTTTGGAAGAAGTGGGATCACTTAATGATTTAAGACCAACACTAAAAGTGGAGTTTTATGGTGAGGTAATTATTTTCAGGCTTCTTATTCTCATCTGAACAGCAGAAACAGACCACTGAACGTCAGCCTTACATTAAGCGGTGAAGGCTTTACTAGTTTTTGGTATACATGTAATGAATGTGATGATATGGATGAACACATATGTGCTAATTTACCTTTACCTTGTTTATAGGTAATAAATGGTTAATATTGTAGGGTTTTAATTAACACAAAAGGAACCGTGTTTAAAAGATAAGCCTTAATATGCACTATATGTGTGAGAGGGTATTGCACTCGGCCCAGTAATGGGCCTCATCACTGTACCCTTTTGCACATATAGTTTTTGGCTTAAATCTCCTAATTAACATACAGGATAATAAATGATATACACATTTCCTAGTTTAATCTGTAATTTAAAGCAAATCTAGACATAAACCTACAGGTTTTCAGTGGGTGGCAGACCTTGGCTCCTGGCATTGAAGCTTGCTTGTTAGGTCATCTGACCCGAAGGGTCAGGATGAGCTATAGTGATCATGCTTCGTCCGTCTTTGTGGTCGTTCCCCGTTCGTAAACTTTCACCTTCTCAAAACCAAGATGCCTAGAGATCTCACAGCATGCTGGGATGAAGGGTTACCAAGCTTGTTCAGATGAATGACCTTGACCTACTTTCAATGTGACATGGGTCAAATAGGCTAAAACCTTCAAACATCTTCTCAATCAGTTATATAAAGGCCTAAAGTATTCAGATATTATCAATGCAGGATGAAGCACTCTTTCAAGGTCATAATTTGTGAAATATTTCAGAAACTGACAACTTCCAAGTATTTCTACTTCTTTTGATATAATCAACAACTTGAGAGTTATCTCCCTTCATACTATCAATCCACTATAGCATTCTGGCATAGACAATTTATGCTGATAGAGTATAAAAATGACCCATTTTGACTTCATTATTTTTAGAAGAATTTGCATAAATACCAAGAAAAGGTGTTTTTTCCAAACTTCAAGTGGTTGTCAGATGACCGTTAAGGCCCTTTTGGCCTCTTGTACATTTTTGTGGTAGAACCTTTTTTGATCAAGTTACACAACTTCTCATTAAAAATTTTTATCAGGCAGCGGAAGATTGTGGCGGTCCTCGTAAGGAATTCTTCAGGCTGGTTTTAGGTGAAATCCAGAGGAAATACTTTGACAATGATCTCAGAGAATTGCTCAGTGAAGACTACAAGGTTGTTGGGAAAATAATGGGTAGGTACATAAAAGAGTTGAATGATGATCATGATAATCAAATATCATAACTGAATAATTTATTTTAAATCTATTTTATGAAGCTCCATCAATTTGATCTTGCAATCAATTATCGATTTAAAGTTTCAGAAACATTTAAACTGTTAAGAAATATGAATAGATTAATTGTTAATTATTGAAATTTCTGGAAATGGGTCAGTAAAAACTGGGACCCATAGTTTTTTTGCCATATAGATGAAAAGATCCCATGAAAAATTCTTGTGGATTTTGATCCTGATATTTTTATATCATCATGTGTAATATTTTTGTACAGTTTAAAGTTATGAAGGAAAATAAAAATTTTAAGCATTTGTTGTTAATAGTTCAAGGACTTTAAGAGTCAAAAAACTATAATATCAAAATATGACAAAAGCATGCATGTCAATGACATCTGAATTTCTGAGTTTTATGGCATTTAAATTATTAGTCCCCTGCGGGTGAAACCCGAGGGGACTAGCGTCATTTCTGTATATTTGTCTATCTGTCCGGATGTTGGTTTCCAGACGATAACTTGTCAATGAGAATTATCAGATCGATTGATTTTGTTGAAACTTCTTACAACGGTAGCTTATAAGGTAACACAGATTGGGATTGAATTTAGAGTCAAATGGTCACCTGCAAATTAAAGGTCACAGTTACTAAAGATATGTTACTAGGCTACTGCAATAGCTTAAGGGAATCAGCAGGGCACAATAAATCCCAAGAGTATAAACACTTGTTCTGTGAAGAGATGGTTTTATTAATAACTATATATTTGATGGAAAGGGGATATATTTCTGTTCAAGAAATAAGGGTACATTATATTCAACAAATAATGGTTAAGATATCTGGGGTTTTGTTATACTTGAAGAGACCTAGTCCGGACCATGGGATAAGTTCCACAAATTTGGTGGGTATTCTAGGAATGAAAGTTTGAGTTAGAGGGGTTATACCCCAGGGTCAAAATACCATTATGGTGAAATATGATCCCCCCCCCCCTTCTAAAAGTTACTCATGGTTCGTACAGAAGATGAAAAGTGCTGGAATTTGGGGTCAGTGCTGGAAAAGTGCTGGAATTTGGGGTCAGTGCTGGAATTTTTCTTTAAATCCTTGAAAAGTGCTGGAATTGAAACTTCATGCTCCCAGAACACGGACAAAAGCTCTGTTGTCAATCAATTTATCATAATTTCAGTAATCAGACATTACTTGGGATGACTTTGTTGTTTGATAAGAATGTGTAATTGAATCTAATTACTCTAACAAAATTGTACTAACAAATTGCTTGCAAAATTTTAGGCATGTTATCTGAAAATTCTGATTTCGAGACCAATGTAGAAGTAAAAAGTAGTGCTTGAAAATCTAGAAAAGGTGCTGGAAAAGTGCTTGAAAAGTGCTGGAATTTTAGTTTGAAAATCTGTATGAACCATGTTATTATAACACTTGAAGACATGATTTTGTCTTCTCTTTAATGATAAACACCGGTACCACAATTGGGATTAAGTTAGACCTATGACTAGCAGTGGAAGTTTTTTTTTCTTTTTTCTTTTTTTTTTTTGGGGGGGGGGTGGGTAAAAATACCATAGCCATGGTGAAATGACACCCTCTTCCCCATTCCAATTAATTCTTTTGAACTGACATGTAACTGCCTTAAGCTGCAATAAAATTATATATATTATGATTTATGAGGGGGGTCAAAAACCATGGCCATGGTGAAATGAACCTCTTAAGGCAGTTAAGTGTGAAGTAAAAAGATATAATTGGTGTGGGGAGGGGGGGGTGTCATTTTACCATGGCCATGGTATTTTGAACCCACAACCCTTCCCCTTCTAAGTTGAAGTTCTCATAGTTATAGTTTTTTGCAACTAACATTTAATATTCATTAAAAGGCTGTTAAATATGAGTTTGACCCCCCCCCTCCTCCCTCAACAAAAACAAAATGCCTTCCACATGCTAGCCATAGGAACTTAATGCCAATTTGGAGTTTTATCATAAATGAGAAGAAAAAATCATGTCTACGAGTGTTATAGTAGTAACTTTTATAAGGGGGAGGGGGGGGGTGTCATTTCACTATAATGGTATTTTGACCCCAGGGTCATTCTACCATGGGGGTCAAAATACCATACTACACCGGTACTCTAATTGAGCTGAGTTATTATATACAGTATCAAATTAAGTATTCTATGGAAATTTACAATAAAGGCCTCCTTGGAACACTTATTCATTTTCATATCAAATTTTGTCTTTAATTTTTCTCTCTTCAAAGCACTAAGCATTCTGCAAAATGGACCCATACCAACAATTGGTGAAAAGGTACTGGATGAGATATTTTCACTGCCAGGAAGCTCAAGTGATTCTAAGTGCATTCAGAATCTTAGGGAAGGTCTGGATCAGCTTGGAATATACCAGGTTGTATCATTAGCTCACCTGGCCCGAAGGGCCGGTGAGCTTATGTCATGGCGCGGCGTCCGTCGTCCGTCCGTCCGTCCGTCTGTCTGTCCGTCAACATTTGCTTTAAATCGCTACTAGTCATAGAGTTCTGCGTAGATTGTAACCAAATTTGGCCACAAACATCCTTGGGGGAGGGGGATCAGAACTTGTATAAATTTTGGCTCTGACCCCCCGGGGGCAGGAGGGGCGGGCCCAATAGGGGAAATAGAGGTAAATCCTTTAAATCGCTAATAGTCATAGAGTTCTACATGGATTGTAACCAAATTTGGCCACAAACATCCTTGGGGGAAGGAGAACAGAACTTGTATAAATTTTGGCTCTGACCCCCTGCGGGCAGGAGGGATGGGGCCCAATAGGGGAAATAAAAGGTAAATCATTTAAATCGCTACTAGTCATAGAGTTCTGCATGGAATGTAACCAAATTTGGCCAGAAATTTCCTTGGGAGAATAAGAATTGAGTTTGTATAAATTTTGGCTCTGGTCCCGGGGGGCAGGAGGGGCGGGGCCCAATAGGGGAATTATAGGTAAATCCTATAAATCGGTACTTGTCCTAGAGTTATGCATGGATTAATGGTAAATCTGCCAAATTAATAAGAAAACTGAACCAAAAAAGTTAATGATTTATTGTTTAACAGACGTAATATATAGTTATACTTTTCAAGAAAATATATTTCCTTTCTCTTCCAAATTAATTTTTGAGGATATAGTTTTTGGTATTGACGTAAAATTTTCTAAAATGCACTAAAAATCCTCACAAAAAATCAAAACGGATCAAAATTGTGAAGTTTAATTGTTGCAGAGAATTAATAGAATACAAATTTACAAGTTTGCTTTTATTCTGAAAGTCAAATTTTCAAGAGAATTGAACCTAGATTTATCAAGAAACAACATTTTAAGCAGAACGAGGCACTATGATTATGGAGTTATATCCTTTATTTTTTAAATTCAATGCATGTATTTCTGTTATTATATAACCTAGATGTCAATATCTTTAATCTTGAATTAAATAACAATAGTTAAACAATGTACATATGTATGTTTAACATAAATAGCACTATTAAGATTATGGGACTGGCCTTTTTAAAACAAATAAATGAATTTTTTAATAATTCTTCAAAGGAAACAGCTTGTTCAGCAATATCTAGTGACTTGAGTTGTGTTCATATGTTTTTTAATGCTTGAAGATCTAGGGACATCTGTACTAATTCAAGTGTCTGCATGAAAAAAATATGAAGTTATCTCCCTTACCATAAGACTACCATCTTATCAAGAAACACATACCCGGTAATAGGTTTTGGTATTTGCTTTGGAGCTTTTAATTTAGCTTGACTTCTTGAGCAATTTTGGGAAATATAGCTCTGGTGTTTTGAAAAGTTTTTTACAATAATTACTTAATATCATACCAGAGCAATGCAGTTTCTCTTTTCACATTCCATAACGTTTTGTTCACATTCATGTATAGGTTGGTTGCAAGCTTCCGATGTTCCTTCATCTGATGCGGAAAAACAATCAAACATTGACATTTAGGGCTGTCATCCACCATTTGAAACCTGATTTTTCGGAGGAAGGTTCAAATGCTAGGAAGTTTGAGGGAGCAGTTTACGCAGCTTTTATGAAATATGCAAGGCTGGCAGCAGGTATAGATACATACATGTATATATGGCATGTATGGTGTAGATATTGTATATGTAATTTTAATACAAATCCATTAAGTCATCTTACCCGAAGGGTCTGGATTACCTATAGTCTTCGTGCTTCATCCGTCATCGTCGTGCACAGTTCATACATTTTTCATTCAAACGACTTCTTCTCAATAACCGAAAGACCCAGAGTATTGATATTGGGCCTGTAGCTTGCTTGGATGAAGGGCTGCAAAGTTTGTTCAAATGGATGACCTTGACCATCGTTCAAGGTCATAGGGGTCGAATAGGCTAAAATCTTTAAACCACTTGTCAAGAACTAAGAGGCCTAGAGACCTGATATTGGTCCTGTAGTATGCTGCCTACTAAGTTTGTTCAAATAAATGACATTGACCTTCATTCAAGGTCACAGGGGTCAAATAAGTTTAAATCTTTAAATGACTTTCTCTCAATAACAAAGAGGCCTAGAGATCTGATACTACTTTCAAGGCCAAAATACTTGTAAACAAATAAATAAAAAAAAAACTAGCAACTTCTAGTGAAGAATTCTTAGTAGACAATGTCTGAACTGTTAATGGAAGAAAGGGCGAGCACTTTCAGCCCATTTGGTCTTCAGTATTTTATTCAAAGATATTTTTTCAACTGCTATATAATTCCATTGTGATATATTGTACTAACAATCCAGTGATGTTAATGCGATTCTTTTCACTTGTTTTCATTTAAAATGCTTAGAATATCTAAAGAAGGTTTTAACATTTGTATAAAGTTTGTATTTTTACGAATGTCTGTAAAGTATTATGCATGTTTGTCATTGGCTTTAAATGACCTTATTTCATCAATATCTGATATTCGAAAGATTTCGGGAGAAAACCAGTCAAAATTTTCGACCAGTCACAGCACATATAACTTTAAGCAAAACTGAAGGTAAATATGATTTAAATCATATTACAAGGTCCTTTCTAACATGTCATTGTTCTAGTTAGTCACAGCCATCTGGTTGCTACTTTCAGTTTTCATTTTATCTTTTTAGGTCATCTGACCCGAAGGGTCAGGATGACCTATTGTCATCATGCACCGTCCGTCGTCGTGCGCCGTGCGCCGTGCGCCGTCCGCCGTCCGCCGTCCGCCGTGCGCCGTGCGTAAACTTTTTATTCAAACGACTTCTTCTCAAGAACCAGAAGGCCCAGGGTACTCATATTTGGCGTGTAGGTTGCTGGGATGGAGGGCTACCAAGTTTGTTCAAATGAATGACCTTGACCTTCATTCAAGGTCACAGGGGTCAAAAAGGCTAAAATTTTTAAACAACTTCTTCTCAAGAACCAGAAGGCCCAGGGTACTGATATTTGCCCTGTAGGATGCTGGGATGAAGGGCTACCAAGTTTGTTCGAATAAATGACCTTGGCCTTCATTCAAGGTCACGAGGGTCAAATAGGCTAAAATCCTTTAAACAACTTCTTGTGAATAACTAAGAGGCCTAGAGACCTGATATTAGGCCTGTGGCATGCTGGGATGAAGGGCTACTAAGTTTGTTCAAATAAATGACCTTGACCTTCATTCAAGGTCTCGAGGGTCAAATAGGCTAAAATCTTTAAACAACTTCTTCTCAAGAACCAGAAGGCCCAGGGTACTGATATTGGGCCTGTGACATGCTAGGATGAAGGGCTACCAAGTTTGTTCAAATGAATGACCTTGACCTTCAATCAAGGTCACAGGGGTCAAAAAGGCTAAAATCTTTAAACAACTTCTTCTCAAGAACCAGAAGGCCCAGGGTACTGATATTTGCCCTGTAGGATGCTGGGATGAAGGGCTACCAAGTTTGTTCAAATGAATGACCTTGACCTTCATTCAAGGTCACACTGGTCAAATAGGCTAAAATCCTTTAAATAACTTCTTGTGAATAACTAAGAGGCCTAGAGACCTGATATTAGGCCTGTGGCATGCTGGGATGAAGGGCTACCAAGTTTGTTCAAATAAATGACCTTGACCTTCATTCAAGGTCACGAGGGTCAAATAGGCTAAAATCTTTAAACAACTTCTTCTCAAGAACCAGAAGGCCCAGGGTACTGATATTTGCCCTGTAGGATGCTGGGATGAAGGGCTACCAAGTTTGTTCAAATAAATGACCTTGACCTTCATTCAAGGTCACGAGGGTCAAAAAGGCTAAAATCTTTAAACAACTTCTTCTCAAGAACCAGAAGGCCCAGGGTACTGATATTTGCCCTGTAGGATGCTGGGATGAAGGGCTACCAAGTTTGTTCAAATAAATGACCTTGACCTTCATTCAAGGTCACGAGGGTCAAATAGGCTAAAATCTTTAAACGACTTCTCCTCAAGAACCAGAAGGCCCAGGGTACTGATATTTGGCCTGTAGGATGCTGGGATGAAGGGCTACCAAGTTAGTTCAAATAAATGACCTTGACCTTCATTCAAGGTCACAGGGGTCAAATAGGCTAAAATCATTTAAACAAATTCTTGTGAATAACTATGAGGCCTAGAGACCTGATATTAGGCCTGTGGCATACTGGGATGAAGGGCTACCAAGTTTGTCCAAATGAATGACCTTGATCTTCATTCAAGGTCACGAGGGTCAAATAGGCTAAAATCTTTAAATGAATTCTTCTTAAGAACCAGAAGGCCCAGGGTACTGATATTGGGCATGTAGCATGCTGGGATGAAGGACTACCAAGTTTGTTCAAATGAATTACCTTGACCTTCAATCAAGGTCACAGTGGTCAAATAGGCTAAAATCTTTAAACGATTATGTTGTATTGTACTAATAGTCAGATGACCGTTAAGGCCCATGGGCCTCTTGTTTTTCTTTCTTTAGCAGGAAGAAGAGGGGCAGTATCCCTCAGGCATATTCTACGGTTTGCCACAGGAGCTGATGAAGAGCCAGTCCTTGGATATATTCAACCTCCGTCTATCAAATTCACCATAGGTGATGCAGAGCGTGGATTCATTCCTACAGCAAACGTATGCATCAATGCACTCTATCTTCCTCGACCTACAATAACCACTCATCTTCCAACAGATGAAGACTTGTTTTCTCTGTATGACTATGCATTCCAGAATGCCTACTTTGGAATAGTGTAATATCCGTCAGTCATATTCTACAGTTTGCCACAAGAGCTGATGAAGAGCCAGTCCTTGGATATATTCAACCTCCGTCTATCAATTTTTTGTAGGTGATGCAGAGCGTGGATTCAATCCTACAGCAAACGTATGCATCAATGCACTCTATCTTCCTCGACCAACAATAACCACTCATCTTCCAACAGATGAAGACTTGTTTTCTCTGTATGACTATGCATTCCAGAATGCATACTTTGGAGTAGTGTAATATGTGACACATATTGCATTCTAAGATGACTTACATGTAGCAATCTTGGATTTTTTGCCCACCATGGGCTTAATTCAAATCAGCCTTTCATTTGTGACCCTATTTCCTAGTTTTTAGGTCACCTGAGAAGAAGTCGCCTTTTGTCCGTCATATGTCAACAATTTACATTTTCGACTTCTTCTCCAAAACTCAATGAAATTGTGCACAAACCTTCTAAGGCATAAGGTCAATCAAAATTGTGCATTATATGGTCCCCACCCCCTCAGGGGGCTGTGGGAGGGGCCAAAAGGAGTTAAATTGAGTAAAATTTCAAAAATCTTCTTCTCTACTCACAGATGTGGTAGAATCACATACTCTTCATAGATAGAAAGGTCTTAAGGTCCTTTACAAAATTTGTGAATTGTATGACCCTGGGGTCTCACGTTTCCCCCTGGGGAGGGGGTCAAGTTTACTATAGTTTATATAAGGAAAACACATTTATGAGCATTTTTTGCTCAATTTTCATTGAAAACGAGTCAAACTTGCTTAGAATTATTAGCCTGAGATAGCATTTTATCATCATATCCATATTGGTCCAGGCCGACCCCCTGGGGGCAGAAGGGCGGGGCCAAAAAAGGTCAAATAGGCTAAAACTTCAAAAATCTTCTAAAATTCTACAAATAATTGAATCAATTACAGTTTAAAGATGAAAAGGTCTTAAGTTTGTTTTATTAAAATTGTAAATTATATTACCCTGGGGTCATGTTTCCCCTTGGGGAGTGGGTCAAGTTTACTATATTTTATATAGGAAAAACACATTGATGAACATTTTTTGCTCAATTTTCATAGGAAACGAGTCAAACTTGGTTAGAATTGTTAGCCTGAGATAGCATTTTAATATCATATCCACATTGGTCCTGGCCGACCCCCCGGGGGCAGAGGGGCGGGGCTAAAAAAGGGTCAAATAGGCTAAAACTTCAAAAATCTTCTAAAATTCTGGAAATAGAATCAAATAATTATAGTTGGAAAGGTCTTAAGGTGTTTTATAAAAATTGTGAATTATATGACCTTGGGGTCTCACGTTACCCCCTGGGGAGGGGTCAAGTTTACTTTAATTTATATAAGGAAAACATATTTGTGAACATTATTTGCCCAATTTTCGTAGGAAATTAGTCAAACTAGATTAGAATTATTAGCCTAAGATATAGCATTTGAACATCCATATTCGTCCTCGATGACCCCCTGGGGGACCAGAGGGGCAGAACCAAACAGGGTCAAAATGATTAAAATTTCAAAAAATACCTCTTAAGTTCACAGGTTTGATGGAAGCAAATACTCTTCATAGTCTAAAAAGTCAAATTTATAAATCACTGACCAACTTCAAGGCCAAGCATATAGTGTTTATATGTCTTTAATTTGTTTCAATATATATTCTAACTCAGGTGACCGTTAAGGCCGATCGGCCTCTTGTTCGTGTTACATTTTGTAGTCGTTCTGCAACCAAAATGGCAACTAGGCAGCCATCTTCTTCTTGAATTTTGATATTTATAGTTTGCTTCTGGTATTTGGTATTGAAGAGATCTTCCTTAGGGATAGTATAATAACTTTCTTGGAAATATCATTTAAGTTAACATTTTGTAATTAATCCATGTATGTTGTTTTAAATACATTTTGAATTCAATTTTAGAAGTATTTGTCATACAATAAACAACAATTTTCATAATTGATTTGACAGAAGAAATATTCAGACACATTCTAATAACTCAGATTGTTGTGACAAAAAAAAATTATCATATGGTAGAATTTTATGAATTAGAATTATTAATTTCTATAGAACTGGTATGCTTCATATTAACAGTAACTGTTATATGGAAACATGTTTGCTCCTGTAATATATAGTATATTGTGGTTAAAAGAATGATTTTGTAAACAATAATATTACCTTTTTTAGTCAACCATCATCAGATGGATGGTGGGCTATTCAAATCGCCTTTCGTCTGTGGTCCGTTAACAATTCTTGTTACCGCTATTTCTCAGAAAGTGCTAAAGGGATCTTTCTCAAATTTCATATGTTCCCCGAGGGCCCGAGTTGTGCATATTGTATTTTGGGACAGATCCGTCAACGGATTTTGATAGTTAAAGTTTGTTACCGCTATTTCTCAAAAATTATTGAAGGGATCTTTCTCAAATTTTTATATGTAGGTTCCCCTTTAATCTTAGTTGTGCATTGTATTTTGGGACCGATCGGTGAACAAGATGGCCGACCCGTGTCCATCTTGGATTTTGATAGTTAAGTTTGTTACCGCTATTTTTCAGAAAGTACTGAAGGGATTTTTCTCAAATTTCATATGTAGGTTCCCCCTAGGACCCTTGTTGTGCATATTGCATTTTGGGACAGATCGGTCAATAAGATGGCTGATCGGTGGCCATCTTGGATTTTGATAGTTAAAAATTGTTGAAGGGATTTTTCTTAAATTCCATAAGTAGATTCCCCTAGGACCCTAGTGCATATTCCATTTTGGGACCTATCGGTCAACAAGATGGCCGCCAGGCAGCCATCTTGGATTTTGTTATTTTTTTATTTCTCAAAAAGTACTGAAGGGATGTAGGTTCCCCTAGAGCCCTAGTTGTGTATATTGCAATTTGAGACTGATCGGTCAACCAGATGGCCCACCAGCCGCCATCTTGTATTTTGATAGTTGAAATTTGTTACCACTATTTCTCAGAAAGTATTGAAAAGATCTCTCTCAAATCCATACATACTAGGTTCCCCTTTGCCCCTAGGTGTACATAATGCAATTTGGGACTGATCGGTCAACAAGATAGCCAACCAGCCCCCATCTTGGGTTTCAACGCCGTTTCTCAGAAAGTAATGAAGCGATCTGTCTTAAATTTCATATGAAGTATGTTTGAAAAAGTTTGAAAAGCAGGGAAAAGATCCCTCTTTCCATTGTCAGACATAGATCATTCTTTGGTGGGCGCCAAGATCCTTCTGGGATCTCTTGTTAGTTAAGTCATTAAAGTTCCCAGTCAAAGACAGTCATGGTGTGTTGTCCATATGTGTCATAACATGTATCGGTAATTGTCTGTTTTATCATTACCATTTTCAACTGATTTCTTACTTCAGCTTGATAGACTTCATCACCATGCAATGAATAGTCTGCCGAAAGCAGTTTCATTTAAAATGATATTCAAAGAGTCATTAGCGTTTGTGTGATGTGTTGGGTGTTACAATACATTGTACTTAAATATCAAAGAAACACAATTTAACAAAGCATGACAATTTATTGACTCACGATATACGGCACCCAATCGCCTAGCCAAACATATCTGCGCCTTCTACCGTGGATGTGTCGCAGTGGTAGAAGGTGCAGGTATGTTTGGCTAGGCGATTGGGTGCCGTAGATCGTGAGTCAATAAATTGTCATGCTTTGTTAAATTGTGTTTCTTTGATATTTAATACATCATACTTGGAAATAATGAAGTCAAAACCATTGATTGTGAGTGATGATCAGTCGGTAACCCTTTGATCCAAGATAGATTGATTATTGTTTTAGCAATAAACGCAACAAGAGATAGTTACTTCGGATATTGTTATACCTCTGAAACAAAGTTAGGGAGCAGGGTATTCCGCCATACTGGAATCACTCTGCCTGGATATCTCTGTCCACAAATCTTGTCCGGACAAACTCTACTAAAATATTGGATCAATTTAAATGAAACTTCACAATGTTTGGAATCGCGTGTACATGTATATGCGTAAAAAGGCTTCATCTTCCAAAATATTTAGGTTGCCAACTTGCCATGGTAACCAGGTCACTATACAAAGGTTTTTTTAAAATGACCAATAACTCCTCGAGTCTTTGATTGATTTTATTCAAACTTGTTAATTGATGTAACATATGATGCCCAATTTTTTGCATATTTCATAGGTTAATAACGGTTACCATGGAAAAATAAAGAACGCTTTGTATTAGTCAAAATTTGGATAATGTCATATAATTTCCATTTGCTGAAAATCCAACACTGGGATATGGGATATGAAAATATCCACATTCGGTGACCCTGCCAATAAAATCACATTATTTATTTCTTGGGGGGGGGGGGGTTAGAATATGGTAGCTGAAAAGTATGAACCATGTATGATTACCAGATACATGTAGCAGGTGAGCGATTCGGACCCATTTGGCCCTTGTTTTGTATTACACTGTATAAACATTATTTGGATTACTCTTATCTGTAGAAATGGTATGCTCAATATGTTAATTGCACTTCTTCACAAATATGCAAGATACCGTTATGTAAAACTTAAGTATATAACAATCCATTTAAAGTTAGTTTAAAATGTCACATTATTCAAAAATAATTTTATGACAAAAGCATTATCTGTTACAGGAGCGACATGCTCCAAATGATTCAGTAAGAAACTGTTGCCATGGTAACCAAATGCAATATTTTTTGCAAATGTTCTAATTTGACATATTGATCTTTGGTAACTGCCAAATAAATAATACCCAAAATATATGCCACATTTTCATATATTCATTTTTCAAAATATTTAAAACTGAAAGTGAGAGAATTCCGTAGAATGTCTCATATACATTGTATACACATATGTATTCGGATGTTTGTAAGGAGTTTCTCTAATGATATACTCAAATCACTGTATTTGCAAATAATATCTTTCAATTATCTGCAAACATCTGCTGTAGGAACTGATTCCAAAATTATCACTTTGATTTGGAACAATATCATTAAGCATTTGCATACATTCTTCACTAAAATTTGGTTGAATAGTTTCAAATATTGGCCGATTTCCTTCAGCTTGGGGGAGCCGAACAGCTGCATCTTCATGATTCTGCAACTCTTCTTCGAAAATGACTGGATCTACACCAGATGTACCAAGAATTTGTTCAGACATCCATAAAGCTCGTGGGGTGGATCTGGTGGTCCTCATTCTGTGATTAGACCAAGCTTCATTCCAAAAAGACAGCTTCTTATTTATTTCTTCAAGGTACACAAAGTTAAGTGCAAACAGATGTACATCATTTAAAGGATCCAAAATGCCTTGATCCTCCATAAAGTAGAAAAGATTGTAGAAAAAACAAAGAACACCTTCAAATACATCACGCCACAACCTCTCAATCCGCTGGTTATGAGTGCTTGCACCAGTTATTATCCCATTTTGACCCTTCTTTTGAAGCATATATTCTGCAATGGAGATATTTTCTAAACCCTTGTCAGTTCTTACACGATCTGGTATACCATACCTTTCAACAGCTGACAAAATGCACTGGAAGACAGTATTTGATGTGTTATTTTCTGTGCACTGTAGAAACATTATCATTCGACTGAATCCGTCAATCCCTCCCACGACTATGAATCTCCATCGAAGAAGTTTGTGATTTGTATCAATGTGCCACAAAGAGTTAGGTCGTTGCACACTGTAAGTGCGTCTGTGAAGTCGCCTTCGCCTTCTTTGTTCAACACCTAGTTTATCAATTCGATGAATACAGTCACGTAAGCGCTCTCTCTGAATTTTAATTCCCTTCTGGGCTAACATTTGTTTCAACATATTTTCCCCTGATAATGGATATTCATTTAACAGTGAATTTAATTCAATATCTAGATCTGCATCACTTATTTCCGAGTAGTTGACTTTTTTTAGCCCAAAGTAAGACATGCGGCGAAAAATTGTTCTTTCAGACATAGTCAATAATTTTGCAATGTCGCACACTCTAAATCCAATGTCAATTAGATTTACTAACAACTCGTTTGGAAGGTTGTACATAGGAGCACCTCCAATATGTGTAGTGCAATTTCTCACCGGCTTGTCACCTCCATATTTCAAGCAGTCAATGCGTAGTTTCATTATGTTGGATCTGTTCTTGACTCCTAATTGTTCCATATCAAATAGGGATAAATGCTGAACTATGTCAGGAGTTATCTTTTCTCTCTCAAAGCTTTCTGCAATTGCTTCACCTAGTCCTGTTCTACAAATTATTTCCATCATCTCTTCTGACATGTCTGTTATTTGTATTTTGCCTGAAAAATAATTGTTTAAGATATTAAGTTATCACTGACTTACATGAAGTTGAGCACTTTATTTTTGTCTCGCCTTTGATAATAGTTAAGGAGGGCGAAACTGGGATGTTGCTTTTCCGCCAATGGCAGTGATAACAGCATCAACATTTGCGTTAAAGTCCACTTTCAACAAAGTTAATTACATTTGATTGAACTGAAACTTGGCCAAGTTATTCTTTCATCAAGCACAAGGTATGGACAAAAACTGAGAAAAGTATCGTAACTGCAGTTCCGGTATAATTTGGGCGTTAAAGCCTACTTGTGACAAAGTTGGTTACATTCGATTGAACAGACACTTGGTCAAGTTACTCTGCATTAGTAAGAACACATGGACAAAGATTGAGAAAAACATTTAAAGCGGTTCTGGTATTTAAGGGGCTAAAATTTGAGGATAAGTGTTATCAAATTCCAATTATACTGAAACTTGGTCAAGATACAAAGGACTAGATGGTAATGGGCTCTAATGGCTCTTTTTGGCCCCTAAATCTACCAAATTTCAAATAGAACAGTGTTTAGAAATTAAGTTGCTGCGTTTGAAATATTGAATACGCTCCTGATAAAATCTTAATGATATTTTTGTTGACAGAAAGCATGTTTTTGCTATATAACCATGGTAACTTTGCATAAATTATGCAAATTTCAAAATTTGGTCAATTTTGGCATATGTTTTGATAGTTTTTCTTTTAAAAGCAATAGAGCACAACCTAGAACAAACTTTATATTTAAAGGGAATTAGCAGACATGAAGAGCACATCATTTTGAGAAATATAAAGTTTTTTCTAGAATGCGCTCTATGTTAACTAGATGAAAAACTGCATTAAAAAAAGGCCAATTTTGATGAAATTTTCACATTTTGCATAAATAATGTATGATAAAAGTGGTTGTCATGGCAACTAGAACTGCTATATTACCTAATAGCACTATCAAATATGTCAGGTATGTAGTTAATATTTGAAATGCAAGATTCACATCTTAAAATAACAGACTTCGAAAAATAGCGGAATTGGGGGCCACAAAAGACCTTTACCATACCTAGTCCTTTCCATCCATTAGAACACCATAGACTACAACTCTTTCATATGTACATATGTAGGATAGAGCTATTCCACCCGAGGGTGGTCAGGGTACAGAATTTTGGGTCAGAACCGAGGCTGTACCCGAGGGTGGAATAGTTCTATCCTACATAATTTACATATGTAAGAGTTATTTTCTCACATTGCTTGTCGAATTACTTGCACGAAAGGTGAGGCAGCCATTCTGTGACAAAATCTTAACTTCTTAAATAATTGATCGATTTTAAAAATAAGAATTCCATTTGAAAGAGCTCACCAAAGTTTGGTTTACATCAAAAATATAAACAAGAATTCTTATGTAAAACGGTTTGAAATGCAAACACAAATGAAATGGTAAATAAATCTGACAAATAAATTGAAATAAAAGAAAAATGACGTCAACTCTGCCGTGATATGACGTCATCTCATTGTTTTTCAATTGTGACGTCACAGCTATGTAAGATTGTCTTACAGATGTCTTACCTGGTTATAGTACTTTTGGGCTAGGGGTGAATTACTCAGTTTTGGTAGAGCTTGAGAATTTGTATTAAAGTCTACTTTTGAATTTTTTTTTATCTAAATCTGATCTTACTTGTACATTGGAAAGTGTATAGTACTGCCTTTACATTAAAGTTATATGTGCCGTAACCTTCATACTGATCAGATGAATATCGAGGGAACTTTACGTAGGTTATTCACCAACAAAAATTACCAACATCTTGAGAATTCCAAGGTTTATAAATTATAATACATATGTTTTAATTTTACATTTTGACAGTAAAGTGGCTCAATTTCATTTGTATATACATCAGAAACAATAATGGTTTACAGTGCATGAATTGTATGTCATTACTTATGTCAGAGATTTAAATCTCTGCTTATGTTTATAAAGCATCAACTGCATCATACATGTTTGACCAATGCCTTTATGCCTAAATAATTTTCACAGCTTGATGTATTTAAACTAGCAAGTTTCAATTGATTACTGAGTGACGAAAAAATAATAGGTCAAAATTTTGCCCTGTTATGGCACATATAACTTTAACATGGGATCAATCTTGTGAAGAAATATTTTTCCTGTTTTTCTTTTGTCAATTTGACTTTAACATTGCAAACCAGGATAAACAATGTAGGCTACTAGGCGAGTTAAATAATTATATGTAATTCTTGCTATTAGCCACCAGGTTGGCAAAAAAATTAGGAGAGAGATTGGGTTGCCTCAAGATGGTGAGACCCCTACATCGTTTCTTTGTTCCATGTCCCTAAACAGTATAGAAATTCATTAAAAAAATATGCAAGCCACGTTTATTGTTTTCAATAGAATGTGACTGGTACTCATTAAAATTAATGATTGTATACCTCATGGATTTTTATTTCAAAAATGGAACTGTGTCATGAACATGAAAATTATAAAGTATCGAATAATTAAATCAAAACATGTTTTTAACTGTGGTCGATTTAACCGGGATGTAAGCTTAACACTCGCTCTGTGCGGTCCGATTTTCATATGGAATTTAATACAATCACTCCAACAATCTTATCATTTAAAATTTTGAGGGTTATTCTGAGGTTTAATCAACTTTTATTCATTGAAATAATCCGCTACTCGAGGAGGTCCGATGCTGCATGAACAAATCTATTCAAATAAATATACCACCAAAAACCATGTGCATATTCACACATATCTTGTATCTGGGCGCTGCCATTTTGGATTAAAAAAGCTACCGGCGGCTTGATTTCAAAGCCTAAAAAGACGCGTATACTCCCTCAGTTGGTTAAACATAAACTGGATTTTGAATGTTATGTTATGAAGTATGTTCCTTGTAATCAATAAATGACGAGAAAACTTACCAACTTCAGTTGTCAGGCGAGCCGCCTCTGTCTCCGGACGCTGATGCAGGTGCACAGGTGAATTTATCCCGAAAAATTGTTCCGGCCCTGGTCACGTGAACGCTTCTCATTAGCATATTTTGCTAGCATATAATGGTGAAATGGTATCATATAATGATGAAATCCCGCCATATAATGTCAGTTTATCAGAATGACGAAATCCCGTCATATAATGATGATATCGTATCATATAACGCTAAATTCGCATCATATAATGATGATATCACATCATATAATGGTGAATTCGTATCATATAATAGTGAATTCGTATCATATAATGGTGAATTCGTATCATATAATGACAATATCGTATCATATAATAGTGAATTCGTATCATATAATGACAAAATCGTATCATATAATGACAATATCGTATCATATAATGTTGAATTCGTATCATATAATAGTGAATTCGTATCATATAATACTGAATTCGTATCATATAATGGTGAATTCGTATCATATAATTGTGAATTCGTATCATATAATGACAATATCGTATCATATAATGACAATATCGTATCATATAATGTTGAATTCGTATCATATAATGGTGAATTCGTATCATATAATGACAGTATCCTATCATATAATGTCAATATCTCATCATATAATTAAAACTTGTATCATATAATGCCGATATCGCATCATATAATGATGAAATCGTATCATATAATGATAAGTTATATCATATAATGACAATATCGTAACATATAATGATGATATCGTATCATATAATGATGATTTTGTATCATATAACGATGAAAACGTATCATATAATGGACATTTATAATATAAGGCAGCTATGGCTTTCCATGTTTTGTTATCAACTAATAATAACACCTACCGTATAATATGACAGAGGACATGCCTTATATAATATAAGCCTAACAACAAATAAGAATAGATTTATTGACAAAACAAACATATTTTATCCCAAATAAGCTCTGAATTCCGTTCCTGTATTGTCTTCCGTAACATCGTTTAAATCAAGTCTGCTAACCCGCTGTTTTGACGTGACCTTCACACGTACGACTAATCAACCAAATCTGGATCGCCACGGAGCGACATGACCAAATTTTCGTCAATGAACTTTTTAGCTCACCTGGCCCGAAGGGCCGGTGAGCTTATGTCATGGCGCGTCGTCCGTCCGTCCGTCAACATTTCCTTTAAATCGCTACTAGTCATAGAGTTCCCTTAGGGGAAGGGGAACAGAACTTGTATAAATTTTGGCTCTGACCCCCCAGGGGCAGGAGGGGCGGGGCCCAATAGGGGAAATAGAGGTAAATCCTATAAATCGCTACTTGTCCTAGAGTTCTGCATGGATTGTAACAAAATTTGGCCAGAAACATCCTTGTGGGGAGGGGAACAGAACTTGTATAAATTTTGGCTCTGACCCCCTGGGGGCAGGAGGGGCGGGGCCCAATAGGGGAAATAGAGGTTAATCCTATAAATCGCTACTTGTCCTAGAGTTCTGCATGGATTGTAACCAAATTTGGCCAGAAACATCCTTGGGGGAAGGGGAACAGAACTTGTATAAATTTTGGCTCTGACCCCCCCCCCCCCCCCCCCCCCCCCCCCCCCCGGGGGGCAGGATGGGCGGGGCCCAATAGGGGAAATAGAGGTAAATCCTATAAATCGCTACTTGTCCTAGAGTTCTGCATGGATTGTAACCAAATTTGGCCAGAAACATCCTTGGGGGAAGGGGAACAGAACTTGTATAAATTTTGGCTCTGACCCCCTGTGGGCAGGAGGGGTGGGGCCCAATAGGGGAAATAGAGGTAAATCCTTTAAATCGCTACTTGTCCTAGAGTTCTGCATGGATTGTAACCAAATTTGGCCACAAATATCCTTGGGGGAAGGGGAACAGAACTTGTATAAATTTTGGCTCTGACCCCCCGGGGGCAGGAGGAGCGGGGCCCAATAGGGAAATAAGAGGTAAATATTCAAATTCCTTCAGGAAAGAAACAATGAACCTGTATTCAGAACATAATTTGACATTACAAACCAGGTGAGCGATACAGGCCCTCTGGGCCTCTTGTTTATTTCCGTGATCAAAAAAAAAATAAAATAAATCAACAACTCTTATATTCAATTAGAATATGAACAAAAACATTCTTTTTATATGATAAACACATGCAATAGTAAAATTTAAATGTTCAAGATTACTGCTCCTTCCGCTCCTGAGCGTCCCGACGGCGATTAGGCCTCCGTGACGTAACAACATGGAGTCGATCGCTAGTGAAAATTGGCGAACAGCGTGTTGCAAGCTTTCTCAGGACATCCACTTTTTCATTGATTAATGACTTTAACTTCCACAGAGACGTAATTTAACAAGTATTTCTCACATCATATATGCTTTGTTGAGTTCAAAACATGTACAAAAAGAGATGAAACTCCAGTCGGAATGGCTTACTCAGAAATCCATGATCTGTTAACGTGTTTAGTCAGCTTACAATGCACTGGCTATTACGATTAACGATTAATAAAATCTTTAATCGATTATCAGCAATTAGCTTCATTAATCTAATCGCCTCCGATTATTCGACTAATCGTTTCAGCCCGAATTGTGATTGCACAATTTCTAAATTTGTTTTACAGTTGTGAATATAGTCGGTGTCAATTTTTAATTATCAAGTATGAATTATTCTGTTTTCAGTTAAGAGAGGGAGATATAGTATGGAGTCGGGTCCCAGGAGTGAGGATCGTGCTGTGGCCTGTTAAAGTTGATATCACAGGAGATGTTGGGTACTGCAGGAGTGACGATGCCTGGTAAGTTCACAACTCCATGCACAATCAATTCTTGATAGAATATTTATCATTGCGCATATTTAAATTTCCATGTAAATATTTTGCAAAGTTCTGCTTAGTCTAATATTTATTTAAAAAATGCATAAAACATTTCTGGATTAACAGACTAGATTACATTCCAGGTTGGCAATTTACATTCAGTTTTGTTCTTCAAAAGTATGTAGGAATTTTGGTGTTGCTGGACTAAATGTGCCTAGATATTTATTAACATTTTCACCAGAAAAAATTGTCAATTGATTCTTACATGGACTTAAAAGCATGGCTTTCTCACAATGTAAATACTTTTGTTCATGATTAAATTCATGCTGGTTTCCATTGAAAGATGTTCAACCATTTGAACACATTGAAGAGGGAAAAACATTGGCAAAGAGTAAGAGGATGTTAATTGTTAAAGGATTGAAGAAAATGTGTTTAGAATATTTGTAGTTATGTTTCTGTTAGTGTTCTTCGCAGAAAGTTTTTATTACCATTTTATATTTTGTTATGCTGTTAAGAACTTTGGTCACTTATTTAGAACTTCAATATTTGAATTACCTTTAATTTGAGACCCAAATGTCATTAAACATTTGTTAATCTTGTATCATTATTTCAAAGCCTTCAAAGGTTTAAATTCCTCATGTGCGGTTAGATGTAGATTTATGTGCAGTAAAAATATTAACCATGAGATGGTTTTGGAAAATGTCTGCAATCTAATTCTGAAATTTTGACAGTTAAGGTTTTTGTTGTATGTCAGGTAGTAACTTGATACAGATCTTTTAGTTACAATCATTTATTCATAAAGCAATAGGCAGGTTATGCCATTTTGCTACAACAAAAAGAGAAAAAAACACCTTTTAATTGATAGAAACAATGAAAATTTTAAGATAGTAATTGTCAACTCATTATGATTTCGGTTTATATCATACATACTTTCGTGCATGCAAACCTTTACTAACTTATAGATCGAGCTGTTATCATATATCAGCATTGTGATTCATCACATTTGTATTTAAAGACTATGTCATCCAATTGTATATCTGTGACATTGCCCTCAACAAGAATGGTCTTGTTTGTTAAAAAGACGGACATGATGCATATATAAAAATGTTTGCCAAAGCTCTCGTCTGTAATGAAAATTTGCCAATATGATTGAATCAAAGTTAGAGTGTACATTGTGAGTGTGCCGCACAATATCCATATGAAAAGTTGACTATGGCGAATACATTTACACCTCTCGGCTCCCTGTTCATTGCAAGGTTAGAATTTCAAGGACATATCTTGACACAACATCAAAATTGAATAATAACCAAAAATCCCAATTGTTTTTTAGTAATGATTACTATTATGACTATTTCCAGAAATAACAAGATCATTCTCAATGGAACTCACTTATTCAAGATAATCTGTTCCTGCTTCATTCCGATTGAAGTTCAAAACAGTCTTAATATTTTTAATTTTTCAAATTAACAGATATTGTAGCAACAGCAGATGTAGATGCAAATGCAGACCACCCAGCTGCAAGTGACGAGCCAACTGAACACATTCCTGTAGCAAGGGCAGCAGCAATTGGCCAAAATGATGAATACATTCCTGACTTGGTTGAGATGCAGCAGTCAGAAGAGGATGATTATTGTAATGAGGATTACTCCAAAAAGAACAGGAAGAAAGCAGCATCTTCATACACACGACAGATGTGGACACAAGAAGAAAAAGATGAACTTGAAATTCTCTTCAGTAAAGAATTGAAGACCAATAAACTTCCAGGGCAGAAAAGGATTGAACAATTAATGTTCAAAAGTAAATGTCAAAAAGGAGTGATCCATCTTAGGAAAACGGACACAATTAAAAAGAAGTTATGTAACATGATGACCAAGAAAAGGTCACAACAATTCACATAGCCAAATGTTCACAGGACATCGGCAAGTGTCTAAACTCCACTCTGGCAAGGTTTTGTTGCTGACTTTAAAAGTTTAACGCTTTCATGTTTTTTTGGGGTTTTTTTTTGTCAGAGCATATTCCATTGAATACATCGACTTTTTATCAACTATGGCAACTATTTTGTATGATACAACAACAAGGATTTATTTTGAAAGACTATGAAAATGAAAGATGAACTTTACACGTGATTTTTTTTTTGTAATGATTACCTATTATGACTATTTTCCAGAAAATAACAAGATCATTCTCAATGGAACTAACTGCCTTATTCAAGATAATCTGTTCCTGCTTCATTCCGATTGAAGTTCAAAACAGTCTTAATATTTTTAATTTTTCAATTAACAGATATTGTAGCAACAGCAGATGATAGATGCAAATGCAGACCACCCAGCTGCAAGTGACGAGCCAACTGAACACATTCCTGTAGAGCAAGGGCAGCAGCAATTGGGCCAAAATGATGAATACATTCCTGACTTGGTTGAAATGCAGCAGTCAGAAGAGGATGATTATTGTAATGAGGATTACTCCAAAAAGAACAGGAAGAAAGCAGCATCTTCATACACACGACAGATGTGGACACAAGAAGAAAAAGATGAACTTGAAATTCTCTTCAGTAAAGAATTGAAGACCAATAAACTTCCAGGGCAGAAAAGGATTGAACAATTAATGTTCAAAAGTAAATGTCAAAAAGGAGTGATCCATCTTAGGAAAACGGACACAATTAAAAAGAAGTTATGTAACATGATGACCAAGAAAAGGTCACAACAATTCACATAGCCAAATGTTCACAGGACATCGGCAAGTGTCTAAACTCCACTCTGGCAAGGTTTTGTTGCTGACTTTAAAAGTTTAACGCTTTCATGTTTTTTTTTTGGGGTTTTTTTTGTCAGAGCATATTCCATTGAATACATCGACCTTTTATCATTGAATTATAGTATCTGGGGTTAAAAGACAAAACAAGTTCTATATGATAAAATCAAAAATTTTTTAGATTTATTTAAAAATGATAGTGCGGACGCTAACCCTTAAAAGGAAGAATTGCTTTTGCTATTTCCAAAAGGATTTATGTACAATTATGTCAGAGCTATGAAATATTCCATTGAAATTTTTACAATAATACATCGCTATTGGACGTTAAATTTAAAGTACTTTTTATCTTATTTGAACTTGTCTGATTGAAAAGCTCAATAGCCATAAAATGTTTTCATAAAGTAAACGTTTTACTTACCTTACTGCAATAAAACAATTAATTAAAGAATCGTCTATTCTTTCATAGCAACTGGCATTTCAATCTGAATGACATTGGTATAGCAAAACCACTTAATATTGGTCACAATTTTTCAAAATTGTTGCAAAATGATTATGTCAGAAAATTTCCCGGCAGGGGCCTGAAGGGGATACCTAAAACAACTTCATTTCGAAAAAGATGGAATTTTTTCTACAATTTTTAGGATCTACTTTCCATGAATAAATTAGATGTCGTTCTTTTTTTTGAAACAAACCAAAATCTATAGTCCACAATTAAACAATAAATCATGATTCTAGCATCCTGCTCAAATTGAATTCTAGTTTGTTTTGAGGGGCGGGGTCCAAAAACCGTACTCAAAAATTTAAATCCTTAATATTAAACGACTTTTCTCTGAAACCAGTATAGTGGCAATTCTGTTGTTAACCATAATGCAGCATTATGTGAGCTAATTATAGAGTTCAAAATAATTGTACAAATTTCCTGATCCGACAGCCAAATGAGGGCAATTCAATCAAAAGTATTTCAACCAGGCTAATTATTTGAAACTAATTCTTCTTGGTTATAAGCATGGTAATTGAACTAATCAAAACTGCAAAATATGGTAAGAATATCTTTAGGACATTACAAAAAATTGTACATTTGATAATCTCAAAAAATGATCAGGGCATTGAAATGTACCGTCAACTTGATAATTTGGACTTTTTGAGATAAAAATAATTAAGGGATCATACTACAGGCTTCTATTTTTACATAATTCAATATTTTGTTGCTTGTTCATAATTTTAAATTGTGCCATTTTTCATTGGGGGGCCTGATAAACTTCCAGGGCAGAAAAAGGATTGAACAATTAATGTTCAAAAGTAAATGTCAAAAAGGAGTGATCCATCTTAGGAAAACGGACCACAATTAAAAAGAAGTTATGTAACATGATGACCAAGAAAAGGTCACAACAATTCACATAGCCAAATGTTCACAGGACATCGGCAAGTGTCTAAACTCCACTCTGGCAAGGTTTTGTTGCTGACTTTAAAAGTTTAACGCTTTCATGTTTTTTTTGGGTTTTTTTTTTTGTCAGAGCATATTCCATTGAATACATCGACTTTTTATCAACTATGGCAACTATTTTGTATGATACAACAACAAGGATTTATTTTGAAAGACTATGAAAATGAAAGATGAACTTTACACGTGATTTTTTTTTATCTTATGGGAAAGTTTGCTGTTGTTTCAGTGTGTTGTGATTGTTCCCTGAGATTTATTAGAAGGTCTGCTATGAAAGACTGTGTAATTGTTAAGTGAGGAAAAACTGAATAGGCAAGCAATGTGTGTCTTACACCATTTCTGGTGAAGAAAAAAATAGTACTAGTGGCACTTTGCTAGAATTGAACCAATATTTTCAATGCTAGTAGTATTTCTAGTTTTCAAGTTATTATTTTGATTTAATGTTGTATGATTTGCCCTTAGGTACATGGGATAAAATGTCCTCAAAATAATTATCTCAGCCTATCTCTACCTACCTGCTCCACACTGTAATGTTATGAACTTATTTTGCTAATATTTAGCTCACCTGGTCCGAAGGACCGAGGTGAGCTTATGGGATACCGCAGCGTCCGGCGTCCGTCAACAATCGACTTCTTCTCCATAACCGCTGGTCGGATTTCAACAAAATTTGACTGATAGCATCCTTATGGGCTACTAACTGAAAATTGTACAAATGATGGGGCTGATCCCCCGGGGGCCTGAGGGGCGGGGCCAAAAGGGGTCAATTTGGCTATTTCCATATAAACGACTTCTTCTCTGAAACCAAGCATGGGATAGCACCCCATGGTAATGCTTATAGGGTGGGATTCAAAATTGCATCCTTAGGCCTGAGGGGCGGGGTCAAATGGGGGGATTCCATAAAAACTTCTTTCTTGAGATACAAATCTTATAGGGTGGGGATTCTGATGGGGCTGACCCCCGGGGGCCTGAGGGGCGGGGTCAAAAGGGGTCAATTTGGCTATTTCCATATAAACGACTTCTTCTCTGAAACTAAGCAAGGGATAGCAGTAGCCCATTCAAAATTGCAATGGTGACCCGGGGGCTGAGGGCGGGGTTATAGGGGTGGGGATTCAAAATTGTAGCATGCATGGTAGCATGATAGGGTGGGATTCAAAATTGTGCAAATGATAGGGCTGACCCCCCGGGGGCCTTGAGGGGCGGGGTCAAAAGGGGTCCAATTTGGCTTTTTCCATATAAATGACTTCTTCTCTGCAACTAAGCGTGGTATAGCACCCATAATGCAATGGTAGCATCCTTATAGGGTGGGGATTCCAAATTGTGCAAATGATGGGGCTGACCCCCCGGGGGCCTGAGGGGCAGGGTCAAAAGGGGCCAATTTGGCTATTTCCATATAAACGACTTTTTCTCTGAAACTAAGCATGGTATAGCACCCATAATACAATGGTAGCATCCTTATAGTGTGGGAATTCAAAATTGTGCAAATGATAGGGCTGACCCCCCGGGGGCCTGAGGGGCAGGGTCAAAAGGGGTCAATTTTGGCTAATTTGGCTTCTTCTCTGCAACTAAGAATGGAAGAGCACTTATAATGCAATGGTAGCAACCTTATAGGGTTGGGATTTGAAATTGTACAAATGATAGGGCTGACCCCCGGGGCCTTAGACGGCAATAGATGCGAGGTCAAAAAGGTCAATTAGGCTACTACTTTCATATAAATTACTTTGTCTCTGAACCTATGTATTGGATAGCATATTTGTATGGTATCAATAGCATCATTGTATGGTTGTGATTCAAAATTAAACTTTGGAAGTCAATTTTGCTTATTGATGCTGTGAAACAGCATTCTTAGGTACGCTCGGCGAGCCTGTGCACATCAAAACAATGAAACCACTCCGCGATGAAATTTAAAAGTTGTTTTGTTCATTTCACGTAATACTTCATAGTACGAAAAAATAAAACCCCAATATTTAAAACCACAGACATAGAATTTGTACATACGTATACACCATGAATGGAGTGTTTCAGTATTCAGTTGGGACTCTATGATATTTGTATTACTCCGAGAACACTGGTCTCCGAAAATCACGAACAACGCCTTCTTCGCTGTCTTCCTCCGCGACAGACTTTCGATGGATTTTGGATTGTGTATGTTTATTTAAATTTTACGTAATTCATGCTAATGATCGATTATTGTAATCAAATGTTAGGAAGGTAACTGCAAAAGAAAGTTCTTATAACGCTTATAAAAATTTTTGTGTTGGTTGTATTGACGAACTATATCTGAGATATTATTGCGCAGTAAAAGTTAATAGTTTTTAGTACGTACGTTTTTCTCCCTTGATCTCTCACTGGGAGTTCTGTCTTTTGTTCATCGACAACTGCGGTATATTGAAAGGGGGAAAAGTACCAAATCTATCAACATAAAATTACAAAATATAATGATAATATAGATCTATTTATGTACGGGCAACTTAAAGTGACAAATAAACTTTATATTGCCGTGTAATGTACGGTATATTGCCGTGTAATGTACGGTAGCCTTATGAAGACTTGCTAAAGTCCGATGTATTGCAGGGAGTTTTCATGATGTTAGCGTTCTTATGAATTCAAAAGAAATTTGACAGTTATAAGTAACCAAATAATGTACCCTTTACTTGACACACGATAAATGTTCTGCACGATAATATCTCGCCAACCAGTTACTGTTAGGCTTACGAAGACTTGCTAAAGTCCGATACATTACATGAAGTTTTCTTGATGTTAACGGCTAGCGTTCTTGTGAATTTAAAAAGAAATCCGAGTGATATACGTAATGAAATAATGTACCTTTTATTTGGCAAAAAGTATCTGGCTATGATTTATTAGTCAAAAATCGTCAAAGCAACCCATGTTAGTTTTCTAAAAAGGAAACCCAAAACATATCCGGAAATGGTGATATTTCTAATGTTATATATTTCCGAAAATATTCTTCAGTGTTAAGTGGATATCAAGATACGAAAATGTTCACTTATTATTTTTTTGTCTTTGAAGAAACATTGATGAAATTGATAATTTAGTAATTAATAAAGAATTATAAAAAATGATACTCAGATTCTGAACGGTTTTATTAGAAACATGTATACATATATGTATTTGTGTTTCTGGTTTCATTGGTGTTGAAATCGTTATTTCAAAAATAATTTAGAAATAAAATATTACAGTTTTTTCAGGATAATAAGTTATTCGACTTATTGTTCTTGAAAAACTTCGTATATCATAAAATAGATAGGGTATATCGTAAATATTTTTTGTTAAACTCCGAAATTCAACACTACACACTTATGTATAGTTTACTAAATTCTATATTTAAATGAAAAACCAATTTCTTTATTCCTTTGTTTGAGTCCTTCATTCACAGCATCTATGAGTGGCCTTGGCACTTTGATTTTTCTAATAGTCAGAGTCTTGTGATAATTACTAACAAAAAAACCAGGTGAGCGATACAGGCCCTCTGGGCCTCTTGTTTGTCTTTATGACTTACATCTGGGTGAGAGATTTTTTTTTATAGTATCTTGTTCAAATAGATGCAGATATAATATTACTTTTCTTTCGTAATAAACTATTTCAGTTAAAATGAGAATTCATTGTCTTGGGGTTTTTTTAAACTATAATGTCTAAAGAGTAGATACTGCCAAAGCCAATTTTTGGCCCAATTACTTGAAGACAGCAGTACTGATTATTGTTATTTCCAGTAGATGAAATTTTTCACTTGATGAAATTTTAATCCAGATTCAGATTTTCAATTTTTGGGTCAGAAATCTTGCTGTATCTTACTTGACAACATTGTGAGGTTGATGTCCTAGACTGGGGTTTATCGACTGATATAGTACCAAGTACTACAGATTCCTTGCGAGGTTGTTGTCCATGACTGTGGGGTTTATCGACTGATATGATACCAAGCACTACGTATTCCTTGTGAGGTTGTAGTCCATGACTGTGGGGTTTATCTACTTATATAGTGCCAAGTACTACGTATTCCTTGTGAGGTTGTAGTCCATGACTGGGGGGTTTATTGACTGATATAGTACTAAGTACTACGGATTTCTTGTGAGGTTGTAGTCCATGACTGTGGGGTTTATAGACTGATATAGTACCAAGTACTACAGATTCCTTGTGAGGTTGTAGTCCATGACTGTGGGGTTTATCGACTGATATAGTACCAAGTACTACGGATTCCTTGTGAGGTTGTTGTCCATGACTGTGGGGATATAGTACAAAGTATGACGGATTTGTTGTGAGGTTGTGAAACCATTGCAATTATGGGGTTGTTAGACCATGGCTGTTGTGGGGTTGCAAGACCATGGTGGTTGTGGGGTTGTTAGAATGTTTTGGTTGTGGGGTTGTTCATCCCCATAATGTCCCTCTCGGCTGTACGTCCGTACGAATGGTTTCCGGACCATAACTCTAAAACCAGTAGAGATATTTCAACGACACTTCATACACACATTGGTCTTATGGTCTAGTAGTGTCTTTTGCTATTTTTAGGTTTTCATTTTTTGCATTTTTTCCGTAACCATGGAAACATTGCTGAAAATATCATATTTTTGTACCAGGTTCGTTTCCGGAGCATAACTCTAAAACTAGAAGAGATATTTGCACGAAACTTCATAGACACATTCGTCTTATGGTCTTGTAGTGCCTTTTGCTATTTTTAGGTTTTCATTTTTTGCATTTTTTCCGTAACCATGGAAACATTGCTGAAAATATCATATTTTTGTACCAGGTTCGTTTCCGGAGCATAACTCTAAAACCAGAAGAGATATTTCCACGAAACTTCATAGACACATTGGTCTTATGGTCTAGTAGTGCCTTTTGCTATTTCAAGGTTTTCACTTTTTGTACTTTTTTCTGTTACCATGGAAACATTGCTGAAAATGGCAGATTTTTGTGTAAGAATCGTTTCCGGAGCATAACTCTAAAACCAGCAGAGATATTTCCATGAAACTTCATAGACACATTGTTCTTATGGTCTAGTAGTGCCTTTTGATATTTTTAGGTTTTCACTTTTTGAACTTTTTTCTGTAACCATAGAAACATTGCTGAAAATATATTTTTGTAGCAGGTTCAATTCCGGAGCATAACTCTAAAACCAGCAGAGATATTTCCTCGAAACTTCATAGACACATTCTGTTTATGGTCTAGTAGTACCTTTTGCTATTTTTAGGTTTTCATTTTTTGCATTTTTTCCGTAACCATGGAAACATTGCTGAAAATATCATATTTTTGTACCAGGTTCGTTTCCGGAGCATAACTCTAAAACCAGAAGAGATATTTCCACGAAACTTCATAGACACATTGGTCTTATGGTCTAGTAGTGCCTTTTGATATTTTTAGGTTTTCATTTTTTGCACTTTTTCCGTAACCATGGAAACATTGCTGAAAATATCATGGTAAATGGTAAATGTTACTTTGCAAAACTCCATCCATCTTTGCCCTGCAGGTGGGGCGTTAGAATTGTACCTGCTGCCCCTATTGCATGATCGTAAAAGGCGACTAAATTTAGGATCTTATTTCTCTTCTTCCTAACTGACTTTATCTTTCCTAATGCCTCCCTTGGCACCGCCTCACTTTTGGCCTTGAGTTGAGCGTTCGCCCCTGTGAGGAAGGTTCTGGGTTCTGTCCCCTGGCCGAGACACACCAAAGTCTATAAAAGTGGTAGTTTCTGCTCCTGCTTAGCGTTCAGCATACAGGGAGTGGGACGACTGGTTCGCCCGTTGTCAGTATAATGTGACCGGGTGGGGTGTGTTGCTTGGTGTCTTCGGCGGCATGCTTCAGTGATATAACACTATAAAAAGGGCAACAGTTCCACTATTCAAGAAGACACAACACCAACATACCGCAGTCTCCCAGTACACTCACCTCGCACAACATACACGCAACACACCGCATACATGGGAGGCCGTCCTTACATGACCAAAGCTGTTAATAGGACGTTAATAAATCAAACAAACAAACAAATCCATCAATATTTGTGTATATAGTCTAATATAAATGTCAAGGCTGTATACCTGATTCAACAATTGCAGCCCCGCTCTACTTGAATTATACTCCATCTTTCTTTAGCTCAACTTCCTTTGATCGCCCTGCGTCCGTCGTCCGTCCGTAAACAATGCTTATCACAATTTCTTAAAAACTACTGCAGGGATTTTGTTCAAACTTCACATGGAGGGTACCCTTGGTCCATATTTGTGCCATACAGAATTTGTGGCTGATCGGAAAAACAAGATGGCCGCCAGGCAGCCATCTTTGATTTTGGCAGTTGAAGTTTGTTATCGATATTTCTTGAGAACTACTGAAGGGAATTTATTCAAACTTCACATGGAGGTTACCCTTGGTCCCAAGTAGGGCTATTTACAATAAGCGGTATACGCATAAGTATATGTATACGGATACGTATTTGAAGGGGAACGATCATTATTTATAAAAATTGATTAATGTTCTCAATCTATAATAAATCTAATGTTACCGTAATTTATTTGGATTTGATTTGATTGTTTGTGAATATCATAGCGTGTGTAGTTCAATGTAGTTTCTGAATAGCTACCTGTTTGACCTATAATGCAAGATCTCGTGCACACGTGTGTACCTGGGTGAACCGTAAAGGAGCGGAACTGTACGCTAGTCATTAGTGTGGTTCATCGGAGCGAGCATTGACTAAGGTAAACAGTAAATATAGAATTTAAGTAGGAATATTTCTCATAACTTTTATCATATTAATTTTGTTCATATGATTGTTCTATGTGTGAATTAATTACAAATTAAAATGAAGAACACAAGATCAACGTGTAGTTTGTTTTGTTGAAATTTTGTATATAATATGTGTATTTCAATTCGCCATTTTAACTCAACTCAAATTCGCCGCCACCCAGCATTACGCCAAAACCTGCTCCGTTACTTTAACAGACTATCAGACGCTACCGAGTATATGTTGAACATATAATTTACCAGCTGAAAATTTTCGCCATTATTTCGACCTTATTCAGACATAGTAGAGAGGACATCAGTGAGATTATTGTTCTGTGTGCCTGTCTTGCGCAGCGTAGAGCTGATCTGTTTTTTCACGAATAAATGTTTATACAAGTCTGCCTTCTTACTTTGCAACTTGTACGACACTAATGATCATCCATAATATACTGTCGTTTATTCTAGTACACATGCATACAGGTACATGAATCGTGCATTGTTCACCGCTCTGGCGACACACACATCGCTCGAGCTGTACGTTTATGACTCAACGGGAAAGCATTAATTGACCAAATATGACTCGGACACTCGCACAATATTTGTACATATTTGTATGATATAACATTTACTATTTATAAACGTGACTATTTAAAATCTGCAATTGATCATGAATAATGATCGCTCCCCTTTTCCGTATCCGTATGTGTATTCGTAAACCGCTTATTGTAAATAGCCCTAGTTGTGCCATACAGATTTTGAGGCTGATCGGAAAAACAAGATGGCCGCCATCTTTGATTTTGGTCTCCACAATCAAACTTCCTTCAGCTTTGATATCTCCCATTGGCGGGGGATCTGAATGACTATGTCCTTGTTGTTATTTATAAATGATATTACAAATTAAGTTTTTTCAAACATTAAGTTATTTGAAGATGACACATCACTATATGTTATTATTGATAATGACCCAGGCACTGTAGCTGATCAGCTAAATGATGACCTCTAAATTAATAGGCTAAAACATGGCAAATTAATTTTAATGCTAACAAGAGATCCCAGAGGGATCTTGGCGCCCACCAAAGAATGATCTATATCTGACAAAGGAAAGATGGATCTTTTCTCTACTTTTTAAACTTTTTCAAACATACTACATATAAAATTTGAGACAGATCGCTTCAGTACCTTTTGAGAAATAGCGGTAACAAACTTCAACTATCAAAATCCAAGATGACTCCTTGGCGGCCATCTTGTTGATCAATCGGTCCCAAATCACAATATGCACAACTAGGGCCCTAGGGGAACCTACATGTGAAATTTGAGAAAGATCCATTCAATACTTTCTGAGAAATAGCGATAACAAACTTTGAATATAAAAATCAAAGATGGCTGCCTGGCAGCAATTTTGTTGACCGATCTGTCCCAAATCACAATATGCACAACTAGGGCCCTAGGGTAACCTACATGTGAATTTTGAGACAGATCCCTTCAGTACTTTCTGAGAAAATAGCGATAACAAACTTTGAATAACAAAATCCAAGATGGCTGCCTGGCGGCCATCTTGTTTACTGATCGGTCCCAAAATGCAATATGCACAACTAGGTCCCTAGGGGAACCTACATATGAAATTTGAGACAGATCCCTTTAGTACTATTTGAGAAATAGCCATAACAAACTTTTACTATCGAAATCCAAGATGGCGGCCTGGCGGCCATCTTGTTTACCGATTGGTCCAAAAATGCAATTTTGCACATCAAGGGCCCTAGGGGAACCTACATATTAAATTTGAGAAAGATTCCTTCAGCACTTTTTGAGAAATGGGGATATCAAACCTTAACTATCTTGGATCTTGTTTTTCCTATCAGCCTCAAAATCTGTATGGCACAAATAGGGACCAAGGGTAACCTCCATGTGAAGTTTTGAACAAAATTACTTCAGTAGTTCTCAAGAAATATCGATAACAAACTTCAACTGCCAAAATCAAAGATGGCTGCCTGGCGGCCATCTTGTTTTTTTCCGATCAGCCGCAAAATTTGTATGGCACAACTATGGACCAAGGGGACCCTCCATGTGAAGTTTGTACAAATCCTGCAAAAGCAGATTTTAAGAAATAGTCCGATCAAAATTTGTATGCACAAATATCCAAGTGAAGTATTTACATTGACGGACGACGGACGCCGGACGACGGACTGCAGGGCGATTTGAAATAGCACTTCCATCTGGTGGTCTACATAAAATAGTAGATCTCAATAGGTGGGGGCAACAAGAAGGACGGATATTAGCATCCAAATTTAAATAATGGTGGTTTATTTGATGAAACACAAATTCATAGTCTTACCTTGGCTTAAGAACTTACAGCTAAGACTGCCTTCGCCTAGCAACATAACACATCTGAAAACTACCTTACACCGACATTCTTACATTCAGTTAGCCATTAAACACCATTGGTAACAAAGGTGGTCTACCGAAACAAACACATATAAACTGTTTAAAATACAACCTACACTTAATCCTAATCTGTAACAGTCGGAGAGACGGCAGAGAGGAAGTTGTTCTCTCTCGGCTCTGAATTGGACACACATATTTTACACCATTCCTATCTATTGAGAGGGGAGGATCCTCCTACATGCCATGCATGTGATTCTCCTCTCACAGTGGGGCATGTTTTATTGCATTGTATCGATGTTTTAAACACATACGAGATAAGTACTATGATGTCTCCGACATTAAACAAACAAACTTAAACTTCATTACAACAGGAACATGGAATAACCTTATTCATTATATTCAAAACAAAGCCTATCAAAGATTAAATATACTGCGAATGCTTAAGCTCTAAAGTTTTATACGACCTATTTTGGAATATGCTGATATAGTATGGAACAATTGTACAATGAAATTGAAAAAATACAGATCGAAGCACTTAGAATAATCACCGGTATGCGGAGAGGTACATCTCATTATAAACTTTATTCTGAAACCAATATTGACTTTCTAATTACTAGAAGAAACAAACACTGTTTGATCCAACCGTATAAAATGATCAACCGCATGACTCCTGACTATCTATATGAAATAATTTCACCCTATATAAACAACTAACAACAATTATAAATTGCGTTCCCATAGACATTTTAATGTCCCGTTCGCATGCACTATCTGTTATAAAAAATAGCCTTTTTCCTAGCACAATGAACATATGGAATCGGTTAGCTGAACATATTATTAATTCACAATCTATATCAATATTTAACAAGAGGCCCAAAGGGCCTTAACGGTCATCTGACTACCTTGGCCATAGTAAAATTAATTATATATGGTGTCCCTTTGTCAGGACCATGTCAGGATCATTTTCAATTTCTTTCAACAAATTTTATTTCAAACAAGAGGCCCAAGGGCCTTAACATATAGGACATTAATTAGATATATATAGTGTCATGGTAGTCATCTTCGATTTGGGATCAACCAGATCTAGATGTAACAATACTTTGTCTGGACCATATCAGGATCATTTCATGCAAGTTTCAGCCAAATCGCACCGGCAGAACTTGAGAAGAAGTTCAAAATGTGTTTTCAAGATGGCGGCTGTGGCGGCCATCTTGGATTTTGGATCAACCCGAAAAATAACAACACTTTGTCGGGACCATGTCAGGATCATTTCACTCAAGTTTCAGCCAAATCGCACTGGTAGAACTTGAGAAGAAGTTCAAAATGTGTTTTCAAGATGGCGGCTGTGGCGGCCATCTTGGATTTTGGATCAACCCGAAAAATAACAACACTTTGTCGGGACCATGTCAGGATCATTTCATGCAAGTTTCAGCCAAATCGCACCGGTAGAACTTGAGAAGAAGTTCAAAATGTGTTTTCAAGATGGCGGTTGTGGCGGCCATCTTGGATTTCGGATCGACCCGAAAAATAACAACACTTTGTCGGGACCATGTCAGGATCATTTCATGCAAGTTTCAGCCAAATCGCACCGGTAGAACTTGAGAAGAAGTTCAAAATGTGTTTTCAAGATGGCGGCTGTGGCGGCCATCTTGGTTTTCGGATCGACCCGAAAAATAACAACACTTTGTTGGGACCATGTCAGGATCATTTCATGCAAGTTTCAGCCAAATCGCACTGGTAGAACTTGAGAAGAAGTTCAAAATGTGTTTTCAAGATGGCGGCTGTGGCGGCCATCTTGGATTTCGGATCGACCCGAAAAATAACAACACTTTGTCGGGACCATGTCAGGATCATTTCATGCAAGTTTCAGCCAAATCGCACCGGTAGAACTTGAGAAGAAGTTCAAAATGTGTTTTCAAGATGGCGGCTGTGGCGGCCATCTTGGATTTCGGATCGACCCGAAAAAATAACAACACTTTGTCGGGACCATGTCAGGATCATTTCATGCAAGTTTCAGCCAAATCGCACCGGTAGAACTTGAGAAGAAGTTCAAAATGTGTTTTCAAGATGGCGGCTGTGGCGGCCATCTTGGATTTCGGATCGACCCGAAAAATAACAACACTTTGTCGGGACCATGTCAGGATCATTTCATGCAAGTTTCAGCCAAATCGCACCAGTAGAACTTGAGAAGAAGTTCAAAATGTGTTTTCAAGATGGCGGCTGTGGCGGCCATCTTGGATTTCGGATCGACCCGAAAAATAACAACACTTTGTCGGGACCATGTCAGGATCATTTCATGCAAGTTTCAGCCAAATCGCACCGGTAGAACTTGAGAAGAAGTTCAAAATGTGTTTTCAAGATGGCGGCTGTGGCGGCCATCTTGGATTTCGGATCGACCCGAAAAATAACAACACTTTGTCGGGACCATGTCAGGATCATTTCACGCAAGTTTCAGCCTAATCGCACTGGTAGAACTTGAGAAGAAGTTCAAAATGTGAAAAGTTAACGCACGGCGCACGGCGCATGGCGCACGGCGGACGACGACGGACGAAACATAATGACTATAGGTCATCCTGACCCTTCGGGTCAGATGACCTAACAAGAGGCCCAAGGGCCTTAACGGTCATCTGACTCATGCCACAAAACAACAGTCACAGTATAATGGAGTGGTTAACAATTAATATAAGCAATACAAGGAATTTTTTTTTGAATATGTAAGTTTCTGAAATAGGTAAAGGTCATTTGTTGAACAAACTTGGTAGCCCTTCATCCATATATGGTATTAACCCATTCAAGGATGAAGGAGGAGTCGGATTTCAAAGCCAAATATCAGCAAAGCTCCCATTTTGGACCCCTGATGTTCTATCCCCATGGGTCTTACCTCGTCCTTTATAAAATATGTTCCCCCTTCTGAGCCCCGCCCCTCTGTCCCCTAGGGTCTTACCTAACTCGTTTATATTAAATATGATTGTCCTTCCCCAGTGATGTTTCACACAAAATATGCATGCATTAATCCACTCAAGGGTTAGGAAGGAGTAGGCTTTTAAAGCAAAATTTAATCAAAATTCCCTATTCTGAGCCCCGCCCCTCTGTCCCCAGGGGTCGGACCTAACTTGTTTATATAAAATATAATTTTACGCAAAATATGGATGAAATCCACTAAAGGGTTAAGGAGGAGTAGGATTTTAAAGTTAAAACAAGTACTCATTGTAATGGACACTAATACATAATCCCCCAAACGACCCCCTCCCCATCTCCACCTGCGACAAATTAAGAATGCAGTTGCACAGTGTATGAACATTTTGAAAAAAATTTTGAGGTACTTTTACATTCAATGAATTGCAGACGAAAATTTGAAAACAGGAGGTTTGCCCAGCAAAAATCTTTCAAAATTTTTATCATACTGACAAGCATCCCTTTGTAACCCTTTATACTAAATTTCATTGAAATCAGAGACCAAAATATAAAAACAGGAAGTTGGCCCAGTGGCCATCTTGGAATACCAAAATCTTTACCAAAATGTTTGCATGTTGTTCGCCATCCCTTAAAACCTCTACAGACTAATTTTTGTTGAGATCAGAGACTGAAACCTGAAAACAGGACGTGGGCTCGCAGCCATCTTGGAATACTAAAATCTTTATGAAAATATTTGCATGTTGTTTGCCATCTCTTTAAACCTCTAGACTAATTTTTGTTGAGATCAGAGACTGAAACCTGAAAACAGGAAGTGGGCTAGCGGCCATCTTGGAATACCAAAATCTTTATAAAAATGTTTGTATGTTGTTTGCCATCCCTTAAAACCCCTATAGACCAATTTTCATTGAGATCAGATACTGAAGACTGAAAACAGGAAGTGGGCCAGTGGCCATCTTGGAATACTAAAATCTTTATATAAATTATGATTGTCCTTCCCTAATGATGTTTTACACCAAATATGGATGTATCCTCTCAAGAGTTGAGGAGGAGTAAGATTTTAAAGCTAAAATTAAGAAAATTTGCCCTTTTGGGGCCCCACCCCTCAGCCCCTAGGGGTCCGACCAGGCTCATTTATATAAAATATGATTGTCTTTCCCAAATGATATTTCATACCAAATATGGATGAAATCCATCTAAGGATGAAGGAGGAGTAGGATTTTAAAGCTTAAATTAAGAAAATTTGCCCTTTTGGGAACCTGCCCCTCTGACCTTAGGGGTCAGACCAGGCTCATTTATATAAAATATGACTGTCCTTCCCTAATGATGTTTCACACTAAATATGGATGAAATCAACCCAAGGATGAAGGAGGAGTAGGATTTTATAGCTAAAAAAATAAGAACATTTGCCCTTTTGGGGCCCCACCACTCAGCCCCTAGGGGTCGGACCAAGCTCATTTATATAAAATATGATTGTCTTTCCCCAATAATGTTTCACACCAAATATGGATGAAATCCATCCAAGGATGAAGGAGGAGTAGGATTTTAAAGCTAAAACAAGGAGCCGCAAAGCTTGGCATTATCCCCCGCGCCCAGTTGTGTATGAAAGCTCAAACATAAAATGAAAGGTTCCCATTAGCAAAAGGCACAACTAGAGCACTAGCCTAACATGTACAGAAAGTTTCGTGTAGCCAAGTTGAATGGTTTTCGATTATAGCCCGGAATAGAAAGGAAACTTTAATAATATGGTATTTTTTAATAAATTTCCATGGTAACAGAAAAAGTATTGAAAATGGAAGGTTCCCATTAGAAAAAGGCACAACTAGAGCACTAGCCTAACATGTACAGAAAGTTTCGTGTAGCCAAATTGAACGGTTTTCGAGTTATAGCCCGGAATAGAAAGGAAACTTTAATAATATGGTATTTTTGAATAAGTTTCCATGGTAACAGAAAAAGTATCGAAAATGAAAGGTTCCCATTAGCAAAAGGCACAACTAGAGCACTAGCCTAACATGTACAGAAAGTTTCGTGTAGCCAAGTTGAACGGTTTTCGAGTTATAGCCCGAATAGAAAGGAAACTTTAATAATATGGTATTTTTGAATAAGTTTCCATGGTAACAGAAAAAGTATTGAAAATGGAAGGTTCCCATTAGAAAAAGGCACAACTAGAGCACTAGCCTAACATGTACAGAAAGTTTCGTGTAGCCAAGTTGAACGGTTTTCGAGTTATAGCCCGGAATAGAAAGGAAACTTTAATAATATGGTATTTTTGAATAAGTTTCCATGGTAACAGAAAAAGTATCGAAAATGAAAGGTTCCCATTAGCAAAAGGCACAACTAGAGCACTAGCCTAACATGTACAGAAAGTTTCGTGTAGCCAAGTTGAACGGTTTAGGAGTTATAGCCCGGAAACGATACTCGGACGGACGGACGGACACACGCACGGACGGACGGACGGACGGACAGAGCCCAAATCAATATCCCCCGCAAACGCGTTTCGCGGGGGATAATTAAGAAAATTTGCCCTTTTTGGGGCCCCACCCCTCAGCCCCTAGGGGTCAGACCAGGCTCATTTATATACAAGAGGCCCAAAGGGCCTTAACGGTCATCTGACTACCTTGACAATAGTAAAATTAATTATATATGGTGTCACTTTGTCAGGATCATGTCAGGATCATTTTCAATTTCTTTCAACAAATTTTATTTCAAACAAGAGGCCCAAGGGCCTTTAAATATAGGAAATTAATTAGACATAGTTGTCATGGTAGTCATCTTCGATTTGGGATCAACCAGAGATGTAACAATACTTTGTCTGGACCATGTCAGGATCATTTCATGCAAGTTTCAGCCAAATCCCTTCGGTAGAACTTGAGAATAAGTTCAAAATGTGTTTTCAAGATGGCGGCTGTGACGGCCATCTTGGATTTCGGATCGACCCGAAAAATAACAACACTTTGTCGGGACCATGTCAGGATCATTTCATGCAAGTTTCAGCCAAATCGCACATGGTAGAACTTGAGAAGAAGTTCAAAATGTGTTTTCAAGATGGCGCCTGTGGCGGCCATCTTGGATTTCGGATCGACCCGAAAAATAAACAACACTTTGTCGGGACCATGTCAGGATCATTTCATGCAAGTTTCAGCCAAATCGCACGGTAGAACTTGAGAAGAAGTTCAAAATGTGTTTTCAAGATGGCGCCTGTGGCGGCCATCTTGGATTTCGGATCGACCCGAAAAATAACAACACTTTGTCTGGACCATGTCAGGATCATTTCATGCAAGTTTCAGCCAAATCGCACCAGTAGAACTTGAGAAGAAGTTTAAAATGTGTTTTCAAGATGGAGACTGTGGCTGCCATCTTGGATTTCAGATCGACCCGAAAAATAACAACACTTTGTCGGGACCATGTCAGGATCATTTCATGCAAGTTTCAGCCAAATCGCACTGGTAGAACTTGAGAAAGTTCAAAATGTGTTTTCAAGATGGCACCTGTGGCGGCCATCTTGGATTTCGGATCGACCCGAATAATAACAACACTTTGTCGGGACCATGTCAGGATCATTTCATGCAAGTTTCAGCCAAATCGCACCGGTAGAACTTGAGAAGAAGTTTAAATGTGTTTTCAAGATGGCGGCTGTGGCGGCCATCTTGGATTTCGGATCGACCCGAAAAATAACAACACTTTGTCGGGACCATGTCAGGATCATTTCATGCAAGTTTCAGCCAAATCACACCGGTAGAACTTGAGAAGAAGTTCAAAATGTGTTTTCAAGATGGTGCCTGTGGCGGCCATCTTGGATTTCGGATCGACCCGAAAAATAACAACACTTTGTCGGGACCATGTCAGGATCATTTCATGCAAGTTTCAGCCAAATCGCACCGGTAGAACTTGAGAAGAAGTTTAAAATGTGTTTTCAAGATGGCGGCTGTGGCGGCCATCTTGGATTTCGGATCGACCCGAAAAATAACAACACTTTGTCGGGACCATGTCAGGATCATTTCATGCAAGTTTCAGCCAAATCGCACCGGTAGAACTTGAGAAGAAGTTTAAAATGTGTTTTCAAGATGGCGGCTGTGGCGGCCATCTTGGATTTCGGATCGACCCGAAAAATAACAACACTTTGTCGGGACCATCTCAGGATCATTTCAGGTAAGTTTCAGCTCAATCCCACTAGTCAAACTTGAGAAGAAGTTCAAAATGTGAAAAGTTAACGCACGGCGGACGGCGCACGGCGGACGGCGGACGGCGCACGACGACGGACGAAACATGATGACTATAGGTCATCCTGACCCTTCGGGTCAGATGACCTAAAAATACAGTTGATAAACTCACTACAACTCTGTCTGTTGTTAGTGTGGTTTTTACTTATTGTTTCCCCCGATCTATTCACATAGTATTGTGTCAACACAGACAAGGAGTTGGTGTAACCTTAATTATGATAGATTTAGTGATAATTTTAATTGACAGTGCTCAATGTGATTGTGGTAATCATACTGAAGACATTAAAGGCCCACTACCTTTCCGGAGGAAAACATAAAGGTTTCTTAAAAACATTAATAACATAAGAAAATATATACCAATGGCCTAAGATGAGGTTACAACACCAAACATATGCAAGATTTCCTGCGTAATGTTTGATAACAGTGGAGAGTTATTTCGCTGTTTGCCGTCTGGCGCAGTGATAGTCAACTACCGCGCGGTATTTAGGACGACGGCGGGAACATAAGACGACCCGCGTTATGAAAATTAACATTTTATTTATTGTTCAGAATGTGATGACACGTGTAGTATTAACGGTAAGTTAATAACTTTAGAGACTATACAAAAAATATCGATCTCGTTTTACTTTCCCATTTTAAAAATTAAAAGCCGTTTCGGAAAGGTAGTGGGCCTTTAACCATTTTTCTTCTTTTGCCCACTTTTTAATTTCTGTAGACATTTTTTATACTTGATCTTAAACAGAATTGGCTATATCTCAGCTGACATTCTAACTAAAGCTAGGTAGTCTTCTTCTTTCTGATGATGATAACAATATATCCTAGATAATGTGTCTTAATATATAATACAATACAAAAAGACTTGTGATATAACTTACATGATGATATATTCAGTCATATATTTAACTATTAAATAAATAAACACATTTAATAACAAATTATTTATACATGTTCCCATATAATTTACTATCTTTACTCAAATTTAAATGCTCCCTGATTCATTCCCTTGGTGCATAGTTTTCCCCAGTTCTTTTCTGATATTAGATGTAGTGAAACAGGGTTTGGTCAAGTTGTTTCAATTATCGGAATGCCGCTGGTATTCGGGATAACTCGGGTATCTGTGTGCGTCCGTTAGGAAGTTGACAAGTCTCGCCAGTCTTGAATCCAGCACCAGCCAGTAAACACGTGAATTACGTATCTATTTAGTATTGACATTGACTATGACTTGTATTGACTGTAGATGGCATGTATGTTTATGCCTGTACTCGCCAAGAGCCACAGTTCCTGGTGAGTATACTCTTATTATCAGTGACCGTGTAGTTTCATGTGTGGCATTGCACGAGGTTTTACAACATAGATTACGCTACTGACATTGTTTATGTAGTATTTAGGGACAAGTGCCGATCGTCTACCCGGGCAGACAACAGTACACTACCCGTGGTTTGATAGCAGACTATTTTGTTTGTGTTGTGATTTGTTCCTATAAAAACTATGTGGAAATTTGGAAAACTGACTTTTGCTAGTCAAATTAACCTAGATTTGTGATCATAAAGCTCTGTTTTGGGTGGGGCGTATCAGGTTCCCACTTAACTGGCTTTAAGCTAATTAGCCCTGTTATCGGCGATTAATGACATGCCTTTGATCCGAAGCGTTCTGGGATTTATCCACCAGGGGAATGGATTATTTCCAGTGGGGGACTCAATATACTGGCTTGTTTAAAGCAAATCTTTGGCACCAATGTCTTTAATATTACTTTTATATCACTTTAATAATAGATGGCAGTTTTTACCTACAACAGGTAGAGTGGTTCGTGAAATTCGATGGTTGGCCCTCAAAGTATAACCAGTGGATTGCTCAGAAAGACATATCAGAGGTGCAAACGTGATCAAAGATGTCACACTACGTGGTGATACACAGTGATGGGAGTACAAAATACTTTCCAGAGAACAAGCCGAGTAATTTTAGAACATATTTCGAGACACCTTTGAATTTATCCGAGAAGTGGCTAGTAGCGTTGGTGGATGTCTACTTACAGACGACGGCTACAAAAACCAAACAAAATTTATATATACACAGCAGTATCGTCGATGATAGTTTCGTGGATGGGGAAAAGGACGATCTGATACGAATGGTGCGAGCGCAAAAGACTGGAAACTGGTCCCAGTCCTTTACAGCGCCTTTTTTACGTTCCCGTCAAGAAATCGGAAATCAGAGACATCGACATAAACTATAAAGACGGAAAAGGGAGATCCGGCTTCATTCTTGAAAGACCCTGTAACGATCACACTTCACTTCAAACAATATCCGTTTTTTAGCATGAATATTTCAAACATGTACGTACCTAATGTTGGAAAATGGATGAAATATTATCAAGATGTTGTAGAAAGAAAAGAGAGCCCGTATGAAGCTAGCAGGAATGTTAAACAACGTGGGAGTGGTCTATCTCGTACTTCTAACGAATTCATTATCCCTATCGAAAGAGGAAGAGAAAGAAAAGGTCTGCCTCCTCAAACGTTAGATGTGGATCTAGTGTCCCCAGTGAAACAGATCATCGATCGAGCTAAGTCGGAACTTAAGAGAGAGGGAGCCTCTCGAACTCGTCATTCAACTCAGAAACGTCGCAGAGTGCACATCTCTAAACGTAGAAAGAAAATCGGGAAGAAAAGAAAACGGGTACAAGGAAAGAAAAAAATCACTAAAAAGAAAAAATCCTGCAGAAGAAAGTAGACCTGAAGAAGAGAAGAAGACCATCAAAGAAAGTGAAACGAGACGATATAGTTTCTCAATGGCTGCGATAAACAAAGATTTCTTTAGAGAAGCACAGCCTTCAGAACTGGCTTTATTTGATTTACCTCCAACTCGGACGGCTGTAGAAAACATATACTATCAAGATGTGTTACCTATATCACAAATAACGAATGAATCATCGGTGGAGTTCGTGCTCAGTGGTCAAAATGGAATGGAATTATTAGACCTTCAGAATACTCTTCTCTATGCAAAAGTGAAGATCGTCAAAGCTGACGGAACCAACATCTCATTAACGGAAGACGTCGGACCCATCAACCTATTTTTACCATCATTGTTCCAGCAAGTAGACGTCTCTCTCAATGGAAAAACGGTCGTTTCTACTACTAATTATTCCCTTACAAGGCATACATCCAGAGTCTCTTAAGGTATGGGAGAGAGGCTAAAAACACTCAATTAGGGACGCAGATATGGGAGCGTGATGATGAGGGAGATATGGATGAAAGTAGCCCTCGAAACGGAACCAATGGAGCTCTCCTCAAGAGAGCGCAATGCTTTCAGGGGTCTAGAGTCGTGGACATGGTCGGTCCGGTATGTCACGATCTGTTTAGAATGGATAGATATCTAATCAATCAGGTTAATGTCGGTATAAAGTTGTATCGATCGAAACCGGCATTCTCCCTTTTATCGGGAGATGTCGCACCCGATTATCGGATCGCTTTCGACGATATACGGTTACGCGTATGCAAAGTTAAGATCAACCCAGCCGTGATCTATGCCCAGAGTAAAGCATTAGAATCGACTAATGCCAAGTATCCATTTACTCAAACGATGATCAAACAGATGACTATACCAGTGGGAGCCACCAACTTTACTTATGATAACATGTTTCAAGGAATGAGACCTAACCAGGTCGTTGTGGGATTCGTTAAATCAACAGGTGCTACCGGTGATTATGCAGAAAATCCGTGGTACTTTCAAGGTTACGACGTCACAAACATAGGACTTTATATCGATGGTATACCGGTCGGTGGTAATTCATTAAAACCGAAATACGGCACGGATCCTCAGACTATATCCATCTTAAGAAGTATGCTACAGTCGACTGGTAAGTGGTTGGATGACTCCGGCTCTAACATCGAAAGAGATGACATTGGTCTAGGGTATGCCCTATACACGTTCGATCTCGAACCTAAATTCAGAGGAGGACAATATTTAACACTGCTTAAACAAGGAAACGTCAGATTGGATGTTACCTTCGGTACTGCGTTAACAGAAACGGTATCCTGCATCATTTACGCCGAGTACCCAGGTTATTTCGAAGTCACAGAGGCCAGAGACGTCATTCTAACATGAATACTCGGGAGTTACAATGCGTCATCGAATGTGATCCTAAAATGAGACACAGCATACTTGGAGTTTACGCTAGAGATCAAATACCCGTATTGAGAACCTTCCCGTGCGGTTTCATCGTCAACACCGACGCAAGTCATCTACCAGGAAGACATTGGGTCGCTTTTTATTACGAGTCCAAAGAAAAAATCGGAATTCTTCGATAGCTACGGACATTCTCCAGCGTATTTCGGATTCCATGCATCGAGTCCATAACGAGAAACGTCTACAGAGTTCTAGCTCAATTACATGCGGTCAGTTTCTGCCTGTATTATCTTTTGCATAGATGTAGGGGGATTATCCATGTCATCTATCTTTAAACATTTTAGCCGTAATTTCCACGAAAACGATGTATAATTAGAATAGTTATATAAATGGGGCTAGACTATATCCAAATTGTTTGAAACATACATAAATCGTAATTCAGTCTTGTTGTGCTGACCTGTAGAGATAAAAAAGATATGGGGGGGGGGGGGAGGGGTCGGAAATGATATTAAGTGGTTTCTGTTTTTTATTCGACAGTTTTCATTCTCGTGAAGAGCCATGGCGGAGGTAATATCACGTTAAACCCCTCTGTTGAAGTTTCAATCGCCGGTGTAAGAATCAATGATTTAGCAGGACC